>NC_044277.2:111748934-112393934 GCF_004027225.2 Strigops habroptila | reverse complement strand
TATAGCAACAGAGAATAAAATCCCCAACTATTTAAAACACAAACGTATTTCCAAAGTTCTATGGAACATTGCTTCACAGGTCAACATGGTTTCATGAAATTCCAAACCAAATTCAGAGACTCAGAGGCTCAGATTGCAAACAACTTCTGAAGCCTTGTATGTTTCCATCACCACTGTAATAGCTATATATTTATGAATATTAGACCCTTCCAGAGCTGTATGGAGGACATATTTAGGAGTTAGCTTTAGTCATTAACTAAAAACCCTGCTCTAAAAATCCCCCACTATCAAGAGGATAATGATATGGCTGGAGATCTCTGCAATTCATATTTCTAAGGCTTTGAAAATGTCATTAATTGACTTGACCCATCTTTTTTGTTTGTTTTGTTTGTTAAGAGGGAGCAGAGGCAATGCCTGCCACACTCACCTGCAGTGTCCCTTCTAAACACTTTACAGAATGGCTATGATGTAGATTCAGGCGAAAGCCACTTTCCTGTTGGTTAGTTTCAAGGTTCTATGGCAACAGTTGACAATTAGAGATGAACCCTGGTGGGAAACAATGAGGGATAAATCATAGCACAGACAAATCCCTCACCTGTGATGTGTTGGCAGAGGAATTACTATTTGCTTGCTGTTGATGAATTTGTGCAAGCTGCTGTTTCTGCATTAGTGCCAGTTGCTGTTGATGTTGCTGGTATTGTTCGGCTGTAAATGCTGAACAAAATATAAAACGAGAAAATACTACATCAAAATATGTAGATGCTGTGTATATAAACACATCTATTTTTTAATCCTAAATAATAGTAATAAAATAATAATACACCACAGCAAGTTCCTAAGAGCCTTAATGCACCTTTATGACAAAAGGGCTATCATCCTCCTATAAATTTTTGTTCAAGTCTTCCCTTTTTAAGCTGATTTTCAGTATGTAAGCTTTAACTGCTCTGCTGCATTCAGCTCAAGATACCAAAAAGGGAGGGGGAGGAGGGAACCAAAACACAATCAAAACCACCAGAACTCTGTAATGACTGATTAAAAAGAAACTGCAGGTAGAAATAATCGCATCACTGTTTTAATTTTGTGAAACTACAGTATCCACATTATTAGCAAAGTAGGTTAATGCGCAAAACTTGGCCACTGCATGCTTTCGGCCCTCACAGACAGCATTCTGAAGGGAGGGAATACCTAAAATTAAGATTTATGTTTTAATCAGAAACATTGGATTGGGCATGCTTCTAACTGTGCAGGCTATCACGGTACAGTGGTTTTTTTAATTACATATGTACGAGCAACTCCATCACCACAGAATTTGACAGAACTACATCCTTATCTCCTAGATCTTTGAAAGGTGACTCAGTAATCAGTGCACCAAAAGTCAACTAGAATTTTATCCAGCTTGCCCACAATTATAAAATTGATAAAACCAGCATTAATCTTACAGATTCACAAGGGGATGCCCAAGGGGATGGTCCAGGGGTGGGGAGTTATTAGGTCACTGATTAACTTCATAAAATGTTTTATCCAAAAAGAAAGGAAGTCTGTTTTCAATTCAAAACTGAACCAAGGCCAAATTGTGAATCCCCTTGCAAATTCTGCCTAGGATACACTTTTCTGGTTTTCCTTCAATTTTATCTTCAGATAAAATGCTCCCAAAGTAAGTTCTGTAACCAGTATTCATAGACTGCAGTGGAAGTTGCACTTTTGGGGAAGTTTGCTACTGTTCGGCAACAAATCACTCAAATCCTGTTCACAAATCGCAATTTTCAAAATTTCTTTTGCTTAATCTACCTCCTCAGGCTTGTCTGCCTGAAGAAAATCTGTTTCTGTCAAAGCTAGAATCATCTCCTGCTTCTGGACACAACAGGATTCTAGGTTCTGAAGAGCAATTGTACCTTACGTTTAAACTTCAGTAACAAGTCAATACAACTGGCTAACCAAAAAAAGAATTAGTGCTTGGAAACAAACAGAGTAAACACTGCTGAGCATGCATTTTTCTAGTGTATTTGTGATATTTTAATTTTACTTATTTAAACACTGTTCCAAATCCTTCGATCATGTACTGGAAATAGCACTAAATTATTACTAGCACTTTACTATCTGAGCATTTGAAGCTATAAATTTTTATTCTGCGGTTACATTCAAGTTACTAATTTTTTGTAAGTAATATACTTCAAGTAGGGATGTAGCACTTATTTATGTTGCCATAAATGGCAAATTATTTCCCAATGCTCATTAAATATCGTTTCAACTTGCTTTACTTCTTCAATGTTTTAAAGTTATTCCTAGGGGAATAGCTTAGTGGTAACACCACTCATAAATGCCTTCACTAAGAAAGAAAAACCCCAAACCTAAAAGTGTAATTCTTAAACCAAATATTTAGGAAGTGGATGTTTAAATTTTAATTCTACTTTATATAAACTAAACGCCCTTTGGATTTTTTTTTTAACTGTCACCAAACACATTAGTTGGAGCAAGAAAGCTTCAGAGCTTCAGCACATAAAGACAAACATGTAGAAAGCTGAACAGTATGTAGCAGGGGGAGAAAAATGCATGTACTGTTCTGCTACAGATAGATGTTTCATTTATACTGGTTAGTTAGTAGTGACTTACTGTTTTTTAAAACTCCTAAAGTTTAGAAGTGGAATGGTTTAGCCAACAGAGTGCCAGTGACATAGACAGTTTCATGTATTATTAGTTAGGTACTTACTCTACAGTATGACACAAATATATATGATAATATATATGGTAAATTCTCCAACCCTGGCAGTGTTCAAGGCCAGGTTGGACAGAGCTTTGGGCAACACGGTCTAGTGCGAGGCATCCCTGTCCATGGCAGGGGGTTGGAGCTAGATGACCTTAAGGTCCTTTACAACCCAAACCATTCTATGATTCTATACTGCTTAGGAATAGGTTGCATAAGTGATGTAAATAAAGATGACTCACAGACTGAAAGAGGGAAATGGGCAAAAAGGATTATGTTACACCACCATCTGTGACTGAATTAAAATTTCCATCGTCATAACCATCTCATTTTTGTCCATTTGACTAAGTAAATTTATTAGCAGTTATTTTCAGTTTTCAAGCCTTACGCACACATCAGATTTTAGCTATGAAAAAGAGTTGTAAGCACAGCCACCTGTGTTGGTTTAACCATCTCCAACATAATTTTCTTTTGGAAAAGCAGTAGATAAGTTTATTGAGACAAGCTGTGTGTGTTTAGGACAGCCATTACTTAGGACAGCCTTTAAGTGTCCTGTAAGCGTCCCCTTCTTCCTGGGACATTTAGAATAACTGTATTTTTCAAACTGTGCATCAGTATGTTTCTTTTTAAGTACTCTGTGACCCTTACAGCTCTAAGTTTCCCACTGCTATGAGAACAGTTACACAGCTCTCAAAGTAAACAAGTGACAGAAGAACCCTAACACGATCACCATTCTCATCTACATTCAAACTGCATCTCTTACTTCTGCTCAAATATCCAAATACACTTACAAAAGAACATCTTGAAAATACCATGGAAATGGCTATTTACCTGTCATATCTGAAAATACTCTTGAGAACAATTTATTTCAGGTTTTCCAATTTAGGTTAAAACAGTCAGCAACGTTTCTGCTGTTTACCTCACTACAGGTAAAAACCTACTAGACATTTCAAAACACTAGTTAAAGCACTATCAGAGATTTACTGTGAGATTCTGAATTAATCACTTTCATCCAGTTTAGACACACAACACTGCCCATTAAAGGACTGCTGTAAGCTAGAGTCTCCTACAATAATCTAACTGATATTCCTTTTCCATTCCATAGCATATCCAGATGCTTATACCAGAAGAGGTTATAGATTGTAATTACATAAGCTAGCTCTTCCCTCTCCATGCTGAAGCAGCACTACATTGAAGGCTTTATTGAATACATTACTACTGACTACTATTTCTTTTGAAGACCTGCAAATTAGGACATAGCATACTTTATTCCTCTTCCATTAAAAGCCACCATGTCTTCCGCTCACTAACACTGCTCTCAGAGTACAGTCTGTATCAAAATGACCCAAAGGCTGGAGCACCTCTCCTATGAGGACAGGCTGAGAGTTGGAAGAGCTGGCTGACAGCTCGTTCAGCCTGCAGAAGGGAGACCTTAGAGCAGTTTCCAGCATACCTAAAGGGGGCCTACAAGAAAGCTGTGACAGGAAAAGAGGGAATGGTTTTAAGCTGACGGAGGGCAGATTCAGATCAGATATTAGGAAAAATTCTTCACTGTGAGGGTGGTGAGGCACTGGCACAGGTTGCCCAGAGAAGCTGTGGCTGCCCCATCCCTGCAAGTGTTCCAAGGCCAGGCTGGATAGGACTTTGAGCAACCTGGTTTAGTGGAAGGTGTCCCTGCCCATGGCAGGGGGGTTGGAACTCGATGATCTTTAAGGTCCCTTCCAACCCAAACCGTTCTGTGATTCTATATGACATTTCAGTTGAAAAAATAAGCCTATATGTAAGTTGCTTCTAAAAACAATCCTTCCCATGCATAAAAAAATGTTTGTATGTACTCTACATGAAAGTACTTCCGCCTATTTAACTTTACATATTCATTTTCTGTGGCATTCTTTACTGCGATATTCTTTTACTGCAAGACAATTGTGACTGGAATTGGGGAAGGCGTTCCGGGAAAATCACACACGTTCAGCACAGTGAAGTCATGGGTGTACTGACTGTCTGTGCCTCTACATTTGCAGTCACAGCCTTAAATTCCTCAAAGAGCTAGGCTAAGTTCAACTGTCTTTTTTAAAAAAGCAATTAAAGTAGAATGCACTGCAGACCATAAAAATGTAGCCACTATTAATGGGTTAATTATATGACTTGCAGAGAATTTTTCTTGCCTACAAAGCTAGCATGGATGCAACTGCACAGGTGCCAAACTTAGCATCTTATTAACACCACTTTCTCCAAAAAAAACAGTAACAGTGTCCCCAAGAACCTTCTTCCAGAAGTTTTGCTACCTCTTCTCATTTTTATTCTGAAGAGAAAGGCTGCAGCTGGAAATATTTCACCTCTCTGTGCCAGAGAAAAATGGTAGAGGCAGAAGTAGCAAAAATTAATGTAATTATCTTTTGTGTCATACACTGGTCTTTATCTGCCTGGAAAAACAAAAATATCAGGCAAGAAGCAAGCCCAGACCTCTTCTATATACTTCAATCAGCACCCACATTTCTGGTAACTCAGAAGAGCATTGTTACACAAAGTTACATGTTCCTGATATTACTGGAGACCTCCAAAGCTTTAAAAAAATTAGTAAAGCAACAGATAACTGGACAACAGCTTCAAGTTAAAAAAAGGACAAAACATAACATTCAATGGTTAAAGATGACACGAGATTTTAAAACAGATTCTCGCTTCAGCAGCCCTAGACAGAAGCGCAGTGTTTAGACTCTTCTCAAACAGCATGCTACGGCCACAGCAGTCATGATTCCACCATACAGTAATGACTGTTTACAGAATTTACTGATTTGGACAGTGACAAAACATCCAGTTTCATTCACTACACAGAATCCAGTGAAGGGTGGAGGTGGGAATACCTCAACCACCACTACTGATATACTGTAAGTAAGAACATTATCATTTCAGAATATCTCAACTGTCTTTCATAGCTAACGACTGTACCTTCTCCCAAAACTTTTACATACTTTCCAAAACACTTTTAGTAATGTATGCAAGTCACCTGACTCCTTAAGTTATCCTGACCCAACTCCCTTCCTGACCTGAACCATTAGGAATCTTCAAGACACAACCCTACCTGGAGTTATCCAGCTCTCAAGATGGCTGTCAAAAGATGGGTAGCTCAAATTTTACCGAGACTAGACTACACAAATGCTTCTTACTTGCTTGTTTGCAGCATACTGTTTTGAACTGGAACAATTAAAAGCCAGTATGCTTCAGAGTTGTTTCTAGTAGAATTCTGAATCAAGTTTAACATTTCAGTTGAGACAACCTCCAGGATTTTAAGTCAGTACGTTGTGTTATGCTGTTATCCTCTTCATTTAGTAGCTTGGGAGATGCATGCACCTATTCTGCAGCTGAATTAGTGCCATACTTTGGCAGCAAGCAAGAGAAATGTTTTCTGGCTTACAGACTGCAAAAAGGAATGGAAAGTAGAAGAAAAACTTTCAGGAGTTTGCAGCTATGAACACAAGGAAAGAACCATTGTACATTACCGAGAATGACTGACAGGATAAATGACTGCTTAGTATCTCCTTAGTGACAGCCACCAATCTTGTGTTGTTAAAAAATTGAGTTATTGCACACTACATTATGAGTGTGTTTTTCTACAACCATTTACATGACTATAAGCAAGATATTTGTAATTTCTGGGATAATGACATATCCCTTTTTTACTCTAATTAAGCCGCTGAATGATGCCTTTCAATTCTGTTTGCGTATCTACTGAATTCTGTGGGATGCTGATACTCAACAGGTGGCTTTTTCTGAAGCACAGAGTAAGAGTGATGCTGTCATTGGACTTCTCAGAGATCCATAGCTCCCAGCAGTTTTATACTGCAATATGAGACTATTTTTACAGTGCTAACTAGTTTTACCACAGCATTTAATATGTACTAACCTTATAACGCTGTAGCTTATGTTTAGCTTCTCTGAAAAAGCAAGTCCTTCCCAGAAATGGCCAAACCAGTGAGAAGGGAGGCTAGCTGTGCAATCTGTATGAACAGATCAGTCTTTGCATGCTAAGCAGCCACAGCCTCCCCTCCCAACTACTGCTGCAAGTGTTACTGTGAGGTGACTCACTAGTTGTTACTCTGCATCCCTTAAGTAGGAAAATACAGACTTTGAAAAAAGTTGACCACAAGAACCAACTTCCTAAAACCTACCAAGTATATCCTGGAGAGCAGAAAACGCATGTGTAAATGCCTGGTCCCTCTACTAGAATTCCTTCTGATTTCCTGAACAGAAGATGCTCCCTAGATCTGCTTCGGAAACTGAGCAAGCTTGGTGGAGTAAACACAATGACCTACCGAGGTAAGCTCTTTTTTTTTTAAAATAAGATTAAAAATATTTTTAATACTAGAGACTCATACAGCTTAATTAAACCTTTCAACAAATGCTACAGTCCTGTCAAACATCTAAAGAATTAGATATTTCGATGAGAGTAACTTAAAAAAAAAAAAAAAAAAAGGCAGTTTCTTCATAACATCAAATTAAGTATCTGTTTTCATGAGCAGAAATGTTGGGTTCAAAGAACCTCTCTAAAAGTCCATTCGGAGTGTGGAATTCCCTGAACCTTCAGCTGAGGTGATGGCCATTAAAAAGGCATTTTCAACCAGGTAACAGAAGAAAGACCACGTAACTAAAGCTTGCAATTGAGAAATCCCATAAACTACAAGAATTGCTGAAGTGTGTAGAAAGATGATATATCATGTTACAATGTTTCCTTAAGGGAAATACATGAAAGCATCACATCCCTGCTGTGTAAGAGAACAATTAGTGGTTACTAATGCCAAAGTGCATGCAAAGCAAACATCATTCACAATACTAAGTAACCCAGAACATCACATTTTTTATCTCTATCTTATGAGAGATGTTATCTGGCTTACATTGCCTGGTTAAAGATTTTCTACTGTATAGCAAGTTCTCACCAGTGAATTCAGAAGATTGGAGAGACTTAGAGCCATCAGTGTGATTTAGTATTTGATGCACCAGGCCCAAAGATGTTTCACTTTCTGAAAAGAAGTTCAAGATTGATTTTACTTACACATGGCATTATTAGACACTATGAGAACATGAATCATCACACCCTTGATTATTACAACAGCCTTATATTTCAGTCCAATAAAACTTAAGTGTGAAATTCCTAACATCAGAACTCTAGACTTAGAAATTATAAACTAGATGTAAGATCTATATTTGTACTCCCTACTTGGTAGTAGAAGAAAAACAGACAGAAAATAATTACTGAGGAATTTTTCTAGCCATTGAACGAAAGCTAGAATGCTTGCTATGCATTTATATTTGTCTGCCCATCATTCTTAGTACAGGTTTCCACAAAAATGTCACAGGCCAGCTGGGGTATGCACAGTTTACTCCACAGTTATAAACATGACCATCCTTCCATGGGATGCACACAAAGTGTAACAGCTTACATGAGCCCAAAGATCCAGCACTGTGGAGCAAAGTATTACTCCAACTGGGCTGAAGCTGAGTAAGAAAATCTAGTATAAAACTGTGAAGTCTCAAAGTCTCCAAAAGCGCTCAGATGTTTTAGTAAATGTTGACTCTTCTCCCACCCCCAGTCACATTTCTCAGACAAAAGCAGCTTTTCCTTTTAAAATGTGCTCCTTCAACTAAACCTAGGGTAGGTTATCAACATCTGTTACTCCCAAGTCCGTTGCTTCTTCAACTAGGATCTCAATGTCTTAGCCACAGATGGGCCAAGACTGTTAAGTTCCAATGATAACTGAAGATGGCCATTACAAATGTCAGTACTTTTCATGACCAAGTTCATCCTGCAATGTGAAAACCAGCATTTGGAAAAGGGAACACAGTAAAACAGGCAGCAGCGCTGAGACTATTACAGATACAAGGGTTAAATAAAAAGATCTCAACACTGCCACAAAGACTGAGGAGTTTTCTCCTGCTTCCTTCCAGGAAAGGGATGCCTGAAGATAGGTGTCAGAGATTCTTAATGACAGCTCAAAAAAAACCTCAGTACAGATCCATCAACCAAC
Organism: Strigops habroptila; assembly: GCF_004027225.2. Classification (NCBI taxonomy): domain Eukaryota; kingdom Metazoa; phylum Chordata; class Aves; order Psittaciformes; family Psittacidae; genus Strigops; species Strigops habroptila. The sequence continues at coordinate 112,385,213 of NC_044277.2, read as the reverse complement.
ATTACAAATTTGGAGATGGAAATGCTAAACATACATTTGGGAAATGGAAGCAGAGTTCACCATCCTGCTAGACCCCCAAGTACGCAAACTTGCTTTTAAAAAGCAGATTAAGAGATGCAAAAAAGCATCTGAGTTTACTTGGAAAAATGTTATTTCCATCTTATTCCCCACGGAAAAAGTTACTGAATAGCAAAACACAACTGAGAGTACATCATCTAAATTTCTAGTTTATAAGAAAATGTAAGGTAAGCTACTCTGTATTCCTTAACTATATTCTGGATGCCCACAGGGTTTCATGTACAGTAAGGTGTACAGTCACAAATATCTTTAAGATTTTTCAGTAAGTCTTCTGCTAGAATACTTAAGCTTCTTCTCAAGGAAAGAATTAGAAATTCAGTGAGCAGAATGTAGTCAACTGCTAGCCTCTTCAGTCTTGATAGCTTGCAGAGTTTCTTTTCAAGTGACCCAGCTTCTGGATGAAGGTAGAAAAGAAGAGAACGCAAGACGATTGCCTGGTCTTACTGTGGAGCCTGGGAACCAGTGCTCAAATCCTTCACTTACGACAGGCATCTCTGGTCAGCCTCCTAAACTCAAGGCTGCAACAGAATTATACATGCTGTGCAGCTTTCTATGTCTCAAACTTTTGATTACTAGATGCAAGCATCCAAAAATACGGATGTAACACATCTAATATCAAGTCTCCAGCAGAAAGCAACTTCACACCTGTGCTGGCTATGTATAACAGACTTGAAAAGCAAGGTTTTCCACAGCACTTTTTCCATGTCAGCAGCATTTGTCTGCATAACTCGAGATGGAAAAAGCTCAAGACTTCTCTAGACTTAATATGGAAACAGCCAAAACTTACCATGTGATGATGCAAAATAAACACAGCAACATGACCACCTCTGCTGGACACTAGAGAATCTCAGGATGAGCTTCATTTTAAATCTAAGCAACATGGTCTGACCACAACTCACAGAAGCAGTGAGAAGATAAAAGGATTTTTTAAAAACAGCGATGCATTAATAACTATTTTCTGGTAAGAAGACCTACTGCCACCTCAAAACCTTAAAAGGCAAAGAGAAGCTAACCTAAAAATCCACACCTACAAACTCTCAGCTTTAAAGACAGCTAAGAAAAAGGAACTGGGACACCACACAGGGTTGTAAATCTGTAGTAACTATTAGAAAAACTTCAGTACGCATTACACACCTGATGGCCTTTACAGTGTTTGCTACAGACAGCAAGACAACATTACTCAGCTGCTGCAGCCCCAACTGACATGCACCTTTGAAGAAGTCAAACTCATACGTATGAGACAAACACACTTGTAATCTGTGTAGTCAATGTATCTTAAAGAATCCTTTAAGAAAGTGAAAGGAGAACACCAGAAAACAAAACAGCACCAAGATGCTCCTTTCAAACACCTAAACAGACAGTCATCATTACACCACATATACACATACTCATATACACATACTTATATACACCCCCAATGCCACAAGAATCCCAATTAAGATTACAAATAATTATGCAAGTACAATCTACTTGGTTATGGTAATAACAAATGGTAATTAGTCATAACTAATTTGAAGTATATTTATGTATTCAGACATACTTATATTTGCATCTATATATGAATCTAAACTGCATGACATTTAAATTTGGAAAAGCTTGGAATATTAACTTTAAGAAACCATCTGCATAGAATTCCAAGCACAAGTGAATACAATATGCTAGGTACTTACAACTATGTATTACCTTGCCACAGGATTCAAAATACAATCACACAGTTAAAACCTTCTACAGAACTCATCACCATAAATAATAATTGCGTGATGAAGATAAATATCTTAATCACCTATTTTAGGAAAAAAGACTCTATAGGGGATGTGTGTGTTTATTATATACACACACAGACATGTACTTTAAACTCAGCCAATTTTTCAAGTCTATGTGATTTTCAGATGTCACTAATTGCTCCTTAATACTTTATAGTGCATATGTAAGCTATTCATCGCATTAGTTTTGTTTTCACAGTAGTAACCTTACTCTACCATTTCGTCAGAGTTCAGACTGGTCACTAGGCAGAGGCTGCCCTCATTCAGTTCTGAACTTGGTTGATTTGAAACACTAGAGGGGCAGAATTTAAATGTCGTACTTAGATCACAAACTAAAAGAGCCTTCAGTTTTATCCCTAACACATTTCCAGCAAGAAGAGTCATAAAAGAGAAAAGAACTGGGGATGAGGATAAGGACCTACTCTAAGACAGCACAGAGAGGAAGCATGAAATAAAGCAGCAGAACAAAGCTGCCCACTAAGTCTAAAAATGCAAAGAGGAAGAATCTGCAGAAAAAACCCAACAGGTGGTGTAGGGAGAAAAGGTGCAAGATATATTGGAAAACACAACTGAAGTCATTTGATACCAGAGTAACACTCTTGGGTTGAGCAAATCTCCAAAACACCCACCCCACTCCAACATTATCCAGGTTTTCCATCTACCCTCTGATCAAAATTCAAGTTTACATCTAGCTATGTAAATACCAGTCTTCCAGAGTGAATAACCCAATGTAAGAGTGATGCCATTCAATAGTATTCCAATTAAAAAACAATTAACACCACATCAAGTTTACTCAATAGTCGGGTCCTCAATTGTGTAATTCAGGTTCTGTAAGATGTAATCTGCCACTTGCTGACAAGATGTAGAGGTGATTAGTCTGAGAGTTTTACCAAGCATGAGCAGATGCATCAGTGGGGGTGGGCTGGGTATTTTTCAGATGGGAAATGGCATTTAATTTCAGGTAAGTTCAAAGAAGAATTTGTAACATGCCGGGATTTTAAACGGAAGCATTTTAACTAAATATTTCCCACCACCACACCTTGTACTATAAAAAATTTGGAACGTAGTATTTACATCAACATTTAAATCAACATATTTTTAATGTTAAAAATTCAGATCTTCAGAGTCAACTTAAACCCTACACAACAGTGGTTTCCAAACCTTCGTATTTCTAAAATAATAATTACACACCAAGGTAGCATTTGCATAAGTCTGAAATGTAGTACACTACTGCTAGCAACAAATACAAATAAACACTCTATGTAGCAAATAGAGATAAAAGTGAAGATGGGCTGTTATCAAAATAGACTACAATGTAGAGTATGGATGACCTAGTGATACTCTGCATTTTCTGAGCCAAGTTTAAAATTTCTAGAAGCAAGTTTGTCAAAATGAACGTACCAAAATGTGCTGAACCACTGCTACTTTTACTTTGTATAGAGGTACTGCATGTCTGGGTCCCGGGTTGTGCTGTGCCTGTTCGATTTATACCCCTGTATAATTTCTTACAGGAGAGTTCGTCATTGTCACTGTCATGTAGGGATGGTGTCCGAGGCCTAAAATGCCGCCATCTACATGATTTGATATTGACTAGTATCTGACTGAGGTCTTTTGAGAAAGATTTGTCCGAGGTATTTGTTTCTGAGGTATTGGCAAATTGACTGATTGAAGAGTGTTGTGATGAGGAAAACATTTCCAAATCCAGCTGATGAAATGTATTATCGTAGTCCGAATGCGCTCTGTCTAGTAGCACCCTAAAACCAGGAAAACAACACAGAATTACACAGTGGCAAGAAAATACGAAGGAAGTCACCACTTCGCCATGTGTGCTTGCAGATGACACAGGGATAGAAGAAACTACATAAAACTGTTCTAGAACAAGCACCCCAACCAGACACAATGCATTATTATTTTACAGTGAGTAGAACATGAGATTTCTCTTCACATGTATATTCTAGCTTTTACTGTTTGAGCAGCGGATGTACATTATCATGTATATATTGAGACACTGCAAGAACACTCTCTTAAAAAAAAAAAAAATCAGGCTGGAAGATAAGAGTTCCACAATGCAAAGAAAAAACAAAACCCAGAATAAACTATAAGTGCTTAAGGAACTTCAGTTCAAAAGCCTTACTCCCACGTGTACCGAGTATACCTACAACCATCCCAGTGCAGTGGGGATGTCATACATTAATTTCCAAATCCCCTTGCAAAACCCCATTAAGGACTTCCAGGTCCCATTCTGATTTTGCTGATACGCCAGACTTGCTAATATATGAGGAGGTGCTAAACATTAACCTGAAAGCCAAATCACATCCTTACTTTTTTTTAATTAACATTTAATATAAATGGACCATTTTCTTAAAGACATCATACAATATTTAAGAAACAGCACTTATACACTGAACAATTTATAAATTGTTTTCAATAATGATGCCTAGAAGCAAAATATCTGAACGAAGTCCTTAATTCTTTGGTATTTTTGACAATGTTTGAAATTTATCAGTTATTGTCACTTGCAAGCATTCCTCCCAAAATTCTCCTCTACAACTGCCAAATCACCAAATAAGGTCCAAAGTCAGAAAAGCATTTTTTGAAAGAGTTGGGGTTTGCTATTTTTAAATACTACTATTTGAAGACATTTATGCAAATCGTTTAAACACAAACTGCCAATCACAACTGAAAACACGTATGTATTTTCACTTCAAAACCTGGGGAGTGCTAGCAATAAGAAACCTTAGAACCATTTAAGTAAACAGGATTAAAGCAGTTCCCACTACTGCAAAATAAAAATGGAGACATTAACCAGCTAAGGAAACTTGTATCAAATGGTAGCATTTAAAAAGTCAATTTCTCTGATGTCTCCATTCTTGAGGGATTTGGGTTTTTTAAACTTTGCTGTTTATGTCCAATTTTTTTTCTTTTATTTTTTTAAAAAAGCAACAATAATGCAGCACTTACCTTCCACCACGGCCGACCCGTCTTCGTGCAAACCCAATACACCTCTGGGGTACGGTGAGGGTGGTTAAGCAGTATCTGTAACGCACATCTCCTAATCTTCCCTCTTTAGGGCTACTCCATGGCCAGTTGCCAGGTTGGTCTAAATGAGGCTTAAAATAATTTGTAACAATTAAACACAAGGTATTTTCCCCACAATGATGCTCTGTCTTATGCTACGTAAGGAATTTTTACTTACAGCATAGTACTGACAGCCTGCTTTCCGACGGAAGGCAAAAGGACCATCGGGATCATTTTCTTCCTCAGCCTCCGAAGAGCCAGACAAAACCTTTGAAGAGACAATGAAGTGTGTATGTAAACTAGTAAATTGATGACTTTTACTTCTATTCTGACCTTAAGAATAGCATAGAACTCTAGAGGTCCTACCTGGGAGAGAGGTTCTTCATCTGAGCTAGGAAAATCATACTGATTCAAATCTTTAGCATTAAAGACTGGCAGTGCAGCAGGACTTGTCTGTTGAGGAGTAGCAGCAGCAGATGAAGGTAAGACTTTTGGCTTCTTCTCATACTTTCTTTTGGGTCTAATAACATCAGGTTTATCCTGCTGCAAGAAAGTAAAAAGCAGCATAAAATTACACACACAAGCAAATAAGATTAAAATAGGAGTTTAAGAAAACTCCTATGTAAGGAAGCTAAAAAGTGAATGCATATCATTTTGATAGCAAAATATGCAGTCACAGAAACATAGAATGGTTTGGGTTGGAAGGGACTTTGAAGATCATCTAGTTCCAAGCCCCCTCCAATGGGCAGGGACACCTCCCACTAGACCAGGTTTGCTCAAAGCCCTGTCTAACCTGGCCTTGAACACTGCCAGGGATGGGGTACCCACAACTTCTCTGGGCAACCTGTGCCAGTGCCTCACCACTCAATCATCATGAAACTCGGTTGTTTCATGAGTATTTGTATTTCATTTCCAGTAATTGAAACATTTAACAGACAAGGTGAAATCAAGCACTGTTTGCTCAATCCATGTTAGATAAAACACTAGCAGTTAAGGTAACAGCACTATTTTGAAGAAGTATACCAAAATATATATAATGATCTGCATGAGGCACCATTTTTATTCACTAACATTTTAAATTGCTAGGCATTAATGCAGTGTTAAGGAATTACTAAGTACCAAACAATGCTTTAAAGACAAAAACAGAAGTTAGACTTCTCTTTTCCCATACTATGCAAAGTCAAGTTTCAGTGCATTTCCCAAGTTTCCATGAAACAGATTTTTTTCAACCTGCAAGACACTGCATTGACCCAACATCACTAATAGATAAGTACACTCCAGCCACCTCAGTTACAATGCTCTGCTATCAACAGAAGTATTCACTGATTCAAGCCACCTTGTCAGATGCAGAGCAGCCTTTGGACATTCTTCAGTTATAACCTGAATTTTAAACAAAGACTTCTTATACCTCAGCATTTCTCCTGTGTTACCTGACCTATTTAATATGCTCAGTTGTTGGCACTGTAGCTATGCTTTGTATGACACAAAATTAAAGCCTGTAGGAAAAAAAAGTGCTGGTCAGCTATCTAACTTAAGCAGGATTATTTGATACTTTACTTAAATATAAAGCCAAACAAAAGAGATACAGCATGCTGGGAATATCAGCGGATCATATTTAAAAAAACCCAAAACAAAACAAAAACCAAACCAACCAACAAACCTCCACAAAACAACCATCCAGATTAAAGTAATTGCATAATTTAGAACAAGATATGGGTTTTACCTTATTAGTCCTATCTTTGTCCAATATTTAGGTAATAAATACAGTTTTGTTCAGGATAGCCTAACTTTATGGACAGTATTGGAGAAAAACACTCCTATCCCCCAGAATAAGAATACAATTGCATGTATCCTTTTGTTTGTAGTTGGTCTATACTTCCTTTATTTCTGGCAGTAGTCCGTATGTTATCCTCACAACTCAAACAGAATAAAGCATTTTATTCCAACTGCAGCTTTGCTAATCTGTTTCCAGTCTCAAGAAGCTTTCCCCTCCTCCCATCCTAAAAATATTGTATCTTGCATAGTAACAGCATGAACCAGAAACTCGGTTACTGACATTACTCACTTTAACTTTATATTCTTTCAGTTCCATAGCTTCTTGGTGTTTAAAAGGACTGCTGTTAGTCACAGGAATGATGGGAATAGCATAGGTAGGTTTAATCGCCTGCCGCTGTGCCATGACCTCAGACATGATCTCTCCACTGTAGTCACCCAAATTATACCTGAAATCAGAAATATTTTTTATTTGTTGGAACATTTACAATGTATGTCTGTTAAAGAAGTGCACAACAGAGAACACAGACTAATACTTGCATCTTGGGGTACTGCATCCAGGACAACAGTAAGAAGTATAGTAAGTATTATTGCAGAAAACAGGACTAGGAACATGGAAACTTCATTGCAATAACTAATACTGACAAATAAATTAAAATGATAATTCCCTGTAAAGTCTGTAAAACATCACCAAAATACAATACTGTAAAGGAGAGAAGCAGAAACCAGAAGGAAAGAACAGGAAATGGTTTCCCAATCCCCTCACTTGGGGACAGTACTAACAAGTGTTAGTTAAATGTATGTTAAAACATACATTTATCACCCAAAAGATTTTATACAGTGAGGCAGAGTGCCTTATTTATGAATCCTCTCTCTTTTGTATTATGGAATATTTTCACAACAAGCAGACCCATGAAATATACTGCATTTCAAGTCCTGTGGAAAGTGCTGAGTTGAAGTGCAGTTTTCCATTCTGAGGAGGGCATAAGAGTCTTTCCTCTATTCAACAGCTTCTCTTCTTGAAAAAGCTACTGGAAAATCTTTGAGATTCTCCCCTCTCTATTTCTACTGAAAATAGTCACTGCTTGAAAAAACTGCCCATAGAGACATTCAACTTGTCTCCCTAAGCTGCCAGACATTTAAATGAGTTTTAGAACTTTAAGATACTGACTCATAACATTTGTTTTCAAACATGGATACTGAAGCCTATTGAGATTCTAAGTATCAACCTAAAGAACAACTTCACATTGCAAATGTGATCCCCACTTGACCAGGAAAGTGACAGCTGACAGAGCAGAGCATTTGGTCTTAGCACAGCTGACAAACAGGATGTCAAGAGAAGTGCTAGTTGGAGATGACTCACAGAGCAACATTTTATACTGTATGAAATGCTTGCTTGTTTTCCTCAAGAGGGTATTAGATAAAGCTTTGATAAAAAAGAGTGAGGATAATGAAGCAACAGGAGAATGGTAATGATTGGAAATGACCTTAAAATTAGCTGGGATTTCCTTAATCTACGTATTTAACACAAATTTGCAACTGAATTTACCTGAAACTAAGAGCTCTTTTCCTGTATAATAGATAGGCTATATACATTCACTTGAATATACGTACACATGTAACAAAACAATGTAGATGCGTGTGTTGGGTCACTTTGCCATAATAAGCAACTTCCTGACGTTTTTTTGGGGTTTTTTCCCCCCCCTCTATAACCGTATACTAAAATATGCTTTTCCTGTAAATGTGAAAGAGTAAATACTTCTAAAAACCTCTCACTATTCTAAGCATTTGTGGGAATCCATATACGAAGTAGTTTCCCCAAAGCTTTCTGCAGCAAATTTTCAGTAACATTACCTCTTTTCCATAATTTCCAGTGTTAAATGTAGCAACTCTCTCTTGCTTTTTTCCCTCCTCTTTATCATCTCCAGGATGGTTACTGCACGACTCAGATCTCGACGCAGCTTAAGCATCTTCTCATAAGATGCTTCATCATTTTTTCGATTCTGTAGATACATAGTGTATACGTTTCCCCACATCATTTAAATAATATTGTTAAAGTTCTAAATATTTATATATTACAAGAAAAAATACATGCTAAAAAGAGAAGCATGTGTATGTTATCAATGAGCTACAGCCTACCAATGCTCTAAGTAGGTTTAGCAGATTTAGTGAAAAAATAATGCATATAAACTTTTGTTCAACAGCTGCCCTCAAGTAGTTTCTTTTATGCTTTTCCCCTTGCAAATTAAAACAAAAGAACATCCCAACTTTTACTGCTTTATACTACATAGCGGAATTGTTTCTTTATATAAGCTACTTTTCAAGAGACAGGAAAAGAAGAGAAAGAAAGCAGAGGGAGGAATAGATTTACTTACTTTTCGTGTCTGCATCTTTTCTGTTCGTCTTCTAAAAGCAACATAAGGGTCATTTGTGCTGGAACCATCTCGCTTTTCTTGTTTCACTGCTGGTATAAGAGAGGGACCTCGACAGTTTTTCCTCTTTTTAATCCAGTACTCATAGACTTCTCTGATCAATTCATCATCTTCCTTCAGCAACAGCTTGGCCTCTTGCAGGCTGACTGGCTAAATGTAAAACCCAGCATGTCACTTTGATATAGCAATACATAGAGCATGTATTTCAAATTCTTTGTATTCAAAGTACCACTGTACCTGCTGACCGCTGCCCTTTTCTAGTCTGTCTATCATCTCCTCAAACTGCAAAGCAGAGATGTCCATTCTTTTCTTCAACTTGTTGACAAAGATCTCATCTTCTGAATCCAAGTCATAATCCGGCTGCTCAGCATCCAAACTAAAAGCTAAACACCACAGTGAAAGTTAGTTTTACTATAGAAATGTTCTAATAGCAGTGTTTGGAGTACACACCAGATTATTCTGAAGACAAACCCAAAATTATTTGTTTGAATGTTGTAGTAATGCTACTTTGAAGCTATATCTAGTTTCTTCTTGGAGAAAACAAAACAAAAACAACCCAAATAAACCAACCAAAACAAAAAAAAACCCAAACCCCACACCATTAAAAATCAGGAGTAGAGGCTGGTTATCTATTTGACTATACATTGCTAACGAAAGCTTGCTGCTGGTCAAACCTCACTGCTTTCAGTAAGAAACTTTTAGACTGGTCAAAATTTTCAATGCTGCATATATATTGTATTATCAACACTTCAGACTTCAGTCCAAACACACTTCAAAAGTACAATGAATACATTGTAGAATACAATGCAGCTGAAAAATCACCATTTCAGCTGTTAAACCACTAGACAAGAAAAAGAAGAATGAAAAAGTGTAACCTTAATATCAGCATGGAAGACTACTAGTATTAGTCTCTTCATTTGCTTAGAAGCACAGCAACATGCTCTAGCCTACCTGATACACTGGAAGATAGGGCAGGGGGGTCAGACCAGATGACCTTTAAAGGTCCCTTTCAACCCAAACTTTTCCACAATTCTAATACTTTAAGCTATCACTGATGCTCAAACTGATGTAGAAGTCTAACCTTTAACCAAAGTTAATAAGGCACGAGATCTGTTTAAATGACACAGATACTATGTTTTAAATTCTACAAATTACAACGCAAAACAGAATTCTGCAAGAGATTACATTTTTTAAATGTTTTCAAAAAGTACATGAAGTAATGTGGTGTTCACATGAAGGGTCACATCCATACAGAATAGCTGCTATCTCCCAACAAAAACAAAATCCGAGCACATCTGCAAGTCAACAGTGGTATCAAAACCTATCTACTTTTAGATGTAGAATACTTCCATGCAGGCAGAGGCAAATGCTACTACTGCTGCCATTTTTGCTTGGCTTCCCAATCCACTCTACTGTCATTATATCCTGGTTAAGCTTCAGGGGACAAGTACTCTGTTTCTTAACTATGTATTATATGTTCTCCTCTTCAAGTAAATTTTTGTCTGCCCTTCCTAATGAACCTAAATTTCTCTGCAAGCTGTCACTACTAACAGAAACAGGCCTTTGAGATTGTGAAATGCGAAGTATTAACATAAAGAATCAAGAAGGACATCTGTCTACCTCTTGATCAAGAACTAAATGTACCTTTTCAGCAAGAAGTACATTATTCCTTTATGTATTGGAAAAAATAAATCCTCAGAAGTGAGTCGATGTGAGCTCAATAGACATTTAAGACTCATCTTTTGAACTAACACTAGCAAGATAAAGTTCTGGGTGCAGATTTCAATGAATAAATTACTTTACTTACGCTGTATGTGAATCAGCTGCTTTGGCATTTTAAATTCTCCAGGATATATAGATTCATAGTATGCAATATTACTTTCTGCTTCCGGAACTGGTATAACCATGTTATCCCTCTTCTCTCCATATACTTGTTGTGCTGAGATAGCCCGCTGGAGATGATGTTCCTATAAACAAAAAAAGTCAAGATGAAAATAGGAGAAAATATTTTCAGAGCACAGACCTTTTAAAGTTGAAGGAAGTCCATTTATTTGCAAGTGCTCCCATTCCAAATCTGAGACCAGACCTAAGAAATCGATATCGCAACCTTCACTCGAAATACGCTCCATAAACCGGAACATTTTTCCAGTAGGTGGAGCTCTCCCTCTTACACAAACACACACAACACTTCAGTTACTAAACTTAGTAAGTCAAGTTGCATGTTCTTGGCTCACATAAATCCATCTTTACGTATTTCTGGAGAGACACTTATGATTGATTACACATACAGATTATAACAAATAGCTGCAGACAGATATTTACTCTGGTATTATTCTATATTTGCTACAGCCATTTATTGGCAGTGATGTCAGAAAACCAGAAAGGAGGCCTGCTATCATCTATTTAGAAGAGAAACTACTATTTTTACCCAGATAGAGGATGATTTCTAAAGACATTCTCATTTATTGCAATGCTTTCCATTATCCTCCTTTTCTCGCTCTTTATCTGTCAATTTATTATTAAACTATAAGTCATGAGGGTGAGAATAATTAACCTTCAGAAATATGCAACTGTTTTTCAAGCTCGAAAATAAATTACGTTTATATCTGTTACTACAACCTGAGTAACATCAGTAACATTACGAATTCTAATAATTTTCTAACGCTACTATTCAAATGCATTCCATTCTTCCTGTGGTGCTGTCAAGGCAGTAAGTAGTATCCGCAGCACTACCAACAAAAACTCAACATGGCAAGATGCGCGCATGTATATAAATGGTTTACTGACAATGTAACACAGTACTTTTTCTCTAGTACCAAAGCTGGTTTCTTAAGTTTCTAAACTGTTCCTTTCTAGGTGCTCAGTAAAGCAGTGCTGCATCAGTTGTGCCAATACAGCTACCACAGAGCTGCTATAAACCACATTACTGAAATATTCAAGGAACAGCAGCAAAATAGTGGCAGGGTAATTGGTTTTAATATTGAAGTAAAAGGTATCAGCGTTCATCCATATGATCTGATGGTATCTTTGTCTGACATCAATTTACTCCCTCTTCAGTACAATAAAGGCAATTAACATCTTCCATCTAAACTTAAAATAACAACTACAAAATAGGGTTTGTTGTAAACTCCAGAGCTAGCGCAGCCTCAATCTAAGACCTGTTCCAAGGTGTAACTGCTGCAAGGATTCACAGGATTCTAGTCTATCTTCACCTTCAAACAAGCTGCAGATATTTTTTTCACATCTGACCCCTGTTAAAAAGTCTCTTCATGAAAAGAGACTACTCCTGAGAACATGACATATCATACAGTCACGAGTAAAAATCACTGTACTGATTTTGATCCTCTAGCATTTGTTAAGTGCAGACACATGTGTCACCTAGGAGATGTGACCGATAGAATTCTTTTTTCGGTATGGTACAAAATAATGTCTTTTCTGCCTTTTAGTGAAGCACTGCTGCCAGACACCTGGCATTTGTATGAACAGTCACAATTCTTCAGGATTTTGTCACAACAGCTCCAACTGCTGCAGAACGGGGAATTAAGCTTAATTTTCATATAGTATAGTAGGATTCTATGTCAAAGACATGGTAATAACCAACGTCTTTCGAATAACAGCAAAGGCTTACTATTTTTATAATCATATAAAGGATTCCTGGCACATTTATCCCAGCTTGTGTTTTTAAACACAAGAAAATGTTTTGTTTCAGGGGAGAGGGTCAGACACGAAATTAAGACTTCAATGTCTGTGATCCACTTCTGATATGGAAATGGGCACTGCTAGTTAATACCAGTACTCCATACTGACTTCCTAAAAGGCTTCAGTAACAAATACTTAAAGGAATTTTCACAATGTTGTTGAAACAGAAGCACAAATCATAGTATTGCCTGACTCTCAACCCAATTACAAAAATACTCAGTACTTGAGCTGGGAGTTTTAGTAGTTAAGTTTCAAATTTAAACAGGGGAGATTCAGGTTAAACATAAGGAAGAAGTTCTTTACTGTGAGGGTGGTGAGGCACTGGAACAAGTCGCCCAAGGAAGTTGTGAATGCCCCATCCCTGGCAGCGTTCAATAACCTGGACTAGTGCGAGGCGCCCCTGCCCGCGGCAGGGGGCTGGAACCAGATGATCTTAAGGTCCTTTCCAACCCAAACCACTCTATGATTCCATGACCCACATACCGTGAAAGCAACTGGATAAAAGTTCATCCACTGAAACAGCTAAACTAATCTGCTGTTCCTATCTGTTTCAATTCATCACAAGAGACATGCCACTAAATAAACAAAAATAAGCAGACAAGGTCACCTCCCCTTTACACCCCCATGCACCAAGTTCTCACTTATTTGGACAAATCAGCAACAGCAACTTTGCCCCCAACGTCTCAGCTGGTAGCTCTGCACTTCTCTCACCTGATAATACATATAATCAGGTGCAACTGGTAACTTTTAACATGAAAGCACATTAAACACCTACCATTAACTAACCTGCTGCAGCTTACAGTTTCTATTCTGCAGTCATTCTTTGCTGTGATTACACAGCTGATCACTCCCTCCCAAATGCAGCACCTCATTTAACTGAAGCTTTCTGTTAAAAAAATGCAGTGGTTTCCTCAGTTTGTCAGTTTTAATTCCAAATCCTAATCAAACATGCTGGCTGCCTTTCATGTTATCTTGATTTAACATGTAGATGCTGTAGCCCAAGTCACTCCTGAAAACACCAACAGGCATTCAAAGAGAGACCTCGCAGAAGTTTAACACATCTTTTAACTTTGAGTGTTCATCAATCCAGACATTCCGATCAGACATATTTCCACTATACAGCGGTTTCTATAATACCGTTTCCATTCACTGCATATCAGAGCAGTATCAAAAAGCATTTTTTTAAAGGTCAAGATGCAACTATGCACCAGGCCCCTTGCCAGCCACAGTAAGACTGGATTAACCAGGGTTTGTTCTTGAAAAACTCGTATTAGTTGTTCACAAAAAATAAGAATCTTTCAGGTGCTTACTGGGGCCAAATAATTTAATTGTCCATATTCCTCCAGGAACTGCGTTAAGATAGCTTATTTGTAACCCTTTAGCTCCCACCTTTTCAACAGGCTGTCATGGGGGTCTGGGCTGGGATTTGTTTTTTTGGGATGGGGGGTTATGTTTTTTTTTTAAGCAGCACATTGCAGTGCCTTTTCCCATTCTCTGGAACACCATCTGCCTCTCAGAAGTTCTCAAATTGCTGTGAAATTATTTCCCTGTTTCTTTATATTCCTAGCATGAATGTTAGGTGGGTTAGTCAAGCTCAAATGCTATAATTTGTCTTGTTAGAAGGAAACTCATCTAACAGCTACCTCTACAAGACACAGTCTTGTGCACCGTGTTACCTCTGCCTCATGCCAGACCGGACCTATGATGACAGCTTAGGGAACCAAACCTACAGAAAGCCATCTCTCTCCTGCTTCCCCTGAAAACAATTAGGAACAACTAATCTTCTGACAAATTAGGTCCCTGAACTGCTGGAGCAGGTGGGGGGGAAGCAGTGGGGAAAGGAAGAGACAAAGATGATTCCCTTTGGTAGCCATTTAACCGACTTAAGCTGCATCACTAAATTAAAGAAAAGCCAAAAAATATTTTTAAAATGAACACCAAGGGGAGAAAAAAAAAATTAAGACTGAAGAAAAGCTATGGCAGATAAACATTTCAACTATCTCAGTACCAAATACAATCAAGAAGATTTACTACAAACACTTACAGAATATTCTCATCCCACCCTGCACTAAATTTGTGCTTAAAGCTACTCAAAGACTTCATTCAAAACCTAAAACTCTTCTTGCTCTTCCCCCACCCAGTTAATTTTCCATCAGGTTAGCTTCCTGCACTGGCTCATTATGTGGTCAGACAATCCCAGAGCCCGAGGGATGCAACAGGACCACTCAGCCCAGAGACAGAAAGTGCGTGAGGGAAAAAGCAGCTTCATCATTTTTGAAACACACAGCTAGTAACATGAAACAGCACCTATTCATCCCACTATATTCCTGTCCAGAAAAATACCTGGACAGTTAGAATTCCAACACTTATCATTTACCCTGCTCCTTGTTTAAACAAGCAAAAGCTCAACAACCACCTTCTTCTTTTAGAAATTTTCTTCTAATTAGTCTACAGGAAAAGCCCACCAGAAGAGCAACCCTTCTTCTAAGTACCCAGAATGTAGCAGGGCAGGATGTACTTGGATCTAAGGAAAATTACGTACAGACACCATTCTTTATTCTGTAGTATTCCTTTCTCTTGATTTTACGATACCAATTTTGTCCCTTGTATCCAACTCTTATTGCATCAATATTACCATACAGACTCCAAAACAAAGAGTGTGCACGGTAATAGGTAATTTAGGTAATCTAAAGCAAGTTGGCAAGCAGGAACACAGCAGAGCAGCTCTCACTGCAGCCTGAAGGAACTGGAACTTCTGTTCTGCTCTGGGAGGCAACAGCACCTCTCAAATTATAACGCAAGGACATGAGTGTAATTCTTCAGAATGAGTTTAGTAGTTGCATACTTGCTTCATTTCTAGCACGCTACATTTAAAAAACCTGAATGACAATAATTAGGACACAAAATAAAGGATACTGTAATTGTGGTTCAACCTGACTACAAGCAGGCACTCTTGCCTGCAGTGTAGACAAGCAGAAGCATGGCAACTGGAAGCTGGCAGCGTTTGCCTTCTTTCACATTCTGGTAACTCTTGGTAAGTTGTTTTTTGGCAACATGACTGTTAGATTCCTATGGTTTCTCAAAGAAAACTGGCACTGACAGAACAACAAAGATTCCTGTGACAAAACATTTACTCTGCAGCACACCTTAGAGACGAAATTCAAAGCAATATAACCACAACACAATGCATTAAAAGACGAAGTGACATGACCCTGTCATTAACAGCTGAACAAACAAAAGGGACAGAATGCATGTTACTGTTTTAGAAAGTCAACTAAAAAAAGAAAAAAAAAATATATTAGTGCAGTAGCAATGAGTGCATCTTCTTAAGGATTAAAGAAACAATCTACTGGTTTGCAATGTGACTGCGTGTTTCTTTAAATAATTTATCCAAATTATTCCAGAGCTCTTAAAAGAAATAATTAAGGCACATTCATTTATGGACATGACCAAAACAGCCAACTCTTAAGTCCACTATGTAGATCAGAGCAGAAATTCTCCAAATTCACAAGCCTGTGCACATCATAATCACATCTTTGCCTCCAAAATACAAGAACTATAAAAAAGGACATCACAATTGATTCTGTCATTAGTAGGAACCACATCAAGCCACTGCCCAGCTATTGCTCTCCACAGACCTGCTGATTTACACCAACAGGACTGAGGAGAATCCTCTCACACCCATCCCTTGTCTGACAGAAGTGCTTTCCAAAGTTACAATCTTACAGCTCACACTACAATGCTTAACGTACCAGAACCGAAAACAACCACCTGTTGAAACTGGTGTCCTTAAGAAACATTAGGTTCACAACAGTCACACCAAAACAGATCACAGCTGAGACAGAATCGAGGACATACAAGCATACAAACTCACAGACCTGTCTTTAATACTCATTCTACCTTCTGGCAACTTGTGATCCAGAACTCTCTTGGGAAAACCCCTAAACACACAAGAAGAATTCAACAAAACTGCAGCTGATCTTAAACACAAACACATTACTCTATAATTAAGATGAAATTAAAAAAAAAACCCAACATTAGGAACTGGGAAAAAAAACAAAAACAAAACCAAAAAACCACCAAACCAACCAGAAATTGTTAATACGTCATTCAGACGTGATGAACTGGTGCAAGCACAACCTGATTCCAGGCTATAAGATAAAGATTTTTCGTTGCTAAATTCACTGGGACAATACTGTTCCTACACCCAGGTTATCTCACATCAGCAGCATTTACTGGTGGAAGAGTACTGGAGGACAACACAGCAAAGTTGCCATGAGACCCCACTGCACACCAAGCCCATTCAGACTACCCATCACATAAAATATGGCAGGGACTACTGAAGCACTTCTGTGACCTACTGTCTGCAAACCACTCCCCAACCTCCTCCTTGTACTTGGCTCAGTGAGCTTTGGGGTATGAATCCTGTCTCCTAGCCATATGGGGATTTCAGTAACCTGCGTGATCAGAGAAGGTAGCCTCTTCTGCAAGAGTGACAGTCAACCCACTCTAAATTAGATTTGTCCATAGATTCAATCCAATAAATCTGTGCACAGAAAGGAATAAAATGAGCAAACTGGCTCATTCTCTTCACCTTCTCCTCCTGTTACCACATCTTAGTTATCCTGCAACTTACTAATCAGACATATTTTAAATCCAAGATGAGAAGGATCACGGAGACTGATCTCAGAGAATTACATGCAGTTTTTTTAATTTTTTTTATGCCACCCCTTATTCCTCACTCACACTATTCCCCTCCCATTCCCAGAACCAGTTCAGGCATCAGAAGTATGTTTCTGCGGAACTCTCTGGGGGTTAGTTATCTGCCATTGCAAAAGAAAGGGCTCACCCAGGGCCAGGCAGACGTCAGGAATGCTGCAAGCAAAGGTACAGAACACACAGCCAGAACACAGCAGCCATCTTGGATAACGTAAACTGTTCAGACACTCCAGATTTCTTTTGCATTTTTCTTATCTTTAGGGCAGCAAGTGGCTCTGGTAGCTTCTAGCATGACTGGAAGCAAAAGTGCTCAGTTCTTCCTAAACAACAGGCCTCACAGCTTATTAGAGAAGCACTTATTACTGAAACATAACACACACTTTTCCTTTTACTACCTCTCATACATATCCAGTCACACATAACTACAAGTAAAACAGCAGAGACATTCTGACAAGTTTGTTACAGCATCTTTAACAAACAACTGCTGGCGAAGAGCTCCAATCCTGATTGGAGTTGTAATGCTGAGGGCAATGTGATCCTGCCTTGAAGAGCAGAGAAGCCTTCAACAGGTATTCTGGCACAAGATGAGTCCTTGAATTACACTGATCCTTGACTCTGAGATACCAAAGCCCAACTCCTGAATACCAGCTTATGGATTTGACCTTTGATAATGGCAAGACAACAGTTGTGTTTCTAAGCGTACTGTCTTGACCTCAAGTACATGGATATCATGTAATGTGTTAGCAATACTTTAAATTTGGTAACAACAAGCACACATGATCAAAACAGAAGTGGTGGATCAACAAAGCAACATTATGACACTCCTTGATCTCCCCTTGACAGGTCTTGTAAGAACACAGTAGATCACTTCCACCTCCCACAGCAATTGTAAGCCATCTTTCTATTATGACCACTAGTATATATGCACACAGGGTAAACACCCTCTCACAAATTTAAGCTGCCTGAAGATTCACCCAAACCACATGGCTGTAACCTTCCCTTCTGAAGCTACCAAGATCTCTCAATGCCCTGAATCATTCTATGCAGTAGAGAAAGCTGTTAGCATAGCCTAAAACTGCTTTTCCATATTCCAAACCTGGAGAAAAACTATGGCGGTCACTTCTGTTAATCAACTGAAGTCAGTCTCATGAGTAGTCAATTAAGAAGGATTCCACTGTAATTACTGTAATAATTAGATCTCAGCTACAAATGTCAACTTAAAATAGCAGCATAGGATTAAACAGCAATTACTCAGTGAAAATGTGATTTAATTTACTTTTTAAAATACGTGGGTTTTGCAATTAAGAGACTATCACGAAACCTTCCTAATTATTAGTCTATTTGGAACACTGCTTAGAAATGAGGTCACCCACACCATCTTGAGCATCCTAGCTGACTGCTTTTCCCCCATGTTCAAATCAGATGCTTATAGGAACATGCAAGCAGTCTGCCCTTTTCTTGGGAAAATCTTGCTTCCAACAACAAATTACTTACAACTTCTAGGAAATTTTCACCTGCTGTGCTTCTTCAGTCAACGATGGTTGTGAGGTGGAGGACACACAGGACATTTGACCCAGAAGTCTAACAATATTATACTAGAGATCACAACTCTAAAAGAAATGGAGAGTGGTTTGCTGTCCTGTTACCAGAAGACCAAAAAGAATTATTAGCTTCTCATTTTAAATTACTGTGGAAAACAGATAGGCAGAGATGAAGAAATTAATGAGATAGACTCAAAACACGCTAGAGGGGGTAACGTACACAACCTAGGAACCCTGGGAATCAGGAAAACTCCAGAATTTAACACATACATTAAATACACAGTACAGTTCACAAATGGAATTTAACACCTCAGTCTTCCCAGGCACAGGTCCTGTTCAGACTACCTGAAACCAGCCTGACTAAAGTGACTCGGCTGCTTGCCAAATCAACAGTGCAGTACATGCATTCAGAACCACAAGACTTAGCATCAGTTTGAAATATTTTATTTAGGAATTGCTAACAGCTTAATACTAGCAGAAGGAGCTATCCCACCTCCTCAGCACTGCTAACAGCCATAAAAATTCCCCATCTTTTCCTCTGTAATCACTTTGACTCTCATGGAACTCCTCAGCCTATGCAGCCTCGTAACCCACAGAGGGGAGGGGAGTTATTCTTAGGCAAGTTGCCTGCTGTGAGCTAAATCAGTTCACAGACAGGTGATGTAAAGACCATGGCAAGCTCTAAGGAAACAGTGGAACTGCCTCTTTTCAATCTCAACACAGTTAAACCAGGTCAGTCCATCTCGCATGACTGCAGCACGGATTCCAGACTTAACTGCAAACTTAAGTCCCCCTTCATTCCCACAGCCCTGCTGTTCCAGCTGTATTATTGTAATTTGGGACTGCAACGCATGAAAACTATTTCAGTGATCTATATTAAACATAATAGTTTGAATCCTAATATAATACAATATTACACAAATTAGAACATTGTACAGTACATACATAATACAGTAAATTATCCCTAAATAAAGGATTCTAAAGAACACATTAAGATGCTTTTAATGTATTACTTAAGTCGACCAGGGCATGACCTCCACACTGAAATCGGACTGTAACACAAAATTAACTAAGATTTGATACAGTTTACAAGAATACAGCTTTCAGGATACAGTCTACAACAGAATGAGAACTGCTCTCAGAATTTAACCTTTCCTTATCAAAGGTTTCAGCTGTGAAGCCATTTAGGAGAGCCTGAAGAAATCTTTATAGCAAAATTATTCCTCCCTTGTATGGGGAAAATGGAAGTGGAACTTCAAGATTACTTCATCAGTTGACTCAAAATAAAATTGTATCAAGTACCCAAGCTAAAAGATAGGTGCAGCAATATACTGCTGCTTGCTTAAACATTACTGTGTGTCAGCAATACCGCTTAACAACTCAGTTTTGGATGGCAAAAGCTGTACACCTGGATTCCAGCATTTTTATTAGTTACAGGGACTCAACAGAACTGTTAACACTACTGGACACTGATTAAAAAAAAGCAGCGTCATTTGAATAACAAGTAATATGTAAACCCAACTTCACAGCAACCAAGTTTCTAGTCTGTTTCACTACTTTTCTGAACACTACTAATATGCAGGTGTGCATAGGGTTGTGGTCCACCATAGACAGGGTGCCTCAACTATTCCAATTACGTATCATAGTAGAATATCATACACAGCACTGGGTGAAGTTAAAGCCAAGTTATAAATCTATATTTACATATATAACAGGACTTAAAAAGAAGTCAGCTTAGTTGGGTGAAATTTTATACTACATTTTTCTCAAAGTTTTCTATGTCAGCTACGGGAAAAAAATAGTAAAAAAATCTACAACTGCTTCCATAGCAGTTGTTCCTCAGGCCAGGTTTTCAAATGCTCCTCATTAAACCAACCCCTTTTCATTTGCAGTTAAGGCATATCTCAATCTCGATCCACCAATCAACTCCGCAACAGTACGGAATCAAGACAGGTAAGGCAGAGAAAAGCAGCAGGCAAGGGAATAAAGCCAGAACATACAGTCTGAGGAGCACCTCTATTTCTCCAGTACCAGTCTGCTGAAGGCTTAAAAACATTACCTTCCACAGGCCAGGCTGCACAAACTGCAGCGACTGACAGCTTCCCAGATCTACATATGCTCAAAGATTCTGAAGAGAAAACAAGACTAAATAAGAACAGGATTTGGATTCTTTTATTAAAAGCATTAAAAACAGATCTCAAGAACACCACTAGAGCTACTATTTTTTCCCTCAGAATTTGCAATAAGACTCCAAAACTTAACATTACCTGGAGCTTAAAGGTCAGAACTCTAGACACCAAAATGCACAACTACCCAATAATTAAACAAACATCCAAAACTGGTTGACTGGGCTAACATAAATGCTAGGCATTACTAGTAACTAAACATCAAAGAACACAGAAACAGTTATGGAAACTAACTGCATCACAAATGTGAGTTTTGTCAGAGTGTCGCTTTGCCTGACACTGTCTCAAAAAGAAGCCCATGGGCATCCCTATAGTGACCAGTAAGAATGACACAAAAACCACAGCAGTTCTCTCTCAGAGCCACAGGGTTCCAGAAGCTGGGAGTGCAAGCTAAATTTATTTTAGTTTTTGTGTTTAGTAGTCTGATATTTTTTTCTTCTATGAACTTTTTAGTCCAGCGTGCGCTATACAACTCTGTTGTTAATAAAGAGGCTGGAGAGACACCCAACACATATGCAACTTTATTTCTGGTTGGGGGGAAAAGGCAAATGAACAAAAAATAATAATAATAAAAAAGATAAATCAGTGAATGAACTATGGGGTTTACACAGGTTCTGCAACACACAAAACTACAAGAGCTGTACCTTCCCTAAGATTGCTTCATTTACAATATTCTTGTCAGGTTTGACTACCTTTTCTGTAAAGTATAGTTTCATTACCTCAAGCAGTCATTCACATTTAAACAGTAACAGAACTTGACTGATACTTATACTGAATATCATACAGTATTCAAGCTATGTGGGGACAGAAAATCACCAAAACATTATCAGAAAACCAAGTACTGAGATTTCTTTAAATCTGTTCATTCACAAATTAAGGCTCAGCATCTTACATGAGACAAGTAAAAAGAAGTTTGCCATAACCACCACAATCTAAGCACCCTTTAAGAACTCACAGGTGCATTCCATATAAAGAGCTCATATACAACAGTTCAGTTTAAAAATTCAAACTACAGAAGCTTCTAGAGCATCACCTTAAGTTAAGCTTATTTCCTATTTCAAAAATAAACAAGAAGAACTTTCTAGCATTACTGACTTCAGTGCTATCGGGAATAAAGTCTGTAGAAAAAGCACACAGTGAATCATAGTAATGACTAAAAGCTGTTAAACAAGCACATTTTTGTAGACTCCACAGTATCTGCATTTTAAATACTTTATTTCCATCATGTGTTATGTAGAGGAATAAACTGTCAAATACAGTGACAAGCACACACCTGAGCTGCACAAATATGCACAGGCTGGCAAAGCATATACCTAAACTTGCCCTCCAGTAACTGCGCCAAAGGTATCAAAGTCACACCTCATATTCCTCCAAATTACAGCTTTTGTTATGAGAAAGAAGGACTGCATTGCAGTTTGTAACTCTTAGTAAGAGAACCTGCGTCATGTACTTAGACAGCAAGGTATGAAGAGAGCTGCTAAGACATTTAAGAAAACTGGAGTACCCCCCCCTCCAAGTACAAATACTAGAAGAGACATACTCAAGAGTTACATTGCATAAGGCATCTAGTAAAGATGAAGCCTACCTAGCAATTAGTATGGAATTGCTCTAGTCAACTACATTTTGTCAAAATATGTTAACAAAAACCTACCAATACTTTATTTACCTTTTAGCTGCTGTATTTACAACACACACCAGATGAGAATTTCAGGACTAACATCACAAAGGTGGAAAAATGCTTCTTCAGTAGTGATGGTGACAGGTGCAATACTGAATAACTTAAAATAGATTTTTCCAAAGACTACACCACTGTGATGAGCTTATCTATGTATTTCCTGCTGCAGACGTCAGTCTTCAGTCTGCAAATCTACATGTTTAGACACTTTTCTGGACTTAAAATGAACATTGGTACATTTGAATGCATAAAGGTGCTACCTAGAGTAGAAGCCTGTATTAGGCTGAAAGGCTTTGACAAAATATCGACTTAAACGTTTCCTGATCAGTAAAAATAGGTTTTGAACGACGAAGTCTACATGGGCCGCGAGTCAGGCGCCAAATCACTATTCTTTATAGGTCAGCTATTCTTGGTGTCTTGTAATCCCCAAGTTTATTTAGATTGCTCTTAAACCCGCAAGACAAACTAGCATTTCAAATTCATGACCTTTTATGTGCAATTATGATCAAACTTGGTTTTAAGGCTTGTATAAACACTGCACAAGACAGGTGAGAAACAGTAAAGTCACGCAGCGAAGGGAACGAAAGGAAGGAGAAGAGAAGTGAATAGTAAAGGTTTACTATAAGGACTAGCATTTCCTCAATGCATTATAACTGCCATCGTTATTCTCTCTGTGCATGCAGTGAGTTAAGTGTCTGACTAGGACAAATAAGACTACTGAATGTTATTTACAAGGAGACAGCATCAGTTACTTCAGGCCACTCTGTCAGCTTTAACCCAGACAACTTTTTGCTGGGTTTTCTTTTGCTTGCTTGATTGGTTGGTCAGTCCCATGTTCCCTCCCTTTCCCACCCTCTCTGCAAATGAAGTGGCATTTTAACACCTTTCACTTACTCAGCATTTAAGCCACTTTATGACCTTCATTTATAAAAAAAAAAACAAACCAAAAAAACCAAAAAAAACCCCCATAAACCCAAAAAACCAAACCCAAAACCTAAAAAACCCAAACCAAAAAACCCTAAAGCAAAACCTACCAAACAAACAAACAAAAAAAACCTACCACAAAACCAAACAACAACAAACACAACACAAACCCTCCACACCTTTCCATTATTCCTTAGGCCTTCACTCTTTTTGTCTATTGCACTAGTAAAAGCCTCTAACCACAACAGAGATTAATCATACTTGATCTCTCAAGGAACAGATTCTTGTTATTTCCTCTACCTCTCATAGGCAGAACAGTTGAAGCCCATTGTGCCGGTCACGACACAGAGCTGTGTGTTTCTCTACCACGTGTGCAGCTGCAGACTGTTACTGAATCTTAATGGGCAATTCCCGGCTACAGGGGAATATAGAGATATGAACATCCACACTTCAATGTGCCTATACATTTTAATATACTGATGTGCAGTAATAGACATCTTAGAGACTACTTTGTGCCCTTCTCAAATACTAAGTCCAAGAATATAGCCCATGTATCAGCAGAGAAACCCATTTACAGGACTTCAGAAAAATATGCTCTTACACTAGACATCCTACTCCTTCCCGTCACCGCCTAGTGCCATGTATACTACTAAAGGACTACTTCAGCTATATTACCATTAATGAGTGTATTTATAAAAAAAATTTACTACACTGTATCTTGAAAACCATCAACTTGACACTGCATACATTCTTAGAGAACAGAATTCAGAGCTGCCTAACATGTTACGCCTTGAAATTACCAATTATAGATTCAATTTCATATTGCTTACCACATTAAATGGTTCAATCATTCTATACAATTCCTGCATTTCCCTCCATGCTGAAAACAAAGGAACAAATAGTAACTGATCAGTAGAAAAGAACATTATAATGCAAGGTGAGAAAAGACAGGGCTAAATGTAAAACGTGTTGCTAACAAGAAATTCTAACAGAGATAAAGGACTTGCCACAGTTTGCTAACACAAAGTCTCCATTGTACTTTGTACTATACTTAAACCCCAATGTTGTGGGTAGGCCGCTTCCTTTAGGTTTATCAACAGGACATCAACGAAGTACAGAAAGAAAAGTCTTCAAAACTAATACTTCAGAGCTTCTTATAATAATAGCTTGAAGACACCTAAAATGTTTTTCTAATCTTTTTCTTTTGCATCTTTGGATATTTCTGACAGCACACTTGCTCTGGTAACTACCTACCTGAAGGTCTCAAATACATGGTATTTTAGGGCTTTTTCCTTACATAGGTGTTTTATTAATTTCCTGACTGGTAAGTTTAAGGGAACTACCCCATGAAGTACTGTTAACTATCCACAAGACAATGTATTCCTACTTCCTCCATCTATTCAGCATTGTGACAAAGATTTGACCTAGTAGAGTCAGTTCAGTAACTGTAAGCCAAACTAAGATATGTCCTCTCCATCCCTGGAAATGATACTGCTGCCAAAAGCTGGTTTAGGACCTAAAATTCCAACTCCACCTGTGCAGACACTGCTAAAGTGGCGGTCTACTTCCTTCAAACCCTCAGCAGTAAGTACTGTCTAACATTTTCAGGTAGTGTGAAACAGCAAAGCGGTAAAACTATCCAGAGAGTTAACTTCTCAGCTAGTATTTAGCTCTATGACCATCTGAAAAGAAATTACATCACAGCTTAACTCATACATGCACACTCACTCTCCTTGCTAATGGTGGGAATAAACCACAAAACCAAGACAAACATCCAGTATAAACACAGATTTGAACTGTACATATACTCCCGACCACAGTGCAAAACAGTCTGGGATGGGAGACTCTCCTCTCTCCAACTGACTTATTGCTTAGTCTTCCCGTTCTCTAGTAACTCAAAACAGCGCTTCTTATCTTGAGCACAGCTTAAAGAGGTCAAACGTACATTGCTGAGAGACAGGACAATGCTATTCATGAGAAGACAAACATTGGAAAACATTCAAAAATTTTTTTTTTCCAGAAAATTATACCAGGGAAATTACAGTATAATTTAATACAAGCCAAAACAGAATGTCAGATACCTCACTACTTCAATTTTTCAAATTGCAGAGTTTGGTAAACCACCACATACAACATTTAAAAACAATCACGTTACTATATCATGCACGGGGACCTTCTTTACCTGCTGAAATACATCAGTAATGAATACATTGAGGACTTGGTTTTAGAGGTTTGGTTTTTTTATAGGCTCTCATTTACCAATGGGAATATCCATTCACGTTTTTTCCATTACTTCCAGACAGCTTTGGAACTGTTATCTTCTGACTGGACTAGTCCCGCGCATACCCATGATGTTAGCACTTACAAAATTACAGCTAGTAGATTGTGGTACACTTTCCTCAGTAACTTACGCTTTCTAGAAGCGCTTCAGAACAAGGGGGTTAGAACTAGATGATCTTTAAGGTCCCTTTCAACCCAAACCATTCTGTGATTCTCTTCCCTCTCCAGCTTCTTCAGATTTTATCAGTGCTCAGGTTTTGTCTTTATTTCCAGGACATTCTGTAGCCTGCACTCCAACTACCTAAAAGCCATCTGAAGCTCCCGAAGACAACATTTAAGAACTATCATCTACCAGCTCAAGGTCTTTCCTGAAGTAAAATACAGATGCTATGGAAAACCAGGCCAGACATAAGGGTTAATAATGCATTAACTGCAACAACTTCCTCCAATAAAGCCCTGAAGATAATCAGAAAACCTCACTGCTTTCTGTTCCAGCTCAAGACATGCAAAATTTGTTTTCAATACTTAGCTACCATTAAGCAAATTTCTAAGCATCTTCTCAAAATAAGACACCTCAGAAGAACATTCAAACAGTCTCATACAGTACTTGGCCTACTTTATGACCACAGCATCTTCATCAGAAAGCAGTGCTAGTGTACTCTTTCTTCTAAAAATCCCAGAAAATAAATGGCAAGAGAAAGGCAAACAAGATGTTCGGCAAAGAACACATAAATGTTAAAGTGCTGAGAAACAGAAGAGCGTGCCTAAATTTATCCATAAGCACCTGAAGGATCCCACAATTAAACGCACTTAAGGGATTCCAGTAACTGTACAAAATAAAATATCTGCAGGGCTCAAACTCAAGCTGGCTTTTACTTGTAGCCTTACTCCTAACCTTTCCAACAAACCCACCCTCTGAGATACATCTAGATTACTAAATTGTAATAAACAGTAAGTCAGATCATAATACTGTAAAATCTTCTTCCTGAAGTCAGTTTCTATCTTCTGCCACTCTTTTCAGAATTATTTTTCTTGTATTCATTTGAGAAATATTTTCTTGTAGTGAGAAAAATTAAATACCAAAACGGCACACAGGACATCTCCTGCTGAAATACTAATACAGGTTTGGGGGTGGGAGAATCTAGTTACCACACAGTTAAAAGCCACATTTCTAAAGCAAAAACATAAAGACATAGGAGAAACCAGAAATACAATTTTATCATCAGTGTTTAAAGAAACTTAAGAAGGAGAACAAAACTAGAGAATTTAGAAACACAAGAGAATGGGACATTTCAAATAACTAAATTTTGGGAAATGCCTGGAAGAGAAGGTATTATACTACGTATGCAGAGTAACATGGGCAATAACAATGGCACAGACAGAAGAGTAAAAAAATATTAAGTTGAAGTGTTTCCAAACCTATGCCAAGAAACACATTTTGCATGAAACTCACTATAGATCTATAGACCTTTGCAAAGCAGCTTGCACCCCTCTTCCCTTTACAAAACAAGTTCTGGGTCTTTAATGCACTATCTTTATGCTTTCGTAACAACACAGCCTTGCACAAAATCCTCAAATTTTAAAAAGAAAAATCTGGAAAGAGAAGCCCATGCAGAATTCAAGTTTCGACTAGCTAGTGTCTTCCTAGTAGCCATGCTTTGAGTTGGACATCCGATCAGTGAAGAACCTGAAGACTACAGCTTGTCAAATTATAACAGAAAACAGCAATCCTTTCAAAAAAAACACCCTATTGAAAGTTTCTAGTTCAAAAAAAGCACTAATTTCTTAACTCCTGATTAAATATAAAGGAAACAGATCTTTAAGAGTGGTACTTAAACCTTAAGAGGATAGCTTCCTCTCCCACTCAAACTACCTGTGCTTGAAGAGACTGACAGACCAGGAAGTTTTCAACTTTTTACTCCCTCCTTTGCATCATTCATACAGTTCACCTTCACATATTTGTTTAACCAAGAAAGATCCTCTTAGAACAGGGTTAGTCCTTGAAAGTACATACAGCTGAATACACAGAAATACACAATACAGCAGAGCGTACATAAAGGCTCATTAAACAGGATGAGGATATATACAGACTCAAAAGCAGCAGCCAGCATTTTCACTCTGATGCATTAGTCATTTGATACATTCTTTGATATTAGCGCTAGTTTTTCCTCTTACAAAAATGAAGTGGAAAAAGAACAAGTAACTTATTACAGCTCCTAAGGCCAGTGAATTACAGTATCCTGTTCTAGCAGAGCAGACACCTAAAGACATACACACATTCCTTTAAAACAAAGACTTGAAGTATTAACTTCCAGGTATTAAAAACTCACACTGAATACTCTCTACAAATTGATCCTGAAATAACTGTATATACATTTATGATGAATATGATCATGGAATTATGTCACAACTATTAAGACAGCTACAAGAAAAGTGAACTAGTCAAAGAAAACACTAGTAGATTTAAGCGGAGTGTGGCAAGCAGGTTCTCACCGTGCGACTACTGGAAAGTCAAGAAAAGGCTAAAAATAATTTGACAATGCATACATCAAACTAATTTCTTAAGACTGCTCTACACTTAACTTTCCAGGACCAACTTTTTTAGGAGGAATTAAATGCTTTTACATGCAGAACCTGTATAAACAATAAACAAACTAGAAAACGAACATGCTCCACCTAGAAAACCA
This sequence comes from Strigops habroptila, assembly GCF_004027225.2. Taxonomy (NCBI): domain Eukaryota; kingdom Metazoa; phylum Chordata; class Aves; order Psittaciformes; family Psittacidae; genus Strigops; species Strigops habroptila. Next base: position 112,356,438 of record NC_044277.2, on the reverse strand, counting down.
ATGTCCTGACTTGACTTTTTTCCAAAGCGAGTTTGCTAATTCATATTCTCCATCATTTCAAAACAGAGCTTGGACCTCCAGGAGAAGCCTATAACCTGCATAAAGCACTATCTCTACTCGCTATTTTCCAAAACATTATTTTCAACATTACTGCTACTGCTCACCATCAGGAGTTCCTAACTCGCATGAATGCTCAGGTGCACTGAATATTTGCCAACACTAAACACAATGGAACAGAAAGCCGTGGTGTAACTGAAGGTGAAATATCCAGTAAGCTGCCACTACTACTGAATAGTCGGAAGCTGGGCACAGAGAGAGAAGAGGAAAAGAAAACAACCACTTTTCACCGCCTGAGTATTTTGACATGGTAGGGGAATTTTCTTACAGTTGAAATCTGGCCCTGTTTGTGATGAAATGGCACTCAAAATGTCTCTCAATTTTCTCAAAAAGACTATAGGATCTTTAGTGAAACTTACATATGTAATTCAAGACCATTCATACACTGACTCACTACACCTCAGCTACATGCTTACGTCACACGTTTTTAAATTCACCACAGCTTAGATATGGCAACATATGGGTCCCTACTTGTACACTCCTTACCAGCTTTTTAACTTGATACAGTAAAACCAGCTGTTTCAGCAGCAAGAGAATCTGGATATGGTAGCCTCCCAATGCCTCCAAGATGGATTTGGGAGGAGAAAGGCTTATTTTCTGTGCAGGTATTGCATATCTACCTATGGTAGCTGTGCTCAAGGCATTTTTATGGAGAGGATGCAATCCTTGAGCCTACCCAAGCTGGGTAATGGGGAATTAACCAAGCAGTGCTTTGCTAAATTAAGACACATCCTATCAGAGAATACATCTGAAGTGTTCCAAAGCATTTGAATGAACATCAGGTTATCTTCATCAGGTCTTCTATAGCATTTTGCAAATGCTGACAGGTCATGCAGATATTGGGGAGAGGGGAAAAGAACACCCCACAACCAAAGCCACACCTAGTAATGTAATTTTAACAAATAAACTTTTCTTAAGCATCCCCTAAGTCAGGACAGGGAGTATAACTACAACTATGAAATTAAAGAGATCAAAAGCACATTTTAAACTATCTCAAGAGTTTCCTCAAACATCAGGTAACAGAGTATGACAGTATTTACAGATGACAACTGCACAACCAGACTGAATTCCACCCTCTGCGCAACCTGTCAGTTACATCGTAACATGTATGCAAAGGAAAACAGTAAGAACTGAATGAACAGCTGTACAGCTTATAATTTCAGACTCATTGTGTTTAATTCTTCTATCTGCTACTAGCAACACTAACTAAAATTAGAAAGTGAGCTCAAATGCTAAACTCTGAACCTTTAGAACAGAACTCCACATAGCGCATCAGTCTGACAGGACAGAAAAGCTGCTACTCCAGAGTAAGATGAGGGCAAAGATAAACCACCAGACCATGATCTTAGTCAGAAGAGGGAGTAAAGAGTAATATAATAAAGAAACAGGACACTGCTTGATAGTCCCTGCCCTGCCTCAACACAAAGGACAGAGACACCAGCATTCAGAAGTTTACCTGCTGAAAAATGTGCATCTAACCCACACAAACTTGAACGTGCACGAGGCTAAATGGAAATGTAACAACCAAACCTTAGTCTGACTGTAATATCATCAGCATTTACATAGGATAACACACTCATTCAAAAGGAAAAAAAAATAAAACACCCCACAAAAAAACCAAAAAACCCTGCTGAAGCCCATGATAATCCCCATACCCACAGGGCTGTTATTAACTCCAGAAATGTCATCAACATGGCCATATTTTCATATTTAGATAATTAATTTATCTGATGTATACCAGGGCGCTTAATGAAAAGTATCAGATCTACTAGCAGACTAATCTTTATTGAGGAACTGCTTCAGGTAAAAAGTTCACACTTCCTGACATTTTAAATATGCTTTATAAATAAATGTTGGTAAGAGGTGCTCCTAACACATGGCTGCATCTTTTTTTGTTTGGTTGGTTGGGTTTTGGGTTTTTTTTTCTTTTTTTGTGTGTGTGTGTGTGTGTGTGATTTCTTTTTGTTGTTGTTTTTGTTGTTGTTTTATTTGGGGGGGGGGGGAAGATAGAGGTGAGGGGGTGGGGAAGGTTTTGGGGTTTTCTGTGTTTTGGGGTTTTTTTCCTCTCTTTAAAGAAAAAAACAAACAAAACAACTATATTCATGATTTTCCACAAGGATATTTATTTCATTATCTACAAAGTCTAAGAAGCACCTACATTTCTGTTTACCTAAGAGAATCTAGAGGCTGCACATATGGTGTATGTGCTGTCTCTTTCCCTTTCAGAAAAATGCTGGAAAAACAAGTGTAGCTTTCCTTGGTTTGGTTGGAAGCCATCAAATTTAGGATGCCTGTAAAGCTTTCCATGCTTTCTTTCTGAAGCATAAGTTACTGAACACAGTCAAAAAGCTTCAGTCTGCCTTTTATCTTTTTCAGTAAAGCATTTTACCTCAAATAACTGTTACCTATGTTCTGCTTTTCCAGAGCCTGAACTTCCAGTTGAAGCAACATGTCTCTCAAAAAAACACAGAAAAGACCACATAAATTAACACCTATTAAAAAAAAAAACCAAAACAACAAACCAACCAACCCAGAAACTTCACAAAACAAACAAATCCAATCCACCTATTTCTTTATTCAGGAACCTATAAACTTAAATGGACTGGTTAGTCAAATCTGCATTACTATATCATTAACAGCAGTCTGTTATCTGGTTCCCAAAATTACAGCACTAAGGATGCGTTTTGCTCAAAACCACGATTTTGAGATAATACAGTGAATGTTTTGTGTTGCCTAAGAAGTGTCATTATATTTTGAAAGCTTTTTTTGTTTTTCTCTTTTTAGAGATGCCTATGACTCTTGATAGTTTTTAGTTTCTTAGATTTAGCAACAGATTTGGCAACAACCACAATGTGTTTACCCTAGTAACTCAGGAGCTAAACCAACTGTCAGAACACAGGATCAGCTGATAACTTCAAGTACCACTGTCTGTGTGCTAAAAAGCTTTTTACTGTAGTCTTTTACCGCCAAACAAAACCACTAGCTGAAGTTATGACTTGCTAAGGAGAAAGGTACTCTTACTTGCTAACAGAATTAACATCACTTTAAAGCCCTTTATTGCCACTTCTTTTTAAAGACTTAGATACTATCACTTTTATCAACTGCGTATTTCAGAACTCAGATCAACTTAGTAAGGCTGTTTTTCCTTTAGAAGACTCTTAAAGAAAATCACTGCTCAACTTCAACTCCAGCTGTAATAATGAAGATATACTGTTTTCCGTATTTACTCTTTGTAAAAACAGGATGGGAGAAAGATAAGATGAAAGGGCAACAGAATAGATTCCTTTTTGTGCATCAAAACATTAATTAGTCATTTAAATATCTTGACTCGATGCTTGAATATTAAATCTCTTTTGATTGCATTTTTCCCTAGGGAAAGTTATTTAGTCAAGAGAAGAGCTCTTAACCCCAAATATGTGTTCATTTAAAATTACATTTATGCAAAACTCAAGGCAATGTTAGAATTCTATTTATAAAATAGTTACAGATGTCTGTTCACACTACTTGAAGCTGCCCGCCCCCCCCCCCCCCCCCGATTCTTATGGACACTTTGTCACCTGTCTGTAAAGAAATAGATAATACAAAAATATCAATTATTTTCCTAAGTATTAAGGAAAAAATTCTCAACTCAATCTTCAACTGCTACGTAACAGAAACAACTTCCAGCTTTCTTAAATCGTGCATGGCATGAAGTTTGGGAAACAGAACATAGTAGGGTATTAAATCTGTGAGGTTTGATATAGCTTTAGTCAACTACCATGAGTCTCTAGTGTCAACACCAAAATAAAACTGAAGAGAAAACCTTTCGGGGCAACATGAGGGAAGGAAGGCAATTCGGCAAGTTTGCAAAAACAAGAAGGGGGAAGAGTTTAATATCATCTATTTTATATAAGAAGATCCAAAAGGGATTTAGGAAGACACCTGTGTTCACTGATGGCTAACAAATTTCTTGGGAGGGGTGTGTACACACATATATTTAAAACAAAGGCATGAGCAAACTTTAACTGTGTAAAGTGTCTACTTACACCCACAGCTCTGAAGTTTAACCCTCAAAGCTAGATGTAGTAAACAAAAGCATCACATTAACCACAGCAACAAGTCCTATAATTAACGTTTAAAGTTTCTCCATTGTCGATGTCGACTTTTCCTTAACTAGGACATGTATCTCTGGGTTTATGGAGGCTATACGGTTACCCCATGTAATTTTCTAGCCTGAAAACTTGTAACTGCCAGGCAAACAGTAAAAAAGAAAGATAGCAACCTGGTATTTCTACATAAATAAATGCTTGCATGCACACATACTTGCTCACTTTAACTGACAAATAAACTCCACAAGCAAGCAGCATAGCAAACAACAAAATTTAACATTCTGGTACAAATGGAAACCAGGGGTGCTCGCTCTCGTATTCAGAATCTACACGTATCAATTCAGAACACATCTACCGCATCAAAAGAAACACATTCAAGCATAAATACTACTGCTAAATGGATGCTATGCCAAAGTTTTGAGCACCTTCACTTCACAAACACCATCAAAGCAAAACCATTAAAAAAAAAAAAAAAAACCCAAAAAACCACACACACTTCACAATATACATTTTAGTGGATGTTTAAAGCAACTTACAACTTGCGCAGGACTTGGAAATACTGAGTTACGTTAAAATGGTAAGCAGTTACACTAGGGAATTCTCAGAGAGTAGTTACTGAATGGAGACTACAACATGCAAAGATCACTACTCTAGAAATCACTCAAAAATCCACAGAACCAGTTAACTTAAAGCAACAGTGCCATGAAAACTACAGTTAAAGAAAGCATGTGCATTCTGACTTTTACACAAGTAACTCAAAGTCTGCTAGACACAGAAATATAAACAGGAACTTCAAGGCCTGTCACCTTCGGAAGACAATGGCAGCCTGACAGCTAGCAAAACTCAATGCTATGAAACTGTCATGTTTCTTCGTATCACTAAATTTCAAAACCTGTTTACATAACCGTACTTCTACAGTTCTGTGTGCTGTGCTCAATGCAGAAATGGGGAAAACTAAGGTCATACTAAGGAAATAAAGATCTGCGAACACTGAAAATAACAACCCACTTCAGCAGTAACAGCTATTGAATGTTATACCCAGCTTGGAAGGTATCGAGTGAACGATTAAATGATCCTGAAGTTCGAAAAGGTTTAAGTTTCACTCTCCACTGAGACAACAAAACTGACAGTGAACTGAAAGGTTCTAGCCTCCAAAATCCTATTTTCTTACTTTGAGCACTATTTCAGTACTGGGTTTCGTATTTCCACGTAGTGGACAGCACAGCTTTACTCACACCACGCCCGTCTAGGCGCTTCTAGGGTTTTCAAATAAACCTAAACAGAAACCCTTCCACTTCCCATGACCATAGGCAAAAAACCCTCAAACCAAACGCACGCTACTCGGACCGCAGCTCCCGCCGGAGCGGAGCAGAGCGGCCCGCCAGGAGGAGGCATGCCGCCACACCACGTGCGCGGGGCCGCGGGCAAAGCCCACCACAACCAGGCGGCAGCAGCCGCCGCGGGCAGCTCACCCCGCTCAGCCCCGGGACCCGCTTCCCGCCCGCACCCACCGCTCCCCGCGCCCCCGACGCGGGGGAGCCCGGGCGGGGGGGCGGGCGCGCGCTCCCGCGGCTAGCCGCCACAACTTCCCCGCGCCACCCGCCGCCGAGCGCCCCCTGCGGCGGCGGCCGGCTCGGCAGCGCCACCCGGTGGGGCAAAGCGGGCACAGCGCCGCCGAGGCCCGTCTCCCCGCCGCTGCCGCACAAGGCCCGGCCCAAGAAACAGGGAGACAAAATGGCGGCCGCCCGCGGTATCACGTGATCCCCTTTGTGCCTTTCGGGGCCTGGCGAAAGGGCCGCCAGCTACCGCGGGGCGCGGGCCGGGGGGGGAGCGGGGGCCGCCGGAGAGCGCGGGGGGCAGGGGCGGTAAGGGCCGCCGGGCTCGGCGCCTTCCCTCCCCAGGTCCTCCCCCCCCTCCCGGCGGGCGGGGAGAGCGGGGAGAAGATGGCGGCCATTTTGTGCTTGCGCAGAGGCGAAGGTGGGGGCCCCGGGTGCGGGGGGGATGGAGGGACCCGGCCGAGGGGAGGGGGGGGGTCTCACGTACCGACTCCTCTTCCTTCTCCATGCCCGTGGGCATCTGCGGCACGGCCCGGTTAATGGAGGCATATTCGGCCAAGTCGGGCAGGTCCTCGCAGCGGAAGACGGGCAGCGGCTTGGACGCGTCCAGCGCCCGGGCCCGGAACGACAGTTTGCTCATGTTAGGCAGCGATGGCGGCTCCGGCTGGGGAGGGGGGGGCGACAGCAATAGCGCTCCGAGCTGAGAGCCGGACCCCGCCGAGCGCTCTCATGGAGGGACCGGGGCTCCCCCGGCAGGGCGGGGCGCACTCCGACACGGGGCCCGGCGGCGCCGGCTGGCGCGGCTGGGCTGGGCGCTGGCTTCTCTCCTCCGCCGCTCCGGCTCCGCTCAATACGCCACGGCCAACATGGCGGACATTAAACCTCGACTGGCCGCCTCTTTCAGCCAACCCCAGCGCCACAGCCATTCCCACACTGCATCGCGCAGGGGCGCGGGCACAGCGCCGCCCGGGGGAGAGCGCGCGCAGCGCGGGCACGGGAGCGCGGGCTCGGGAGCGCGGGAGAGCTCGGAGCGGCTCTGGCGCCGGGCGCGGGGCGCTGCTCGCGGCGGGGTGGGGGCGCAGCTGCTCTCCGCGGGACCCCGTCTGGCGCTGGGGGCGGGAGGGAGCAGGAGAAGGCGGGGGAGCCTGTTCCTCGGCGAGCGGCCCGCGAGCTGCGCCGGGCGGGAGCGCTGCGTTCCCGAGGGGCTGCGGGTGGTCAGCTCACACCGAGACCCCGGCCCCCGGCGGGGAGCCCCTCTGAGGTAACAGCGGCAGTGTCTGTTCCTGACAGCCTCCCGGCCGCGGGAAACCGAGGGAAGAGGAGCGGGGGAAAGCGGGAAAAGCCGGCCCCGACCTTTCCGGTCGCTCGGCGGCGGACCGAAGGGCAGCCTGCCCCGAGGGGCAATCTGCCCCGAGCGCTGAACTTACCCGGAACCGGGCGAGCGCCGCCGTGGCCGCCTGGTTCCACTCGAGAGCGGGGGGCGCCGCCCGAGCAACGGCCGGAGCGGCGCCCGCGGGGGACTGACGGCTGCGAGGCCGCCCGGGGAGGGGAAACTGTTCCTCGCCTCGGGACCCGGCCCGAGCGCGGCTGCGGGCGGCAGCGGCCCCGGCCCTTGCCCGGGGCTTCCTGCGGCGCCTCCGGGAGCGGGGCGGTACCCGCTGCCCCGTCAGCGGCACCTGCCCGCCGGGCTCACTCCCTCCCTGCATCGCAGAACCGCGATCGCCTTCGTGCTAAATGAAGGAGAAACACGAGCACCTCCCCGAAAACGCGAAGCACCGTAAGAACCGGTCGCCTCCAGAACCGCATTTCCAGCCTGTTTCTCGGAGGCTTTCCGAAACTTGGTCCGCTAGCGAAGTGCAGACACGTGAAGTAGTTTAACCCTTGCTTGGATTTAAGTTATCAGTTACCCGTTCAAGCGAGCTCACTACAGGCAGAGGTTAGAACTAATCTGAACCTTAATCTCATTAAGGTAAACTCGTTTATATCTCAATGATTTGATTAAACTGACGCAGTAGTCTGCTGTAAGCGATGGATGGGAAACTCAGAGCCTCTCTTCTCTCAGTAATGTCTACATGCCGCCCCAGGTCAGCCCAGCACAGCCATAAAAACGTCAAAACCCGTTTCTTTCTCCCAGGCCATCACTAGAGCTGTCTACTTAAGGAACACTTCATGTGCTTATATATGTTATGTTCTTGCAATAAGTCATAATGTAATTCTAGCTCTATAGTTAAAACCTAAATAAATCCACCTTCTTGAAGTTACATTGATTTTCATTCAAAAGTGTGACAAAATTGTTTTGTTGGAATTCAAGTATGCCTCCAGTTATAAAGCAAAATCCTGTAGTTTTGTGCTTACACAAGAGTCAGTGTAAGCACATATTACTTGTTCTTTAGCACATGTTACTCCTCAGAAATAGAAATTTCAGAAGTAGGACATAAATGAAACAAAAGCATCAGAAAAGCCTTGGTTTGCTTAGTAATATCAAAAATTGCTTAGTAATTTTGAAAATCTGATCTCTCCGATATAATAGAAGCAAAAGCCAATTTTAATCACACCACCTCTTTAATAATAGTACCACCATCCTTGACCTTAAACATCACTGAGCCACTGGACGAAATATTGCTAGATATTGACAGCATATACAAACAGCTTGAAAACAGCAGTTTCAAGCCAACTGTTTGCATGTCTGATTTCCCCATAGGTCTCCCAAACTGTTTCACCTGCAAGTCATCCAGCTTCACAACCTCTCTAAGGACAGGAAGTTCTGTCCCTGTTGCAAATGGGTGATGCAGTGGAAGGCAGCTGCTAGTGGGAATGAGACCTTTCTCTTTTTTGAGTGCAGGTTGGTGTTTTGTTGGTTTGGGGTTGGGCTCTTTTTTTGTTTGTTCATTTTTTTCCTCTCTAAAGGAGAGTAGCATGAGCTAATATCATTGTATGCATATGTATTTTGGTAGTTACATCAGAACTAAATGTTAAAAAAATGCTTTTGACACTAATTTTAAAGCTTAAAGCACACACTAGCTAGAAATAGTAATCCTAAGATAAATTGCACATAAAACATCTACAGAGTTTTCCACAAATACTGGACAATTTAGTTTATCCACTTAGTAGACGGATAAGGTGATGGCAAAAAATGCTATCATAGATTGGCTTTGACCTAAAACACGAAATGAAAATGAAATACCTGGCAGCTAAGCAAAAAATAAGGCCATTAAATACAATTCTCCACTTTCAATGATGAAAGAAAAACAACACAGAATGAAAAGCAAAGTGTAGAAAATAACCTGAAGTATTAAGAAAGAATATTCAAGTTTAAACTTATCCCTGATTGACCTTTGCCTTTCTAACCCTACCACAGGCTTGGGAAAAGTGCAGAACAAGCAGAATGGGCAATAACATTTGGATACGAACAGGACAGTGTGCATTAGGAAAAAGTTTTGGCCTGAAACTGTTGCACTCAATAGCTTTTAATGTTTTGCCAATGAAATAGATTGCATTTAACTATTTTGTAGCAGAAGCTGATTAGTCCTCAAAATTACCTAAATTAATTTGCTAGTAAGATGAAGTGTGATATCTGAAAACAACGTGACATCAGCCCTAATTTCTGTTCTGTAAAGGTGATAACAGGAGAAACTATAGAACATAAACAGACTGACATTTCTATTTCACTTTCACTTAAGATATGCAGCTCTATTTTCAGTTTTGCTGTTTCGCAGCATTTACCAAAATGCTCACTTTGCATTTGTGGACATCAGAGCTACACTATGACAGCAATTAATTTAAAATTGCTATATTTTGCATAATGACCAAAATACTCCTTGCCAGCTTTCAATAAAGGAGCAGTAAGCGTAAACTCATTTGTTGTACTAAAATGCTAGGTGTCCATTTTAAAAACTGAAATTTAATGAACTGTAAGGTAGCTGAAATATAATGAATACAACATACTAAATTCCAACTGAACATTAAGGATGGAGATCCAACAACTTTATCCATAGGGGTCTCTTGTGATATCATCTAACTCAGGTTTGTGAAGCCCCAAAACTTAACTTGCTGTTTTGGTTTGCAAGTTCTATGTACTGTATGATAAGTTTTTACAAATTTTAGTATTTATTTAATTTTGTGGCTTAAGACCTCTCTTAAAGAAAGACTTTCAGTAATTTCTTTAGGCATGACTTATAGTCTTCTGAACATGGGTTTAATAGTCTCCCATTCTAATAGCAATCTTGATAACAAGACGTATGCATAAAGGGCATATAGGTTAAAACTGCCAGTTTTGGCACTTTCTGGAATCATGCAACTTTTAAAGATATAAAATTCTAGGAGATGGTGGGTTTATTTCTAAAACTTTTTTTTTTTTTTCAATTGGGAGCTTATCTCCCAATATAAAGTACATTATGTAAAAGCAAGTATAAAATAAAGGAGCTAAAGGTTGAAATAAAATACAATATAGGCTGATATTGCATATATGAGTTTTCTGTTGTTCTCCTTCTAGGGAAAGCCGGTTTATTTGAGAAAACAAATATCCACAGCAGTACATAGTATTAACAGTGAACATCTGATGTCATTCCGCTCTTCAGCATCACTGGAAGAGGCAGGGTTGGTTTGGTTTTGTTTATATTGTGGGGATTTTTTAAACTAACTTCCTTCTTTGCCCTGCCCCTAAAATAATGACACACTGACATCCACAGTCAAACTAGGATTAGAAACCAAGTACATTTGACTCCTTACGTATGTTCATTGTCTTTAATACTTTTCTTGTACCTACTTAAAACTGTAGGAGACAACAATTAGAAGTAGAACATATTAAAGGTAAAATATGTTTCTCATTTGCCAACCATTTAAAAATAGTTCTTACTGAAGATAATACAGTATTTACATAAACTGAGGAATATGCTGAGTACTCTAAACTATATGGGTAACTTCCATATCCATAAATATTTGCAATTTTAAATTTTTCTCACTCTAAGACTATTTTACACCCTGCTTCTACTATTGTAGAGCTCACTAACTCATCATTTATTTACATAACAATTTTCTTGACCTGTTGTTTGCTGCTTTTTTTGCCTTTTATCTCCATAAATGCTGACTACTTTGAACTGAAAAAGTATCATCGGTCTTTCCCCCTGGCCCCCTTTCAATAATCAAGCATTAAGAAATGACATATTATGAAGTTACCATACTTGGCGTTCTTTCCCAACAACTCTTAGGGGCATGTAGGGATAGCATGTAGGGGTAATGGCTTTAAACGGAAGAAGGGCAGGTATTAGAAAGTTCTTCCCTGTGAGAGTGGTGAGACACCGGCACAGGTTGCCCAGAGAATCTGCGGCTGCCCCATCCCTGGCAGTGTTCAAGGCCAGGTTGGATGAGGCTTGGAGCAACTTGATCTAATGGAAGGTGTCCCTGCCCATGGCAGGGGGGTTGGAACTGGGTGATCTTTAAGATCCCTTCCAACCTGAACCGTGTGACTCTGTGATTCTATTTGGAAAGATGTATGTGGCTCTGTCGTTCAGTAGTAAGCTATTATGGATTGTGTATGCATATTCCCATTTTAGATTTGCTAGCGATGCTTCTGTTCAAATTTGCTTCTCAGCTATCTTTCATTTATGTTTAAACATTACAGATAGCTGTATTCTTTTAAATCATCTCAGTGAGCTACCTGGAATTTGGATTAAAATGAGATAAATGTAGGCAAATATGACACTAGAGGTTCATTATTTTATAAAATGTCACGTTGCAGTAGTAAGTAGATGCATATAGAAATCATCTTAACGGCATGAAGATTTCAACCATCAATGAACTGAATTTAATCTTATTTTCTGGTGTCAGTTGTCTGTTTTAAAAGAGATAATGGAACTGTCAAACATACTGAGAGTTCAGACACCATACTACAAAATAGGTGTAGAATGTCTTTGTGATAACTTCAGCTTTTTTTTTTTTTTTAAAAAAAGCTAGTTTAGTGTTTCATAGCTTTGGCATCTCAAAGACTGGTATGATATATTCAGTTATTTTAGGTGTTCATGGTTGAGATGCAATAGTTAACAAAGCTTGTTTGAAGTTCTTCTAAAATCATAATTTGAAGTAGTGACCAAGTAAGTCTTTTCCTCAATTCTTGTCTCAATGAGGGGAAAGTAATTTGTCTCATATGTCCACATAGATATGAATTTTCGTTTCTCTAGCGAACAGGTAAGTATGTGTACTGCGTGGCTGAAGTTTTTAGTTACTTTTTACTTCTTGTAAGCACTTTCCATTTACACTGCAGAATACCAAATAGAGATGAGGTGGGATAATACTGCATTTAATCTCCTATTTCTCTTGCCAGTCAACAGAACGTAAGTACATGGAACCCTTTAGATTCCAAAACTGCCTACAAAAATTTTAAAGTTTGAGATATAACAGCCTGGTAGTATGAGAAGCTTGGAAATTTTAAACATGAGCATGTGATTTTTCCACTATAAAACCAATGATTGCTAGTCTCGTGAGCAGTGTTTTACTAGGAATGACTAGGAAAGCAGCATTACAAAACTAGTTGTGTCCACAACATTCAGAACAGAAACAGCAGTTGGCTTTCTTGTAAGAAAATCGGAAGTTTTAACACTTTGTTGCCCATAATTAAACCTGGATAAGGAATTACCATGTAATTAATGGGTGGTTTCACATTTTAAAAACACATGCAGGAAATCACAAGACAGCATTGTTTTGCATCAAGGAACGCTAACAAGATAGCTAACAAGACATTCTGAGAAATGACAGAACTATTCTTCATTTTAGCCTATCACTTTGTAATGCATTGCTTTGTTAATGATACTGGTTTAAGATACTGCCATCCTGCTTCCTGCTCTGCCATTCATTCTCCTCTGTAGCTGCACTGCCCCTTCATCTGTATGAGCACGTTTGCTTATGAAGCTGAACTAAGTACCAAGTGGGAATATGATCAGATGCTCAACTACATAAATAAGAAGAGAAGCCACTTGAAAAGATCCATATTAGAAGTTATATTCCCTCACTAGCTACAGTTTGCTATTCCTTCATCATGATCCAGAATACAGGAGTCTGGAATGACAAAACCTGTGCATAAATGATTTGAAAATGATGAAAGTATATATGCAATTTAACATGCACTCAAAACAGTAATACACTGTCATACGCTATATTTGAAAATCTTTTGCCTACAAGACCAGTGTCTGAACTAGTCTATAAATGGAGGGTTTCTTATTCTCTTTCATGCTGATGACATTTCACTGTGTATAGGTGGAGTTTTACAGTTTTAAGTACATATGGAATCATAGAATCAATTACGTTGGAAAAGACCCTTAAGATCATCAAGTCCAAGCTTTATCCCAGCGCTGCCAAGACCACCACTAAACCGTGTCACTAAGGACCTTATCTACGCGATTTCTGAAGACTTCCAGGGATGGTGATTCCATCACTTCCCTGGGAACCAGGCAACATTTTTCCATATGAGTGAAAGGAGTTAGATGCCAATTTAATGGTGTAATCTTATTTGGGGAATGTGTTGTCTGCCATTCACATTCCAAAGTAGAGTCCAGCATCCTCAGGGGAACTTAAGCTGAACTTGAGAAGTGTTATGCAACTGAGCTATAGCCAAAGGAAGAGGAAAAGTCACTAGCCAGCAATTCCCTTACTGAGAAGAAACAAAGCTAAGAGAGGAGCAGCAAAAGCTATTACTACTTTTCTATGTCTGCAACTATAGCTGAGCTCTTAAAGGTAGTGGAGGCAGTTGCCTCCACAGAAGGAACAGAAAGACTGCAAGAGGAATTAATGACTCAGGATTATTATTGTACAGACTCAACACTTGTCCCAATATCACCTATACAGACAGAGCCCATTTTCCCATTCTCTTGCCTAAAATATGTCTGAAAGCACAAAGGGGTTGTGGGAGTTCTTTAGAACAGTCAGAAGAGAGCTGGGTTCCTTTATATGACTTACCCAGGTGACTTAAGTTTTTATGTGTATAGGGAAAACATAATAGTGAAAGCAGTTATTCTGTTAGATATAGCAGTCATAACAAGTCAAAGCTTATGTTAAGACTCCTCTGTATTGAAAGACAGCTTTTCCTGTTTAAGTTTTGATAGATTCACACTAGTTATCCTAAGAACTGTAAGGGTTAAGTGGTAAGTGATTTATGAGTTTCTCCTTTATCATTCCATAATATGTATTCCCCCAAAATATTACGCTAAACACACCTTGAATTCTTGCTTTACTCATCTTCTCCAGCAACTCATTTCACAAAATAATCTTTTAGGATTAAGCAGTAAGACAGACAAAGTTTTAAAATATAACCCTTCTGCAAAGTTAAAAAAAAAAAAAAAAAAAAAGTCTGACTTTACGCTCTGTTTCATTGTTTTGGAGGGGTTTTTAGGTATGTTGTTTTTTGTTTGTTAAAAAGAAAAAAATATAAACAAAAAAACACCAAACAAAACCCACCAAAACAAAAACTAAATACCCCACCTTTATCCAAAACATTTTGTATTCTAAAATACAAATTAATATTAGAATCACAATTTTTTATTATTGTATGCTAGTTAATCTAAAACATTATAGTAAATAAAATCTGAGCTGTGCAGACAAGCTAACCACCTCTTACTTAGGCCTGGACTTCTGCAAACATCAGTTTATAACACAAGAATAATTGCTGAATCTTAAAGTGAAGTTAATCATATGATTATATATTTCCAGTAGGAGAGACAGCAGAAGGGCAAAAATCTTATCTTCTTCTTGCTGGAAATGCAAAGGATTGGGCATAGGATAAAGTGAAAGGCTGAAAACATAAACCAGAAGTAGAGAAATTAGGAATTATGGTTGTACCTAGCTCTGACAGTAGGCACAGCGATGCACACTGCCCTGAATCCTTCAACTCACCATTAAGTTAAGAACAAACCAACACCCACCCATCACACCACTACATTAACCTTAGGCTGCCACAGTGTTCACACACTAATTCAGAATAAAAGAGTATACTGGGGAAAAACTGCATTTGTTTTCTAAAGTGTACTACTACACTGTTATTTGCATGGCTCTATGTATGCACAAATACATAGCAAATGCAATCTGGGTAAACTCATACACTTTACTATTTTAAATTGTTTTTAAATCAAATCATTTATTTTAATGTCTTACACTCCCAAGACAGGATTTCTATCTTACAAGTCAATCTATGAAAACTGTTTCACATGCTTCAGAGCTTCTAGATAGTATGATCAAATATTTGCAGAACTTCAGAATTACATTAAATAATGTGGAGTTAATAGTCTGATATCTACTATATATTGTCAAACACTTTAAATTGCAGTTCATGAATCAGAATGAAAGGAGTATATCTGCTTGCCTCAGGCATTTCAGGAAAACAATGATTTATACTTATATAGGAAATAGAAGGTGTCGAAAGTCTTTTGGTGCAGGGAAGTATACTTGCATCTTGGAATGAAGAGGCATTTCCTAATGCATATGTTTAGATTGGAGTGGAGGTGCGTAGTGGGAACTACCTACATACACACAGTATGACTAAACTCTTCTGAATTCCAGGGCAAATGAATAGGTTTGTGTTAATGATTACTTAATACAAGCCATACCATCTTTACTTAAGATATACACTTTTCTCCAAAGAAAGGGAAAAAACACAAATAACTCAGCTTTTGGATTTCAAAAATCTGATGTTATTGGTTTGCAAGAACACAAAAATTCTTTCAACCTCAGATGTGGAAATCTTTACACATTGTAGTTCAATTTATGCTTCTAAATTAATCATGAGAAAATGTTATAAAGATATTGTTTGTCTTTTGGGATACAAATTAATCATGCTCATATCTATAACCAAACATTTATCTAGACACTTCAGAAAGCTCAAATTAATAGTGCTGTAGTAGTGACAAAAAGCTAATGAACTAATGTTGAATATGTATATCCAGCAGAGGAGGCTAGATCTGAACACAAAACTGATCTGGTAAGACTGGTTTGATATATATTTTCTCTTAAATGATAGAAGAGGCATAAAAATGGAAAATTCTGATAGGCTTAACCTGAAGAAAATACATTTTCAGAAGATTTTCAACATTTAGAGAATGCAAAAAACTTGTGGGAGTTGGGCAGATGTTGAGAGGCGAAGTGTTTTGGTTTAGATGGAAACATGAAGTTGCCTTGAGAAGAAAGATAGAGAAATCATATTAGATTATTTTCTCCATGTCGTTAATGTAGGTGGGCTCAGAAAACCCAAGCTGATGCGATATCATTGGCATGTTCTTCCCAAGCCTGCTGTGAGGGCAAACTGAGAAACACAACCAAGTGGGAAGTAGTTTTCTCAAATCATTTAGGGTACAAGCAGTTAAGGCTTTCACCCCCTCACCTCTCTCCAATACAGATACTCTAGTTTCATTCTCTTATTAAATCATGTGTTGGTTTTACAGTTGTTTGACACTCAGCTGATCTGTCAAAGGGAAGCTGACAGACCACTGTCATTAGCATAGAGGCCTGTGCACAAGCGAGGTGCTGGTCACAGTGCCAAGCCTGCTGAACTTGATCTGATTTGTAAGGAGCTCAAGAAGGGTGTTAACTCAAAAGAACATGACCTAATTAAAAAAAAAATAAATCAGGGGAGAACATAAAAGATGAGAAGGAAAATAGTTTCTCGCATTAAAGCAGCTCATCTGAAAGTCTGCTTGACTGACGCTTCCAAGTCCCACAGATTCCTGTAATACCCAATTTTTAGCTTGGAAATTGACTCTGAGGTGAAAAAAAAGAAATCAAAATACTTCCTTACAGAATCTGAACTCGTTACATGATTGTAAGTGGATATGGGCCAAACAGAATGTGTGTATGTGGAGTTATCAGATGTTAGGGTTTTCCCCACTCTGTTACATAGCATGGCTTCTCCTTAAAAGATGCTGATCGTGGCTCTTTTTTTGAACTGCGAATAAACGATCACATTGCCTAAAGGCATCAAGGTATCCTATCTTGTTTGGCCGCCTTTAAGACTATCAGAAATAATAGAGCTGCTCTGCATTATAACATGAAATTAAATTTTAATTTAAATTTAAAGTTTTCTTAAGAAAGAAATCTCTGAACGCGTTCATCCAGGTAACATGCCCTGTCTATGCCTAGAATTACAGTTGAAAAACTGTCAGGTAAAAGGACCCTTTAAAGAAATTATCCTTTTAGGCATCAGATTATGGCAGCACCAAGTTTCCTAGTAAACAGTTACAGGACCTAAGGGATGCCTGTCATGCTGAAAGGCCAGATCTAAGTGACTGGTTTTTAGCCTGTTTGAACAAACATGGAAAACTCTCTCTTATTTGTGTTGATGAATAGTCAAGATGTACACACCTGCGAGGCCAGGGAAACCATTTGCTCCAGGTTTGAATTCCCACAGACTGCAGAAGGCCTAGCATTTAGAGCTCATGCTATTCTTAGTGGTGTTCAAACCAATAGACATTGGCATCCATAACTACTGGTTTTCTGTTAGAAAACCTCTTTACTACTGGACCTCTTTACTACAACATAAATTAATTTCTTGTGCTGTTTGATGAAAGAGAAAATATATGAAGAATGCTAAAAGGTGGAAGGGTGCCCTAGCCGTAGCAGTTTCCTCTGGTATATAGGAGTAGAGCAGATTATTTCATAACACTGGAAAGCCATGCAAGTGCCTGTCTGGAAATGGTGCGGAGAGACGTAGCTTTCTAGAAGATGAGAGTCTGAAGCAAGCAAGAAATACATCATCCTTTGTGCACAGCTGGGAAATGGGTAACCCTTGAAGCAGGTTTTCAAAAAATTATTGATTGCTATAACTTGATACTGACATGTATGATGTGGAATACTACAGGTAGCAAAGTCATGGAATAAGAAAGGTGAGAAACAAGACTATATGTCACAAGGTTTGAAACATAACAATACCTTTCCTCCTCTGAAATCTTACTGAGTGTCGAATCAAGGAAACAGTGAATAATTTAGGATCCTCAAAAGGGAGCAGCTGGGAGTCCCAGCCACCAAAGTGTGTTATCACCATAAGAAAATAGAGAACACAGTGATATATACATGAATGAAGTAGGAGTTATAGCTTTTACTTCAACTGAGTCCCCAGTGATGTTCTTTTATACCACTAGCACACATCTGGGCAACTGTCTTCACATTAGTATTGCCTCGCTTTGGAAGCCAGTTAAATCTGCCTCCGATCTACACATCTGTATTTCCATGAGAACAGACATCTTTACTCTGTGCCTCTTACTTGAGTACATAGTACTAATAATATTGATAAGAGTAATGTCATGAAGGCACACAGAACATTTTGTCACTCAGGATGAGTTAAGATCTTGGGAAAGATTATTTGGTTTACGGTAGGATGCTATACTTCAAATAGTTTTAAGCCAGTAGAGACAAATATCTTTGAAAGGAGTAGGGAGCCTATATAGTTTCTAGGTAAAAGGGAAACTGTATTAGGAGAAAAATGCTTTAGCTTTGCCATCTTAGAAAGGAAGGGATATACAGGAGACAAAATTAAGAAATCCATAAAAGAAAAATAAATTAAAAAACAAATCTCCTCTATTTTAGGTCCTGTTATTCTACAAACAGGTATTTCACAAGGGAGCAGGGTGGGGAAAACACATAATCAAGACAGAGGTACCTCTAGTAATGACACTTCCAGGCATTTCTGCCAAAGATGCAGGAGGTAAATTAGTTGGTATTTAGCTTTGAGAGGATGCTAAATCTAATAAATTCTTGTTCCTTACTAGCAACACATCTGCTGGGAACTATTTCTTGTTCAACGATAGCTCAAAAAGGAAGGAGGAAAGAAGTGAGGAAACCACTGAATCGCAAATCATCAGCACTTCTCTCACCTTATGACTTCTTGGTAGGAGTGAGAACACACACTTTCATCAAATGCAGCATCAAAGCTGCAAAACCTTAACCAATGTTAAAAAGTAGCCCCAACTGAATGGGAGAAAGAAGAGCAAGTGTGAAGCAAGCTTCTATTCAGCATTCATGTTCTTGCTGACTTCCCTGAGCTAGAAGCTGACTCTGGGCAGCAAGATCACTAGCAATCGGTTCATTCACAGCCTATGTGCACAGGCTGCAGTCACTAGAAATCATCACTTTCTAGGCCAGGATGGCAACAGGAGGAGAAGCATGAAATTACCTTCAGTATTTATCATTTGCTCAGTACTTCTGCCCGTGGGTGAGCAAACCTGACATTGGTTTACACGATGTAAAGAAGAAAATGGAAGTTGCATCAGAATTACTTTGATGTAAATAACCCACTGTTTCTCTAAGATTTATTATCATTGTAATAGATTCAACAGCAATTGGCCCTACTTCCATTGCCATAACCCAAAATGCTTGTGACCTAGTGATCAGGTCTTGGAGATGGAAGGTGTCCAAAATTCACACTTTCTAAGAGGGTCTGTATCTTGATACTTGTCCTCAAGACCTAAGAGCTGTACCAGGACACTGAAGATGTGATGGTTATATGGCACTGTCCTAGGCCAACAGGACTCTGCTCCATCCAAGACTTCGTAGAAGCAGATCTTGTCTGACAGAGGAGAGATGATAAAAGATGATTGCTCTCTTGGGTATAGACATCTTTTACTGGAAGAAGGTTACAAGATACATACAGAACTAAATTTTACCTTCCTAAGAAAAAAACCTACCATTGCAGAGACCTACTTGAAGTTGTGAATTGGCTTCCATAAAACTGAATAATCTGATGAGCAAGCTTCCTTTAAAACAAAATCTAAATGCATTTTGGAAGATTCAAATGCTCATGAGAAGTTTAGAGACTGTCTCAAACTGTCTAGTATTTGTCAAATTTGTTCTTTGAAAATAATGAAGACATTGAAACGTAAAATAGATGCAAAGGTCTCAAAATTGTCAGCTTCATATCAAAGATAATAGGCACATTGATTCCTTAAAAATGTATGAAATTTAATGTTAAATTTATTCCTGAACCTGTTGAGTTTTCTAATATAGGCAAGCCTATGATCAGAGCATATGTCTTCCCACCCATCTTCTTAGAACATTAATCACTCCTGTTTTCTTAAACACCCAATATGGATGTTAGCAGAAAGCCTTCTAAAACATTGCACTCAGAACCGAGGTGATCTGTAGGTTGTAACAAAAGAAAACAGCACACATTAATACATATCTATTTATAAATATATGCAAAATGCTTGCTCCACTTAGCAACAGGAAAGAAAAAGCCCACCCACCTCAGGTGAATCCTGTTACAATCCGAAGGATTACGTTAGGTTTTCCCTTCTTTACAACCCCACCTTCACACACCATCCAAACTCCTACAGACCTCAACAAGAAATCTGCATATGCAACCACACAAGCAAGAGGGACCTGAAGGTTTAATAGCCAAGGGTGAATATAACCCTTAAGTTCGCAACACGCGAACAATGGACTAGTTGCACAAGAAATGAGTACCAAAGCCTTCCATATTGTATGCAAAAATCATTTTAAAACCTTTCATCTTGCAGCCACTGTAAAAAAATCAGTTTGGGGGTGGGGCCGAAAAATCTCATTTCTGAAGGAAACTGGTCTCTAGGTACAGGACTGGGGGGGGGATAAATTAGCAATCCGCTTCATTACACAAACCAGCGAGAGGGTGAGGTCATGCCTGTTCCGGCCCATAGTTCTCGCAACACTACAATTATTTCACAGATACAATTTAATCGTCTTTCTAACTAATCTGCGGTTACTTTTGATCCAGAGAAAAGGAAAAGATACAATAGATCAAACCGTGCCCCACCTTCCCCCCCCCCAGCTCCCCCCTCCCCGAGCCAGGGCCAGGGGCTGGCGCGGGCGCCACAGCGCCACCAGCGCAGCCCGATGCAAAACAAAAAAAGATCTCCCACCGCCTGAAAAAAATGGAACAAAATGCCAAGAAAAATGCCAAAAATTGCAAAATGTCTCCCAAATGTGCCTTCTTGCAGGAAAAAGAACAAACAAACAAACCATTCATTCCCTCCCCCCCAACACCCCCCCTTCCAAGACATCTAAATGAAGTGAGGCGAAATAAAAACCTTTATATAACTAATGCTTTAAGCTAATTGCCACAAGAGCGCTAATTTGTAAATAAGAAGGTCACTGTTTAGCAAGAACCATAACTTAATATAAACCCCGTTCTGTCAGTCTCCACCTTCACCATACCAAGGGCAGGCAGTTTTCCCCCCCGTACTTTAGACCAAAGTAATCCATCAAGAGCCATCACAAATGGCATTGTAAACTCTTTTAGCCACGACCAGACCATACAGCATCAACATAAAATTATTCTTTATATATTAGAGGCGCGTTATATTTATAAAGACAGTCACATATTTGGTCCTGGATCCGCTCATTAGTAGGTAGAGAAACCCCCCCAAACAAAAAGCTAGAACCTTAAAAAAAAACCAAACCCAAACCTAAGTCCATGTGGAAAATATCCGAGTTCTTACACTCTGAAATGGAACTTAAATTGCTGCTAAGCTTCGCGTGTATAAAATTTTAAAGAGGAAACAAAACTGACTTCGGTAATTGTGGGTATTAAGGAGACACCGTTGGGTGGGAAACACACGGGCTCAAATCTAAGGAAAATACAAGGCTGCGTTTTGTTCATCCCCACAACCAAACCCCCTCCACGGCACCACCACACGCCAAAAAAACCCGCAGCAACGAATATTTTCGCTTAAAACCACAAACTTACCTTCGGAGAGGGCAGTCCTGACGAAACGACTGTAACAATATGGACCACGTACTCGCTCTCCTGCCACCAACCACCTCCATGCTGCAAAAGGCTCCCCGAACATCCTTAAAATATTTCGCAAATGCGAAAAGTGAGACTTTTCTTCAGCCCCCACCTCCCCTTTTCTATTTCCCTCCCCGCCCCCCGCCCGCCCGGATCGCCGGGTGGGGAAGGAGGCGGCTTCCCCGCGGCTCCGCGGGCGATGCCGGGGCCGGAGCCCGGGGCCGCCGGGGTCACAACTTTGCCGGGGCCGGCGGCGGCTCGATGGGCTCGGCGGGCAGCGGCCCCGCTGCCCCCGCCCCCCCCCCCCTTCCCCACCTCCTGCGCTCCCCCCCCCCCTCCCGCCGCCGCTACCGCCGCCTGGAAAAATGCAGTGTGCCATTTTACACCGCCTTTGAAACGCACAGGACCAAAGTCTAGCGCTGGTTTTCGGTGACACTGCAAAACTACGGCTCACTCCACGCAGCCCCCCCGCCTCATCCCTCCCTCCGGTGCGAGCAACCGCCTCCGGAGAATTAATAAAGAAAGCCAGCTGGAGAAAATAATTCCGAGACTTTGTCGTTTTCCCTCCGTCCCTTCCTCTCTCCCTCCGTCCCTTTCCCCGCCCGAGCCCCCCTCCCAACCCCGAAGCAAGTTTCTGCCGGTCAGCGCATCCCTCGGCCTCTCCCCGTGGCGTCGGGGCGCCTCGCGGCAGCGCCCCGGCCCTGCCGTAGTTCGGCAACCTCGCAGCATCTGAAAAAGCCAGTCATGCCTGAAACAAAATCCACGATTCCTGGAAAGTGGGGAGGCTTGAATCCCAACAAATACTCGATTTACATACAAATATAAATACCTACCTTACGAAAGAACTAAATTAACACTAAATTCAACAGATACATCCGTTATGGCAGGAATAGTTTTTCCATAAATACTGTTTTAAAAACCCCTCCTTATACTGACTGACAGAATTCTACCATGCTGCCCACAAACAAAATGGCTGTGGCACCGAGTTTTTTGGTTCCTCCCACTGTGCCTCCCCCTGGCCTCCAGGAAGTGGTAGAAATCCAAAATAAAATCCGCACGAAAAGTACAACGCATCGTCCGAACTCCACCAGCCAGCACGGGGAGCGGGGCACGTTCACCAACCTTGTCCTTTCTCGAGGATTTTTATTGTTTTTAAAAGGGCATCAATCACTGGGAATTTACATCACTCTGTAATTTGAACTTCCTGCTTTACATATTTATAAGGTCTTTCACCTATCTTGGCAGGCTTTCAAATTAAGTGGGTTGGGAAATTCGATGCTGTGGCTGTAGTTTGTGAGCTGAGTCAGGTAGTCCCTGCTGGAGCTGTGCTGAGAGAAGACGGGCAAATTCTAACGCTGCCCATGCTCAGTGCCAGATAAAATTACCCCCCGCCTCGACATCCTACAGACTCGTAAAGGAGCGTGTAGACGCAGAGAGGACACTGCAATGAGGAAGCTCAGTGGTAACAGGAATTTAGGCCTCCTGCATATAAATACGCCTTTTGTAATACTTGTATTTTCTCATTTGTGGTTCACAAGGATCTTCCTGAATTAGGATTTCTATGGAAATAACCTTAGATTTTCTCTTATTATGATCCTGTATAGTGTTGCGACCCTTTAACTTTCTTGCCATTCATCTTAAAATGAAAATAAGTAGGAAAAGATGGCGTATTTAAACTAGAGATGATAATAAAAACGTCAATATATGGTCCTCTGTCTGAGCCCCCGGTCTCACCCAGCAATAGCACAGCTCCACTTGCACACAGCCTCATGGGCTCCTTAGGGCCTGATTCATTCCCCGTGAGAGTCCTTTTACCGCCTGTAGTAGGAGTTACAATGGAGACAGGCTGTCAGACCTGCTGAGCCTGATCCAGCACTGTATTAAAAGACTTGCATTAATATTCCCATCCACTGCTATTCTAAACCTTTTTTCAGAAGCACTGAAAAAGCAGTGAAATTGGTGATGGTTTTCCTGATCAACCTCATATTTCTCCATCTTAGATTTCAAAAAAGTATCTGCAAAGAACTTAGAGAATATTTTGCCATTATTATCATTTGTCTTGTATTATCACTTGTTTGTATTATCACACTATCTAGCAGCCTTAATCCTTGACTATGAATATGATGATATGCTGTATAGAAATATAGGACAAAAAGATAATTCCTGCCCTGAAGAGCTCAAAAGTATAAGACAAAAGACAGCAGATGGCTACAGACAGATGAGGGAAACAATGAGACTGTATTGATCGGCTGCGAAGGCACAGTCTGCAACACAGCATCAGCCTAACTCTTGTTTCTGTGTACACATCATGGCATAGAAGAAGACATAAGTGGGATTTGGCAAAGAAAATTAATTGTCTTTGTGGCTGTTGAAAGAAAACTTTTCTAGAAAGAAGGGCAGCATGGAAGAAAGCACAAAGATGTTCATTTGGAAAAACAGCAGATGAATTACGGAAGTCTAATCAAATTGGCATTATTTTTTTTATAATGACAGAAAATAGGGACATGGCTTCATGGTGGACTTGGCAGTGCTCAGTTAACGGTTTGGCTCAGTGATCTTAAAGGTCTTTTCCAACCTAAACGATTCTATCATTCTATGAAAATAGACAAGGGGGGAGGTAGGCTACAAGAGCATTGAAAATACAGGTGCAAAGTTTATGTTTGATATAGGAGAGGCAATGAAAGGATCCAAAAGGCATGGTGACATGGAAAAATCACAAACCAGGCCTGCTAGCAGTTAACAAGCCCTAGAAAAAAGAGATACACAGGAGTTCAAATTACGTGGGCCTGAAGAGATGTAGCATGATATTTGTAGCAATAAAAGCATTCTTAACCATTAGTATGAGGACTACGTGCTGATTATCTGTATTTCCCCCCAAACTTGTGTGTAGTGAATTCATAAGCATTGCTCCAGGTGGTAGTGTTTATTATATGAACACCTGCTTACTAAAGGATCGCCTCAAACTTGTTAACACAAGCAGATAAACACACAGAAGGGTTGGGACCAAAATGACCATGCACACTGGGAAGGTTTCTCCTCCTGACACGCATTGTCTGAGAAGCCTTCATCTCCCCGCAGTGTCCCATGGATTAAATGTTCATCACTAACTGCCTTAAACTAGCACAGGTCTGACAGGGCCCTCATCTGCATAATTGAGGAGTCAGAAAGGGCCATGTGCTCTTGTTTCGGGCATAGCTATGTCTGGGAGTGCAAACCATGCTCTGGAGGAGGAATATGGTCTGTAGGCTCATGCCTCTCTCAGTACATTCTTTGTTATGTTATGTTGCTGTAGGTTTTTAAACTTTTCGTCTTTCTTTCCCACATTTAGTACTGGTCTTACAGTAGTAGCAGGCGCATATTTACAAATTCTTTATAATTCTTTTGCATGAAATGCCCTAGATAAGATTGTATTTACTACAACAACAATGTGACAAGCTCTGAAGTATGTTGGCAGGTCATGTTATAACTTGAGGCTAAATACTGAAAAGTAAATAACTTCAAGTGAGGTAGGCCTTGGTGAATGTCTGCAGAAATATTACGTGTGAGAAATGTGAAAGAATTTGTCTGGATTCTTTTGTTGCAGGCTAAACTAAACTGAATATCATACATGTCCTCCTGATTGAAAGCTAACTAGTTCTGTAGATGAGCTGATGTGTGGTAACTGTTTAAGCCAAGGTCATTGTCTATCGTGTTTGATCTCATCATCATCTTTAACTGAAAACAGTGTTTATCAAGTGCTAAACGTTGAGAACTGAAATAGCGATTGAAATGAACAGTGTGGCTTTTTTTATCTGAGTAAGTGTTCCAAGAAAAGCTGAACAATATGTTCTCATGCTTTAGGAACAACCCTCACTTGATTTGATGTCAAACTTCCCCAAATGTTTTATTGTGCAGAATAACTCCAAAGAGCACCACCACCCATTTTTAAAGCTTCATCCAATGCTTGGTGTGAATGTTCATTTTGAGATTTTACTCAAAAATAGGGAAATAGAATATGTGTATGGGAGCAAAGAAACAAACTGTATTTTAGGATTTAGAGTAGCACAAAGAAGTGGCTAAAACCTGATAGCATTCAAATAACGTCTTCTCACTCAAATTAGTGAAACCATTTTTTACATTCTGCTTGCAGTATAATTGCTTTTATTATTCTTTATCTTTCATTTTCATTAATTTTTATCTTGCCCATAAAGATTTAACTTTACTGCCATAATTTTCCAAGTAGGTCTCTGTCTCTACACTTGTAATAAACACATCACATTGATCTTCTTTTGACAATCTTTTCTTGATGTCTTTAGGAACTGAATTATCAGTCTTGTTTAGTCAGTAAATCATTAGATACATAGCAATAGCTGAAGGATATCAAAGTGCTTTTGCAAGTGGTATGTAAATGATCATTTGTTTTCTTTTCATACAAATGGCATTGAATGTTTTTCAGTTGAAAGATCACCAAATGCATAAATATTTTGCATTTTGATGCAATAGATAATGTTCACATAGCTGCATAATTGCTCTGGAAGAATCTAAAAAACTGATTTACTGTAATTTGGAAAATTTGTAAATTACAGCCTAATAATGGATCATTGATGTCTGACTGCATTATAAAGGAGGACATAGCCTTCCCTAGCTTAATTCTTGTTTGACCCAGGTCAGATATTTATAAAAAGCATTCAGTCTTGACTGAAAATGTATAATGATAAAAAAAAATCCACCACAATCTTCACTGAATTGTTACAGTAATTACTTGGTTCGCTTGAAATTTAATTTTAAATCACAGGCTTTGTAACTTACTAAACCTCCTTTTTCCATCTCTCTATCCAAGTTCTGGTTTTGTTTGCGCATGTAAGACTCACAGAATGTTACTCTTTGTTACGGTTGTTATGTGACCATAGTGCTTCTCCAGTTTATCAGCAATCTTCATGCTCCACGAATCATGGACATCAGAAAGAGCTGCAATATGCCAACAACAGTCATACTACTTGCCACATACTGAAGGAAGGTAACTCCTGATATTTTTTCTGCATATCCCAAAATTTCATCTGCTTTCTTGCTGCATTAGCATTGCAGGTACCCCTGTTCATTAATTTATACCCTTTGCAGTAAGCCCTTTTTGGTTCATGCCCTCTCGCTTCTTCTGTCAATAGGATGTAACATTGCTCTTGGAACTTTGCTTTCACCTGCGCAGAGATAGACACACTCTTGTACTTGTGCCCACCTTAATAAGTTGATCCGAGTTGCCTTTTACCACTAATCCATTCACTACTATTTTCCTCTCATTTAAACTCTGCAGTACTGTGAGCTTCAGCAAGGATTTCTTTTCTCATTAATCTTACTTCAAGCAGTGTTTTTCTTTGTTTCAGACACTGAAGTTGCACTGCTGCATTTCCTTCCTTGTGCTGAGACTTCATATTCAAATACTTTCTGATTAGACCAAGTAGATTTAAATTACAGTATTGTCACAGGTTGGTATGTCATTCATCCTTTTCATATCAGAAGTCCTGCCAGTGACAGTTCAAATGGTTTAGGATGATGTTCAGTGGCAAAAATTGTGGAAATAGAGCCAAGTTGATATAGGTGGAAAAGCAATTAATTACAAAAATTCATGGGAGTCTTCTGAAAAGAAGAAACACAAATAAAACTCCAAAACATCTCTTACTGTTTGTCGCCAAGGTATGCCACACATCTCTGAGGATAACTTTCCCCCCACTCTGTTATTTCTGTTGTATCCTATGACAATCTGAAAGTATCTACTCAGATCCACTGTACAGATTGGTCAGCTCATAACCTACATAATTTTGTGCATTAATAATCTTCATGAGTTTTGGAAAGTATCTTCTGTTGAGTTGTTGTAGGAATCAAAATGTGCCTGCCTTTCCGAATTAAACCTATGTCCAGATGAAAAATCCTACATGGCAGTATACACTGTAGCCACACCATGTTGGCACAGATGTCTTTTAACAAATCTGGTCTTTCAGTTGTCTATATTTAATTGGTTGAAACTGATGGGGAAATACTGGCTGTGATTTCAGAACAAACGCAGGAAAAGGATATCTGGGAGGGAAAAAAACACTCACTCTGAAACCTTTCTTTTAACCTTGGCAATTGCTTGATTGGGATTGTTCTGCATACTTTCCCTGTCACCTGCTGATACTTGAAAGAGAATCACATCAGCTTTGGTCCAGGTCTTGGAATTTCAGGTGGGAGGTTATTAGGTGCTTTTGAATTCAAGCACTGGATCCTCACCCTTGTATTAAAATTGATGCTGAAAAAACATTCACTGGGATGTTTGTAAGCAGAAGCAACTGTTAAAGCACCTTTTTCACTTGCTTGCATTCCTCTTCTATGTCCATAGTGGTTCTTGTGCGAGCTTTGTTCCCAGACTGTAAGATACACCTGTTGCCACTGCTGTGGAATTGTTTACAGCGTGTTGTGCCAAAACAAGGGAACATGCAATTGACGCTTCTGCTTCATTAAATACATTCTGCTGTTTTCTCTGATTTTCATCTTCTGACAATTAAGGGGCTCCCTTATGGATTTTGTTAGACAAGCTACTATTGGAGACCATTTTCTCATATGGTTTATTATACCTAGGAAATTTCAGCAGAAATGCCATGGATTCAGATAAGGTGACTAATGGCTGCAGCCCATCTGTGTTCCGCTGACTTGCTTGTTGACTGGTTTATGTGTTCAGCAGATTTTATCGGTTCTTTTCTGAACTCACATTTGTCATTCAGAATAAGGGGCCACTGTTGAAAACATCTCAGAACTGTTCAGAGTCACTCATGGTGTTCATTTTTACTGCTGCTGCAAACAAATGCACCATCTGTATGGCAGAGGCAATGCTACCACAATTCAGTTTTCTTTTTTGAAATGTTCTGATGCTGGTGACATACTGAATGGAAGCCAGTTTAGTCAGCAAAAGCCTGATGAGCATAGGAAGAGTGTAGCAAGGGGAATTTAAGAAAAGCCTACAGTTGCACACAGCTTTGAGGATATGTAGGTCTGAGGTGACTGAACCAAAGTCCTTTACAATTCCAGATTCAGCAAGACTATGAACTTCAGACATAAAAGCTTTCGTTTCTTCTTGTTTCTTATTAAGCTTAGCTGTTTTATAGATAGCACTATTTCAATTTGGGTACCTTTCACTGAGTAACTAGAGTTGGGCAGCAGAAACTCTGGTCAGCAAGCTCAATGGGTTAATTGGTCAGCTCATCTGAAATTCAGGATGCACACGATAAGGCATTAATTATCTTAAGATAACAGAATACAGTGGCTGCTTTTTCATACCATTATTGATTGCTGTTGGAAAACAAAGTAGCTCATATACGTCCTCTGGTATTATTACATCATTCATCATATTCTCAAATATGAAATTGCCTCTTTGACATATCTGTTCTTCTGCATTATTATCAGCTGTAATATTTCAAACCACTCAGGGAGAAATACGTTACTAATGACCTATTTTTTACCTAATTTTTCTTAAAATCCTTCTTGTATCCCTAATTTTGCTGATGAAATATTCTTTGCTTTTTCACATCCTTGTCAATTTTCTAGAGATTCTGACTTACAGTATATATTTATTGGCAGTTTCACTATTTTTAAGTTTAAACAATGTGATTGCTGTTAGTCTTTTTCTTAATGCTAGAAAAACCTCTGAAGACTAAGCTGACCAAACAATTAGCTTGTTGATTATAAATGTAATCAATCCCCAAGAGAAAGTCTGTATTAGTAAACATACCATGTGGCAGGAGCGCAGCCTTTTCATGTAATGCTTTGTGCACCTTATGTTGGTCCCAGTTCTGCCCTCCCTGTGTGTGCTGCAGAATCAATAGTAACATTCATTCCCATGCTGCTCATGTACAGTAAGAAATGTGCTCCTTGCCCTGCTGTTTACACTCATAAGGACCTGATGGTTGCAGCATTTCTTAGCAGGGAGCAAGAAAAGCCTTTCTCTTCTGTGAAAAAAAATGCTCTGTTGTTTCCACAAATTAAAAATATCAGATCAAAAGGAAATACTGTACAGGCTAGATCCAGTACATATATTGCCAGCTGGATCACAGCACCTTTACTTACGCAGTAAATTTTCAAGAAGCGTTGCCACAGCCATTCTGGTCTGAGCAATGATGGACAAAATGCACAGCATCCAAGGCTAAGGCTGTTACACAAAAATCTTTGTGCAAATGTTCCACAGTGATTTGTGAATGGCACATCTGCAAGTGGTGAGCTACACTTGTAACATTGATCATTAAACCTTATAACGTGCTTCACAGTCTGATATAAGGCAGAAAAAAGCCTTTAGTTTTGCCATACCCACATAGGCCAGTTTAACATATGTATCTTATCACTCCACAGATAGAAGAAAGGGGAACTTAACAGTTTATGAATATATTATTTATTTATATACTTGCTTATTTCATCTCAGGTTCCTCTTAATTTTTAAAACTAGCATGGAATTTCTTTTGTGATGATAGAACTTTAGCTTTTACCTTACAAATTGCCACTAACATTTCTCTTGATGCAACTTTCTCTAAAATTATTTACAATCAATTTACAATCAATTAATTTTTGAGAATAAAAATGTGTATTTTTTTTAAGAATATCTATTTTCTGAAAACAGAGGTTAATTAGTTGCAATTGAATACCATTGAAACCTGGAAGAGCTAGTAGTTCAGTTTGAAAAATTTTGTTTTAATCTCAATCATCTATAGTTTAAAAGTCATTTGCAGCTGTATTTGCTGCTTTATGATTAGATTTTTTAAGGAGAGCAAATGACAAGTTATTGCTGTCAGTAAAAAACGTCTATTCTAGTACATGTTCATTATGAACTGAAGGCCCTTGTGTTGAAAACATTCCTACTTTTGTCATTCAGCTCTTGAACTAAAAATATTGAAACATAAAATGTAATTAGGTCCTCACTGCAAATACATCTTTTATAGATGAAACGTGAGCATATCTGAAATATATACCATGAGAAGGTCATGCAGCTGACTACTTCTGTTTTGGCCAGGCAAACCTGTAAGAGTCTATCTGCAGCCTGTCTCTTCAGTGATTGAGGGCCTAGCATGCCCCATCAACAAGGAACTGGCCAGTGATTTAACATTTTCACCAAGTTAGCATTAGGCAACAGCTGTCCTTCACTGTTCAGTGTACTTCTAGGCTATGATATACTTCTAATTCTTTTTTCTGCTCCATGACAGGCCTGTCTAGCCTAACTTGACATAAGTCAGCAGCTCGCCACTGCAGCAAGAAAGGCAAATCGGATCCTTGGCTGCATCTACAGGGACATTACTGGCAAAGGCAGAGGTGTGACCATCCCACTCTACTCAGTGCTTGGCAGGCTGCATCTGGAGTACTGTGTCCAGCTCCAGGCGTTTTTCCGTGCCAAATGCACCCATGCTCTTTGGTACTTATTCCTCCATTTGTTATCCATCAGGTGATGCAGATGTCCCTTATCTCTCCAACAGTGCCTCACATCCTTCTGTTGCCAGCCAGGTTCTCTTTGTGTTCTTAGTCCTTCTTGGGGCATCTGTGTGCCCTGCATGCTCTTGTATGAAGCTTTGCCATTCTTTTAGTCTTTTGCATGACTCCTTAGTTTACTTTTCCTGTCATGACCTTCATTGTTCTTCTTGTCCACACTCCTCAGGCACTGTGTGTCTTCTGTTCTTTGCCCACAAGAGTTTTCTGTTTCTTACCATTTGCAATACTATGCCTCACCTTTTTGTCTCTTTCTTCTGTTGGAAAGACTCACAGCCTACTAGAATTTTAAACCTGTATTTGGCAGATCAGCAGACCTAAAGTGTAGGATAATGTTATGTTCAGAACTTTAATTACGGAGCAGGAAATAAATAGCGTCCTATTTCAGCTTAACTCTGAATTATTCTCATTTGTTCTTCAGTGCAGAGATTACAGCTTGCAAACAGTCACTAATGACTAATGGCCTAAATTGACAACACATTTTTGGGCCAGTCTTGGCCCATCTCCTTCTTTGTGTAAAGCAAGAGTAGGAGGAAGAAAAGCAGATGTGACTGCTCTTCAGAGTAATCCTTGAAGTAAAAGTAGTTCGGGCTCATACAAAATAGAACCATGATTTTCCAGGCCCTGAATTTGTTGGAGCATGCCCCTGGGTATCGCGTTCCCGTGATCCCTAGATGGCACAGCAACATAATAGCAACCTTCATCAAACAGCTAGAGCAGCCCTGAAGCTGCTTTAACTTAGTCCTTTGCCTGAATTGGGCCTTAGCAGTTATATCCCCCTTCAACCTGAGGCTTGCTCTGAGAGCAGCTCAGAAAGAACTGAATTTTAATTTAGTTTGGAACTTCTATTATTTTGCATGTTGTAGGTTTCCTCTGAGCTTGTTGTTTAAAAGGCCAAGTCTTATAACTCCTTTAAGTGCTGTTATTTTCAGAGCTGCACCAAAACTTGAACAAAAATTAGTTTTTCTAAGGGACAAAATTTGCTTTGTAACTACTAGGTTTAATGGAAAGAAAAACCACATACCAAAATAAGCCTTATAAAGTTTTTTGTTCAACTCAAATGAAAGAAGTGAGGAACAGTGCTGGCTGGCAATCTAAGGAAAGGCCCAGGAACAGCAGCTTCCAAAACATTAATACAAAAATCAAAATAAAAGGTATTTTGCAGCGCCAGTTTTTGTGTTTTATTTTGTTTTAAGAAGTCTTCGAGTAAGTCTTGGTCAGATTGAAACACAGCCCTGGAAATGGATACCACACTATATTTCCGTTCATTCTGCTGCAGATTCTTTAAATCAATAGCCCTGGCAAAAATAAGCTAAAAATTCTTCCATGTGTGCAGGCACGCACAAATGTACAAAACAATCTCAAGAATCTAACTGGAGAATTTCTACTGAAGCATATCTCAGTAACCTTTGCATTTAACCCAATGATTCTTTTTGAATGATAAGTAAGGCATTACATAGGTTTTAGACTATTTTTTTGCCTAATAACTTTCTTAGACGTTATACAGTTCTACATGTGGTTTCACATTGCCAAGGACTGGCTCTAGATAGTAGGGTAGTATCTGGTATGAACTCTTTTTGATATCTCTTCTGATGTTCTCAACATAAGAACGAGGATCAAGTCCAGAGGAGGGCCACGAGGATGATAAGAGGGCTGGAGCAGCTCCCGTATGAAGACAGGCTGAGAAAGTTGGGGCTGTTGAGCCTGGAGAACAGAAGGCTGTATGGAAACCTCATAGCAGCCTTCCAGTATCTGAAGGGGGCCTACTGAGATGCTGGAGAGGGACTCTTCATCAAGGACTATCACAATAGGACAAGGGGGAATGGGTTTAAACTAAAACAGGGGAAGTTCAGTTTAGATATAAGGAAGAAGTTCTTTACTGTGAGGGTGGTGAGGCACTGGAACAGGTTCCTCAAAGAAGTGGTAAATGCTCCATCCCTGGCAGTGTTCAAGGCCAGGTTGGACAGAACCTTGGGCAACATGGCTTAGTGTGTGGTGTCCCTGCCCATGGCAGAGGGGTTGGAACTAGATGGTCTTAAGGTCCTTTCCAACCCAAACCATTCTGTGATTCTATGATTCTATGATTCTATGTGTGAACCAAGCATATTGATTATGGGTAGCAGCTTTGAAACTTCTGTTCCACATCCCTATTTCCACTGTGGTTCCTTTAATCCTTACACTGAGTGGTAACTAGACTAGGGAGCTTTCTCATCCTCTCAGACTCTAATGCGAGTTCTGATGGCCACTCTCCAGTACTTAGCAGCACATAGTAGCACTGTTTCAAATGGGAATGATAAAGAAAACTTTCATATAGAGCCTTGTAGCAGTGTAGAAGTGGATGATGGTACCCAGGTGCATAATATGGTTACTTGATTTGAAAACGAAATGTTAAAAAACAGTGAAGTACCTTCGGTGTATTTCCCACATGGAATATCTAGAACTAATGCCAGAACACTTATGGACAGAGTGATAACATCTCTGTGGTTAGAAGGACTGTGAGAATAGCAGTATGGCTTTACCGTCTGCTGTCAGCCAACAAGTTACACGAATTGATGCAAGTAGAGATGCAGCAGTTTTTGTTTAGACATGAAGAAATAATGATTACGAAGCTGTGCACAAAAATATTAGGTTGCTTCACCGTCATTTGTATCTTTTCATACTTGCTGTAAGGTATTAAAGTGAACTATGAACTAAGGTAGTTCATATAACATGGAAGTACTTTATAAAGACTGGCAATACCTTTATGCAAAGTGCTTCACAAGCACTATGGACTTGCAACTGAGTTGAGTTCAATTATTTTACACAAGATAGAGCTGAGTTCCCACATGCTCTTCTTGGCTGCTTTTTATAAAGCTTTAGCACAGACCTTTATTTCAGGTAGACTTAAAACATTTGTCAGACAGGATAGTTATAGATGTTTCTGTCACAATGAAAAAAAGCAGCTTAGCTGGGTTTACTTGCTTGAAGTCTCATTTACTTCTCTGAGCCAAAAGTTCTCCCCACTGTTAACACATTTTTCTCATTACTTACTGGATATCATCCAATCAATCACTAGTTAACCTACTCACACTTCACTGAATTTCCTCATTTATCAACCAACACACCAAATAGACTTTGGAAACTATTGAGCCAACGTAAAATCAAATGGACTTTATTACTACAGTATTAATAGCTTAACATCTAGGTAAGAAAGGAAGAAATAAAAGAACATATGCAAGTTTCGTAGCAAGAATGCTCCTGGACTTAAATAAAAACCAGAAGAAGAATCACATGATTTTAAAAGCCTGTAAGTAAAGAGTTTGCTTTCTTAAATGAAGTTTTACTAGTCAAAGGACTGGAAATCTTAGGAACATTTACTCATTATAGTCTTTTTATTCCCTTTACTTCAGCTCATCTCCATTATAGTCAGGTCCAGAATTCCTCTCCCTCCCTACAGCTCTCCTCTTAAAGTTCTCAGAGGGCTTTGTAGCAGGTTTCATGAGGAAATTAATTTTTTACACTTATGTATTTCATAATACATAGAGAGGCACCATATTAACCCCACTGAAGAAAATGTAAAAAAAAAGTAAATGCACAAAGAAGTTCTATGGTGGAGACTCAGCTTCTGCCATTCCAATACTTTCAGAAGTTTAGGGTTTTATTACTTATATTGTTATTTTTAAGAAAGTGCCAACAGTTTGGGAGAGACATATTTTTCTGGCTCCACCACCACACCACCAGTTTATTTGCCTAATAAGGATCATATTCTGAGCTACCAAAAGGTTTGCATAAAATGAATGTTTTCCCATATGCACTTCACCCCATTCGTAGAATTGGAAAAATCTGCGAGAAGCCCAGTTGCACTCCTTTAAGAAGTAAAACATATTTTCTGACAAAGCTAATATTTTAAATAATACATTTGCAGCTAAATATAATCTTACATAACATAGAACAATAAATTAGAATTTAAACACATGTTGGAGAACAAGGCACATCCATAAATCAGTAGTTCTGGGTGGTTGGGAAAAGGAGACTTTTCATGGTATTAGTGAAATATTTTCTTCAGGGTGCAAAGATGCCAAATATACAATTAGTGGAAACTGAAAAAAGCATAGGAATCTAGGACACATGCAGATCGGTGAATGCTTTTGCTTGTTTATCTGGCATAGGCTTGCTGTGCTAGTGTCACTTAGTAATGTAAGAAAGTGAGAACAGCCAGCGAGTGAAATGAAATTAGCCAGCAGCAGCAGGCTGCTGCTGCTAATGACAGCAGATACCTGGGGAGGCATATAGGAAACAGGTCAAGTACAGAGTGATCCTTGCATTGGTATACATGCTTAGTTTCTGACAGGTGGTGACTTAGGGGTTTCTTCAGCTTGTTTCTGCAGCTTGTTTCTGCATCTGGTTCACACTGCTCATTAGCTACCAATGGACATACACTCCATGAATTTATGCGGTATTTTTAAAAGCCATTTATGTTTTTAGTTTCTGTAATAGAAATGATTTCTAGTTTGACTTCATTTGTAAATGGCTGATTTTCTAAAGTAGCGCCCTCTTTCTTTCATTTTATAAATGACATAATTTCCAACTCACATTCTCCAATCACTCTTAATTCTGTACCTTTACTGTATCTGTTGTATAAGAAGGATTCTGTTGTATTTTGGGGGAAACTAAAACCAAGTTCTTGACTTGAAGTGAAGCAGTTCAATGCCTCTTGTTATCTTTGTCACCTTTCTCTGTACCTTCTCTAATTTTTATTCTTTCTGAGGTAGGATTGCCCGAGGTAGGTGTAGTAGTCAAGATACGGGCATACCATCCATGCATACAGCAGGGCAATGATGTTTTCTTCTGATTTTTAAGTTTTCTTTGCTTATTACCTTCTGCTTATTTTTATTTTCATATTCTAACTGTTTGTAACATTATTTACTTAGCACTAAGTGTTAGTTCTCTTTGGAGAACTAACCACAATAACCTCATTTTTTTCAGGAGAGGGAGGAGGAACTAATAGCAACTTAGAATCCATTTTTTTATATACGCAATTGCATTTTATTTTCCCAGTGTGCATTATTTCACACTTACAGAAGTGATGGTGACTCCTCCCCAGGTATACCAGATTTATCCATCTGTCCTTCAGTTTTATATCTGTACTAGTTTCTACCAATTGTTTCTACCAGTAGTTTCCCCAGTATGGAGTTCAGTCTTAGGGGTTTAGAGTTCCCAGGATCGTCTCGGTAGTCCTTATGAGATTTTAGAACTATCACATTTTGGAGCAGGGACTTTGAATTTGGCAGCAGAACCTCTCTGATACTAGTGATGTGAATTTGCTATTTTTATGACTGTCATCAAATTTCAGCCAAATAAGCCCCAGAAAAACAATTCCCATCTGTTAAGTAAATACTAATATATTTCTCTTACTATAAACTATCCAATTTTATTGTTCTCACTTTTACATGCAAATAGTGTCTGGTTAATAATTTTTAGAAAGATTGTATCTATATGCAGAGATCTCCACTGTCACACAGCTCTTATATATCAATTAGACTCTTATTCTGCTGCATCTGGTAGGTAGAGCAGTCATGGGATCCTTACAGCTGTAGCTCTGCCCCCCTGCTGGCTAACGAAGAGGTAGCTTAGCTTGAGGACTCCGGAGCTCAGCAGAACATCTAACATTTCGGTTATGGTACTGAAAGTTACTGTGGTGCTAAAACTAAGACTGTGGGTAATGTCTGAGGTTTTCCTTGTTCAACCACTAACGTGGAGAACTTGCAGGTGCGGTCTGACTGGAGTACAAGTCTCCTGGACAGCTGCATATTAAAGAAGACAAAGAGAACTTGATTAGGAGGAGAAAACAAAAGTAGAATGGCTAAGGAAGGAGAAACTCCTCTGAGAACCTGGAATTAATCCGTAATTCTTGGAGTCAACGTGTGCATCTGCCATCATCAAATAGCTTTGGCAACAACACGAAGGTATGTAACCTCTCTTCTGATTTCTCTGTGTTGAAGGCAGCAACGAGTTACCAGGCAGCCTGTGCTGCCAGTCTGAATGGTCCAGTATTGCTCAAAACCTGTGTGGGGTAAATGTATTTCCACACGATTAAATGTCTGGAGAGGCAGGGCAGAGAGAGCATGTGTATGTTCCTCCTTTTTATTTTTTTAATTTTTTTTTTTTTAATTTGTTTTAAAAGTTATATTCATATTAAAGCAGAAGAAAAAACACACAAGGCCCAATTTTAAAGGCACGCCAATGTTGCAAGAAAGGGTTGTGTGTGTCACATTTGGAGAACTTTTGCAAGTGTGATGGAGTATGCGCCTTAATTAGGTGGTCACTTAGTACTTTTTCTGCAAGATCCCTGCTTCCTTCAGTGCCTTCAGTGCATGAAACATTATCCTCAGGGAATGAAGTTGTCTCTGATATTCCAGATCATTTGTTTTCAGAATATGTAAGCTGTGCAGTGAATGAGGAGAAGAAAGGATTCAGGCAGCTGCATAATCCCCCCGTATTTGAATTTCTGTCTTTTTGTATGATCTTGGCCTAGTTACTCCAATAAAATTTGGAAAAGTAGTGGAAGGTACAATTTGGAAATGTCATAATGCGTAGTGGAACTTGTGACTCATATGTGTAGGTAAAGTCAGTTTGAACCCTGATCTGAACACATAAAGTGCTAAAAATGGAAAAATCGAAGCTCACTTTGGACTTTCAAAATAGGTTGACACTACTGGCTTTGCTCTCTTTAGACTCATGTATAAAATTCCGCCTTCACCTCATCCATCGTACAAAGTGTCTCTGAAAATGCATGAATTAATAATGCTTGTGAAGTACTCACAG
This sequence comes from Strigops habroptila, assembly GCF_004027225.2. Lineage (NCBI taxonomy): Eukaryota > Metazoa > Chordata > Aves > Psittaciformes > Psittacidae > Strigops > Strigops habroptila. The sequence goes on along the minus strand of NC_044277.2, from coordinate 112,318,669 downwards.
CAGTGACCTCTGATGTAAAGAAAGAGGAAAAAAACCATAAGGCAATAATACATTTCCAAAGCATGATTTGAAAGTTGTGTAATGTATATCAACAATCTGAATGAAATTATGAATAGCTACTAGTTTAGAGTTTCCCATCATGTAAAGCGAAGATGTTTCAGATACATGATAACATATGATTTTTTCCATTAGACCTTAAAACATGTAATGCACAAAGAAGCAGGAATTTAAGTTATATGTGCAAACTAGCTAGGGCATTTCCTAACCAGCAAGTACTTGACCATGCAACAGTAATTATTTAAGTACAGTTTATATGCAGGTTCAAAACTTGTGTTATACTCTAGTCTAGTAATCTGCTCAGGACTATGCTTCTCATTGTATTGATTACGAAATACGCATATCTAGTCCATGTGTTTTTACAAGCAGTTCAGCAACTACCTTTTTTTAAGTGAGTTATCACATTAATCTGTTTGCCTGGTTACATTATTTGTGTCTTAGTAAAGATATAGGATAATGAAAAGAGAATGATTAAAACAAATATGCAGTTACAGATGTTACATATTTTTGTATTTTAAAATCATTAGCTACTCTTATTTGCTCTTGCTTTACCCAATTCATTAATGTAAATGTTACTCTATTTATTATGGACATTATGAGAGGGATGGGATTTCTGTTTGTTTATTCAGGGATGATTTGTTTCTCCCTGGAGCTGAGCACTCTTAAGGAAAATGGTATGTGCATGGCAAGGGGTGCTATTTCAAATTTCAGTTAATAAATTTATTGCAGTATGTTGTTGCATCTTAAGCTTCACCATGAATTTATATTGTATTTAAGCAGGTTGGTTTTAATCAGAGAGTTTTCCGTTTCAGAAGTTCCTTTGTGTGCTTCGTACCCTTCCTTTTCTCCATGTTTCAAAACAGAATTCCCTCTCAGGTTTTATGTGTTTATTAAGCCCTATGTATTAAAAAACTCCTCCTTTTTCTCAAGGATGAGAAAGATATTCCCCTGTCCCCTGCCTGAGAGGACCACTTCTAGTTCTTGTTTATATGCAATATTAAGGCACTGCCTGTTGTCCGTGTGAAAACTGATAGCATTTATGTTAGAAGCGACACATAGTTGCACTTTGGTCACTGATTATTTTAATTAAAGCCTGAAGCTCCAGTAACAAGAACTTTAAATTGCTTAGTAACTTTTTGACATCCTACATTACCCTACAATTTCTTAATTGACTGGCCCCAGCTGGGAATATCTGAAGCACCCAGGGTCCTGCTGCCGTGTTAATACATGCGTGCTGCTAAATGCCTGATTAATACTACACCATAACGCCTGGGTGACCTGTATTTTGTGACACCACACAAACTGAACATGCAGCACAGCACACATCAGATACCATTACTTCAGCTCTGCTTTGTTAAAAGCTGGTTTGTTTTACTAAATAAATGGGCACATCCTCCAGTAAGGAAATCCCTTTTTCAGGTTCACTTGTAGGTCCTAATTTAATTAAAACATTAGCATTTTGGTTTCTGCAGTGACACTGTCCCTTTAGCCGTCGCACCCGACAGACGATGCCGGGCTGCGGCGCGGGCCCCAGCTCCCGCCTCAATCGGCGGCCGTTGGGGAATGGCAGCGGCTCGCACCGATTCAAACCACCGGCGGGCGGCTGTGAGGGGAGGGCGGCGCTCACCCCCTCCCGCCCCGCCCACAGCCGGGCGCAGCGGCGGGCAGGAGGCGCGCCCTCGGCTTCGAACCCAGCAGCTGTGTTCCGGGAGGCTCGCCAGGGCTGCGGGTAGTACCGGAGGCTCGACCGCCTCCCCTTCTCACCCGCCTTCCTCTAGCAGGCGGGGTCCTGCTGGCCTACGGGTGCTGTCTTTACAGCTGGACAAACTTTCTCAGCAATAACCATTAACTGTTACACAGGTAATGTAATAGACTCCATCATGCCCATCATGGAGAGCTTTGGGGCTCTTAGTGCTGTACAGACATTTGGGCAATGTGGTTCCTGCAAGCAAATTACAAAATGGGTGTGGGATTCTCAGACCAGGAGACTTGGGAAGGAAATCGCTGAAAGGTTGGTGGCTGCTCCTGTGGTTGTCATATCATCCATACCCAGGATATATTCCCTGCTGGGCATCCCAAACAAAAAGCATTGTACAGATCTGAGCTTATTGTCTTCTCAGTTCTGGATCAGATACTGCCCAAGAAGCCATCGAAACGCTCCAGAAGCTTCTCTGATGCAGTATTGCTTTTACTGACTTCTGATTGTATTATTAATACCTATTAAAACAATTGGAGTTGTCATGGTTTAACTCCAGCTGGCAACTAAGCAGAAAAGGTCTTGACCCTGTGTAAGCACTGCTCAGTGGTAATGAAAACATCCCATAATTATCAACACTGTTTCCAGCACAAATCCCTTACAATTCAGATTAAAAATGTGCCAGCTAGCTGTAAGAATATGTATCAGACATATCTCTTTCCATTGATTTTATAGGAAGACTTGAAAGTTAACTTATATGATTAAATGTAGGTGTGTTTTCTAGTGGAGGCCTACTAGAACATTGAAACATGCCTTCTATATACTGAAAACATTGGTGGAATGCTAAAATATAGCAGCTTAAAAAAATCAGGAAATGGAAGTTTGACCAGGCTGTGTCCTCTGTACCAAGTGCTGTAAATTTAACAATATACACATTTAAAAACAATTGCAAAATTATATATCTACTGGAATATTATCTTTCCTAGCTTTTCTTTTAAACTCCCATTTTGTAACTTGTGTAATTCTTTTTAGGGAAGGTGTTACATTTCAATATGTTAAACAAGTTTTGACTTAAAATATGGTGAACTTTAAACTCTTGGGGAAATTTCCCAGTAATTTCTTACCAAAGCTTAATTTAACTCTTCTATCTTCAATTCATTGCTATTTCAAAAGCTTTAAATAATGGTTTAGCCACTTGTTATATGTTACTTTCATATTTAAATGTGCTTTGCTGTAGCTGTGCTACAGATATTTAAACGTATATTTGACTTGAAACTTACATGGGTTTTAAAATTTAAAGTATTTGAGAACACGCTTCAGTTGAAAAGGGCTTAAGGAAGTATTTAAACGCACTGAAGTGAACCCAAATAGTAACATCATTTTAGTGCAAATGTGTTAACAATAGATGCTGTAATAGGAAGCTGCAAATGTTAACAAGTAACTTACAAACTTGCAAAATCTATTCATATTCAAGAAACAAGTTGTTCAGGACACACGCATTAGTTACAAAAATGCAGAAGAGGATCATATTGATATGTCTGACAATGCTGAAAATATAGATAGCTAAGAAAGGCCAAAAAATAACCTTAAATTGAAGGCAACAGAGAAGACTGCACAGTCCAAGTCCATTACTGAAGCTGATGAATTAATACAGAAATTGACAGTAGTGAATCAAGGGACACAAGCAATAAACAAAAGGAAAAGTCCTGCAGAAATGGAAGAAACTGGAGAAGTTGCAGCACCATCTCAAAAAAAGGATGCTAAACTATGAAAAAAAAAAATTACAGAGAGAAAGAAGTGTAACACTCATGGGGCTTCAGCTAAGAAGTTAAAAGAAAAAGATCACATTCAGGAGTAAGGAAAGTTGGATAAACCTGAGGAATTAATTCTTATAATTGAAAAGACTCTGAGACTTGAAACTTATCCTGAGCTTGCAAACAAGCAGTATTCTTCTAAACATACTGATGAGGAGCCAACATCATTGTTATCTGGTAAAACCCAGCAAAGGCCAACAGCAGCGAGAGTAAACAGAAAACTGGAGGTTTTGTGCGTTCCTTTTTGTTTACATGTATGTTTGTGGGGGGGTTTTTTGTCTTTTTGTTGGTTGGTTGGTTTGTTTATTAAAGCAGGATAAATTGATGGAAAATCCAATTCCATTTACGGTTAAGATTTATTTTTCAAGAATTGTAATTAAAAATTGCAATATCAGTTTTAAGCATATTCATTATCCTTGGAGACCTGTCAGTTGTTTGTTGGGCAGAACTAATCCTGAGCTGGAGGAGGAGCACAGGAGACCAACTCTGAAAGTTAGCTTGCATTCTCCTGTATAAGGTGAGGCAGACTGAAGTGTTCCACACTTGCATCCTGTTTACCTGTTTATCCTTGGTGATCTTTCTACTTGCCTGTCGTTTAATTCCAGGTTAATCCTGACCCTGGGGAAATTCAGGATCCGAATGAACTGTGAGCATGCTTCTCAGTGGGAGGCATGAATCAGACTAGGGAGGTCTCAATCTGACTGTCTCTCTGCATTTGACACACTGAGAAGTGGCCCAAACCTAACTGGTGTTGCTAATGAATGCAGATTTGGACATTGTGCTGGTTTGGGAATCATCAGCTAACCCCAGAAAGCTGCCTGCTGGTCTAAGTTAAGGACTATGGAAGCTCCATGGGGTTTTCCTTCTCTGTGTGCAAGTATTCTCTCTATCCAGATTACACTTGCTGCTGGGTCATTTGAGATATAGTGCACTATAATGTTGGCAAGGAGGTACTATTCTTCTGAGACTCAAAACCTTTTCTGAACAGAAGGAAGCATACCATAGCATTCATGAGTCAGCCTGATGCCAGAAACTCAGAGTGCTGGAACACTGATAAATAAGTATCTCTTTCTATTCCTGCAGGTTTAGTAGCACTAGTTCTTCCAGGGATGCCGTTCTTCCAGGGTGTCTTTAACTGTCCATGTAGTAATGGCTTAGATGGCCATTTCTGGAGGACTAGTCTGGCCCACACATAATGGGTGATGAACTAGAATGTACTCACAAGCGAGCAACAGTCAGGCACAAACCTTTTGCATTAAGACTACTGGCACATTCATATGTTGCACATGAGGCAAATGAATGGTGAATGTGATGTGTATTTACGTGTGTGAAGAGCTTTCCTGGGAAGTATGAACGCAGCCAGTGTGCTCTGAAGGATTCTAGGCTTAAGTGGATTTGTCTCAGCTGGCCCAGGGACCACAGTTTATTCCTCGCTGTGAATGATAAAGAAAGTACCAAGATACTATAAGTGACTATGGCCATGGTCTTACTGGCTCTTTAATTAGCAGCATAGCTTCATTTTGGACAATACTCTAGTTTAAAAACACTATTTCTTTCCAAACTGTTCCATAATGCTAAAAAAAAAATATATTTATACTGAGAGTAGACCTGATTGTTTCTCTTGTCTTTATCACATTTCCCCTTAAAACATCAAGAACAATTATTAACCAAGTTGTTAAACATACAAAAAAATTCATCCCAACTATACTCAGAAAAACAAGAGAAAATTGCTGCATCTGCACTCCAGTTCTTTGGCTTTCACAGGACTGATTCATACAATAATTTTAATATCAAGTTATTAAAATTATTTATAAAGATGGATAAACATTATTATCCACTTGCTGCAGATGGAATCTGTTGTACAAAGAGGTAGTGATTTTGCCAGTAACTCAATAGGTGGTACTTTAGGTTCTGCTGCAAAAGTATGTTATGTCAGTATAATTTACAGCATCTCTAATGATTGTTCTGAGATATGTCAGCATTCAGCGGCTGTTTTATTTCTTTCCTCTCTGTCTGAATAAAAAGCCTTGTATTTCAGTCATGTAGACTCATCCAGCTTCCAGGCAGGTTTCCTTCATATTCTTGCAAAAGTGCTTTTGAAGGAGGATGGGACGGAATGGAATGGCATGTTTGTGCTTGTCATTTTCCAAAGAAGAGTCATACATTTCTAAAATTCTAAAAGTCAACCATGATAACTGCCTTTGTTTTGCAGCAAATAGAAACTCAGTAGAGGAAAACCTGATCAAATTACTTCGTTGAGTCCAGCTACTTCAGGATAGATGTATGTTGCGGGTGTTTTTTAATCTGAAGGCGCTAGAAGCTAGGGTTTTCAGTGTGCCTTGGAGACTAGTCAGAGTTCAGTGCAGTACTAAAAAGCAGAACCAGCAGACTTTAAAAAAAATATAGATAATTTCAGACTGCAGCCATATAAATTATTGCAGTAGTACAACTGAGAGGGCAGTGGACTGTGGTGTGCTGGAGGGAATACTGCCCAGGAGTGTGGTATGCTAGAAACTTTTGAAATCAGTTTTAATACCAAATAAAATATATCAGCGAACCTCTGCCCAGTTAGCAATAGATGATGTTCAGAAGAAGTAACTTTAAATTTTGAGGTACTTATTTGTTGATCACCATAGTACCTGCAAATTTATATCTTGTTTTGTCAGTTCCAATCTTTTGTGAACCTAATATAGTAGTAAAATATGTCAGAAGAAACAGACACAAATGAGGGGCAGAGTTTATTCAATTCTCTTATACACTGGATAGGTGAATTTAATAATTGTTTATTACTACAGTATTGCTGTGTCAGTGTTCTGTACCTGTTAGCAATTGACACTTAGCATGGCTTCATTCAGTGAGAAAACTGTCTGGTAACCTGAACTGCAGCTGTTTAAACCTGGAGAAATTGATTACAGAAGAAGGGATTCTTTAGTTTTCCTACCTGCCCTATTCTTTTTTCAGTTTTGTGAAATCACCAGCATTGTAAAGTGTTTCACTTTAATATTTCTCATTGTCTTGAGCGTGAAAATACAAACATAAAGGAACTGAGTCAAGATAAAAAGGTGAAACAAAGTGCTTCCTCTGTTGCCAAAATAATCCACTGGCTCTTGGCTACTCTTAGTTCCCGTGTTTGAATATATTAATGAGTTTTTCTTCTTTAAACTGTAGTGAAGCAGATAAGCATTTCATAAATCAATGTACAGCAGTTGGACACAGTGTGTTTGACTTTTGGGGACTATTGTATGAAAAGATTTTCTATCTTAGACTTCATCAGTTCTTCTACATGACAGCAGCACACAGATTGTAGTGGAATGTATTTTTGAGTGTTATGTTTACATTACAGTATTTTGATTTGAGAGCAGTCTACAACAATTTCATGAGGTAAGGAGGTAAAAACCTACCAATTTCCACAGAAATTGGAATATATAAAATATACCATAAAAGTGTTAAAATATAATCAATAACATATTTTGAAATAAAATACTTTGATGGTTGCTAGCCATGTGGAAATGATGAATGATTCTAAATGGTTTTATGGCAGCAGCAGCAATCTGCAGCAAACCTGTTGTATCTGTTTTTCTTTGTACATGGGAATATGATGCAGTCTCTCCAACACTACAGCACTGCTGTGTGAGAGATCTCTTCTTTGTCCAGCACTGTTCCCATAGTTCAGCAATTCAAAATACATACCTTCGGAGACCCCACACAAAGATAATATATATCTTGTAATTTTACAAATATTAAAGAATAATTTTTTTTTTAAACTATCAGCTGCCAGCACCACTTTTTCTGTGGCAGTCTTTCTTGAATGACTAGATCATGTCTCCTTAATTGATAAATACTGGAACTTGCATGGCTATCATAAGAAGAAGGACACACCTGATTCTGCTAAGGTTTCTAATACAACTCCTGAAATGACTCTCAGCCTTACGTGCTTGTTGTTTACGTGCTCCAAAGTACGGCAACATAAGCACATTTTTTTTTTAATTCTACAAATTAATGAAATCATCTTGTTTGATATTTAGCCAGGAGAACTGGAGTTTGTCCATGGGTGTTTACAGTCTTTTTAGACAGAAAAGGACCTTGTTCAGATGCTGTGCTGGTATTTCCATATTGGCAATTAATTTACTTCTTAACCTTTTGTAAACTTTTTCATCCCTGTCCCCTGAGCCTTCTGGTTTTGCTTCTGTAGAAAGAGATAATGATTCTCATGTCTTCATGATACCTTTGCATGGTTGGATACATGTTCTCATCTTGCAAGTAAATTTGTTACCAAGTAGTAAGACTTACAGGCTTGGGTTTAGGTACATATGTAGCAACAGATATATGATAAGTATTAATCCTTTTTTGATCTTTAGATTAACAATAAACATAAGGCTGAATGTGTTTTATACTGGCTATTTTAAAGCTTCATTACATTAACAGGAGAGTATGCAGTGGCTTTAATATAAATTATAAAAGGCTGTAGTGTATTATGTACTTATATATAAGCTATTATAGCCCAAAAAGGTCATAGTATTAAATGTAGAGCATAGTAGACCACAGTTATAAAGTAAAATAGATTACTTTGTTTCTGCGTCCTAGATTAAGGCCTATATATTTTCCTAAAGTAACGTTTTGCTTTTGTCACATTCCCAATGAGATAAAACTTCTATTAAATGGCAAAAAACTTCCGTTAATAAGTCAAGTGAGTAAAATGCAACAAGCATTAACACCTTCGCCAGCAAAAGCTGGTCTGAAAACTGGTAAGTGGGAATCTAATTGTGTAGGAAGCTGGTAAGAGAACATTAAACATTTCCAAAGATGTTGACAGTTTGCCCTCAGTGAAGTGCTTTTTTTCTTTTTCATCTTGTTTGTTGGGGTTTTTTCCCAACTGTCACCAGAAGTTAAGCAACTCCATAAAATCTTTAGTGCATGCCAGTTCCTCGTCTGTCTCTATAAAGTGGCTAATAAAGGTGATATAATAAAGGATGGGGTAAAGATATTTTACAGCAAAACCTGAAATCTTCATGTGGGGATGAAGCTACCTGCATCTGTGCTATGTATGTGCTTTCCAAAATGGGCCAAAATGCCTGTGTCTGGACTGGTACATACCTTGTCATCTTCATTGAATGAAACTGCATGGAATGCACATGCCTGCAAAAGGAAATGCAATAAAGACTAATTTTAAGAGTTACAGAAAGTTTACTTCACTCTATTTAGAAAATACTGTGTGCCCATTTCTAGAGGAAAAACATTAGACACTGTTTAGATTTTTTCTCTATTGAACATCTTTCTGAGTAGCTTTTATCTTTATGGAGAAAACAGTCGAGCTTTTGCGCAGCATGCTTGCTAAGCTGTCATCAGGCATAGGAGATCTGAAAGACGAAGAAGCTTTTGAAGCTAATGAAATAGACAGAAGTACTGGTAAATGCAGAATAAATGTAGAGATCTGTATTCTATTAATGAGGTCCCTGTTTAATTTACTCTTAACACCTCATATGCACTTATTAAAGAAGTGTTACTGCTCTAGCAACTCCCATTCTCAAGATGAGGAAACAGTCACTAGTGAAAGGTACTGGAGACATCATGAAAAGTAGAATTATTTTAAGAGGAATTTAAATGCAAATAGGCTAAAAGACTTTGCATTATTTGATATATAGATGACAGACTGTCAAACATATTAAACAAGACTGGGAATACTGGCAGAATGTACAAAGTATAAATAAGCATAAAGCTTAATGAAATGTTATGAGAGAACTGTAGAGCTATACAGAAGAACAGGAAGAATATTTATCCACAAATGCATAAAGTTATGCATGAGCATATTGGCATATCCTGCCAAGAAGCTCAGTACTGCTGTTGCTGGTGTTTCACTAGTGCTAATTGACTTCTATCAATACCCAGCTAATTTAAAACTAGCTCAGATATTTCAACTTGGTAATTAGGTAGAGTTTACCTAATTAATTAATTGATTGAGATGTAGATTTATATGTGACATGGACATTTAAAAGCAGCACTGAAAAATGGAAATTTGCTATCTAAGAGAACCAGAGAGATGGTGGAAGAATTCAGATGTGACAGTGTTGAGGTGAGGGTGTTACACGAACAAACTGAGATGGTTTTCATAAGGGTTTTTATAACATTTTATAAGGAATAAAAGCAGGCCACTTCTGTTTGGAAAAATGGAGAAAGAGGATATTGAGTAGAGCAGGATCCCAAAATGGCATGTGGTTTGTGTTGGTTTTTTTGTTTTTTTTTTTTTTTTTTAATTAAGAGCAATGAGAGGGTAAACTTTGAAAGTATCCTGAGATTACACACCTGAGTTATCCAGAAAGTTTTGGAAAGTAAAGATATGGCAAGTTTTTTAACAGAAAGATAGTAGCTAGTTTTCACAAGTTTAGTTAAAACTGGTAAAACCTTGAAATGACATAATTTGAGAGAAGGACAGATGGATTACTAGAAGAACAATTAATGATGCTGATCTTGATTTGTTAGTCATCAGCATGGAGATGATAACTCAAGATGTGTCAGCTGATGAAATTGCTTAGAGAGAGAACATAATGTAAGATGAGCAAAAGGCTATAGACACTGCCCTGGGGAATAATGAGAGAGTGGGGAAAAAGACTCATAAAAAGATGAACTAAAAGAACAGTCTTGAAAATAACTGGAGCAAAAAAAATTATCTTCAAGACTAGTGGGTGTAAAATGCCAAGAAGGCATAAATGATCAATGGCTTCAAAAATAGGAAGAAGTCAGAAGAGAAAGAAAAGAGAGATGGGAGATGAAGGGCAGTGAGATTATGTATGTCAGGGAACAGCAAGGGTAGGCTGCTCCACAAGGGAAGACCATCTGGGAGATGACGATTAAAGCAAAATGGTTGGGAGCAGTATCTTCACTTGCAAGGGCACAATCCTGCAGCGCCTGGGCAAGGCAAGCAGAGTTGGTCTAGTTATGGTAGCTAGGATCACCTAACAGTCCAGATCACAAGGTAAGTCCAAAATAATGAGAATCTGAAGTCAAGTCAGCATGTCAGGATCAGAATCAGGGCTGGTGACAGCAACCAGGTTCAGCCAACCTTTCAGGGGTTGTAAGGCAAATCTATAATGACAAAGCAAGTCAAAAGTCAAGCCATGAAATCCAAGTCAGCAGGTTCAGATGAGTGAGGACATGGCCAGGAAAGGGCCTGAGAGCTCACACAGCTCCTCAGCCAGGGAGAAGAGACCCTCTTCTCACAACTTACTCTCACACAGCTGTTTTCAGAGCAGTCTTCTCCCTGGGTTACCAAGCTGCATCATACCAGAGTTGTCCTTGACCACAGGTGGCTGAGCCCCTAGGAGGGGGGAATGGGTTGCCTGAGGTGCGTCATGCTATTTAATGACTTATGGTTGACTCCACTGCAGTTAATGAGAACTTTCTGATTGGTTTAATAAAGGTCAGGAAAGTCCTGTGTCTGACCATAATTTGTCCTTGTTATTGTAATGTGTAGAACGGGAAAATAAGATACTATGATCCAGAGGCTGGAATGAGAATCACAGTTACATTGTGATACAAACAAGAAGATGATCTTCATTTTGAAGGACTTAAATGTGAAATATAACACTTTCAGGAGGTCAGGGTTAAGATAATAAAAAAGCCATTGTTTTTCATTCCCTATGCACTTTTGAATTTTGGTATTATTTAAATGTGAGCAAATGACAATGGTTTCTTTTCAAGGTTTAGAAATTTATTTTAAACATTACTCACGGTATAGGCTAATAATTTGTTTTATCATGGATATTATTTCCAATATAAAGTAAATTTTTAGCTTGGGATCCATCTGATATTATTCAGTTTTTAAAAGAAATATATAAATTCAGTTTTCCAGCTAATTACTGATATTTCGCACCTACTGCAGATAACAAACTAAATGAGTTGCCAAACCAGAGAAGGCTTCTTGCAATTGTGAAATCAAATCTGGAAGACTGGCAGGAAACACTGCCTCTGGCAGCAAGCCAAACAGGCAGCACAAATGGTAAGTACACAGCTGAAGTCTGATACCATGTTATTTATTCACTGGCAGTTTTGTGTATCCATAGAGTTGGATCACAGAGACATTCATATCTTCCAGGAGTAAGAGTACAGGGCTGGCTTTTTGTAAACATGGAAATTATTTTAGCAAATCTTCATGTTTAGAATTCTTTTGCCTGAGACTTCTGTAAAAAAAATAAGTTGAAGGGACTGTCTATTTTCACATAGGTGAAAATGGTCACTGATTAAAGTTCTGACACCAGGGAGTGGTGTTTAAGGTTGACTGAGTGCTACTTAGATATTTTGAAAGCAAATACATTTTAAATGACTCATAACTTAGGAGCATAACTTTATGCAGTTGAATCTGCATAAAAATATACTTCTGATCTATGTCTGCAATACTAGATTGTCACTAGAATTGGAAAATGTTAATAAAAAGCTATAAGTTTCAGCAGGCAGGAATTACTTGGTTTTATTCTTTAAACTGTGCAGAGAGAGTCTGTTACATATTTGCATTATATCTTATGTGACAGTACATAACAGTTTATAGAATGTTTTCATTCTTCAATTTAAGCATTTTTAAAACAACTTGGAGTAATTACTGTGCATAATATTTAGTATATTTTATTTACTATGAGAATGCAAAGGCAACTTCTCAACAATAAACACTGTAGCTTTAATTAAAATCTGTTACAAGAACTTGTAAAACTTTAAATTGAATAGCATACATGTCATTTTCTATAGACAGGAAAGGATATGAGCTAAAAAGGATTTTGGCTAAAAGTCTGGAAGCAAAATTGGAAGACCTACAGCAAAAGGAGACTTACGTAGCAGATCAGTTAAGCGTACATGGGTCACAGGGTGAGACCCTATGTGTACATTCATCTGTACGTACGGACAGTAAAAATTCTGGCTTTGATAGACAGTCATGTAATGAACACTTACATATATATTTTTTTTAAACTGAAAATATGTATTGTTATAATTTTTGCCTGATTTGGAATATGTTAGATGATGCTATTTCTTAGTCATAAAGAAACATGAACAAATGTTCTGAACTGATGCATACTCTATGAAAGATAATTAGCCTTATGAGTATTCTGCCCTATCAAGATAGGCAAACAAATCAGGAGATTGTAAATTCTTGTTTGACAGATATCTCCATCTGCTTCTTCCCAATTCAGTACTTAATTAATTGAACTGAAAAATATAGTTTGGGATATAAATATATATTTAAGTAATTTTAACACTTGAGTTTGCCTGAAAGTTTTCAGTAAGTTTTAAAATATGATTTTGTGATGTTGCAGCCAAGTTCCTTGAAGACCTATGCTCTAAAGCACAAAAGGCAGAGCTAACTTATGTAACTTCTCCTTTGTTGTTTTTTTCTTTTGCTGTAGCCATTGCTCTGTTATACCCTTGTATTCTGCAGCTTCAGAACCACTTCTTACAGGGTGTATTCATCTACTCTGTTCAGCTGCAGCTATCTTGGTTTTACAAGCCTCTGAAAAACGGTGTTATGGTTTAAAGTGTCAGCTAGAATATGTTTTATATCTCACTACAACTCTTAATAGCTATCTGCCATTGTTATGTGGCTAGTGAAATTTTAATATATACACTTAATATGAAAATTTAATGATAAAATGTTGTAGCAATAAGAAACTATTTTGGTATAAAATTGTTGATAGACTATAAATTCTGAGAATATCTCTGGAAATTATTTAAACTTTGAAAAACTTTCTCAGAGCAGGAAAAACTTGTTCAGAAAGGGTTTTTTTGTACTAATTTCTGTCAGATTTTCGGGTTTTATTAAATACTAAGGGAACTGATGGGATATTTCAGAACATGGAAAAGAATCATTAAACTTTTGAGGCCGAAAATTTTGTACTACAAGGGTATAGGTAGTGTTCCAGTCTGCATTAGCTGATTACGTATTTGGGAGCTGAAGACTGTCTCATAAAGGTACTGAATAAATGAGCTGATCAGGAGCTGTTTGGACAGTTAATATTAATTTATAGTTGTTCTTGAAACAGTGGAAAATTTCCAGAAAGCTGTAATGGAGTTACTGCTGTGCTAGTGTTTTAAAAGGATATATGGGACAATATCAGCTTAATATTGGATAGAGTCATTTAGCAGGGCAATATTAATAGAAAACAAAGGAAAGGAAGCATAACTGATGTGACTTATTGGTTTATGGCAGATAAGATGCAAACCAACTTTTTTGGGCAGTGTCGAAGTTACTCTATTTATTAACAGCAGTTAGAATAGCTGAGATCTGCAAGTCACTAGAGTTTTTCAGAAAGACATTTTTATTAACAAATTAGATAAATATGGAATTAACTGTCCTGTCAAATGTATTCCAGATGAATGCTTGTCAGCTTTGTGATGTGTTCCTTACTAATGTAAAATGAAAATAGGTTATTTTCGTCTTAATTTTCTATCTAAAAAGGAGTTAATTGAACAAAATATGATGACCAGTGTTACACAGGAGATTGAATGTGCAAAGGTCAGACCTTGCCTACTTTGGCACTTAAGATAGGATGTTTCATAAAGAACTGAGGTGCCCAAGTCAAAGAGAGCAGTTCAGCAAGAGCTGAAATTGTTAAATGACCTTGTTACAGAGTATCACGCCTTCCCACTTTTCAGCTGCCCAAAAGATTTCTAGGTTTCTGACTGCACAGTGACCCAGTTTCAACCAGAAATGGAATCCAATAAAACTCTGTTATTCACTGGTGTACTTGAACCACTGAACTGTATTATACTTGCCCACACCCAGGGAGGGCTTAGTGCTCTGGAACCTGTGTGGATGAAGATGCCACTAAAGTGCCAGTGAAAGGCAATAGCTGACATAAAATTTTATTGCTAATACTTTTTATTTGCAGTTGGTAGGTACTGCTTCAAACGGGAGCACAGAATGATCACGTTTTGGTTTGGGGGATAAACTGATTCGCACTAAAACACCAGTTCTTATAGAAAAGTGGATGCATTTGGTTGCTTCCAAGTTATAGGTGGTTTTGAAAATTCCAGACTCTATAAACTACATCCAAATGGCTAGATTTTCTGTTCCGTAATAAAATTAATGCACCATGTGAAAGAACATAAATACGAAGGAGCAGACTGGTGGTGTCTTCCTAGGCATGTACTGCTAAGTGCCAGCATACTTTTTTCTCATGTATTAGACTGAAGTGAGGTGTCTCTTTCTGCCAGGCATCTCTTCTGCAACAGCTCCCAGATCTCTTGACATGCACTGATTTCCTGTTGCTTTTTTGAGAGATTTATGGAAAAGTGGTCTAGTTTTACATCAGTGGAGAGTCTTGAAATAAATTTGTTGCTTCGTCTTCTGGGTGAGATGAGGTTTTGATGTACCCATTACTGTGACACAAAGTAGCAGGCCAGACAACCTTGCTGAAATAAATCAATTATTTCTTTTGAATCAGATTTTAAAACATTAAATGTGATTTACAGCTAATTATTGCTAAAAAGTATTTTTCTTGAGATAGAAAAGAAAATGCAGAAGGTAACAGAAGAAAGCTTTTGTTTGCTAGCTTGGAATCAAACTGGAAAGGTCTGCAACAGGCCCTTGCAACTAGCCAATTTGTGGCATGAATGGTGGACACTAAAGAACATAAAGGTTTCTAACCTTCCTGGATCAGGTTAAAAGTTCATATAATCCAGTGCTCTCTCTCCATCTGTGTTCATAAGCACATGTGTAGAGAACAGTGTATAATTCTTTCCAGAATATTCTCCAATTTCAAACTAAGCCCCATTTGTTATGCTCTGTAGCTAATATCCCTTGATGAATTCTCCTTTGGTGAATTTCTCTATTCATTTTAAATCCATAGCATCCACAGTATGTCAGAGTATTTTACAGCTTAATTATGGGTTATGGGAAGAGGTACTTTATGTTTATTCTGAGCTTGGAATTATCTTTGTCTGATAACTCTTTGGTCTTCCCCTATTCACCTTCTCCATTGCCTCTCATGACAGGTCACTATGGTATCTTCATTTAGCTGTCTTTTCCAGGCTGAAAATCCCTTTGTATTTAATCATTCCCTGTATAGACTGGAATGCAACTCTAAAATTTGGCATCTTCCTCAGTATCTTTTATAGTTTTATTGTATCTTTGCTGAGAAAGCTGAGACTGAAGCAGTACTCAAGATTTAGCCACATCACTCCTTTTTTTAAATTTTGACAAGTTTTTCTGTTTTGCTTTTTACTCTTTTTCTAGTAATCCCTAGTTATTCTAGATGTTTTATTGACTGTTGCTGAACATCAAGCTGATGCTCTGTACCTTATTTCCTGAGTAGACTGCAGGTAGTTCAGATATTGTCAGTAAATATGTACAGGTACAATTGATTTTTACCATTTTCCTTCATTTAAATGTATGAATGATTTTCTGAGGGGAGAGCAGTGGATGTTACCTTGACTTTAGTAAGGCTTTTGACACTTTTTCCCATATCATCATTGTAGACAAGGTGGTGAAGTATATGTTAGACAAGCGGACAGTGAGGTGGGTTGAAAGCTGGCTGTACAGCTGGGCTGAAACGGTTGCGATCTAGTTGGAGGCCAGTCACCAGTGCTATATCTCAGGGTCTGGTATCAGGCCCTTTACAGTTTAACATCTTCTATAATGACCTGGATGAAGGGTCAGAGTGCACCCTCAGCAAGTTTGCAGCCGATGCAAAACTGGGAGGAGTGGCTGGTACACCGTGTGGTTGTGCTGAAATTCAAAGGGATCTGGACAGACTGGGAATTGGGCAGAGAGGAACCCCATGACATTCAAGGAAGGGAAGTGCCAAGACCTGCACGTAAGGAGGAATAACCCCATGCACCAGCACACACTAGGGTCCAACCATCTGGAAAGCAGCTCTACAGAGAAGGACTTCATTGGTTCTGGACTGCATTATGAGGAGCACTGCCAGCAGGTTGGAGACTCTGTCAATAGCAGCTCTCAAATTAGAAAACTGATAATTAATTCCTATGCTGTATTTTCTATCTTCTGTCTTTAATAGCAATCTATAAGACTTTTCTCACATTCCCTGGAGGTTTCTTTAAGGGTCTTTGGTGAAAAGCATTGTTGAAAAGCTTTGGAACTCCAGTTATATGAAATTCTCTCTCTTTGTCTGCATGTTACTGACTCCCTCAAAGAAGTCTAGATTTGTGAGATATGACTTCCTTCAGCCCATGTTGATTCTTCCATGATGTGATCTACTTACCCATGTGTCCAAAACATTTGGTAACTCTTCTGTGGTTTATTTTTTAACTCCAAGAAAGCCTCTTAAAAATTGAGACTATGTATGTTAGCCTTTTTCCATTCATATGGCAATGAGATTGGCACTCGTCCTTGAGTTCCTTAAGCCTTCTTAAATGATTAACATTGGCTCTTGGCAGTTTGCTGCAATTCCTTTTGTTGATTTATCTCTAGAAGATTTTGACACTTCAGTTTGAATAATTTCTCCGGTATTTGCCCCAGATGGGGATTTGAGGTTGGCTAGCTCATGAAACTCCTCCACAGTAAATATAGATGCAAAGAATGAGTTTACATATTCTGGTTCTCTATTCCAGCTGTTCTTCTTATATCTCAGTTTCAGGTTTCTTGTTCCAATGTATTTATTAGTTTTTATGCCTTCCATGAGGCGCTAAATCCTCTTTAGCATACTTTTAATGTTTAACTTTCTGTTCTATTTTCTTCATTTAAATGCAATTCATCTTTTTCAAGGACATCTTACTTTGATCAGCTTCTTTTACTGACTGTTTATTCAGTCCTTCTTCTGTTTGTCTGATCTTTCTAAGTCTTTCTTGAACAGGCTCTATGGTGCCCAAGAATAATTTGGTGCCTCCCTCCAAACATGTTTATAGCTTCTCCTTTATTTTTTATACTTTCCTTTCTTGAAATTAGGCATTTCTGTAGTAGATGGTTTGACTTTTATCAGTCTTGCAATTATACTATCCTATCAGTTATCATCCTTTCAGAGTTTCTGATGCACCTATGATGCTATGACAGCAACCTTATTAAAAAAACCCCAGGAACTCTACCCCTCACCTCATCTTGCTGCTTAGACTATATCACTTCTTTAGAAGAATAGATGCATTTGATCTGAATTACTGGATTTTGATGCCTTTCTTTTTATACAGGACTCTGAAATAGGCATTGATCCTGAGTCTATACTTCTTATTCAGAAAAAAACCCCTGACTGTGTGATTGATTATTCTTAGGGCTGTGATTTGGTTAGGAAATATTCCTAGAACAAAATCTGAGGCTTCAGACACAGACTTATTTTTCTTTTTTTACTTTTCTTGGCCCTGTGCTGACATAAAATGTAAATACAATAATAGATAAAAAAGTAGTTTGATAATTTCCAGGGTTTTTTGCAGCACATACTTTATCTAATGAACTACAATGGTTTGATTAATCTATATTGACTGTTCTGTGTTGCCATGATAGTATTATTGAGGAAAACCAAACATTTCTTTTCCATGTTCTGTATCTTAGTTTTCATTTTAAAGAGCTGTTCTGTAATATTTTTCTGAGCTATACACCAAAATCATCCACCTTCTACAGGAGAACTCATCATGAACTCATGAGGGAAGGAGAAATTTCGATTGCTGAATTGGAAGAAAATCTGAAGAGCTTGCAAAAAGTTGAGAATGTGACAAGATGCCATTTAATCACAGACAGATTCATTGGTAATTACAAAGCAAATAACTGTAAAAGGATATGAAAGCAAACATGTAGCTGGAGGAGTGTGGGTGACTTAAGGAAAACAGGTGGATTTCCCTTTCTTTCATACATGCCCTGGCTCCTCCTTCCCCTGCCTACCCTTTCTCTGTGCACCACTTCCATACCTCAGGCATTCTCCTCATCACACGCATTCATTCCTTGCTCTGAAACTTTGCTTCCTGACATTCACCCTGCTACAAACACTGGCCAGCACACCTCGCTGTCAGCCGTGCCTGAACGAGCTCCATCCTCTGCTTCGGTACATCATGTCCTCAGGAAGCAGAGAGCAAAGGAAAAAGCAGGCTTTGGTCTGTAGATGTGTTAGTGGCTAAGCTGAAGTATCTAGTACGTATGAAGAATAATCCACATTTTCATCTGCAGCGCTGGCTCATTCTTCACAGTGAGACATCTTTAACTGGTAACCAGCATCTTGGTAAGAAGATGCAGCTTGGAACTTTCAAATAGCAAAAAAATCCCAAAAACCCAACACATATGTAAACAATATTCAGTAGTTTGCAATGCAAGACATTAACAATGGAAGTCTTACTATTTACATCACTTGAAAGTCAAATTAAATTTTAAGCGTGTATCGAAATCTGCTTTGGCAATCCTAATGGTGTATGTAAAATTAGGCGTGGAACCAAGAGCTTGAAATTTCATGTAGCAGAGAATTGACAATATAGTACTTTTAAAGCTATTGTGGATAAAAAAATACTTGTTTTATTTAAGTTTTGTGTAACGCAGTGTTAAAACAAGGTGGGACAGTTCATATAGCTATCCTGTGAAGAACAAACAAATACAACATTTCTGATCATTTTCCACTGGCAGTATTCAAGACTTCTTTTTTTATTTCTCTGTATTTAAGAAGCTAACAGCCTACTGTTAATGTTATTAAAAAAAACCCCGTCCTTCAACATTTAAAATTAATGTTTAACCAAAATATTCTCAAGTTATTTCAAATTATATCCTACAGTGTTTTTTCCTAGCTGCTTTTTATATATTTTAATGAGATGCAGGTTAATGTATGTATTCTCCTTAAGGAACATTCCCTTGAATTACTTCGCAGCACTCTGTGTTCTGGTACTTGTATTCACAGTTGCTTATAAATATTTTCCTTCTGCTAGGTAACTGCTTTGGCAGCACTTCTAATTCTTCAGAAAGAAAAACAGAAGTGCTTGGAAAAATACCCTCTAAATAGTACAACTTTGTGGCTAGAGAGCAAACTCTTTCACCACTTCTAATTGATCAATACCAAAGCTTTAGTAAATAAGAGACTTTTACCTTAAAAAGTTTATCTCCCCCCTCCCTGTTCACATTTTGTGCTCTGAGAATGAATTTGTATTTGTGATGGAAAAGAAAATATGGTCATATTGTAGAGCAGGGCAATTGTGCAGAAAAGGAAAGAAAAACATCAGAATCCCAGGGGAAGTATATATTTATCAGTGTAGATTTCCTCACACACTGGTGCTCAAGACTGTGCTAAGAGACCATTTCAGTTTGTCTGACAGCTCTTGGCTCTAGACTAGCTCTAGACTAGTCTTCAAGCAGCCCAGGGGCAGGTTAAGGCGAGAAGCTCAACATACTGTGGCAGACGTAGTTCATGGATGTTGCTTGATAAACTATGTGAGGGAGATTTTCTTTAGCTGACTTGGATTTTTGCTGTTTCTGTTTCAATCCGGGATAAGAAACTTTATTTTATTAACAACCACTATAAAGCAATTCTAGCTTAGCTCTTCAATTACTAGATAGGAGACAGAGAAATTGACGGATTAGGGATAGCTAGACTACAGTTGTGTTAACTGCAACTCTTTCGAAAGAGATATACTACTGGAATCTTGTGTCTGGCTCGTGCCAGACCCCAGTCTTTTGAGTCTATGCATTTGTTGTTGGTATTTTAGTATTCATTGCTTCACCAACTTGCAGAATCCAGGGGAAGTAGCTGAGGTCATTACTTATAAGGCAACGAGGATTCACAACTGCTTCTATTTTCCAGCACTTAAATTTTATTGTATTTGAGCTACACCATCTCTCTTAGGTAGAGCATCCAGTCCTGCTTTACAGCAAATCATATGTTCTGTGACACTTATAGTATCTTGAATCTGATACCGTAGGATGGCAGCTGTTCTTTCTCATTTAAGCAACTGTTCACTTGGAGATATTAAGCAGCTTCCATCTGGCTGGAAGTGGCTACTGGAAACCCAGTTTAAACAAGGGTTTAAAAAAAGCTCTCCTGAACGGGCTACTTGAATCCAGAGCCTTTAGGAACATCTCTGTGTAAAAGTTGTCTACCAATCCACAAAAGCATTTTGAAACCAGACTCATTAAGGAAACTGCAGAACATGTAACATATAAATGAGTGGATGGAACAAGGTTAACTCACATATAGTTAAAAATTTGCTTGATTTAGGCAGAACTGGTAATGCTGTGTAGGGATCAGGGGTCCTAAAGTCAGCATCGTGCTACCTGTGTGACATGAATTCTGGCTAGTTCAGGATTCCAGTGTTCTGTTCAGTATGGGAAAGACTAAGAGGTAAAAAAACCCCCAGATCTGAAAGGGACTTTGATACACTCTGAGAGAGGGATGTGGGATTAATCTTTCTAGAATACTGAAAACCAACAACCATAAAGGTCAGAAATTATCCCTTCTGTTTAAGCTGGCATGTCTCCAAATAAGGGTTTTCATAGCCAAGTAATACAGAACATGGTTAGAAGAAATTTCTGCACCTTTTCTTAATGAGCAATCGAAAATCCTCAGTGTTGTTGGAGAAGTGAGCAAAGCGATAAGAAGGGAGGTAAGTATTCAAGTGCCCCAACTAAGATCTCATCCATCATGGCCACAGTCAAGTCACAATTCCATAACGTCAGCATCAAGAGGAACAGACAACACGAGTTGTACACACAGGTGCAGCCCCCAAGGTTTCCTACTTTGTGGTCAGGTTACATGGCATTCTCAAGCTTGTTTTGGTTCCCCTACTTGGGAAGGCAATACAAGAGTGAGCATTCATGATGCAGGAACTAATTCAGAGCAGTGCTGTGGACTTTGTTAGAAAGGACAGCAGGCTAAGTTACTGCACAGCTTCTTCCCAGCTCTGAGTTTGTTCATCTGTACAGAACATCAGAAAATGTACCTGATGCCAAATCTGGAAGCCCAAGAGAAGCGAGACTGCAGCAGCTTCATGTCCCCAGGTCCAACCTGTAGTGAGCTCAAGTACGTGCTCCCGGTAAGCATGTGCAGACACACACAACGTGTACAGGACACACACAGCATCACAGAGAACAGCACTCACGGAAATCTGAACAGGACCAACAGTCTCCTCCTCTTCACCTTTCCAGCTGGTCAGAATGAAGGCTCATGTGCTAGTGGGAAATACAGACACGTCTGCAGTGCCCATCACTGCCATGCCAGGCTGACAGCCTGTCCCACAGCTGCCCCTGGATCCCCACTGCTGCCACCCCACCTTGAACACACCAACATATGGCCACCCCACCCTGGATCCCTTCAGTAACTGGCCTCAGACAACCAAGACTGCTTCGTAACTGCTCCTTGGATCCTCTTGTCTCCAGCTGCTCCCCCTGCAAAGAGATGGAGACAGACGCCCCACAATCCTCAGCCTCTCCATCAATGACCCCTCCTATTTCATGGAGACCAGGCTCCTGCTGCCCTCAGATGGATGTTAAAAAGGACTTTTTGAACAGATTCCCACAGCTTCTCAGGATAACCTGAAGTACCAACAGTTTGAAAAAAAAAAGAATCATACAGATTCCATGAATATACTTTAGGAATATATTTAATTACAAAGTGGTTTTGATAAGCTATCTCGTACCTTATATCCTTAAAAAATTTTGGAAGACTTGCTTTTCCTACAAAATGCAGTACTCTTTCTCAGTTGCGTGTTGTGAAACAGTATTAACCAAATACCCATTTACCAGAACAGTTACCAAACTACCAAACTTCCCCAGCGCACATTCAAGTGGAAGCTTGAGGCTTTACATCAATGGCCACCATAGGTAATGCGGGGCACTGTGCCACAACCCGGCCTCTGCGCACTTCGTACAGCAGCTAACATTTGTTACCCAAGATCCCTTCTGCTTCACTCTCCTCAGATTTGATCTAAAGGACCTGTTTGGTATTATTACAATGTTCATGACCTCTTGCCCAAACGCATCCAGCCCTTGGTTTTTTGAACAGTACCAACTTCTGCAAGAGAAAGAGACGACATTTTAAGTATTTTAAGGTACTTTTATTTAATAAATAACTTCAGTAATAGCACTGTAAAAAGTGAACATCTGTTAAAATAAAAAGGCACTTAAAACAAGAATATGACTATGATGCAGTTTGAATGGTCAGAGGCAAATATACATGGCACATGTCAAGGATGCTGTGTGACTCGTCACATGACAAACTACGCAATCTTAGCTACAGGGTAAAGGCAAATTTACAGCTAAGACTGCTCACAAAAAAGGAAAAAAATAAAAGCTGGTGTGATACAAAAATATTACAAAAAGAATTGCAACCAAATGCGTTAAAAAGATTAGAAGGGTGACAAAGCACCAGGCTTTAAACCAAGGAACCATGACAGAATAAAGACACAGTATCAAGTAAGGCCCTTAGGTGTTTTGAGGATGTCTTGGTAAGGTACTTCATGATACTGCCACCCAGGGCTTGAATTTACAAAGAAAAACCAAGCAAGTTACCAATCAGCAACTTTTTCAGTAATGGCACATGTTTTAAAGCTATTTTTTCCACCTTAACATTCTTCTCAACCCTTTCATTTTAAACCTAACCTGGCAATAAGCAACTTACTTACACATTAAAAATAGATATGCACACGCTTTTCAGTCTTTTACACTGCTCACTTCCAACTTACTCAACTTACCATATACTTAATCACGTCTAGCAAGTAGAAGACCAATTAACCACCAGCTCCATGCTACATGAGTTTAATTGTATCTGCAAACTCAAGCCCTGATTTCCCTGTAAAGCTAAAAAGTTTAATACTAAATGGCTAGGCAGAGCCCTCACGCCGATTGCTTTCACCATTTCCCTCCCAGGCATGCCACAGCAGTATCGCACCCTGCAGAGGACCTGGATTCGCAGCATGGGAGTGGGAAAGGCTGAAAAAGGCACCACGTGACCTCAGCTGACCAGGCTACACAGTCTCAAGTTTTTTCTTTTGAGTCAGACCTCCGGCACCGATTACTTTTATTTGCAAAAAAATAAAACAAAAATTAAAAAATTACATATGGTACATTTTCACACAGGAAAACAAACCTATATGTAATGAATTAGTAAAATCACTGCAGTTTGCCCTAAATCTATCTTACTGTGACTACAAAAATTGCTATGCTGCATACAGTGTTGTGAAGTTACACAAGCAGTGTTCATTTTCCCTCGTATTTAGGATTGACCACAGTCGTCACTGCACTCTTGTAAATAGGATTTTCACCCTAGAAAAAGAAAAATATTTATATTAACATTTAAAGAGACAAAAAAAAGAGACCATGTTTGCAAGAAGTGTAAAAATTAGCCTACAATTAGCATAAGAAATTACCCATTAATGTTTTGTTTGTACACACAGACAGCTTAAGTCAAACTAGTTTTCCCTCTAGCAACTTGAACAAAGGCATGCTCAGCTAACAAGGCAAAGGGTTAGGGCACAATCCTGTTCAGTTCACACCACAGATTTCCTTCACAACCTCCTGCGGTCACCTCAGGGGCCTGCAACCCACCATGGTATTTTTAAAGAAGAACAGAACTGTAAACAGCATTGTTTGAAACCACGGCTGACCACAGACCACATTCTGCTACAGTAAACATTTAAATTGCTTATCTTGTATCATAATTTAATTCTAGAAACAAAGTGGAAAGGCTTGTAGTATTTTTATAATACACATTCAATATTTACATTGAACATTCAGTACTCGTCATTCTCCTTTTATTCCTGCAGGTCCCCCAATCCCCGTATGTACAAAATGCACAGATAAAACAAAAGCTTCTGTACTGATGCAAATGCTGTAAATAAAAACATTATTCCTACTGATACAAGAAATGCCTACATAACAACTGCTTCCATCTCTCTTGCTGGGATTTGAAAACCTCTAAATAAATCTTATTTTAAGCTTCCTTTGTTCCCAGGTTTCCTTTTACTTCAGTAAATCTTACTCCATTTATGGCATCCTTGCACACTGAAGATGAAGAGCTTGGACTCAAAATTAAGAGATAAATCTCAGCAGGAGAAAGGACTACCGCCAGGACTGCACCCACACAGCCAGGACCTGCAATACTCTGCTCTTACCACCACCTGAACATTAACCTAAACAAATGTTGTTCACCAGCACAAAACTCTTCTGTGCGTATAGAAATAATTCCTGTGGGAATGCAGTGCAGTGCCTGAGTGCAGTTCCGGCCAGAACTGAATGTGGCCTTCAGCAGCAGTAAGGGAATCTCTCTCCCTCTCAAGTTCCCCTCAATCTGAGATGGCCTATATGACTATATTAGTTAAATTCTACTGTATTAAATCACACAGCATTTAAAATATTTCAGGTTAAACCAATTTTTCCTGGAGTCAATTAAAGGAAATCCTCCTGCTAGACACACAAACACCAGGTGTGTGTGTCTGTTTTCTCAGGGTCATAAACTTGGAAAATCAACTGGGAATACCACAGGATGTGCCAAGAGGCGACAAGGCAAGCAAGAAACCAGCTAGGTGTGAAATGTTCATATCACAACTCCTGGGAAGTTCGCTGCCTTCTGTTAGCAAGACCTGGTATGTGGCAAGTAACTGGTCTACCCCAACAACAGTAGCTGCTGCTAAGGAAGACCATTTAGGTGGTGAACTGCCTTTCTGCCAGGGTTCCTTTCACAGACCAAGGGTGTTTCTCCTTCAAGCCAGCTTCTCTGCATGCAGAGAGCAATGAGGCACATCCAATCCTGCCTAGACCAACAGAGCCCAGCCAGAACCTGGATTGCTGGACAATGGAAGCCAGGATTCTCTGTTCATCAAAATTGTATCAGCTACTGGTTCAGAAAGAGATGAGAAATTAAGATTTATTTTTTAAATCGTGGGAATGCAGTGCTGTGGCTAGTCCTCTGCCAAAGTAATCAATGCAAAATTACTCCCGCCAGTATTTTTAATAAATAGCTTTGCAATAGTAAGATGTAAGTGAAACTGGAAAAACATCCAGGAATGAGGGATTTGATCTGAAGTAACTGAAGCATCTCAATATACCTCAAAGTTCTTGGAAATGTACACTGTTTGTTTCCTCACAAGTTTTAATGGAGAATTCTTAAAAATATGAATCAGTTAAATCTGTGATGCAGACCAAGTACATAAGCTCAATAAGCCGTCTCATCCGCAGGCCAGGAGGTACTGCACAGCTTTTCAAAGGTGAGGCATTATGTAATTCTTGTTACACTGTGCTTTTAACTTTGAACATTTCACGAAACAGGCTACCCCCGGCATGTACATACAGGGAGGTGTATGTTTACATTTTCCAGTTTGTAAAGGAGAGATAATGTCTATCAGATGGTGTAGGAATCGGTGAAAAGGTTACGGCTAAAACTTGGAAATTTGCAGGGTGTTGCTCACACAATTAATTTGTGCTTGTAATCAGCTTTAAAATGCAAACTGCAGGATAACACTGTATTTTTTTTTTTTTACGATCATGCTATTTCAAAAGAAATCAGAATTTGAAATTTACATGCTCTTTATTTAGCCTAAGCCCTATTTACAAAGAATTGAAATCCTGTACTTCCCATGTACTTGCACTTCAGGTTCTTAAGAACTCAGAAGAGCACAGTGGGATTTAGGTCACTGAACAAGGCGTCTCCCCACAGCAATTGAGTGTCTCAGTTCTCATTACAAATAACAGAGATTTAGTCACCACACAGAGAACTCTTCAGCTTCACCCAACCTTACGTTTGATCCCTGAATGGCTCTTGAGGCTCTACTGCCTGTAACTGCAGCACAGGCACCCAAGGGACTTGCATTTCCTTCCCTGAGATCTTCTGCTGGATGGGCAGCGATGGCCCTGGCTTTCCCAGCCACACTCCATCGCTGTGCCTCAGCCCTGGCCTTCAGAGGTCTTCTGTAGATAGCTTATCATTAAAACTAGCAGGGGAGTAGTAAATAAACGTCCACTAGTCCAACAGGAGTCTCGCCTCACCTAGGGCCCTCACAGCTGGCACATGGTATAAACTCTGAGATTAGCAGCATTCCAGATTTTTAACTGGCCACTAAAACATGGTATTCCAAACTTGCCATCTTAGACAAATACTGCTGTTTTTAAACAAACCTGTTTCCTTTATGCCCCTGCAGAGAATGCATTGGTTTAAGCATGCAAAGTTAGGGAAAATGCTACATGCCCCTATAGATGAAAACACCATGCACACTTAAACCAAAATAAAAATCAAACAGTAACTATATACAAGATTGAGCAAAATACATTAAAATAAAGATGGAGGCATTTTTTTAAAGTACCTTCAACAGAAAATAAAGAACTGTTTTTGCAACAGTATTCATTTTCAACTAGACTGGCGTGTTCAAAAGGTAACAGTTCAGTCTAGTGTTGCATGAAGATTAACTTATTATTTAGGATATTTGATTAACCTTCTTATTCCTTTTTTTCTCCATGGACTTACTGTTTCAACAGTCACTTAAGCTACCTTTATCGTGGGTTTAAATCCTAAGCCACTGCAAGAAACTATACTCTAGAATATTTAAACTCATCACATACATTGTTCAAGGGCTGGTTCTTACTATTTTCAGCTCTCACTAATATCAATCATTATTTTACAGTAATATAAAACGAGCCATCTGTCCACCCATAAATACGGCAGTTGCATCAGAGGACGAAGCAAAGCCAAGGTTAAGGGCAATACAGACGACAGAGGGCGTCTGCTACCACGACTGGAAGAGCGGAGGGAAGGAGCCAGGCTGCTATTAAGTACATGCTCTTTTAACGGCACAAATCTAAACCAGACAGGCAGTGAAGGCAGCAAGGCCTGACAGCAGCGAAAAGACACTAGGGACAGTAGCTACATTGCAGGCCAAGGACAAATGGAACTTGATTCAGCCTAACTGGCTTGAGCATCAACTGCAAGGATACTGTGGCGACAAGTCACTTACAAAATCATAGAATAGAATCATAGAATAGTTTGTGCTGGAAGGGACCTTCAAAGCTCACCTAGTCCAAGCCCCTGCAATGAGCAGGGACATCTTCAACTAGATCAGATTGCCCAGAACTACATACAGCCTGTCCTTGAATGTCTCCAGGGGTGGTGCATCCACCACCTCTCTGGGGAACCTGTGCCAGTGTTTCACCACCCTCAGTGTACAGAATTTTTTCCTCACGCCCAGCCTGAATCTCCCCTCTTTTAGTTTAAGACCATCACTCCCCATCCTATTGCAACAGGCCCTGCTAAAAAGTCTCCCCCCATCTTTCGTATAGGCTCCTTTGGAGCATGACTAATGAGATATTTGGACTCCTGGACCCTGACAAGCTTCCTGGTGCTGCAGTTGACTCACTGAAGTAACCAAGCCCACGTGTTTGGTTCAGTGTGGAAGACACTGTGTGTTGGGTGTGTTGACCACTGTGGAAGAGGGGAAGTGTCATACAAACTGCACAGGTTCATTTTATTGTGCATGTATATACAGCTGGAGGGAACCTACTGCAGTGTCACTGCCTTGTAATGGGATTTCAGATGACTTTCTTGCCTTGGCAATACAAGACAACTTGTTCTTCACGTAAATGAAAAGATACTTCAATCTAAAGACCCCAGAAAACCTTAGTTATAGGGAAAAGGAGGATTTTCTTTACTTCCTGTGGGTCACCTATTCTGTAAATACCAATCTCCTTTTCGGTGGCCAATAAAGCTAAACCCACCTCCCGCTCTCCCCAGAGTTCTGGTATTTCTCTGAATACCAAAAATGATAAAGTCGTGTTTAAAAACCCACGCTTCCATACTTTTAAACTTCACAGCAAAACAAAAATGCAAAGTTAATCCCTCCAGTTACACAAGAGGAAAGCTTTCTACAAGTACAATTTGAGGAGAAAATGGCAGCACTATGGACAATAGATACTGAAAGTCATGAGGCAGAGAATGAGAGCACAGAATGGGAGTTACACACCATATGGTTTGTTAGATGCTCATCCTGCATGCAACAAAAAGTATGCAGCTAAATGAATAGCAGAAGAGAAGGTAACAAGAGCCTTAACCAGATGGATTATGTGAAATGTTAGACAGGAATAAGAACTCCATTTCCTCGCCCGAATAATCAACTCCGAGAAGAAAAATGGAAATGAGGTGAATGTGGTTGGTGTGGCAAGCAAAGTGAACATTTTTACAATCAATTCTGGACACACTGGGAAATCAAATGATTGCAAAGAGAAAAGGAAAGTATATTCCATCAAGGAAGGGCTCAGAATGCTGGACAAAGTATTTGGAATTGTTGTCACAGTAAGAACAGATAAGAGCTTAAATACTCATAATTCCTGCTTTCTGCCTTCATTTTACCTTTACAAAATATTTTGATTTTGAAAAAGGGAGGCAGCAGAGAGAATAAAATTAGAGATACAAATTCTTCCCTTCCACTGGCTCCTGAAAAAAGCCTTTGCATGTTTAAAGGGATGTGCTGCCTTCCCAACTTCTACATTCCCCTCCCTCTACTCTGTTCTCTGTACTTCTTATCTCTCAGCACTCTTCTGACATCCACTCCCCACCTCATCCTCCCTTTCTCATTCCTTCCCCAGCAGTTCCCAGGGAAGGAGAGCACCTAAAGTCTTTCAGAAAGTGCAACTTCAAACCCTACAGAAGGCATCCATCCATCCCTTCTGGTTTACTGACTTGCTCTTCTGGATACTGCTGTTCCTCCTTGCAGGTTGGGTGTGAAGAGAACTGAAATCAGCATTTCAAACAGAAATGAGGTGTTCAGGCAAAGTTTATGAGGAAGAAACTGGGGGAAATGCATCTATAGGGGACAAGAATATTTCCTTCTCTCAATGTTTTTTTCTATGGAGATCCCCAAGCTGGTTGGGCTACAAGGACACTGATAATGCCAGTTTCAATAGAAATAAAGTTGGGAAAAATAAGATGCATATTTAAAAATAAAATCAGTAAAAATTATAGAATCAGAAGAATATATGCATTTTACACTTGAAATACAGCTAGTTCCGTACTAATAAGCCAAAGCAGTCAAAATGAAAAATCTGTAAGGCTACTTTGAACGTTCCCAGAGTTATTCTAATAAACCCAGTGATACTTATAGTCTGGAATGTCTTAAGAGTATCTAAACTAGCTTTGCAAATGTATCAACTTTAAGCAAACTGACTGCTGATTTGAGGAAATATAAGACAACCCCTCCCCTGAATGCTGTGTCCCTCCACAATCTAAAGAGCTTCTTCAATCCTAACAGCTGTTCTTTTATATATATCCACACTTTTAGCCACCAAAAAAGATAATCACTTGTAGAATAGTTCACGCCAGTAGTGGTGGTATTAGTAAGTAAGCAATCTTGCTGTCCAAACAAGTTAAAAATTCTCAGGCTGCATTCTTTAGAACCCCAGACTCAAAGCAGCAGCAGATGAACTGAGCAAGACTCAAACTGTGACTGGGTCTGAATCACACTGAAACTCACTGACTGTGACACACAGCAAGTTTGAAGCAACATGCAAAGGGAAAAAGAGAAAGAAAATGAAAGAAGATACAAACTGAGACTTAGAGACCAGCTTTACGTCCATAGTTTGGATTCTTGAAATTGTTAATAGGGCTCTTGTATATTGGATTTTCTTGCTGAAGTAAAAGAAATGGTCAATGTCGAATAATTCAACAGAAAAAAAGGAAAAGTAACAGTCTCAACTATCAGTGAAAAAATCATGCTATACATAAAGTTAGTATTTTTTTACCACCATAGAATTAATTTCCTTAAATAAAAATGAAAGGCTTTCTAGGAGGTCTATTTTTTTTTTTAACTATTCTCTCATCAAGCACATGTGGGTGTTGACTTCTACATAGGTGTAGTGAAGGGGTTTTGATTAGCAGATTCCTAAGGTTTCCCAGAGGTACCGACCCCACAGCCTATGGAAGCCTATAGCCCAGAGGCCTGGTTCTCTTGCAGAGTTTTCTAGTTGATAAGGGGCTGGGAAGATTTCAACAAACCAATTCCAGCCACAATTTTGTGACTAGTTATTGAATTCTCTCAACTAAACCTGTGTAAGTATTTTCATAAGTGTAAAATCTTCGCTTAATACAGAAGTGACTCATCTTCTATTAAACATTTTAATAATATGTTGTTAAGTGCGGTAGAACTGCAAAGCTCAACTATTCTGTCACCAGCACATTTTCTCTCTGAAATTTTATTTTAACTGAAGTTACTACTCACTTTTCTAACCCAAGAGGTACTTCTCAAAGAGGGTTGCTTCCTCCCACCCCCAGTGGTAACACACATGTTTTAAAGCCTAAGATGAGGATAGTTCTGTTCCTCCACAAGCCAAAAAGCAGGAATACAATCTGAAACATTAAGGCACATGACAAAAATCTTCTATTCTTCCTCAACTACTGCAGCTTTTATACCGATAAAAGCCTCCTGACTTACCGTATCCCACTTGGCATTCATCTTCTCCTTTTCAAATTTAGCAAATTCTCTTCTGTCATGAATGATCATTAGTAGTTTCCAAATCAATAATAATGCAAGTCCAATAAGAACAATTCCTGCAACCACACCAGCCACTATGGGAATGATGTCAGGGCCGCTGGGGCATTCTAGGGAACAAAGTGAAGGAAGCATGATTGTACAAGATGGTAAAGGTAATGCATATACAGATGCATTTAAAGTTTCATTTTGTACTGAAGCCAGTATTTTGGATATCAGATATACGCCAATGCTATTTTCCTTTCAAATAATGGAATTTTTGACATGTGTACGTCCTGTAACATTCCAGCTTATTTCTATCCTTTCAATTTGTGTTTAACCTTAACAATAAAACAATTCATGTTCTAATGATGAACCCTACACATTGTTAACTCCTTAAGCGATTCATCTAGAGTATTAGAGTAAAATAACTAGCAATTGTATTTTAAACATGCAAGCGCTCCAAGTCAAAGATGATGCTGGAGGGATAAACCACCTGGAATACAAATGCAGATTAGCAAAACAGTCCCCACATCTTTTATCAACAGTGTTGCAGAGAAAGGGTGTTCCCCATTTTACCTCAGATGGCTGCTATTGTTAGTAGGCAATATCTAGAGATAAGTAGTAACTGTTTCTGAGACAGGTTTGTTTTTTTTTTTAAAGGGTATTTCCTCATCTTGGGAACTGATCTGTGTCAAAATAAAATTAAAAAAAGGGGCACAGATTCTTTGGATAAAAATATAATGTACTTTCAAATAAGTGAATTGTGTTTGAAAAAGAGTAATATAGATGCAAAACGACTTAAGGTGACTGACATAAAAATAATAATCCTCCAAAATAAAATCCAACCCTTCTTATTAATATAAAACTCTTATTAAATCACAAACTGAACAAGGGCTTTTGCAGAGCTCAATGCACAGACGAAGGAGTCAGAAGCAAATAAATGCAGCTCCTGTGCTGTCAATAGGAACGCTGCTTGCCCCCAAACTGCAGACTCCTAATTTTGGTAGCTGCCTCTGCAGGAGTGAGTGAAGTGGGAAGGGACATGACAGGAATTTTTTGGGAACCACTAAGGAACAAACGTCTGCTCCATTGAACACAGCTCTACCGAACAGAGTTTGTTCCTTCAGCACTCATCTGGCATAAAATTCAGGTCCCTCCTGGTGCATGAAGGCTTGATTCAGCTTTTAATCAAGGCAACACAGGTTTATCCATGAAGAAAAAGTCAGGCTCCAAAAGCATAGGACATGTGTTGACTTGTCCTAAAAGACAAGGCTCATGATCCTTCTCCATACTTTGGACTACATTTTTCGGGAATTTAAAACATTCTGAAGTGGTATTTATTTCCAAGAGCCACTGATCTGCATTAAGTGATGATCACCCCAATGATCAATTCTGAAAATTCCTTGAGTAGAACACAGCACTAAATCTTTCAACACACAAGTAAGATTTGTATTTTGTATCAGGCTTTTAAAAATCAGGGGAATCACACAATGCTAATGTACAAAACCAGAATTTTTGCACTGTTAGATGTAACATCCGGTAATTCAAACTAATACTACTCTTGGTAAATAAATGGTAAATCATTGACTGAGCTAT
This sequence comes from Strigops habroptila, assembly GCF_004027225.2. NCBI lineage: Eukaryota > Metazoa > Chordata > Aves > Psittaciformes > Psittacidae > Strigops > Strigops habroptila. Next base: position 112,286,167 of record NC_044277.2, on the reverse strand, counting down.
GTATTTGGCCTCTTTTTGTATCAGAAGCTTGAGCAAAATCAAGAGCAGTTGACTATTAAGGATTAACCATGCAAAAGGCTTTTCAGATCTATTCCTGAAGGTACCTCAGTTAAGGAAAAACAAAGGTTTCCAGTATGAATAATTTAAGCAGTTTGCAAGGTGGGGTTTTTGTGTGTAAGACTGGTCCCATATCATTAAGAAAAAAAGCAACAAAACCCCACAGATATCATTGCTTCTAATCTGTAGCACAAGCCTGGTCAAAAAAATATAAAAAAAATCACAATTCAGACATCCAGGACTTGCCATAGGACAGATAAAATAAGCCTGCAAAGTTCATCAAGTGGAAACATGAAATGCTTTAACAAATATACATATCTGATTGACTTTTTGTTTTTAGAAAACAAAGCCTGTTTCTGTCAGCCTAAAGGTTTGAAAAATCTAGATCTGGAGAGACTTGTGTTCTTCTAAAGCCACTCAAGTTCCAGACATCCACAGCTCTCACTCAGGGAACAGGCGCCTGTTTCTGAATGCACCTCACTCGCACAAGACAAGCAATGCTACTGTATAGTACACAACTGCATGAATTAACAACAAAGGCAAGGGGATAGCAGGCAACATCACGCTCATACCTGGGGTCTCTACCACGTGGACATTGGCTTCACCATTCGAGTTGACAGAGTATGTGAAGTAGAACCAGCAGTCGTCAACATCTTTCTCTTTGCAATGAGACAATGGATCGGGTTGTCCGGGCTGTGGCAACTTGTCTCGACTTTCCACCCGTGTCATGTTGAAATGCATGCATTCCTGAGAACATGTTTCCTTCTTTTCTCCCTTATCGAAAGCTCTGCATTGAACGCAGTCCCTGTGGAAAGTACAAATCAGAAGCAATGTTTTTTAATATATTCATGAAAGAGTTCTAGCATTTATTCTGAAGAAACATAAAGGAGAAAATGTGGAAAAAAAGAAATCCAACACTTACGCCATAAAGGTCAGGAAAAAATAAGGCAAGACGGGCTCTTTACCAGCCAGAACATTTATGTACCTTGTAATAGCAAGGTACATAAGCCCCCTTTAATAAATTTCTCTTTCTCTGGATGATCCATCAGCTTCAAGGACAGGAAAAAAAATACCTACATCTCTAAAAGGAAGCAAGGTTAAAACTTTTTCAGACACTTCCACCGGGAAAATGAATACTCTCAGAGAAGGCAGTGTAGGAACAGAATATTTATAGTGAAACAGTACCTGAGACACAGACTGGTTAAAAAGAGCACACTGAGTGACAAGCTTTACACAGTAGGATATCACTCTGAATAACTCATTGAAAAGAGCAGACTTAGCAGGATTTTTATACTGAAAAGGACTGTGCCATGAGAAAACCTTAAAGTCAGCTGCACAAAGCCAGAAATCAGCCCAGCCACTGAACAGAAACTTATTCCAAAATTTCTGTGCAGAAAATGCTTGGTTTCTAAAAACCTGGATTTCCAAAGGCAGGGTGCAAATGTCACTGGCCCACACAAATCTAGATTTAACTTTTGTCAGCACTGTCGATGACTTTTTCAATAGTATTTCAGAATGAAAGTTTTAAGCTAAAATCTTAGACGAAGTTTTAACTGTTCTGGAAATTGCACAGTGCACGTATACTTTTGTTACATTAATTTCAAAAGGTCAAGATGATGGGACTTTACAGTTTGTCACGTTATAGACATACGTTCCTTCCAGCTCTGCAGAAACTTAGCTGTGGATAATCAGACAGGAAATAGGGAAAAGCTGTAACCTGCCCAAAACGATCTGAATGGTTAAAACTGATTTAACACAATGTACACTTTTCTATGCCTAACCAAATATGGCAGGGAAAGAATTTAAGAATAATTAGCCTACCTGGAAGCAATCAAAATACTGTATTAATAATATTTTGTTTGTAATTATTGATTCTCACCAAACAACTTTTACTACCTAAAGAGACCACATGATCCAATATCCCTACACTTCAGGGTAGAATAAAGCATGGTATAAAAAGCCTCATTTTAAAAATTGTGCACGTGTAAATATCACAGACTCAAATGCACAGAGGCTGTGACTTGGTTTTCTCAGTACTTACTTGTGCTCTGCACAGACTCCAAGGCAAGTTTGACACATTTCACATGTGGGGCCTTGGAATTTGGGATCTGTACAGTTACAGGTGCCACATTCGCAGGTTCCTCTTCCATTGCAAATCTGCCCATTTGATGCCATACACGGTGCAGTGTCCAAAGAACAATCGCATGCGCTGCCAGTGAAGTTGGGGAAGCACTCACACACTCTGCATTTGCAGATACCGTTTCCTGTGCATTGAAAAGATACTTCAGTGAAATGAAGTCTAATATAAAACATAACATTTGTGACAGTAAGAAATAAGTGTTCACCATCTCAGGAGAGACACAGGGAAAAGAAAACCCTGATGGAGAGATAATAAAGGTACTAATGAATTAAGAGCTACGAAAGAAATTTCAGCTCCTTGAAAAACTACTTACAGGCATTTCTCCCCTTTTTCCATTCTCCTACACTTACTATTTCCTTCCATAAACAAAATAACAAGACCAGGGAAAGCTGATCAAGACCAGTATAATGTGATGGCCCTATCTCCTGGGTGGAGAGCATTACAACACTGCTTCGGTTCACAGTTTTATATATATATATATATATATATATATATAGATGATTACCTCTCTCTTCTTATCTATCACTATGCAAATTTATAAAGCAAAACCTAGAAAGATGAGGAATACACTAACTTAGACTTCACAACACAGAAAACACCTCTGGCTCCCTAGAACACCACCATTCAGCTGCTGTACTTCTGACCTCACCCTACCAAACTTTATGCTCCTTACCCTCCCTACATAGAAATCAAGGTATCTGAATATCCAGAAAGGTTTTTCAGATAAAATGGAAAGATCTTTGGCTACATCTCTCTTTCTCCATAGAGAATAAAGTGTTTGTCAATACTTATTTGTTACCATATATTTTGGAACACCACCACCATGGCTCCTATCCTTTGTGGAGCAGGTGAGTAATACTGTATTCTGAGCAAATCAGACAATTGAGGTGTTCTCATAATGCAGCTAAAGTTTAGTGACTTCTCTGTTTTATTTTTGTATCACAATAAAAATTGAGGTAGTAGTTACACTCCTAGCACGTACTTCCATGTGCCTAGGAATGTTTTAGGACAAAAATACATGCAGCAAAATAATTTAAGACGCTGGCTGCCAAAGGGCTTTCTAAACTGGTTTTGATTTTGGCAATTAACTGCCATCAGAGTCTTGTTCCAAGCACTTCAAGGGTTTTTTTTCTGGATCTTGCACTTTTATTCTTCACTTACCTTCCAGAATAGTCTCAAGACAGCATCTCACTGGTATCCTGTCAAGCACTGAGTCAAGCACTCACTATTACAAGTAAGCTGAGGTCATTATCTCTTTTTATCGACGCAGTGGTTACACTGAGACAGCACAGCATTATAATCTCAGGACAGTTGTCTCAGCATTCTTTACTATAATACCTGAAGGTAATTCAGTAATACACAGCAGAAGTCAAGTTCACTTTACATCCTTCCTGGAGCTGTGATTCAAGGAAGGTGAAATGTATATTAACACACCATATGTTCATGATCACAGAGAGCTGTTTTATTAATAGTGTTTTCAATCACTAAACCTGTGAATATTCTCATCTCTGCTATGAAGTGGCTATGATCTTTAAGCTAAGTATAACCACTCTGCAGGGCAGAGTTGACAGGCTTGTAAACTGCTGGTGAGTTTTGCCTGCAGAAACTCTGAAGTAGTTTCTCACCTCCACAAATCAAACCATTTGATCGATCACAGTTGAAGTTATCACATTCACAGTATTTGCCAGAATAGACTTCATTGGTGTTTTCTCTTTTCTTGCATACACATTGTCCACAAATGCATTCTCCATTGTTACTGCATATTTCTGTACTGTTCTCTCTCCTGCAGTAAGCATCCATATCCTCACTATTTACTTCATCTGTACTACATTCACATAGTCTTCCAATACGTCCTTCATTACATCTGCAAGGTAAAAACACAACTGAAAATGTAAACTTTAAAGTCAAACAATAGAAATACTGCAAAAATAGCACAAAGAACAGGAGTAGAAGTGGCTATTCTCTCAAGGGACGTTTCAAGTTAAACTTCAAATGAGATTTCCAGCTGACAGCTACATAGCCATTCTTGAACCTCCTGGAGCAAACTGGACTAAGTTGCTCCTGTACTGATTACTTGTTCCAGATAAGAAACTATGTGTCACCACCTCTATCTAAATTGTCACATAACCACTATTAACCCTGTGACAGAACAGGAATTATTTTTAAGCGACAGTGACTGTTCACTGTAGCTGCTGTCACCTTTCAACGAGAAGATTTCCCCTGAACAGCAATTAGGCAGGACAGTAGATGATGTGCAGAGCTGCTGAGCAGAGATCTTCAGGCATCAGCACTTCTCATTATCAATGTTACAGTATTGATGAACAAATGGAGGTTGTTCTTGTTCCCAGCAGTGATGGACAAACTATTCTGGGACATCCGAGACAACCGTTGTCAGGAAACTGCTACTGTTGCAAAAGCAAAAGGCTGTTCTTACCCACAGGTCCGTTCTCCCTGACATGAAACCATGGGGACACCAGTGACAGAGATACCAAGTTTAATAGTCTTTCTACACAAAGAGAAAAATCTATTCTCTCTTAGGGGAACATAAAAAACTGACTGCAAAAATGGAGCAACGGCCCATAAATACTGGATACAAAGTGGCTTATTCCCCAACTTACAGAATACTAAGCAGTGTGGAGGCCATACCTTAGTCTTTCAAACACTGCATTAACCTTCACCAGCCAGATACTAGTCCATCCTACACCAGAAGTCCTCGAAGAGTGAAGTCAGTATCTTTTGCTTTATTTCTAGTAAGTCATATATTAAACCATGAGGAATGAGAAAGCTACACTTTATTTCGGTTACAGTTCACTGAGCAGGAACCAATACTGTTTTTTAAAGTCCTGATCTTGTTTTCCTAGAGATCTTAATTCCATTCTGCTCTTATCATTCTCGTCTTAAGGGTTTCCAAGAGGAAACAGTTCATTTTTGCTGTAGGTTTCTTGGGGGAGTGGTGGGGAGGCTTAAACCTTGACTTACTAGGTTGATCTTCAACCAGTCTTCACTGAAACGCTAAGATTTTGCTCTGCTTTCATTGTGTGTAATTACAGAGATAATTTTACTTAATTTAAGATTGTGTAATAAGGAATACATGTGTAATCTAATCCTTGTGATGGGCAATAAAGGACATTTCAAAGCATAAGTATAAAATATATTAATATAAATATACTAAAAGATAATGTATTTATATAAAATCTATATATATAGTGAAAGATTTATAGATATATGCAATTAGAAGAGATTTTGTAACAGGACCTTAAAAGGTTAGAAATAAAACCAAGGAGAAGAGATTCGGATGTCATTCAAAACAAAAAGTGTTTTTTTTATGACTTTTTATTCTTTCCTGCTATGAAACAATTGGTGCCAATGTGGGTAGGAACTCCTACCAAAAAACTAGGAAGCCTTTGGATTTCTTAATATCACCAGACCTCACATTAGGAGGATATAATTAGATCAGTATGAATACTTGCAAAAATATCACAAAGTGTTCGCATTCGTGTTGTCCCTTAAATCCATAATTTCGCCGTATTACATGGAACTCAAAATTAAATGAAGAAACAGAAAAAGCAGTAAAACCTATATCCTTAAAGTACTAACTCAAGGCCAAATTGAAATTCTGACTTGTACGATGCTGTCAATCTAATGATCAAAATCCTATGAATTCCAGCATAGGGATTATTTGCAGACATAAGGCAGTATGTAAAAATAGCCTAGAAAAACAGGTGTCTAGCAGTAATTTTTGTGCTTTCACAAAAATAAATTAGTAAAACCAAGTAACCCCCAATTGAAGGAACAGAGGTCTTGCTCATATTTCTCTTTTGCAAAAAGAAACAAAACCATCTATTTACCTGCAGGCGCCACATTCAAATGTTCCATTTCCTTCATGGCAGGCTGGACTATTAGGTTCTCCTTCACTTTGACACTGACATTCACAGATGAACTGGAGATTAATTTCCACTTCTTCAGTGAATCCCAGTGGTTTAATTTTAATAGTTTCATTTTGTCCTTTCTTTGGGCATTCATTAGCTGTTACATTAATCTCAAATTTAACCTGCAAAGAAAAATAAATGGAGTGCCACATTAATAAAAGGAATTTTCTCTGTATCATTAAAAAAACCCCAAGTGAGCGTTGGACACTTTAAATGAATTTTACATATTTGAGTAGCAGCACATATAGTTTAAGTTACCTCATCTCCAATTGAAATGTTAGAACATTTCCTTCCGTCTTCTTGTGTGTCATTCACTCCATTCTTGCAGAAAGACTTATAACTGATTGTCACTCCTTTTGGTAGCTTTGTGTTTTCCAGGATAACCTCTGAAGAAAGGGACTAAACCAATAGTTATTAGCTAACTTTGAACTGAATCATGTAAGCATTCTCCTCAAGAAAAGACATACAGCTATGCACAGTCTAAGAGCAAATCCCACAGGCACGCTGGAATTGTGCACATTCCAACATGCCAAGAAACACCAGCCCAGGGCTGCCCATAGTCACATAGAGCCCTTCTCATGACTGAGCCTTGTTACGCAGGGTCGAGGCAGGTCTCCACAGACACTGGAGGCACTTGTGTAAATAAGCCCCTTTTCTCCTTTAGAGTACAAGGGGCAAACAACATAGCTACGAAGAAAATATTTTGGGGCTAAACCCAAGAGTCCCTGAGGTTGATGTAGACATTCTGGGGCCAAGGGGTTGGAAAATGGCCCTTTTCTCCTCCATGTGGAAGGCAGGCAAAAACTGAAGGTGCTGAAGAGACAGTGTAGGGTTTTGTGTGGTTTTTATTTTTTAGAAGGGAAAACATGGATGATAACTTTTAATTTGTAACATTGTTTTAAGTGGCATTAAGAGTGTATCTTTCTAGCCACCTAACCTCTTACTGCCACAGTGTCTGAAAGTCTAAAGTGGTTTTACTGCAATAGTGATGTATTAATAGTTTAGTAAACTATTTTGTAGAAAAAAATAAAATCCACCTTGGAGTATCTGCCTTAAAAACCTCATATAACAACTTAGAAGTGGGAAGATTAATACAACCCAAATAAAATCGGAACTTACATTGTATGCATCAATGATCAGCTGAATCACATTGCTGGAGTTTGAAGACAATGTTCCCACTGCTGACTTTGGTATCAGATTTTTCAATTCCTTTCAATATTTATAAAAGTAGAAGGAAAATGACAGTCTTACTAAGGAACAATGTAAAATCTGTACTATAAATATCTGTATAGTGCTATAATGCTTGAGTGGATTAACTAGTCAAGATCAAGTACTTCAAAAAGACAAGGCCATGGTTTTGCCAGTGCTTATCATGATTTTTGAGGTTATACACAACACTAATATAAAAAAACATCCAGCCTTTTCTTCTCCTTTGCATTTTCACGGTAAATTTGGTAAGAGAATACTAAGACCTTCTCTTATATTGTATGTGGTCAACTTGTACATCTTCAAGATCTTAGAGAAGCACCACACTTCTAGTGCATTAAAGACAAGCAGATAAAAGATGGTTTCTAATGAAGAAGAAAAAAAACTTACAATGTAAATAAAGTTTAAAAAAGCAGAAGAAAAACAAACAAAAAAACCACAAACCACCTTCTTAGGTTAAAGCAAGGAAAAATATGCAGCTCCTTTACCCAGTCATTTCCTATTTCACAATCACATCCAGCAGTTTAGTTAATTTTAAACATCAGGATATAAATAGACCACAAAGGACAAAATACGTTCTTTCATGAGTATGTCTCTTAATTCAGTGTCCACACCCCCCTCAGCTATTTTGCTGTAAAAATGTTCACAAAAATTAACACTGCAAAGATGTTCTCCACTCCCTCCTACCTATGAAGTATAAAGAGGGGTAAGGAGGAAGGATACTTTCTCCTTGGAAATTACACATGCTGTCAGTATCGATTTGAACAAGTAAGAAAGGCTTAATAGTAAAAACATGAATAGCAAAATCCTACTTCCACAATCACTAACTTTCATAATTAATTTAATTTCAAATTAAACAATTTTAATTATTTCAGAGCAAATCTGAGTCAGTCTGAGTGTTTGATGGAAAAAAAGTACAGAGGCCAGAATTATGTGTTGTTTATCTTTACCTTATAAACTGCCTGAAACTCTTCAGTAACAGCAAAGATTGTCTGAATATTGTTCTCACTAAGCTTCTGTACCAGATGAGCGATAGAGGGATAATCCTACAAAAATCAAGCATAAAATGGAATTCAAATTTGGGACACTTTGCTAGAAAACAATCAGAAAGACTCTGACACCATAAACACCTTTACAAACATACATAAGAGTTCTAACTAGCCAGCTTATGTCACAATTCTAAAACAAAACAACCTTCAAAACAACCTTCAAAACCAAACATTCATTGAAAAGATTCCATATATGCCTTCTGAAGAAAGGCGTTTTTTCACAGTAATATTATCATGTTCCCTGCCATTTAAAGTCTCCAGGTTAAATCCTTAATCTCAATGTTCTCAGAAAACTACCTTTTGTAGTTTTCCATGACTTAGGAAAACTACCACCTTTTCTTTAAGAAACATTGCAAAAGATGAAATAAACCTGAACTAATTTCAGGTTTATACTGACCAATATCCACTTAACTCTAAGAATTTATGAACAAACTAACTTGGCAAAGCTTATTGTGTTTGCCCCATCCAGTAAATATTTTTCCTTTCACCTTTTGTCTGATCTACCTATCAATAAACCATTAAGGCAAGGTTGTTAAGCATACTTTTACCATAAACTTTGCATCATAAGATTTCAAGCAATCTTAAAAAGAGCTGGCCAAGGAGCTCTCTATTTTACAGTAGTACTTCTGAACACACAGACTTGCAAAACAATAAAATAATGGGACAGAGCCACTGCACTTTGCCAGTGGACATGCAGGATTATTAATTATTAAAAAGGTTAAGAACCAACAACACAAATCATAGTGTGAAAGTTGCCATTTCTTGAAAATTTCCAATTAAGACTGAATTAATTCTTGCCCATTGGCTTCAGTTAAGCTGAGGTCCCTTGATATAATACAGAGGTAAATGGGTAAAGTTCACAAGATGTAGCAGTCTGAAACTATATGAGATGACCTAACGAGGTTTTTCTGAGCTTACGTATCACAAAATATTAATTTCCTAGAAGATGATGCGAAGACTTACATAATAGTGGCTCATTGTATACATATTATTTTCCAGATGACATTTCCCATCATTTGGTAAAACAATTCCACCAAGTTTACCATCTCCTGCAAAGTGAAATCCAGCATCCGTGGAAAACACTAGTAGTCTTGTAACATTTCTCCAGCCAATTTGTTCCTTGGGAAACAAACAAATGGATTTTTGGTATTCTGCACCAATTTACAGCATTGAAGACCAACACTTGAGAGATAAATGCATGCAAATGTAGGCAGACTTAGGAAAAGCCACACTGCAAAAGTGGTTACCCTGGAAATCATGTAATCCATTCAAACCTTAAAAACACTTGGATTTAATTAAATGTCTGCTCCAAAACACCTGCTGCAAGTTTTTCTCCAAAGGCAAGAAATATTCTGAGATGTACTTTGGTCTGTTCAGTTCTCACTAGAGTATCTAAAGAGCAATAGGGTTGTAGAAATAGGGCACGTCAGTCCAGCTCTTTAATGTAAAGTCCCCTTCTATGTCACTACCACAAAGCCCGAGCAAAGAGGATGGACACTCACAAACTCACAGAATGGTTTGGGATGGAAGGGACCTTAAAGATCATCTTGTTCCAAACCCCCTGCCATGGGCAGGGACACCTTCCACTAGACCAGGTTGCTCCAAGCCCCATCCAACCTGACCTTGAACACTGCCAGGATAGGGCAGCCACAGCTCCTCTGGGCAACCTGTGCCAGTGTCTCACTGCCCTCACAGTGAAAAATTTCTTCTTAATATCTAATCTAAATCTTCCTTCTTTCAGTTTAAAGCCATTCCCCCTTGTCCTATCAACTACATTCCCTTGTTAAAGTCCCTCTCCAGCTTCCACCAAACTATTCTGAAACAACAACTACGAGCAGCAGATAAAGCTTTGAAATAATTTGAGAATAGTTGCTTACTCAGGATTTCATACACTTTTGAGCAGAACTTGACTCTTCTTCTACAGCAAACTTTAAAAACTTTGTACTTTGGAACGCAGCTATCTGCTATGAACATGACCTCTAATCGGCATTGTACTTCCTGGTTTCATTCAATCACTAGAGGTCTCCACAGAAAACAAATCCATGCAGTCTGCCTAGTCTCTCTTGCCTTGCTGGCATGAGATGACATGTTTAAACATCACTATAGAATGCTGTGGCTATATTCAAACAATTTAATCTAATAAAGCAGTAAAGAAAACCAATACACACTTACCCCACAAACTGCAACCTGCATTATTGCATCAAATCCACCTTCAGGAGAATCTAAATTCCCAGAAATGTGCTGTTTACCTACAAGTTCATTGAATTTATTTCCTTCACTGGTAAGGCTGAGCACATTTTTATAGCTAAATGGACTTGTACAGTTCTGGTCACCTGTACAAGGATTTCTGAGTTTGGCTGGTGTTGTACTTATATACGGCATCACAGTTTTCTCCACAAAAGAGCCAAAGCCTAAGACAGAACAATAAGAACCCTGTAAGCTGAAGAATGGAAGTCTCTTATTTATATTACGACATAACAGAATGCAAATGCATTGTAGTTGAACTGGTGTCAGAAATAGTTCTCATAATGGTTTACGTTCCACTTTTGGCATCCACACCAAGTACTCTTATGTTCCTCAACAGGTTCTATGTATTAGAAATACCTGCCATAATACTGAAAACTTAAAAAAAGTTACTCTTCGTATGTAATCATGTGAAAAACATCAGGAAGGAAATTTGATTTCCTTAGTATTCTTTTTTTTTTTTTTTATTAGAATAGACAAATCTTTCTTACCAATTCGGAAGTCTGAGGTTATTTTTTCCATTTCTAACATCAGAGCCGTTCCAAGACTTTTCACATTCTCTAAATCATCTTTCATAGAATAGGAGAGGTCCATAAGATAATAAAGGTCGATGGGGTAGTCTTCAGCTCTCTTGAATTTTAATGAAAATGTTTGGGGTTCCCCTGTTTCAGAGATCAAGCAAAAATAAAATCATTAAAAATTCCACGTCTGCACAGGCAAAAAAAATGCTTTTTTAAGGAAAGGCTTTGAAATATCAGTAGAGGCTTTGAACAAGAGGCAAGTGATTTTTTTTTTCTCCTGTTAACGGAAATGCTTAATAATGATAAAAAGAGTAAATTCAAGAAGCATTTCTTTCACATGTCCAACTTCACATTTCCAAGGTATTTTATCTCCCCACAGAAAATACTAGCCTGCCAAAAAAATCAAGCTTCTCGTAGTCGCTGCAATTTCAAGCCTTCACACTTGCAATACTTTTAACAAGGTTCCAATAGGATCTGATAGCATAAATTTTCAGTATCTATTTGCATCCAAGATGACTCCAAAACTTCTCATGTTTATTTCAAAACCAAAATAAAACCCAATCAAACCAACAACCTTCCTCCCCCTCCCCCCCCCCATCTAAATAGGCTTATAAAAGAAAAATCAGTTCTGGATGGAATATTTCCAGTTACTTGGCATCAAATATAGGTTGAAAGCATAGAAATGGCAGTGAGATGGCAAGTTACTATTTGTTGCACTTGTAAGCCTAGATCCTGAGTTTTGCCAACAGAAGTATGTAGTTTCACTCTGATGTTGAAAGACAGTGCAGAAAATTACACCCCACCCCCAACAGAAAAGTATTCTTTTTCCTAATTATATATGAAATAAGGAATAGAATTAGAAATTTTGTCCTCCACTCCCCTCAGTCACTGACGTTAAATGGTGACGTTACTGCTGCTGAAGTTTGCTTAATAATTATCAAGCATTTGCTTAGTATGAGCAAAATTAGCAAACTGGGGAAACCATTAGACAGGCAAAGTGAACAGCATATGGATCATGCAGCTATGCAACACTATTTTCACACAAACACATGCAAAAAGGAAAAAAAAAACCCGAACAAAAAAAATCTCCAACAACCAAAACTTAAAAGCTTTAAATTTTCCTTAGCTACTGTTTAAAAGAGCCTGAACAGAAAGCAAATATCCCCCTCTTCAAGCACACAGTCCCTCACCAAGAAACATGGTATAAGAAAAGTGCTTAAAAACAGTAATAATCGTTTGAGTAATTAGGCTCTGGTTGCCCAGGTCCCTCATATGTTCTGATGAAGAGACTTTTGTATGAACAGAGGAACAGTGATTTGTTTTGAAGCTGAAAAGGTCACATTAGAAATAAATAGGGGCAATACCAAAATTGCCAAGTAACTTTCCTGTCTTTTCCTTTCCTCTCCTGATAATGCTAAACTTCTTCAAATGATCTTACACTTATTAAGGCAATCACCACCAAGCAGCTGACCCTGACTACAGGCTCTTATTCCAGGTATAAACAACGTAGCTGTTCAATATTTCTGCAGTACCTAGGAACTCTCCTTAAGGACAATCTCCATTATGCTCAAGTACTGCATGAGCTACTAGCCCTGTTCCACCCTTCTCCCCAACTTGAATGAAATAAAGTTCTCTTTAGGGGCTGGAAATGGTACACAGCTACTTTGTTCTCTTTACTGTAGTCTTGTGTCCACATCTTTAGCCTTTGGAAAGTATTTTAAATAGCAATCCAAAAAGCCTGCATAACTACAAAACCATTCATTTCGGGCACGCATGCTTTAGGCAACAGTAGTACTTCAATGAAAAGGAAATGCTCTAAGTTTTTGCTCACTCCTCTACTTTCATTCTAAGAAGCCGCACTGTAGAAAATCAACTACAAAATACGGAGAACAAAATTTTACCTTTCTGACATATATTCAATCCATTCTGTATCTATTTTCTCCTAAGTTCTATTGGGAAAGAAGTGATAATATCTAACCTTTCATAAAAATGAAACAGTATTTGGAGAACCTAAACACCTGGGGCTGACCTGAATGGCTGTGCTATCACTCAGGTTATCTAAACAACAGTAGCTTCTGTAACAAAAAGGTTACACATTCAAAACAAAAATCACAGATGTGGTGGTGACGGAAAAATCATCCGAACACTAGAATGAAATTTTCCTTACCGACTCTTAGTTTCAGTACTAATTTTTGTGGCTGGATCTGTGTAATAGCTTCTGGTTTCAGCTTCTCTGCAGCACCTATCTTACGATTTGTTACTTCTCTATCTTCAAGCACCTGTTTGCTACCTCTGGGATTTTCTATATCTTCCATGGGACAGCCTTTACTCTTTAGTGCTGCCAAGTCATCACATCGGGCAGACGTTGGCTCTCCTTCTTGCAAAAAGTCCTAAAAAACACAGGCAAAAAGGATCAAGTTTACAGCTACCTGCTATTTGTTACACACTATGCACAGTAACACTTCTTACAACAACTCCATTTCTTCTTCCTTTTTTTTTTTAAGTTCATTAATAAAACACACAGTCCTGAAATATATTCAAATTATACTAAACACATCAGTGACTACTACTTAGTCCAGGAGTTTTCATCTATTTATACTTAACTGTGTAAGCAAGATGAAAGAAACAAAATGCGCAACATCACCCCTGACAGAACCAGGACATCCTTTTAAATCAGCTACTCTAAAAGTGATAGCAGGTGGAAAAAGCTTTCATCTGCAGGTAGTAATCCATAGAGGGAACCTACATGTACAGCCTACTTGGCAACTACCCTCCCTTTTAACCTTCTTTTTTTTTGAAAGACTTTATTAAAGATTATGTAAGTATACCTTGGTACTTCACAACAAAATAATGGCAATATGCTGACAGAGCAGGGGAAAGACAGACAACTCTTATTTGGGGGAAATTGAATCCAAAAGTAACATACATGAGCAAAATCAACATGTAACTTTGTACTGAACAACAAACTACCATTACCTCAAATCTAAAAAAAACCCCCTCTAATCTCAAATATAAATAAGGCTTCTGATTGAGAAACTTGGCAATTCTGATTCCCACCCCTCAAAAATATGTATACAAATAAATATATCTTTAAAGCTTGTCAATTCTTGATGACTAGGACCTACAATGAATCCGATAGCTCAAGGCCAAATTTTAAAGTTAGTCTGCTTAATTAAATGTCTGAAGTTTATAAGCTGGTTTGGGGGACAGTAAATAGGTACCATATGGAGTTAAATATACATTATCATCTTCTAGCAAGAAATAAGAAAATTTCTCAGTTTTCAGTAACAAACTAAAGACCACCTGTAGAAATAATTTTCTACTGTTTCTAGCCTGAAGAAGACACTTCAGTATATATAGGCTAAATCACACAATTTAAGATTGTCTTACATTCTGTATTTCCTGAATTTGATTTTTAATTACATAGGAAAGCACTCTTTTTGTTTCAGACTGAAGCAAACCCAAACCAACCTCCTATACCCCCAGTCTACCAACAACAGAAAAATAAAATTTGAACATCTTTCTTTTATAAAAGAAAACCTTCAGTCTCTTCCCCTACTCCACCTATGTCTGTCTAAAATTACCTCTTACTCTAATATCAGTGGCAGAATATAACTAAGCATACCCAGACAGATTCCATGCTGGAATGATTTTAAATAGCTGCGAGACAGCCTGTAGGGTCTGTATACACTTAAGGTTTACAAAAGGAGAAGTAAACACATTGTGAAAACCAATCATACTCAAATCAGGACATCAGGGAAATCACAGTATCTGAACTTTTAAGTATCAAATTGAAGACTTACAGGAAACTATTACTAATGAAAATAAACATTTCCATACATTTCAAGTATTTACTAAAATCTGAAGCCAAGGGGAAGAAACAAACCATACAAGGAATTTTGCAACACTTACTGTTTTTTTACACCAACCACAGTTTGGTCCTGCTTGTATACATTCACCACATGATTTTGCATTAGCTTTTATGCAGTCACTCCCACCTAGCAAAGAACACAAATCAGTCACTCCATTTATAAAAAGGTGCCAACAACAACAGAATTTTAGTTCGTTCCATTCTGGTTTTTTGAAACTAAGTTCTAACTACAAACAGGTTATTAACACGAGATATGGCTGACATAGCCATTAGCACTCATCTAACAATGACATATTTATCTACATAAATAACTGCTAAATACATATAGTTTTAAAGCAATGTGAAACTACTGCAATGAAATCAAGTGACTTACCTTGCTGAGCAAATCCATTCCATATCAAGCAACAGAGGACGCCAGCCCACGTGAGCAATTTTAGATTAGTCTGAAATACAAAAGCAGAAGACCACTGTGTTTCAGAGGAGACAAGGAACATGGAGCAGATGCAAATCAAATGAACGTAGTTGTCTCAGCTGGACAGCTTTGCTCCAATACAGCCATGTTTGTGGATAAACTGTAGTTAAAAGACATCAAACAGGGTAGCTTCAAAAAATTATTTTGAAATCTTGTTAAGGCATTGTATAAACCAGCAAGCAACGAGAAGTCTGAAAACACTATTCGGTTGGGGGATGGGAAAGGAAAGAACCCAAACCAATCTGCTAACATCTTATAAAAAAAAAATTTATGCTCTGAATGTTATCAGAGAGACACTTCTAAACAAAGATACCACAGAAATACAAGAAGGAAATGGAGCTTCTCTGTTCAAGTCTCTGTTTCAAGATAAACGTCAAGGCCCTTCCAAAAGTATTTTATTTGGAATCTTCAAAGGGCATTTGACAGCCTAACTTTGCACATCTTACACTCCTGATATGGTTTAAACCCAGCCGGTAACTCAGCTACTATGAAAAATAAAAAATAAAAATTAACTGTTAAAACTGAAACCAAGACAACTCCAAACTAGAACTTTCTTCTTACAGTATGCAACATAAAGCATCCTTGATATAAACTCAGCCCCTTTTCTAATTCTGTGGACAACAGAGAATTAATGGGTACCATCCTTATTAAAGAAAAAACCCAACACTCTACCCTTTGTTCAGGGCTATAAATCTTAATGAAAGCCTGGTAGAAAAAAATAAATACATACGAGCTATATTATCTATATGCTTTACAGGACAAAATTTGAATGTTTATGAACTATGACTTAGGGTTACTATAATTTTCCCTAATTACTACAGAGCTAGGATTACTTCTCTGAACACTCACAGAATAGCTTGAGTTGGAAGGGACCTCAAAGCTCATCTAGTTCCAACCCCCCTGCCACGGGCAGGGACACCTTCCACTAGACCAGGTTGCTCAAAGCCCCATCCAACTTGGCCTTGAACACTGCCAGGGATGGGGCAGCCACAGCTTCTCTGGGCAACCTGTTTGTGTCTCACCACCCTCATAGTGAGAATTTCTTCGTTATATCTAATCTAAATCTACCTTCTTTCAGTTTAAAGCCATCCCCCCTTGTCCTATCCCTACAAGTCCTTACAAATAATTCCTCCACAGGTTTCCTGTAGGCCCTTTTTAGGTACTGAAGCTGCTCTAAGGTCTCCCCAAAGCCTTCTCTTCTCCAGGCTGAACAACCCCAACTCCCTCAGCCTGTCTTCATAGGAGAGGTGCACCAGCCCTCTGATCATCTTCATGGCCCTCCTCTGGACTAACTTGTACATTCTAAAAATTGGTTTCAAATAGACCATTTTTTCCTAAATTTTATTCTACTTTTATAGCAGGTAGTTGGCCAGGGAGAGCTGTCACGTCTTTGAATTTATGGTACTATTTTAAATTCCATTTCTCTTTTATTCATTATAAGAATTCTGAGAACTTGGACTGTGGCTGCCACTTTTCTTGGTCATCCTAAAGTGTTATTGTGAATTAAAGCCTTTCCAGTCATCCTGGAAACATCAATATTCTTAATACCTTTTTGTTCTATAAAATATATTGCAATAGAACAAGGAAAAGCAAATTTGGCAAAGTCTTTTAAAATGAACCTGACATTCTCTAGAAGATGTACTATTATGCATATAAATCATCAGCAAAGTGAGCAATACTTTAAGTAGGAAAGCAGTTGAGCTTTGGTTTTCCCTGATTTAGTGGCATTGATAATTGTTACTTTGCACATCCAGCCAGACCTAACGGAGAAAGGATAGCTGCTCTAAAATCTGGTGGAGAAGGTTTCAAACAGAGGCCAACCCTTTGCTAACAAACTGTATCCAACAACAGTATTAGATGGTTCATATATTTCCAACAAATCATTCTGGCCTACTCCTCAGTGGATACTGTAGCCAGAGGGAAGTGGGGTGTTTAGACATTGGAGAATTAAGAGACTTGTCATTGAATGACTTTGCTAGATGTTATGCATACCCACATAACAAATTACCGATTAAAAAAAGAACAGTGAATTATACCTTACTTAACTTTTGAGCATTACTTATTGCACATAACTTACTTGATTTTTTCCCTCTGCCCATTTCTGCAGAGGTAATCAGTCCTTCATTCACAAAAACTCTCTTTCATGAAGTCTCCCCTATAAGCAATCACTTGGATCAAACCTGTATAAACATGAACCTGAATCAGAAGGCAACCAAGACCCAACAAACACAAGTAGGTGTAAGATAGATGAAGGGACTGAATCAAGGTTAGAGAAAGACAGTGGCTACATGGTGTAGGAGCACATCTGTCAGGCTAGGAGTTGGGAAGAGAAAGCCTTACCAGGCTGCTCAACTTTAAGGTTCCCTTCTTTCTGTTTTCATGGTAGGTATGTTCTGGGTTTAGCAAGCCTTACTTCCCTCAAATGAAAGGATATTTTGTTACTCAAGAAGCAGTTTTGCTTTAAAGTACAGCCCAGAACGGGGTGGGCTCTTCAGTAAGAAAAAAACTAAGCTGCAGGCATCAGTTTAGAATCATCTTTTCTGTTAGCCAAAACGAGAAAATTATAAACAGTTCACCTTTTTAGGGCAGACTAGCAGCAGATGCGCAGCAAGCCCATGCAGACTTATTTATATAAGTCAGCAAAGATGTGACACAGTGCTAAAACTATGATTAAGACCATTTGGAAGAGAAATGTTCCTGTGGAAATGCATCTGCATGATGAACGCAGCTCTGGGCACAGATTCCCCATAAAGTTAACAAGGAAAATGTCCTCTTCCATATAAGGCTGAGCCAGCGCCTCTCCCAGCACAGGGCCAGCCCCCCAACACACGTGAGTGCGCTTCCTTTACCTCCAGTGCCTAATGGCTTTTCCATCTGCTGAGCGTTGGAAAAACCCAGGTACAGATTTGCTAATTTGGGTTTGACTCTGACGGTTAGCGCAAGCAAAGTGATGCGCAGCCTCAGCCGCCTCTGAGCCGCTGCAGCAGCCTGGTGCCAACAGTGTCAGACACATTCTCCTGCAAGTCACTGGTTAGGACTGTGGATTGCCCTCTGTAGATTCTGCTGTTAAGGGAATAAATCAAAACAAATAACGCCTAACTACACTAGACAGCCAAAGGAAGCCTTTGGAAACCCTTGATGGAGCTGGAACTGAACAGTATGCAACCACAGATGACTGGAACAGAAAAGAACCCATTGTTACAAGAAATAAATGATTTTTTTGTGCAACGTTTACATATTTTCTATTATACTTGTTCTCCCCCTTTAATTAAATCCTTGAAAAATATCCCAGAGTCCTTGAAAAAGTGATTTCCCCCCAAAGAAAAAGGCAGCTGAAAGCTTACAAAAAGCAAGCTTGCCAAGAACTGAAATGTCTTTAACGATATCACCAGTTGGATCCTTTTTCAAAGGCTGCAAATGGTGTGCTGTTGGAAAACTGATTTTAAAATTATTTCTGCACATTTGTGAGCCGTACTCTATTTTTGTTAAATATTTTAGGAAGACAAACACGAACACAACCTCAAATGTTTGGACTCGTTGCTTTCCAAGGTTTTATTTTTTTGCTGTCTCTACAAAGAGCAATGCTTGAAGAGATTTTTTTCTTTATAAAACCAGCTTTGATGGAAATCTCTGGAGCTTCTATAATTTGAAATTAAAGCCTCATTAAGTGACAACAGGATAAAAGAAGGATTATTTCTCTATAGTGAGATTAATTTTGTATTTGCAAATTAAATACTTAGCACCTTTGTATTCTGCTAATCATCAAGATATTTACAAATTATGTTTACTACTCCACAGAACTGAAGCATTGGCAGCTTTTTAAATTGATTTATTAGTACACCAATACGATCGCTGCAGAAAATTAACTGGGCAAATGGGATCAAGAAAAAAGGGTGAGAGTTACAGGAACATCAATTCCTTTGAAAGGAAGTATCAGCGGCTATCCTGCTCTCCTCTCGCCACTCTTCAGCTCAACACTTCACCCCACCTGATGCAATTCATAGTTTACACCTATGTTAAGACAACATTAAAAATGAGCCACTAGGCCATTGCTGTGTTATTCCACTCAGCCAAGCAGCAACTCATGTGACCCAGTACTCCAGCATCCACCAAGCCAACGCCAAGCAAAAGAAAGCACTACAAGGCATCTGCCCCTACTGCATACTGAAGTGTGCCTTCCTGCGAAGCTTTCCATTGAAATACAGAACCATGCTTCATGCCACAGGGGAAATGTTTAAATATGCAGGAGGGAGTTGAGGAGTTGTGCAGAAGCCACCTTTACCTTTTTGAGGCAATAACCCAACAGCCTACTTACTTCACAGCCCCACACGCCACTCACTTATAAACCCAGAAAGAATAAGCAACTCACACTTTTGGAGCAGCGTTTGAGTTTCCTGCAGACTGACACCTCTTTGCATCAGCTGCGTTTTCACATGTTCGAAGCTCAATTCAGAAATGCTGTATGGAATTGATCCCTCCTAGAACTGAGATTACATTTACAGCCCCTTTCATCCAGCTTAAGGATGGAATGTCACCGAAGAGAACTGCCTCATCCTTCTTGTTGATTATTCATCCTCTTTAATCAACCTCCTGGTTGATTCTTCTTACTGCTTTCCTTTCCGAGCAGTGCTAGCTAGTGCAGCCACTGAGTAGCACCAGAGCAAGGAAAAGATCTGGCTGAAACACTAATCCAACAAAGAAAGTGGCTAATTTCAGCTGTCTGGGTCCAAAAATGCTTGTGCTGGCATGGTGAAGGTGGTGAGATGGGGATGGAGAAGAGAACTGAGGGGAAAAAAAGGCAAAGGACACTGCTGTTCGGCCACTGTCCATGGCTGTATGCTGGACTGCACTGGTCACAGAGTCAACCCCACCCCCAGTCATCAAGACTCTGCTTATAGAAAGAGCAGGAAGAGACATGTTTCTAAAATAAGCAGAATTAAATAGTCTCTGGAGACGCCTGTTTCAGGACCTGATGGCTACTCTGCTAAAAAAGTTCCTTTTTCCCTCACTCCAGAAGGTTTACTGGCTTTAGCTGAGGGCCACACTTTTCAGCATGAATTTTATGGGCTGACAGGAGGACTCCATCCACATTTCTGGAGAGAAGAGAAAGGAAAAGAAAAAAAAGGACACAGCCATTTTCTTAACTGGAAGGGACAAAACAACCCCAGTGACATGGGAGAGCAATTACACAGGCATTACAGACTTCTAAGCAAGGACCCACACCTCTCTAACTACTGATGGCCAGAACTCCTACAACAAACATCATTAATTATAGACCCAAATTTTCCTGGACATGCAACGACTCTAAGCATATCTGCTTCTACAACAATTCACTGCAAAGCAGGAATTCACTATAAAAGAAAGAAGTAAAATGGTATCTTGCTGTTCTGCCTTGACCGAAGTATTTTGCAAAGAAAGGCACGGGTACGAAGTTAGTGTTTCACATGAAGGAGTTACTTTTGATTAAAGTTTCCAAGTTTGTAGTGCAAATTTTCCAACAAATCTTAAATAGGTAATTCTTCATTTGTGACCTTCACAGCTATCTCATTTAATTAATGTAAATGTTACTGCAATACTTAATTATAGCTGGAATGCACTGCTTGCACAGTAAATTCCAGGACGACCAGATCAAGAAACTACATGATGCATTCTTCTTCATGGAAGTGAAGATTTGGGGTAAACACTGATAGTCAAAAAGCAAGACATTTTAAACAAAGAACTAAAACCCTAACTCACCCTGCACAAAACCGTTTGTACCCTGGATGTGGACCAGCCCTGTGATGGCTGCCCTTCACAGAGAGGCCCAGCTCTCGGCCATGCACCACCTGCAATTAGCTAATGGAATATCCCCATGCAGGGGAAGTGAACTTGATGGACCAGTCAAGATGGACAATGTAAGCGCAGTCTCAAGAGCAGGACTTTGCAACACCTGATCCACATGGAAATGCTAGAAGTAAGCCTGTCTTCAACAGCCTATCTACGAGCCTACCAACAGCATGGCTCATCAAGACCACAATGTTCTTTCACTCCCTGGCAACTTTACAGATGTTAATGGAGCAGGTTTTGAACTGCTTGCAGTAATATGGAAAGAATGGGATATTAACCCAGATTAACGTGCAAAGTAACAAATTCTTTAGCACTGAAACAGCTTTACACAAAAAACTCATCACATCGAGACTGCTTACTCAAACTGCATCCTGAAAAAGCTTTAAAGCATAACCACTTCAGCTACTGTGATGCTACAGGATAAAAGAATCGGCAGCGTTCCACATCAGACTTCATTTCTCTGCCAGTTATCTTCTGTAAGTTAAGGGACTAAAACAAGCATAGTCACCAAATACTCATGATAAGCACTTCCATAACCACTGTTTAAGTAGGGCATCGTAAGTTAAAATAATATATAATAAACCAATTAGGACTTAAATTTTAATTACAATGACTTAAAACGTACAGGAAGCGGATTTCTGCATGCCAGAACCACAGGGAAGTAGACAAACATAAACAGTAACACAACTGGTTTGCTAAGACTCTCAGTTATACCACGTTACTACCCATAGTTTATTCATACTCATACATTTAAAAAGTTTCTCAACAGATCAAGTTGCTTAAAATTCACCAAAAAGGACTGGATTCAATGGGAAAAAAATAATCAATAAGCGTTAGGTTCTAAAATAGAGTTGTGGGTCTGAAACCGCTACTGAAAACCCAGCACGGGCACCTGCATCACACTGCCTTTTTAGCTAAATACATGAAAACGTTCATCTGAAAGTACCAGGAGGCTGAGGCCACAGCCCATGAGAGCAGATCTGGAAGGCTGTTCATGGTATCGGCCTATGTCCCCAGAGTACGGGGGTTTGTTAGTTTATACACAATGCAGCTGCTTCAAGACAGAACAGCTAACTTCACAAGCACTCACATGGTTTGACCATATTATTCCTTTTATAGAGAATTTATTAATACTTGTTCCTGGATTTCACAGGAGCCCTCAACTTACCGACAATTTTAAATAGTGTAATGAAAAGCAATTAGGTATTTTTCTTCAAAGTATTTTCTGGTCTTTATTTGAATTACTGAGTGGAAACTAATCCACCCAAGTTAGGTGCCTGGCTGATGGGAAAGGGGTGGGGAAGGACATTTTTCTTTAGAGAACACATACATTTCCTCTATAATCAGAAGAAAAGAGGTACCAATTTCAGAACAACTGTAGACGATAAAATTTTCTGATATTTGATATCTCTTCACCTCGAGAAAGATAAAATGTGGTAGATCCCATTATGATACAGTTCGCACCTCAGTTCCCAGATATTTTACAGCACTGAGGCGTATCAGGAAGTATGATAACTGGGCTCCAGGCCCTCCTCAGCCCCAAAGGGTTTGAATTCACATTTCCTGGGAATGCACTATCATCCTACAGGATATACTAGTAAGAGCACCGCTCTCATTAAACCAAAGCTGCTATGCAATCAAGAATGAAAAAGCATGGAGACAGAAAACAAGGTGGTGCACAGATGGCGGGAGGTAGAAGAAAGATGTTAAGCGGAGTTCCAGATCCTGTTCCCTGTAATATATATGCAGATTTTACAGCATGTTGTCAGTGGATAAAAGCAAAGAGTCTTTGGACCATGATTCAGAGTGTGAGCTTTATTTCTTTTCCATTGAATGCCCTAACCTGTAGGAAAGTGAAGGGAAACAGATTTATATTCACACTCAGACCCAGAAGAGAGCCTCAACTGCAAGCTTTGTGTATCATGCATGGCCACTCTGAGTAGTGCACACTGAGCTGAAATCCCTCTCTAGTTGCACACCTGACCAGTCTGAACTATATGGACTTGAAGTTAATGAATACTTACCTTCCAACAAGCAACTAAAGGTAGCCAGGGAGCTTCTGGTAAGCAAGGAGACACTTACTGCATTTAGACTTCCATGGAACATAGCAAACTTATTTAGGCAGGATAGGTTACATACCGTGTTTTATTTCATGGCACTGTGTTTCTGTACACATTTTCGTTAGGAACATCGATTGATAATTTCACGCAATGACAAGCAAACTCCTGCAACAGGCTGCAAACCTAAATTAATATTCACCACCAGCAAAACCAAGTTGCATAGTAAACTACAAAGAATACCAGTGTTGCTAAAGCCCACTCAATTTGTTTCGTTATAACATACTTCTATTTAAGTCACACAAGTTCAGATTTCATGTTGGTGATGGTGACAGAAAGTAAAAGAATGAGAAAAGATGCTCACGGATAACAGAAGATGCTGCCACTGACAAAGAGCTTTCAGCTGTCAAGTCAGCAAAATCCAAGTGCAACCTTGATCTCTTTTTTCTAATGCCTTTCAAAGAGCACTGCGGTGCAGGCAGAGCTAACACTGGTTAGTCAGCACCACTTTTGAAGGAGGGACCATTTTTCAACTAGCATATGTACACACTGCCATGAACAGGTTTGTAGTTCATCACTAGACCTCCTTACCACTACCACACCACCAATAAGAACACTACTTTGCTGTACTAACAATCTTTGTCCCTAGCTGGGTCACAACATGGACAAAGAGACTATTTGTACAATGCTTTCTTGACCTGTTGAATCCCAATTTGAAGCCAAGATTCCACAGTTTAGGAGTTGCTTTGGAAAGCATCTTGATTCTTGAAAGGTAAGTAGTACTTACACACAGCTCATGCAAACAAACAACCTGTGTATGATCACCACGTACAGGAAACTATTTAAAAGCCAAGTGAGGTGCTCTTTCTCATGAGAATATTATTTTTTCCACACAGGTTTATTTAGGTACTTTTTACCAGGCAATTATCCACAGACTGCAATTTATAGGGTAAACTGACTAGTGTATTTTGGAAAACTAGATTAACAAACAGATGTATTGTGCTTAATATTCAACATTGGAGTAGGAGAGAAATAAAACTCTGCATATTCTCAAGCAGAGCAGGCAGAGGCCTGCAGCTAAGTCTAATTAAAACACCAGCAATATGCTTTTCCTGTTTATTACCTATGTCTTATACCTATTTTCAACTAAAATATCTGCATCTTTTTCTGGAAAGCCAGTTTGTAACTACTTGTTACTACTCTGCACCTCTCAAACTATTGTGCTTACTGAAGTACAGAATAAGAAAGCAGAACAGCACATCACCACACATCTGCACTCCTGTCTCTTGCTAGGAAATACCATGGCAGTGCATCCTGCCCACAGAAAGCTGGGATTCCTACAAGGACATTATGAAGCTCCTTGAATTTTAAGCAAGGACAAGCTAATAAAGCCTATTAATATGCTGCTTATGCTAACAGACAAGGAGACCACAAAGACAGCACCACTCTCAGGCTAACATACAAGCACACCACAAAGATAGCACCTCTCTAAGGCTAACACACCAAGCCCACGGGTAACAATACTGTGGTTGAAACTGCTATTTTCTGTATCTACAGCAGCTTCTATACATGCACACCTTGAAAGCTTCCTCTTGAGGACGTACAGGTATTAAGAACCCAAATACTTAATTTTCCTTCCTGAAAGTGTTTATGTCAAACATACCCATTTTTCTATACTCTTGCCAACAGAAGTTTCCAGCAGTTCAAATCCATCACAGCCTTGATGATTCAAAACACACTGTTTCCATGAATTTGTAAGAATTCTCACTGTACCCAATCTCACTGTTTTCAGAAGGCATTTTTCCATAATAAATATTTCAGGGTTTTCATTATTACAAGGACCTCTTTCTACAATTGTGATTAAAACGGGGGGGGGGGGGGGGGGGAAGATAAATCTGTTGTTTCATCACTTTTCAAATGTTTTTAGACCCATCAATCATTTTTGCCATAGTAGTTTAATTTTTCCTCTTGCTTAAATGAGACAACTTTTTTTGGCCAGGGAGAGTGTGAACTGAATATTTAGCTTATTTATATGAGTCTTGCTAGTCTACAAGACTGGTTGGCTAAGTTTAGCATTTTCATCTCAGACAGATTACAATTACATGACTACAATTAGGAATGCCATGTAATGATTTAAGCCATTCTAGTAGAAAACATGGGTGTTTGTTCCTTGTGGTAGTATTACATTCCCCACACACTCTGCACCACTTACTACTCCCATAAAGGGAGTATTTAATTTTGTGCAACCTAAACCTCACATTCATCCACACGGGGAAACTAAAAGTTTAACTAAACTTATAAATATAGCTTTTATACAGCTGACTGTAACTGATGCCTCTAAGGCTGTACTGCCTTAGTAACATCCGTCACAACGTCTGGCTAAACTTACTTCAATCCAAGCTTTCCTTTTAAAGGAAAAGCAGAAGAGAGACGTGCATTTGTAAGTAAAAAGCAGAGAATTTCAGTTAATATAGTGTCTCGCTCACCTATTTCTTTAAGAGAAAACAGTTGCAAATGTCTTGCTGGCTATTGCTGCAGGTACTGCAGGAAGCCAGAAGCTGGCACACCACAAAGGG
Source organism: Strigops habroptila (assembly GCF_004027225.2). NCBI lineage: Eukaryota > Metazoa > Chordata > Aves > Psittaciformes > Psittacidae > Strigops > Strigops habroptila. The sequence continues at coordinate 112,260,219 of NC_044277.2, read as the reverse complement.
CAAACTCAGCGGAAACGCTGTCTTTACGTGGCACTGCTCACCCACCAGCAGCTATCATTAACGCCCAGGGTATGGTTTCAGCAACCAAAACCAAGTCGAAAACTAACTGCTGCTGAAAGTAACGGCAGTGCTGCAGCATCCCCACCTCCAAAAAAGCAACCTCTGCCCCTCTGCTTGCGCTCATGGATCTCCCACACACACCACACCGCACCAAGCCAGCTCTGCTTGCCGGGCTGGCAGAGCGGTAGCTTGAGTTATCCCTTTTCCCTCCACATCAAAACCCACTTTCTCTAAGCCTCATCAAACTGAACCAGACCTCCAGGCAGACAGAGGAGTGCTGAGGAAACAACTTCTACAAAGTGGCAGGTGGCGCTCAGACTGATGGACCTCCGAAATTACACCAGGCTCTTTCAGTGCTGTAGACCAGCCTAAATCCAGGCTGCCACAGGCCTCCTGCCTTCTCTGCCAGCCTCAGGTGAATTGCTTACAAATGCTCTGTAACACAGCCAGCCAAGCCAAGGAACTTGTCTGATTTTATTTTTTCCAATAGGTTATTCTAATAAATCAGTTAGTAAAAAACATTAAGACAGGCAAAGAATAAAACTGAAAGTTTTTCATTTGGTTTTTGTTTAATTGTGTCCATTTTTGGGCAGTTGAGGGAAGGGAATTTTAATTTAGGATTTGAATGGCAAATACATAGATTAATGTTTACAGACAGTATCCACATATTTAATTGCAAGTTTCTTTTAAAAGATTCATTATTGCAACACAATTTAGCATGAGACTTGTACTGCTTAACAACTCCCATCTCAACAGACTTTCAACATTAGCTAAGTGGTCAGGAAAATGAACATCCAGCAATAATAAAAGACTGGTCATCCCACAGAACTACAAACAGCTTTATGAACCTGTATCTATCTATGAGATTTTTTAATATATATTTAATTCGATACATGTATGTTACATATATTTTGTGTATATGTATATTTTAAAGATCATTATTAATTCAATGGCTGTGATACATGGCTAGACATGAGCACACAGTGATCAAACAGTGGACTTCATCCTGAAGTTTTAATCCTGAAGTTTGAGCACTTGCAAAAAGTTCACCCATCTCAGGAAAAAAAGGCTACTTCAACCTTGAAAATATATATTTTTTTTTTTTTAAACAACAGACCCATTGAAGTACATGATAAAAAAGCAGTCCTTGCCTGAACAACAACCTGCCTATTACACATCTGCTGCTTTCCACAGGAGGATTTTAAGCCTGGAGTCCACAGGCTGCTTCTGCAAGGACTGCAAAAGATAATAAAAGATAAGGTTTCTCAAAGTAGCCAAGCAGATCTACCAGTTTGCCACCACTGAACAGAGTCAGCTCAACTACTCAGGGCCCTAAAATTCCCCACTTTGCACCCTTCATCTATCTGGTGCCAACTGTGGACGATACTTTCACCTCTTAACTGAGACAGTGGAACAAGCTAAGCAGTAACTCCTTGCTGAGTTATTTCTCACCTGATGTAGCAATCTTAAAATGGATTACTCAAATCAGAAGAGCACTGAAGCATGCACAAGTAGATGCTGTGAGGTCCCACAGCAGTTTATGCCAGCTTATCTCTGGATTACCACAGTCCTGTGCTCCTCTCGCTATGAGCTGCACTTTTTCCTATTTCTCCCCTTGGTATGAAGCATGTCGCTAGTAAAATGTGGTCACCCAGTTGAAATGACTGACCTACTTGTGAAAGTAATTTTTTTGCAAAGCTATTTTTCAACCAGATCAGCTACTTCAATGACTTACTGTACAGCCTTATGACTTCCACTCCTGATGCAAGGAGAACGGCCAGACTGCACAGCCACAGGCAGGAGGGGCAGTTAAGATCTTACATTGTATACCTTATACATTGGTATAAATGACTGCAGAGTCATGTTCCTACAAAAATAAAACACATTTTTATTTGAATTCATGGTTCCAGGGCCACCGGAACATTTTACATAGTATGAAATTCAGGTAGATTTGAAAACCACTTGCCTGCTGTGGAGTTTTGAGTTACCGCTAGTGAGTGAGCTCTTTTTTTCTTCTTAATTCTGCAGACACATAGTATTAAAATTGCTTCCAGCTACAAGCAAATGTTAATTATATTAAATACAGACATCATTCATTTAGAAAGCGAAATTGCATTGTGAATTAAGCATCAAAAAGAGCCAATATCTGTGCAAGCTCTTTTATTACTATCTAAACACTCTCCAGATTGGTCAGCTGGCAATGATAAAAACGCTGGCAGCAATCTTGCACACTATAGTTACTCTTTAATGCTAAAGTTGAGTTTTTCACTGAAACTAGTGATATCAACAACATGGCTATGTAACATTTTGGTCTAGCCTTTGAAAAGTTATGTAAACAACATCTGTAGTAGAGGGAAGTAACACATACATAGCAAAAAAATACTGTTTATCAATTTTATGATGCCTTTTAAACAGCCTATAGCCAATAAGTATAGCATGTTCTTCTGAAAAAAAGGAAATTTGCTGTTTCCTTTTTTACACTCAAGTCCACACCCAGGAAAAATTACACTGAAATTCTTGTACCCTAATTTCTCATACAGATCGGTATTTGCATAGAAGTTATAAAAACACCACAAAAAATTATTCCCTATTTTGAGCTGTACAGTAAAAGCAAAGAATAAATGTTATCTCCCAAAATGTTAGTTAGAGACTTTTTGAAAATGCACACAGGTTACGTTCATGCAAAACCAAAAGACAGATTTTTAATCTACTCTGACACAAAAGCAGCAAATTGACCTTTCAGAAACTGTCAAGCCTTTTATTTTATGCAGATGAGCTATAGTATGCCTTTCAGCATTAGGACAATCTTTAGTTAATACCAGAAAGTGAACACATTAATATACACTAAATACAACCATGCAAAAAACACAAAATGAACCTCAGAGAAGGTAATTATTGACTTTATCCTCTGCCCACCAAAACTAATTTCTTAATACACGAGAAAATAAAGCATCAGTGTAATGAGAAAAAACCCCAGCCAGAACACACTGGCAGCACATAATCGACCTTGCTTATCCTAGTCAATCTTGTGGATGATGATAGCGGATTGCCTCATTTCTCCTTTTTATTATCAGAAGAGGGAGCATTTCACTTGCTGACTGGACAAGCACCAAGACTTGACCCGCTCAGCTAGCAAAGATGTGCTAATAATATGAGAAGTCGCCTCAATGCAAAATTTAACGCTAATCAACTACTAAAATGTGTCATCTTTTGACCCCCAGGAGAGCGCTTTTTGTTTAACATCCAAAAGATCTCCACTTCAGAAACAGGCTTTCCTTTTAGCTGTATTCATCTTCACACAAAACTCTTTTACCTAAGATCTGGAAAGCCAGACAGCTGAGGGTCTAGACAGAGCTTGGATGTTGCCTAATTTAATACTTGAGCAACTGAATCTGCAGAGGATACTGGTCAAGCTACTAGAATGCCAGGTCCTTCAAATGACCTCCTACAGTGCCCAATAAACTCCTAACACTCAGGTTACCCCACAACTCACTGGGAGAGCATCCTGTGACCCTCTGCTTTACGGCAGCACAAGAACACTGGTAGATCACTCCCCAAGGGTCCTGCCAGCCTACAAAGATACAGAGCAGATGAGGACAGATCAAACAGTTTCACAGAGTAGCTAGCTGCGCAAGACACAGACAGGACTCTTGGTGCCATTGCCTGAGGTTAGCACTGTGTTAAGACACACTGAACTACAATTTCACCAAAGAAAATTAACAAACCCTAGAATGACAGCTTTTTTTCAACCCTCGATGCTTCAACCTTCCTCTTTTTTTCCTTTGCAGAAAGGAATGGCCCCACATCCTTAGCTCAATACTTACTTCTAGGTCAAGGTTATGCCAAACCAGATAGCCCAATCCATGTTTTCCAAAACATGGATCTCAGGGACAAAGAATGCACTAATATCCAAGATATTACCTTTGACTCACAGTATCACCATTTCTTAACTGAAATACTGACTCTTTCTAATACAATTATTTTCCTACTCCTTTAAATAACCACAAATCAGTCATCTTCGCATGAGGCTAAGTTCAGTGTTTCAGTTCAGCCCAATATATAATTATTGCTTTTCATTCTACCACAAAGCTCAAGAAAAGAAGAAAGCTTTCACTTTTTCTCTTCAGCTTCCACATCAAAAGTGCATCTACTTGCACAGCTCTAGAGGTTAAAAATTTATTTGTAAATAGCCATAACATATAATTAACTAAATACATTAAGTATTCACATGTAGTTAATTATACTACACCAAAAATTATAGTTTTATACAATAAGAATCCATATAAACAACGGCTCTTCTTCCTGCTTATACACTAGAATGTACCAAAAGCAGAAGTTAAAACTAAGCTAAGTAAAAACTGGGACTAAGTTAACCATTAGTGATCTTGTATAAACCATGAATCAGAAATAAATGAACAGCAAATATTATGTTGATCTTTGGGGGGTGTGTGGGGTATGTGTGTGTGTATATAAAATACCGGCATTAGATATTGCGTGTTATAGTTCATGAGCATTTTAAGAAGAATCTGCACTTAAACATGGTCTTACAAATTAGAAAGTCAGAGAAAACTACTATAAACAGAAAACTAATGACTTGTTGGCAGAACATGAGAACTGCATTAATTTATCAAAGCTACACAAGATGTTTCTCTGTGGGAGAAGGAAAAGAATTAAAAGGATGGTAAGAAGACACCAATATCTTCTCGCTCTTACTAGCTGTAACAAAGTTAAGATTCCAGCTTCAATTTTGTTACTCAAAGCTTCCCTCTCTAATGAAAACCACAAGAATACTAACAATATTTTTACTGCTGCTGGAAAAGAAAGCAAGCACATGAAAGTGCTTTTAAGACAGAAATCATGTTTCATAACCATTTTTGCAGCTGATTGTAAAGAGAAATTGAGAAAGATATAAACAAAAAACACTCATATATTGAACAGTCTTTACTCAGTGACACCCCAAAGAGGATTACAGGTCAGCTAGGAATCCTACTACCTTTCCCCAAAGAAAACATTAAATTCTACTATCATCAGGCTGCTTTCCCTACCATGTGCTTGGTTACGTGCAAATTTTATACTAAATTAGCAACTTTACCATCTCTGTAAACATCTTCAATCTGCTAATAGGAGAGTACAATAGCATAGCAAGTGTATTAACCACCCTAATGAGTCTAAGAAAAGAAAAGAGAAGGAGGTCATTACAAAAATACAGGATGTTTAATAGCAACATTCTGCTAAAGAGAGCACCCTTAGAACTGAATGAGAAAGCTGTGCTATTTAGTGATATATAATAAGGTGCTCTGTGAATGCAGAATGTCACACTGAAGTCAGAATTTTCATTTTGTCTACATGTCATTCCCAATAGAAGCTCTTTGGCAAGCCCACACACATCTTAAATTGGGATAGAAGCTCATACTGCCTGTTAAGAACACATCTAAAGCACATGACAACTTCTTACGATGAAGTTGTATGTACTTGCAACTGGTACTTAAATTACTCATCCACATGGTGGGAGAAAAGAAAGCTTAGTGAAAGGACTCATCACAAATTTATCCTGACACACAGTTTTAACAGTTTAGGTTACCAGGCCGTGCCTATGCAGGTCAAATTAGGGAAAAAAGGAAAAAAAGAAAGCAGCAGCAGAATTTGTCTTCCCTTTTGTGGGTAAACACAAAACTGACTTTGTAGGCCACCCGAGAGGCTCCGTAACCACAACAACTGACAAGATACCCGTCAATGTTGTGGTCCACTGCGGTTACTGCATGGCAAGTAACATCACCCCTTTCAGAAAGCTGGAAACAGAATACACAGCAGAACAGAGCAGCACAGAGTGAGGAAGAACTACACAGGAAAAAGGAGATGGCATCGGCCACCATAGATGATGTTATCCAGTACCAGAACTAACCAACAAATTTCAATTGAGACAAAAAGAACCTTAAATCAGACAGAGATATTGCCAGTGTCTGTCCAGGAGACAGAGCCACAGAATTTGTTCATCTGTCAGACTCTGTCACACTCCCTCTTGAAAAACAAGCAAACATCGCCTTCAGAAATAACACCTAATTCTCCCAAAAACTCATTTTCCTGTAAAGCTTTGAGATACATGTGTTGGTATAAAAAACCCCAAAACCCTGCGCACACACACACCAGAACTGAAGCCTGAAAAATCTCGAGTCATCTAACCAGCAGCGCGAAAGCTGCTAATGAGAACGCTACCAACAGTAAGTACCTTCAAAGCATGGCAAGTTGAGCACGTGGGAACAATTTGTAGGATAGGCAGTATAAAGACAAGAGGAGATAGGAAAACATGGACTTTGCTCCAAGTTTTCTGCTTCTGAGAGACAGCATATTTTCTAAAGGACACAGAATATAGCTGATGACTTAAAAATCTAGTCATAGGAGAACAGCACACATGCTGGCAAGTACTTTTTAATGATATTTTTAACAAATCTAACTACATATTACATTTTTAAGAATTATTTAATTTATGTAATTGCTTTATACAAGCTCCACCAATAGATCCCGAGAAGCTTAAAAAAGAAAAGTCACTCCCAACAAGGATTCCCTCTCAGAGGGCTGACTGCAGCTCCTAAGAATTAAAAGGATGCCAAGTGGACTGGCCATCCCAAAAAAAGAAAAAAAAGAGTTGGATAATATAAATTACTTGAAGTCCTAGAAAAGCAAATAAGGGCAGAATAGGCTCAGCTACTGCCGAGCCTGGATTCCCCCTTTTCTGGATCTAACTAATATCTCTCCCAAGTGCCATGTGAGGAGGCATGAGCAATCTTAAAGCTAGCTAGCTTGCCACAGTTAATATGGATTAAGACAATCCCTGCCTGTTAACTTCAGTTTTGCCATGTCTCACTGATGATAATAGCCTCTCTCAAATGCAAGGGGTACAAACTGTATTTGCAAAGGAACGGGGAGGAAGAGGATGTCAGATATCCCAACTGCCAGCAAAGCCCCATCCAGCCTCCACTCTTCCCCCCCTCAAAAACCACTCAACACGCCATGCAGTGGGTGCAACTAACAGAGAACAGACGGCAGCACAGCTCACATATTCACTTCCTACATGCAATGGTGACATAAGTGAAGGCTGCACCACGCATCACAGGCAGGTCTGCACTGAGGAAGCCCAAGCCCCCAGCCACAGGCAGGTGAGAAACAGCAGGAACTCTGCATGTCTGTCCACAATAAGGAAAGGGAGAAGGGATGGAGCCCGTTCCAGAACTACAACCTTTGATGATGGCTTACAGAAAGGGTCCCATCAAGAGGAGGTACTTCGACAGCCTGTTTAACAGTAGCCCTGCACAACTGCAGTCAGAACTGTTTCTGAAGGCCATATCACCAAGAGCCATGGACAGCCTGTGGCATGCTGGTCAGAGGGCTGGAAGAACCACCAGCTAAGTGTGCATCACATCACTCAACTAAATCAAGACTGGGTGGAAAAGTAGGCATGACAACTATTTACAAACAACTGAAGAGCAGTCATACCAGTGGTGGCAAGGGAATTATATTCAGAGCAAGGGAGAACACATGTCCTCCCCATGTTTGCATCGCTCTCCCCAAGCCTGCCTTTCTGCTACCCATGTTACCTACTTCCTGAGCCGCTCGCTAGAGCAAGCTCTTTTCAAAACTGCACCACAGAAGAGCTACCCTAAGAGAGGTATAGGGAGGATGGTTAAGAGCAGAGGAATGAAATCATGAAACAGGAAGAAAGAACAGCAGGAAAAGTTTCCGGACAGTTTGTTTTCAGCTGTGGGAATCACTTCCCAAAGGAAGTGGTAGAAGATTAACCACTTGAGTCACTTAAAACACAAGACGAAACACCAAAATTCTGCCCTCACATCAGAAATGCACGCACATTCTAGAGAAACTCGCATCCCTCTGAATCAGTCTTTCACAAGGGTAGACATAAGTAGGGATACGATGTAGACTGGATGACCGAATGTACAGAGCAGAATGAACTCCCTGGCCCCGCACACAAAGAATACCAGGTTTAACTGCTGACATTTCATTTTGAAATAAGTCTGGTTCATTTATCATGTGGCTGGCAAAGAGATACAGCATTTACCAGCTCCAACTTTGATTAAGGTAGGATTTCTGCATGCCTGTCAGGTTTGCACTTTTCAGCTAAAACACCTTTGAAAAGGACAAAAGTTGAAGGTGTTCCCATCCTAAACTTGCCTCGTCTTGCCTGCCTATTGCCAATGGCTCACTGTTTTTGCAACCCTTATAAATATAGCCTTAGGCAGGCTTGCAAAATGCTACTTAATCATTTGCCAGAGCCAGGTAACATTTTTTGTGACAGGAGAATGAATCATCAGTTTCATCACCGGGATGTATGTGAACAACAAATGTCTTCGCTACTTTTAGAGCCTTGTTCATTTTAGTCTCATTTACGTCTTTCTAGTAGCATAATACTTCTAAAAAGAAAAAAAAGCTGCTACCAAATAATCTCATTTCATAATAAAAACTGCTTTTTCTCACAATACCACCATCACCTAACAAATAGTTGTGTCAGGAATGCAGATTATCTAAACCTGTTCTCACATACATAAAGTCCTGCTCCATTTCAACACTTCAGCACACACAGAGCATTAGCCATGAGCAGTTCCAATGATCTGAATGGAGACAATCTTTACTCCTGAAGGTTTGTGTGTCTTGGCATGAGCAGGACTGTAGCACCAATGGCAAATCTACCAGAAATCAACAGAAAACACATTTTCACCCAATGGGTATGTGCGCATGTGGTGGCATGAATGGACTGTTGTATTATTCCAAGGACAAACGCAGAAGGAACCAAAACCACTGTTCAACTTTTTCCCATACAGAAAAATAGTCACAGAGACTACCTAATGAGTCTAACAGGCAGTCAGACACTTATTCCATAAGATAAAGACATCTGACATGGGCTAAACAGTGAGTCAGAAAGAATTTCCTATCGCTCCATGTTTCCTTCCAACCATCGCTATAGGAAGATAGTAATACCGTGTTCTACTGATGCCAGTTATTTTAGAAATCTCCATGTGAAACAGACCACATACAGAGGCCTCGCATTCCCACGTCCACCTCGACACAAGCTTATAGTAAGCTTTAGAGGCTCAGGGCCAGCTTCGAGCAAAAACCGCACAGACTGAACGCATCGAGCAGTCAAAACGCGGCACTACAATCACGCCGTCATTCCAACAGTGCACGCACCCCGCTATGAATAGTTACTTTTAGCAGACATGTGCAGGTCAAAAACCCTAGATACTCAAGTTCCTACACTGGCTCACTCCTTACGATCCCATCCCTGAAACTTCTCTGCTTCCCGCGGAAGGCAAGCATCTCCCTCTCCTCTGCCGCCGTCGGACCGGGCGGTGAGCGGACGCCCGCCTTCCCGGGGCAGCTGCCCGAAACTTTACCGAGCCTAGTGCTGCCCCTTCCGGGGGCACCCCGGCGGGCGGCCGCGGACGGCACAGGGCAGCTGCGAGCGGGGCACTGGCACAGGCTCCCGCCTTCGCAGCCAGGGAAGGGTCGGAGCGGCCCGGCCGCGGGCGCTGCCCGCGCAGGGCAGGGCTGGGCCCCGGGCGGACAAAGGCCTTGCTGGCCCCCGCCGGCACGGGAGGCCCGAGGCCGCCGTCCCGCCGCCACAGGAAGCCGCAGGCTGGGCCCGACACCTTCCCGCCCGCCCGCAGCGCTGACCCCGCACTAGCACACCTTCCCGGCGCCGGGGCGGGCACGGCGGGCGGAGAGACGCCCCATCCTCCGCCCGGGACGGGCGCCGAGGGACCCGCGCCCCGTGGCGACGGCTCCTCCCGGGTGCTGCCAGCGGCTCCCCGCGCGGGAGAGAGGGAAGGAGAGAGAGCGGGCGGCGGGAAGCCACGCTCGCCGCCCTCTGCCCCGCACCACCCGCCGGAGCCCGCCCAGATACCGGCGCCCCGGGCCGGGCGGGCACCGCTCAGCCCGCTACCGACCAGCTCCAACCCCCGCCCCGTCCTCCCGCTACCTCGGCCATGTCCGCGGCGCGGCCGGTTCCTGGCAGGGGGCGCACTCCGGCCCCGGCCCGCCTGGCTGACTGGCGCCCCGGGAGCGGGCTGGGCTGCGCGCAGCACGGCACGGCGGGACGGCCGGCCTCGCTTCTCGCTCCCCGTCCGGCTGCCCGCCGCCGCCTCGCCTCCTTGCTGCTGAGGGGGAGCCCGGCGCGGCGGGGGAGGGGAAGGTCCGCGCTCCGCCGCGCTTTCCCCGCCCCGGAAACACATTCCTCCCCGCTGCCGTCAAGCCCGGGGGTGGGGAGGCGGTCTCCGCCGCCGCGGCGGCAGCAGCAGCAGCAGCAGCGGGGCAGGGTAGGCGGGCAGGGCTCTCCCGGCCCGAGGCGGGGCCCGCTCCCCGCTTACCCCCCACATCCCTCTGTGGCGGCTGCCAGCGCCTTATTTGGTGGGGTTTATTAGCACCCGGCTGCCCGTCCCCCGCCCCGCAGTCCCCCGGACGGGCCGCGGGGACGGGGCTGCTCCGCGGCTGGTGGCGCTTCCGTCTTCGCTGCGGCGTCGGAAGGCTGCTGGACCCCAGAGCTTCTTTATCAGGGGTGCGCCTTTCTTCCCCTGCTCCCTTCGCTGCCTGGTTCCTCCCGGCTCGCCCCGTCGGTGCCCGCGGACACGCGTGTGGGCAGAGGGCTGGCTGGGGAAGGGGGGGGGCACTGCTCGTCCGTCTTGCTGGCAGCTGTTTCCAAACGCGGTGAAGGCAGTAAGTGATGGATGAGCTGGGCGTGACGCTGGTGCACTGTCCAAGCTAAGTGGAACTCCCCAAGTCCCTTGGCCAGAACCTGCTGCTGTTTGGCACATGCCCTTAGCGTTTCTAAGAGCTCGTGAGAGTAGGTGCTTGGAGGATCTACTGATAAATAAAATATAATTAAAACAAAATAGGCATGCAACACTTGGAGGTATGGAGTGATGGAAAACACAAGCTATGGGCTCTCAGCTCACCTTTCTGTAAGCTGGTGTCAGTTCTGGTTCTGTGGTAATTGACTAAATGAGCGGTGCTGCAAACTGATCATTTTAATGCTTTTCTGCAGTCTTGTTTCTAGCTGCACTTAAGAAATGAATGCTGTTTCTGCCTTACTAGAGCACAGCCTGTGATTCAACCCCGTGTTCTGTTCGGGCAGTGCAGCTGTTCAGGATGTAGTCTATTAACATAGCTGCATTAGCAGAAGCTTTTAATGCTGGTACAACTGTCATTGTAAAACTGTTTTAGTGGTGTTGGAAAATTAGATTGAAATGATAGGCTGCTGCTCCAAGCAGCTTCATCAAAACCAAGTACTGCTTAAATAAAGTGGAAGAGAAATACCTTTGACAATCCAGAGGAATCCAGAGACCATATGTTTCTACAGGTAAATTAGTATATGATACTGCCATAAACCCAGTGTTTTAAAACGCTATAAAAATATGCCATGCAAAATAAAAGCAAATGCTGGATGGGTAGTGATCTGCCAAAAAAGTAAGAAATTTTAAGTACTGGGGGAGAAAAATGACTTTTAGCCAAGGTATTCTTCTCTGCTTCCTTATTGTAGACGAAAAAAGCACATTTTGTCAGAATACGCAAATGGTGAGCAGAAGTCCACTATGGTGTACGGCAAACAAGCGGTGGCAAAAATGTCCCTCAGACTGATGGGGCTACAAGGAGTAAATAAAACTGCTTAACAAACTGGTGCTTCAAGCATTAGCCAATGCTCAGTTCAGACATTCATATGTCAGGTTGCCAGTGGCGGGCTGTGGTGTGCAGTAGGAAATTGGCAGGAAAAAGTCTCCTAAAAGGCTGAAAAAAATCACTGAATTATTTGGCTGCTTTCTGGACTCCTTTGGAGAGCACAGATGTGTATGAATGCCATTTGTTATTTTCAAACACTTCTGTAGTACTAAAAATGTCAGAAAAAAGTGCTGGAGATGTCTGAGCCAGCAGACACAATTGCAGATGATGTCAAAATATTTAATGTAGTGTCTCCATATTGCAGTTAACATGACATCTGGGAGAGTGAGTGAACATTTTTGCATGGAAAGGCTCAAGAAAATACACATTTTCATGGCTTTAGTGGGTAGCTAGGAAGTGTGTGGGTCACTTTTAGGCTTGGGTACCACTTCTGGAAATCCACATCCTTACATCTTGCAGAAAATAGGTGAGAAAATGTTGACACACTGGAGACAGGAGTGTGCATGATATATATTCACTTGGTATATAGACTGATTTGTTTGATACTGCTGGATTTGCTGCTGTGTTAATGATTGCTTTTTTTTCTGTGATTTTGAGAGATTGTGGCTCTTTGTTACAGGTTTTGATATAAGTTTTCAACTCTCCTTTCTCCAAGTACTTGCATGTGTCAAACCCATATAGGAATTGGAAAATATCAGAATTGTAATACTTCAGTTAGTTTAGCTTAATTTTGTTTAATTGGCTTAATTACATTGAATTAGCACGCCATTTTCCCTGATTTTTTAATGTGTTTAATATTCAGGTTATATTTAGAAAACAATAAGGACTGTAATTTGGTAGTGATGCCTTTTGTTTTATGTGTAACATATGTTCATTTTCTGTGGACAATGTAAGAAGTGTATTTCTGTGCTCTAAAATGTACTGTCACAGGACAGCCAGCTAAGTGATGTCTGCAGATGGAAGAAACAGTAAAATACTTTGGCTTATGATTATTTGTGTATCATATCATTGAAAAATTCACACAAGTAATCAGAAAAATAAGCATTTAGTATTTTAGTTATTGCTTTCAAAGTATTTACATTATATTTGGCAAATTATGTTACTTAGTAGGTAAAGCTGATATGATTACATGTGATTATCTTTTATACCTACTAGAGTTTTCCTTTAAAAGCCCATTGAAGAATGTATTTTTGTTCTGTCTAGTTATCTTTTAATCTAAGCCATTGGCAAAAGAAGGCCCCAGTATCATGTAAGATAAATGGTTGGTGGATTACTACCGGTGGTGTGTAGGTAGTAAGCTGAGAGTCTTTGACCTATTGTCAGTGAGCCATTTTATACATAGAAATATATATTATCAGCATGACCAGCTTGTGTTGTGGAGAAATCAGTCTGCAACTACAGCTTGCCTTATGGATGCAGGTTTTATTATAACTTTTACAGAAGCACCCAGGAATCCCAAAACAGGTTTTGGAGTGTCCAGTGTTGCACATGTGCAGAGGCTGATTGTGTTGTAAATCAGGGATGCTCAGCTGCACGGAGGGCTGGGGGTGAGCATCCTCGTGCCAGGCAACCATGCTGTGATTCCTCCTTGTGCTGGGCTGCCAACCTTCAGGGTGAGCGGTCACTTGTGTGCCTTGGGGACCATAGCCTCCTGCAAAGCAGGAGAAGCTGCAGCAGCAGCTCCTACCCAGTTATGAGGGTATTTCCTTGGCTGCGGTTTCCCTGTTGCTGCTAAGCCACTGAGCTCTGAATTACTTCAGCCCACACTGAGGGAGGACTATTACCCTGTTCCCACCAGCTCCTACTCCACTCCTGAAGCTTGCAAGGAGTTTAAAGAGAGATACTTTGCAGCTGGAGCTACAGCGAGGGGTGCCATGGTTTGCACATTAACGCCCAAATGCCTCCCATCAAAGCACCCCACTGGGCAGCTTTGTCATCTCACTGCCCACTAACACAAGTGTTTTCCCCTTTACTTCTTCATACAGTACCAGATGTCTCTCCCACCTCTGCTTCGGGGAGTGTTAATTTATATGTACTGCTTTTTCCCAACATGCTTTGTAACAGAGAGCAGTTTATTTCTCTTTCTTGCCCTCTTCTTTTCTTTCTCTGCCTCTTCAAAATGCTCCTGCCCTACCTGAGTTAGTTTTTCTTTGCAAACTAAAGAAAACCAAGTCATAAACCTGAGGTGAAAAACAATAATCTAAATACAAAAGACAGATAAAGGGTGGGAGAGAAAACAGAAAGCCAATGTCATTTTCCCAAGGATGGCAATGGAGCTGGAAACAGAAGGTGGGTCTCCTGGGAACACACCAGGCTGCAGCCACCTGGGCTATGCTGGCTTTGGGAGCACCGGGCTCTCCTGGTCTGCTGTCACAGCAGAGCAGCAGCAGCTGCCTCTGCTGTTTTATTCCAGCACCAACTGTGCAGTCACTGAGGGGCACAGCAAGTGGTCAGGCCTCACTGGCAGCTTGTCATCACTAGGCTGTGCCTTCCAGTATAGAGAATGAAGGAGATGTTAGACATGGACACAACATTAATACAGAAAGTATTATTAGGAGATAGGGTCAGTACAGGAAGCGATGGTGCTAAACAGTTGTGGTAATTGCTTTTGATAACAGCCTCTATTTGTCTCCTCACAATGAGGAACACTTCTCTGGAGGCAGGCAGTGAGCAAACCTGGCAGCTTGTCAGCCACGTACAATGTGCCAGTTATATGGAGTGGTACGTTTACCACGTTTATGTGAAGTGAGGTTCTCATGCCGCACACTTTGCTGGCAAGTGAAGTGAGTCACAGATACGTCCAGCTGGAACATTGCGGTAGATTGTAGTCTGCGGGCAAAGGTTTGCTCTGCAAGATTGTCTGCCTGTAAGACACTGAATGACTTGCTAGGCTTGCATCCTGTTCACGGTAGCAACATTCAGCACTTAGCTGCAATCATTATGCTTAGAGCTCTGCTTTGTTCAATCAACAGTCCTGTATCTAGCATGATCCTAAAAAGGTCAGAGTCCACCAAGCCCTTCCTTTAGCTTTCTGGTGTTTAAAAAGCAGCTTGTCCCCGTTTGTTGTCAGGCAAGGAGAAAGGAGAGGTCAGCCAGAGGACATGGCCCCTCTGGTGGGACTGGCCCATGCCATCCATTGCACAGGAACGGAGCAGGCTGTTAGGGTGGGGGGGCGAAAGGGCAAATTATGTTACAGCTGTGCTGTGCCTTGTGCTCCCTTGGTCTTCCTCTGGCTCTTTTTCTGCATTTACTTCACCTGAAAAGCTGCCCTCTCCTCATTCTGTGCATCTGTTTGGATAAGCTAAGTTGTTGCTGTTACAGTCCCATGTTTTCCCTGCTGCCGCTGGCATACACATCCCTTCCTGTTTGTCACATGGTTGTATTTTTTCCAAAGCTGTTCTGTGGGACTCCTATGTCATTGTGAAGATCATTTGTTTTATACAGAAATTCTATAAGATATTTTGACTCTCAAAATATCTATAAGATATTTTGACTTACTTGACTCTTGACAAGTAAGCAAGGCAAGAATCCTTTCTCATCCTTAGTCATGAAGCACAGGTTCTTCCTGTGTTCCAAAGTAGGGAAGTGAGCAGGAGTTAAGTGAGGAGCATAATGTCTTTGAGTTTTATGTTCAAAGGAAACACTTATGATCACGATAACACAGAGCAGAGAACTTCTGCATCAGCTACTTATGTTGCTTGAACTAAAGCATGTTTTCTAGACACCTTGATTTTAAAACTTCAGGCTTGAAGATACTGTAATGTTTAATTACCCAAGAAAAGATGCCTATGGGAGATTAGAAATATCCCCAAAGGATGATAATTCTGAATGTACAATAACTTTCTGAGATTCAGCAGTTAGTTAATTCTTACCATGTGCTGTTTTATTCTGTGAGGCTCAGAGATCACGTGCCTACATATTCCATTCACTCCTTCTCAGGGGATTCCCACTACTTAGATGAGCAGCTCATGTTCATTTGGGAAAAAATGAATTTCACACCCCCCAAAAGAAGTGTGCGGGACGGGGTGGGGGCTGTTCTGAGAGCTTCCCTTCGCAGAGTTTTCTGCCTTAGTTTTGCCATGAGGGGCATGCCGCAACATTTTAGGCTCAATGCAGTAGTTATTACTGCATGAAATTACTGAAATTTAGACTTTTATAGAGGAGAGGAGGGCTAGGAATGAGAAAGGCAGATTTTGATGTCATCTGCTGCAGAAAAAGTAGGAGAGGGGAACAACCTACTAGCAGTGAGAGTCTGTGTTGTGAGAGCAGGAGTAAGGACAGATTTTATGTTCGTTGGTATATAGGGGAAAGAGGAGCTATGTGGAAACCAGCATATTTTGCACAAGACTAGAAGGCATGAAACAGGACAAATAAAGTCTGGGGGAAATAAATAGAAATGGTACCTCTGAAAAAGGAGATTTGGGCAAATAAAGTCTGGGGGAAATAAATAGAAATGGTACCTCTGAAAAAGGAGATTTGGGCAAATAGAATCACTTCTGTATAAGGCGATTGGCTGTTCTAATAAAAAACAATGGCAAAAAAGGCAGAACATAATATTTTTATAATACTATTTCTGTCAAGTAGAAAAGAGTCTTATATTGAGCTTGTTCAGAACCCCTCAATTTATCTTCCCCATTCCTACACATCTGGACTTGCTCTCATGATTTTGTTTCTTCAAATAAATAGTTTCACTGACTCTTTTTTAGTTTTATTTCTATTTCCTAGACACATATCTAAAATGCTTTTGATAGTCATGATGTTTGGATGAAGATGCCAGTGATTTACAGCCAAATCTCTTGCTTGCAGAATCTCAATGATCCCTATATATTAACTCTCTAGCACAAGTATCATAAATTTTCTTATTCTTAAGATGTTACAGCTGGATGTTAATAGCAGTTTTGACCAAGTATTGATTTATCCCAGTGCCTTGTCATCTAAGCAGAGGCTAATACAAAGCAATTACAACTTTCTGTTGTGCTATTCACCCCTTTTATCTTCTTTCTTTACGACTCTGCTAATGATTGTGGTATTTTGCAACAGTAAACTGTATAACTCACAGGACACATCAAGAGAAGATTTTGGTTTCTCAGTCTGCAGGTGTAGACTCTTAAATGAAATACAGCATTAATTAAATCCTAGGTGTGAAACTACAGTAAGAAGTATTGTAGTTCACTAGTATTCTTGGCAGTAAGCTATTCTGGCCTCAACCAACATTATAACTGCTACAAAGTTCCATTCTGATTTCATCTAGGTGTAATGAACCAGCAAGAAATGAAAATGAAAATATAGTTAGCAGTGACCTAATATATAATGGAAAGATTCACAAGCAATTTTTAGAAAAGCTCAAAAAGAACAAGGTGGTAAATAGCAAGGAGGTGAATTTATTGGTCTAGTTTGTGTTAAAAAACTATTTTAAAGTTACTATGAGGATAACGAACATGTAGGCCATGCTGCATGTCCCATTGCTCAAGTGCTGGAAAGGCATTTGGCTTTCAGCCTTTTGTCTCTCAGTTCACACAGGATCTGTGGTATTTTCTGTAACCACATACTTGAATATGTGGCATTGCCTTTCTCCTGTAGCTGAGGTTTAGCTAAAATTATATTGTCTTCAAACTAGTAAATGTGAATCTGAATTCTCTTTGCTCAGCTAGTACTTGTATCACAGAAAAACTTGTTCCCTGTATCATCCATCTTCCGTCTTACCCTGCCCTTCCTTTTCCACTTCCCCATTTTAACTTGTGACACCCCCCCCAGATTTCCTCACCTGCTTTGAATAGTCCCCTTGTTCTGGTCCATGGTGTGGGCTCTGAGCTGTCTCTTTCACCAGTGGTACCTACGCCTTCATGCTTATGCATTCTAGCTACACTGGTATGTTGCTGATTCCCTTTCAGGAAAATTGGGTTTTGAGAGCAGTTGAGTCACACAATGACCTCTGAAGATGGACCTGCAGGTTCCAAGAAAACTCTGCCCAGGTGCTGCCTTTCCAGATTGGAGTTTGCTTGCTATAGACAAAGTTTTGGAAAATGTGAAATGCTGGTAAGTTTCTATCAAATATATGTGAATATATGTAGTCCAGTCTCATAAACTAGTCTGATTTACTAGCTGGCCAAGGATACCTCTAATGGCCCAAAGGCCTTTGCCCCAAGGGTAGGAGGTTGCAGGAATTACTTTACTTTCATTTTTTGTATCACTGTTGGAAATGGCAGGTCCATTTATGCTCTCCAAAGGAAAACATACAACTTCGGGAAGATGATTTTCTTAGATGCCTTCAGCCTGATGCATAAATATAGCAAAGCTGTATAATAGATAAAAGGGGATTATAAAAGAAATTTGGCCTTGACTGAAGGCAGTAATACTTACACATTAGTATTGTAGGTTTACGGGGATGTTGCTGAGGTGGCATTAATAAATTTCCTCGTGCCTCAAAATAAAATACTGCAATGCTAACATTATAAAAAGCTGTAAAACTATAAGAAGATGCTATGCAATTTAAATAATTCTCTCAGCTGCTATCGCACTGAGATAACATGTGAGCCTAAATTAAAATTGGCCTATGTAATTTCATTGTCTAAGCAGATCCAACATAATAAGTTTAAAAGCCATGATTAATAGTAGATCTTAAACTAGCTTTGAAACATATCCATTTTGATAATTTTAACATCTTCTGACGTTACTGGCAACACAGATCTTTTAAAAAATACAGTGTAACCTTTTTTCCCTATACTCCTCTGTTTAAACTTGTCTTTATGAAAGCATCATAAAAGACTAACACTTTATTTTAAATTCAATCAGTTTCTTTTATTATTTTTCAAATATCAAAGGAGAAATGTTTTACTGGTGTAAATATTTATTTGTGCACTATAAAACTATTCTGCAAGGAGTTCTCAAGAGCAGATCTTTTGTACTCAGGCCACTGGATTGTAAACTTGGCAAAGATCTAGGAGCAGATCTTCGCCTTTGCTGGCTTCCATAGCTGCACTGGACCCATAGCTATTGACAGGTTGACAAAGAACATCAGCCGATGATCCATCCCACAAGCAGACGGCACCAAACTTTCGGTGGGTATATATCTCAGCCAAAGGCAGCTGATTAGTTTCCAGGCTGATACAATACTCAGTGGACTGAGTGATTCATGCTGCCTGAAGATAAGTGCCTGAAAAGTCTCATATCTCTCTACATTGACTGTAATAATCGGTTTGTACTTGGCAGCTAACTTTTCAAAGTTAAGCATTACAAACCCTCCCTACCTTTTATGTTTCATAATTACGAACAGTGGGGCTCTTCTGATTGCTGGAAGAGATGTGTATGTGCCCAGTATAGGTGGTTACAGGAAGTTACGTGCTGTCTACTAAGCAGATTAGAGACTGTTGGCCATGTCCTGAAGTTTTATAAACTTCTTACTCAGTTCTTAATCAGCAGTGCTCTCAGTGAAGCATTTCCACTTAGTCACTGACTATTCAGCACAAATGATTGATCAGAAACATTCCTCTAATATAAATCAGTCTTATCATGTTTAAACACAAATGAAAGTTCTATCAGCCAGGATGTTATGCATACTGGGAGGGGGAGGGACGCAAACAGCTGGAAGCATTCCCTGTTTACTGAATCCATATTGCCATAGTGCTTCTTTGCACAGATGGAGAATTGCTGTGCAGAAGGAACAGTTCACAAAGAGTTTCAAATTGTTTGGCCTTAAGAGCACGTGTTTTGCGTTTTGTTTTATGCCTTGATTTCAGACCCCTGTTTGAGCTAAAAATAAAGAGACAGAAATGTTAAGTATGCTGGCATTTTATTTATTTCACTAATTTCATTACCAGATTATAGTAGAGAATGTCTTCCCACCAAATACTTGTTCCGTATTTCAGAAACTTCTTTTGTGCTGCTGAGTTGTATTTTCTGGCTATGATAACACCATAAAAGTACACTGAACTGGCTGAAGCTGACTCATGGTTGGGGCAGATGATGCCTACAGCTCAGCTGATTCTGGATAGCATCACAGGTTATTTAAGGCTTTCAAGTGACTTGTTTATTCTCCCTTATTTAAAATCTAATTTTGTACCAGGCAGCCCTTGGGTATATCTGTAACTATTTAATTTGTTCCCCCTTGTCCTTTTTAGTGGAGGTAAACCAAATACAAATGGTGTATTGTCTGTGTGCAGGCTTTTTAAATTTTTGTTTGGTAAGGACAGGACTGAAGTGAAAACGAAGGTTGTCATGCTTGTTGTCTGAACATTTTCATTTCAGTCAGACTCTTAGGAGCATGACTTGACTTCCAAGTGCAAACAGGAACTTGATTCACCTGTGGGAAAAGGTCCAGACTTGCTTGTGAAACTTTTACCTGCAACAGAAGTTTTGTCCTTTGCTCTGATTCAGTTGGTGCAGTAAAACCAAATAACACAGCTGATTGATAAACTGATAAATCCATATACTGAGCTGCTTGTACCGCCTTACTCTCTTTTTCTTACTGAACTCACTACCGTAAGAGCGCTGTGGTATTTCTGGAAATAATTTTTTTCCTGTAATACAGAAAAATGAAATAATTTAACAGATTTATTTTTTCACTAGGTCTTTTATATAATTTTAATTTTTTGCAGAAATTACTGAATTGCCTGTTAAAAGAAATGCTCGGTTATGAGATAATTGCATTTTTTGGCAGTCAAAAATAGTTATTTGTTACAGTTTGACTCTGCAGTACTGTGAAATTCGATTTAGTCTTTTGATCTCTGGAGGAGGAAGTATAATGGATAGACTGGTGCAAAGAAGCAAAATAGCACTTAGGCACCTATTTAGACATAATTTATGTCTAAAAGGAAATCCCAGGATGGTTCCATTAAATGATCTGCTGTGTGACAGAGGAGGTCTCTGTCCACCACACTACACAATATGCACTTAATTTTATGTAGGAGCCCACCGACTGGCTTCTCACAGCATATGGTATTTAAAATTCAATGTCGTGAGCTTATATCCAGTGATAGAGTGTCCCCCCAATGGCACAGAACACTTTCCTGGCTGAGAAAGGAATGTGAATTCCTGCATCTGGGTCCTTAAATTTTAGATGTCACCCGTCAGCTTCCTTTCTTTCCAGTACTGGTAATTAAAAGACAAAATTTTCTGGTTTTACGTTTCTTGAAGTGAGAGAAAAGAGTTGCATTGATTATTGTGTGAATGAAACCTAAATCTTAACCCTGACCTATGTACCTGCATGCTTAGAGAAACATATATATATGTATATGATTTATAAAGATTATCTGCTGTCATCCTCTTCTAAGAAGCAACCAGTTTCTCTTCTGCATTAAGAAAGCTTTTTTAAACTGCATCAGAATGGTAACTGTCTATATTATCTGGTTTTACTATTGATTCAGAACATTTAAATAGCTCATCTAAATGAAGTAGCTATTTAATGATTTCTTAAAATTTATAGGTTAATCTTATGGGCTAAGCTCAGGACAAAAATTGTTCCCCTTTTAAGATCTTTAGCAATGTTGTTGCAACATTCTCCAAGAAGAGTGACAAGTCTCATATCAGCTTTTAAGTTCCTGGGTTTCATACCCCACTGGCGTTCTATGAATAAGTAAGATTTGTCATACTAGATTTTTGATAGATAATTGCTCTAACTGGGGCTACTGTATGGCTCTTGGATGCCACCACTACTCATGATTTTTCCAGAGAAGTCATGAACCTTAGTGAGCACCTGAGTTCATGAGAAACTGGTGAAGCCTGTTCTACCGAGTGTTTGTATCCGTATGGTTTCCTTGCTTTTTAAATGAGCTATAGTAACATTTCAATTTGATATCAACATATATTGTGCAACTAAATAATTTTTCTCTTGGGGTGTTTGGGCAGTAGCGTGCAGACTGCTGTATTTATGGTTGCTGCATCCTATTTCTGACAGGACGAAGGATGATGCTATGCTGCTGGCAACGCATGGCAGTCCTGTGCTTACGCCATTTTCCTCCTGTTAGCCCCCTGGTTTGAGTTATCTCAGTGAGGAAACATCACATAATGACTGCCAAAGCATTTTGTTTCACAACCCTTTTCCTACTCCTAGTGCCCCATGTCCCCACCCCAGGCCAGCCTCCACACAAACCCTTGTCCCAGGCTACTCGAGTACTTTCACAACTGTTCCCCTACTGTTGTCTTTTTGGCTACTGGTGCTGCTGGCCATATCTTGTGTCTCCTTGATGTCTCCTCTCATGCTGCTCCATCCCCTGTTCAATCTCTGACTTTGGACAAGGCTTTTAGAGTGCTGGACAGAAGCAGCTGGAGTTGAAGCTCCATCTGAGTAGATCTGAGGGCAGAGAAGGAAAGAAAGGCATCCCTTAAAAGCAAAAACAAACAAACTAACAAAAAAAGCCATTTGATAGTTCAAGATACATGCCTCCATAAAAAGTATTCCTCAGGCAACCAAAAATATTCATGTTTTGTCTCTTTCCGCATTTGCTGGAAATCCACTGAAGGGTCCAGACACTGTGGAACACACGTACATACACCTGTTTCTAGTGACAGGATGAAAAAACTTTTATGTTTACATATTAAACTGAGGAAAAAAAAAGAAGAGAAAATACTGTAGAAATATAATTTGGCTATACAAAGTAGAAATATTGCATATATACCACTTTTTAGCAGACTACCATCACCTTGAAATTATGATTCAGACACGCAAATTGGATAACCAGAAAAAAAACCCTGGCACCTGATATCTGTGCACTGCTTATTCTGTTGTTCCACCATCCTTTCAAAGTTATTTTCTTGAAAACACTTTTGCAGGCTGGCTGGCTGTTTTCCTGGAAAATAGCTTCTGAATAAATACTAGGGCTTGGTGGAAACTCCATGGAAACTGGGGGTTGTCAGTTCTGTTTCCAGCTGTTGTTCTCATCCACATCTCTATTGTAACTACTGGATCTATTAAAGTGGAAATACAGCAGCTTCCTCCCTGACAGACTTCCAAGTCTTTCCCTTCACATTTCTTCTGTGCAGAAGATTTTGATTAGGTCCTTTACAAGTCCACAAACTTTACCCAGAAGGGTTGACTATCAGAAGTTACCAGTTTGGTTGTAATAGTTTGGTAAACCGTTCAGTCTGGAGTTCTTTGGCCTCACAGACTGACTTAAATTACAATAGTGAAAAGGGAAATTAGCCGTAACAAAGCATGGTTTTAGTTTGCAAGATATCCTTAGCAGCTGGTTTTGGAAATGTTGCGCTCATTTTTTATTGAGCTCCAAAATATAGAATTCCCTGTGAGGTTTGGTATCTCAGCCAGAGTGTATTTTTAATATAATAGCAGTATGAAGAACAAAAATGGAAAACTAGTGTCTATAGAACAATTATATTTCATATGACAAAACTGTTTTTTCCCCTAATACCTTAAATAACTATTTCGTCTTTATTTTGTTTTAAGTTTCTATTTTAACAATACAGAACTAGTTCCTTATTTTTTATGTTACTCGTATAGACAGAGAAATAAACCAGCACCCTACAGGTCCTGGCAGAGACTTCTGAAGATCAAAACTGTACAATAGGTGTGGTGTGCTTTTCCTCTGGGTAATAATTCTGCAAGGCAGGGCAGCATTGCTTCATGTGGGATTGTCTCATTTTAACACTGTTAAGTGAGTGGTTATGCTATTATTTTTTTTTCTCCACTGAATGTTGCCAAAATAGTTTTAAAATTTGGATTTCATTAAAACAAGTCAAAATTCTTCACAAACAAATAATTAGGAAAAAAAAAAGTAGGTAGCAACTTTTAAAAGGTAATTAAAAATAGATACATTTAGTATACGGAGACACTAATCCTCTACTGGAGAGCAGGGAAAAGGCATGGCTGGCACTAGGCTGTCCTCCCATCTTTTGTTTTCTTGGGCAGGAAGAAAGGAAAAATGTTTCTCCCATAGTTTTCTGAAAGTTAAAAACCTGCCAACAAACCTTAAAACTCTAGTATTCTTCTTCACCACTGCACTAAATTGAGTCCAGTAGTGGAGAGATGTACATCAGTACTGCGATAGCATCAACTGAGTTTACTGATTCGCAGTACTTTCCATTTGCCGCACATCTACATAAAAAAACCAAAAACCAACCAACCCCACATTTTTCGTCCCCAGCTTAGTCTGAAATTGTTTTGATGAGCTAGAAGTCACTGGAGCTGCCTGTCTCCCAACTCAGAGCTGTACCTGACCACAGGGCTGTAAGGCTCTGCTGCCTCTGGTCTTATCCACCCCACATCTGATGGGCTTCCTCAGAAACCTTTGGCAAAAGTCTGACAAATAAAAGGTGTTCCAGACCATTTCGTATACAACAATGCAGATTTATTTATTTATTTATTTATTTTTACAAAACTTGGTTGCAAAAGTAATTTTCTAATCAGCTTTAGCTTAAATTCCTTTGCTTTTCTATAGCAGCAAACACCAAGATAGGAAATGCTATCTTTTAGCATGACCTTGGGCTAATTTTACCTTACATAACAATTTTAATAGAGCTTGGAAGCATAGTTTTGGTTTTCTGTCCCTTCATAAAAATTGTGATGCAGGTATCAGCTTGCTGGAGCTTGCCAGCATCCTTTCCTTGGTACCAGTAGGAACAAGAACTCTCACCCTGGGACACATGGCTCTGGAGCGAGGCTTCTGAGGAAGTGGCAATGTCTGCCACTTGCTATTGATCATTGCTGGAGACACAGTAATAGATTAAGTGGCTGAGTATTATCATTCTTACATTTTTTAGTTTACAAGGACAAAGCCTTGTTGAAGCCTCTTCTGCTACTGAGCAATAATATATTCCCTCTTCCTGTAGATTTGCTTCCAAATACATTTTCTGCTGCCTACCAGAACATCAGCTGATTTTGCAGCCTTTGCCTCTGTGGGAAGATTAGACAGATCTCTCTCCTCTGCTCATTTTTGTAAAATCTGTGGGCACTTAATTTTCTAAAGAGATTTCTCTCTTCTGAGTTTTTGTTACAATCTATGTCAGAAAATGAAACAATCTAAATGTGCAGAATTTGAATGGAAAATGGAGGGAGGAGGATTAACACCTACAAGTATTCGAAGGGCACTGGCATCAACAAGGGAGAGGAATTTTCTAGGAGTATCCAAGAGCTTATACTAGAATCAAGAATAACTAAAATAAAGCAAAAGTGTGTATTTGGACAAGTACAAGTAAAAAAATTCTCAGGTTTACTGCTTTGTAGAACAGACTGCAGAAATAAAATCCTTATGCCTCATCATTTACAGAGTCCTCTGGAATATACTGGATGGAAGCATGCAGTAGAAGGATGGAAAAGATGACCCAAGAGTCATGACTGAAATTCTCTAGGAAGAAGCAAATTTGCTATTGGTCATTTATGGGACAACAGTCTGCAGACAGAAAATAAGACTAAAAGGAAGGCGTCATCCATGCCCTGTGGGAATTGCAGCCTACAGCCCTGATCGTGCAGCTTTTTCTGTAGAGATGAACCCTGGAGGCACGGCCGAATGGAAATCTAGAGCCTAGAGGGCTCTGCAGAGCTACATATCTGGCTGCAGAATAAGGCCTGTGTGAAGAAAGCTAGATTTAGCTTGTATCTACTGAGTGAGCATGTATGTAGCACAGCCCTGGGTGTTCAGATGGTTTATTTGGAGCTCTGGGATACTTAACTACCGATGGAAAACACCCATCGGCTTCAACTGACCCATTCAATGCTTTTGTCCTGTTCTAAAAAGTGGCAGAGACGTTACCTTGCACTTTTCTTTAAATAGTGGTGAAAGAGAGAGTCATGGCACAGTTTCGAAGAGTGCTTACCAGCCCAAGATTTGGTACACAGGTTGCTAGTGCATGTTGAGGCATCCTTATATGCTACTAGAATGGACTTGTCCGCCTGACTAACCTGATCTGTTAATAGAGAAGAAACTGCCCTTCCCCTTAATTTTTTTGAATAACTTGCCTGAAAAAGTTTGACTCCTGAAAATATTTGTGGCTTGGCGTTCTAGTCCCTTTCTAGGAAAATGAGAAGCTTTCTCAAACCAAATGATTACAGGACAGTGCAAAAAAAGCCCCAAACCTATGTTTGCTGCCTTGTAATGGGAGTTTTTGTACAGAAGCTGTATGGAAAACTGCTTGGGGGCACATTAATTTAGTTTTGGACATTTACTTTCTCACGTACAGAGAGACTAAATTTTCTGGTTTTAAAAAAGGTAACTGGAATATTTCAACTCAATAACTTATTCAGGGAACCTAGTTGAAGCTATATGAAGTCTGCGCTGTTGAGATGAAGATGTGAGATCAGTAGCAATCTCAGTCCTGCTTTCTAAGACAGTCTTAAATGAATTGTGGTACAGGTAACCAGTCCATTTTTTTTACTGAGGGATCAGAAATGCACACAGTGGAGAGGCAGCCTATCTATTATCTATTTTTAAGACATATAATGATGTAGTATAAGGCTTTCTTCAGACCTGTGCTCACAGCTGTACTCCAATACTCATTAAATCCACCTTAAAACCTCTGAATGCAGAGGGGCAGATTTTCTTGTTTTTAGCTGCCAATGTGGCATCAGGTTTTGGAGATTTGTCTGCATCGTATGACACTACCAGCTTGGCTAGATTTTGGAGAAATGACCTGTTTTAATTTTCTTACTAATAATGGATATCAGACTGTTTTATTTATTTTCCATTCCGTGGATCATTATTCAGGAATGATGGGAAGCGCTAGAGCCTCCTTTTTGCTTCTACTTTGCTGTTCACCACTCTGCTCATTCTTTCATTTACTCATGTCTTTTCTTCCCATTTTCTTAATTTCATGTATACCTGCCCTTTCTGTTTCCATACCTTCTCATCTCTTTCTCATTTACTTCTTTTTCTATTTCTTCCACATAGGCTCCTCCACCATCTGTTCAGTTCAATGCATTCTTCCAGCCTGAGTAGCAAAATACTTTGAAAATCCTGAAGGAGGTTTATAGGATGGAAGCAGCAGGAAATGAGGGTGCAGAAACAAAGAGGAAGCCTTACTCGTGAAATGGTGAGGCACTGTCAGCAAGAGGGGGAAAAACAATGGTGAAGACAGAATGTGCATGCTTAAAATCCAGCCTGAACTGGGACCATTCCTCTTCTGCTTTTCCCTAGCTTTTGCCTCACTGACCTGAGGACTTTGGCCTTTATCCCTAATGTTAATGAACAGAAAAAACATAAACACCCATAAAGCTATCCTAGACCAAGAAGGACATATCTAATATGCTTATTTTTGAAGGACTTCAAGAAGTAACCTTTGAACTGAAGTTTACTCAAGTAAACAAGACAAGAATTAGGGTTTTGAGAATGGGTTGTGAGAGCAAATATTTTTGCTTGCAATATTTTTTACATTCCAGAAATAACTGGTGAGTTATGTGAGCTGTAGATATGCAACTCCTCCTAAATTAATATAATTTTCATTTAAAAATGTATTGGACATGTAGTCTTCTCTCTTCCAGCTCAGAACTATTTTGTATTTCATTGCCAGCAACCCTGAGCATGCCTGTGTTTCAGTAACTGCTGTAACTAGTGTTAAATGAAAAATGATCTGAGCTGGCTTCCAACTGAAATTAGCTTGGTTACTGATAGCTCTATAGAAATGGCCAAATGAAACATAGAATGGTTTGCAGTACATGCCTAGGAAGGCTCTGTGGTTAACTGAAGTTGAGTTCTGTGGTGTCATGGTTATGCTCCTTGTCATATCTGAAGTAGGTGGGGGAGAGCTAGTTTATGTGTATCTGCATATTAGCTGAAAATACTGCAGAAGCTACAGTCAAGACATACCTGGGATTTCTTCACGCCAACTTATATCCACCGTTTAAAATATGGTTACTGTTACAAGTGCTTCCTAAAATCAAGTTGATGCAGATTATGTCTATGAAATTGTGCAGAGCTTATGTAGGATAGACATATTTAGATTAGATATAAGGAAGTTCTTCACCGTGAGGATGGTGAGGCACTGGAACAGGTTGCCCAGAGAAGTAGTGGATGCTCCATCCCTGGAAGTGTTCAAGGCCAGATTGGACAGGACTTAGAGCAACCTGGTGTAGTGGAAGGTGTCCCTGCTCATGGCAAGGGATTGGAACTAGATGACCTTCAAGGTCCCTTCCAACCCAAACCATTCTGTGATCTGTTTTGATTTTTATAGTATGAAATAAAGTGCCAGATGTGATTTTTTTTTATAACCCAGCTCTTCTATTGTCTAGACGCTAATACCTGCCAGCTTGTATTCACAGAACAAGTTTTCTCTAATTTGGAATTCAGAGTGGACAACCTGTAGTATTTCTCTTTTACCCTTTAAAAAACAAATCACTTTTCTGCTCAACTTTTGAGTCTGAAAGACTCTCTTGTAAACCAAGTTCAACTCTGTTCTGAATTCCCTCCTTCCCCCAAAACAGTAATGACTACATGAAATGACAAACCAGAAGACCTATATACCTCTCACTAATCACTGAAGAGTTCATGTTTGTGCAGGCATAATATCACATTTAATGGGTCCATGGTATGTCAGTGAAAGAGATTCATAATGTGAGAATAGAACAAAGATACTGTAATTCTTTACTCAGCACTGCTTTGTGCTCAAACAACTGACCTGATGGGGCACTGAAAGAACTTCTTTCACACACTTGTCCCCCATTGTGTTCTGCAGGGGCCTTCACAGCGTTAGAAGTATCTGACACAATTCCTGCTTTGTACAGTCTCTTAACACCACGTTGGGTCCGAAGTAGCTGAAAGACTGAGTCTATTACAGTGAAAGAGGCTCTTTATTCATAGACTGTAAAGCCATAAGGGATCCTTGAGATCATCTAGTTTATCTCCTGCATAACATAAGCCTTGCATAAATGCCTGTTTGAATAAAGCATATCTTTCAGAGAGCTTTTCGCCCTTTGCTTGAAAGTCTCAACTGATGAGGAAGCCATCACAGCCTTTGCATGTTCTTTTAGGCTTTGCAATTTACAGCCTCAAGCCTGTTACCAGTTTACAGCTTAGATTGCACCACTTCTGTTTCCAATCTGCTCTTGTTTCCTCTGGACTGTGACCAAGTCACGTTTTTTACTTTTTCTTGTACAGTAGATAGAACAAAATACAGACTAAAATAATCGGATATGTTTAGAGAAAATGTTAGTAAAAATATTAACATTTAATGTCTGGGTAGTTTTATTAGGATATATACTACTAAAGTCCTAAAACCAATTTTCAAGAATTACCGTAGAATGTTAGTGAGAGGTATTTAGGTATGTGTATGTTAAAGATGCAAGTAGACCCCAAGAGTATTTTTGAACAGACTGGTATGCATCTGACTCAGAGACCTCACTGCCTTTGTAAAGGAACGGCTGTTAGTTCGCTTATTTCCCATCAGTCCAGTACAATGGTAACAGGTCAACATCATGTGGAGGTACTAGTGTAGGTCTGAAAGTGGTAGAGCTGGGTTGGCATTCGACTGGTCCCAAGCACAGGATCCTGGCCCCTGAAGTTGCTTCTCACTGTCTAGCCTTGTGCTTGGGACAGGTGGGTTCAATCAGTCCCATACTGCTAGGAAGCTTGCAATCACTCTTCATTAATTTGCTGATAATAAGTTCTCATGTGATGCTGTCAAAAACCTGTTTCTGAAGAACTGAGGATTTTATGAGATGAATTTGTAGCGTGGCGTGGAGCTGAAATAAATTCAGAAGAATTGGGTTTGTAGATGGCTTAACTAGCTAGTATCTTGCACGAAATCTTTTGGATGATAACAGATCCAATAAAAATGCCATTCATTTCAAGCAACAAACATAGAATTAGCAACTACAGTTCCAAATAACATGAAAATTTATGATTCTTTACAAAAGATGGGAGAACAGTTTACATATATTTAGCTCCTTTCCATCCCTTAATTATATGCAGCTGTTATAGCAAATTGTCAATACATACTCACAATTTTGTGACAGTATTTTTGGAAGCGTATTTCCTGTGAGCCAGAATATGGATTTACATAGTACTAAAAATTTTTCATCACTTTTCTTACCATCCTTGAAACAGAAATTACTTAACTCAAACTGACAGCTACATTTAGTAGGAAAGGAGTTTAATTTAAAACTGAAAAATACAACATCAATAATTGCTATTACGTGTCCCTTAAAAATATCATGAATTTATCTGTGTTCCCTCCCCTCTTCTACCTAGTGCTGGTGAACTTTCTAGGTTAATGATACTTGCAGGCATGAATTCTTCTCCCAGGGCAGCTGCTTTTCCGTCTCAGACTGGTCCCTGCAACTATGTGGAAACATGCCTGAATATATGAGGTAAAGAGAAGCAGAGGAGAGATGTCCGAGATCTTGTTTTTTTAGGACTGCTGTCCTGGAAGACTTGAATACCGTGAAGTTCAGCCAGTTACTCAGAAGTTATTCTTGACACAACCCAGAATAAGTTAAAACCAAATAAAACTACTTATTTACACAGTTGAAAACAGGTAACATGAAATGCAAAACATGCAAAAATACATGAAGGGAAATGAAAGCAAAAAAACCCCAACCCAATACTCATCTCTGCCAGGGGCTCTGGTTAGCACCAAAGGTCCTTTCTCCCTGGATGAGTCAATTCTCTGTCTGGCAGGTGCTCTGTACTGTTCTTGCCTCTACAGCTTGAGATTGCTTGTGCGGAAGAGTCCCCCCTCTTAGGGGCCACTAGGTCTCTTTCTAGCCCACTTCTGAGGAGGAGAAGGGGAATCATGGAGAGTACAGCCTCTCTTCCTGATCCTGCATCAGCTAGTTTTAGTAATACAAGCGAGGGAGAATTTACACCCTTCTGCTAGTAAACTGGTGTTTACAGCTTCCTGCTTAGGTGAGTTCAGGATTGGATCTCTACCAGGTAGTCATGGGCATGGCTTTGTTTTGCAAAGAAGCTGTGCCAATTACTAGCAGTTCGCAGGAAGGTGAAAGTTCACATCTTTTCAGCTAAATCATAACCTCACCCATGTGCAGAAGTTGCACCACTTCATGCTGATGTGATGAATCTGTGAAGTGGCACCAGGAACTGATGGCTTCAAAGTTTTGGAGCTGAAGTGTGAAGAGTCCTGTAAATGCTTTCCCTTATGATATGCTGTGTTTTTATGAACAACAGAATTTAAAGGATTCTTTTGACCAAAATAATGTTTATCAGTTAGGTGTTGTGTATTCCCCCCCAACCCCCCCCCCCCGGAGTCAAAACAGACCCATGCTAAGCACTGATACAATAAAGCATAACAAATTGGAATTTGCTATTCCAGCTATTTTGCTAATGTACCTATTTCCCTGGGCTTTTAGATCTCTTAGAACAAGAGAAAAATGCTTATTGGTATATAAAGAGTAGGCAGTACTTGATTTTACTTACAAACTGAAGCACAGATCCTTTAATAGCATCCATGTGATAGGTTATTATATCACTTGAATCTTGTCCCAGCAGTTGTATTTTGAATTGTAGAGGTTACTGAGCCAAGTGGGCTTTACTTTGTGTGCCACTCTGGTTTTTTGTATTGTACCAAAATGACAGTATTCCCTTGCTTCTCAACAAGCCACTAAATAAAATCTGTGTTTACTTTCTGAAGCTGCCAAGTTAGGCAGAGTTATAAATAGAAAAATAATTCTGAAGGAGGAAGCAGGGTGAGGTTTTATTGGAAAGGTTATCTTCCCAGTGGGTTTTTATAGCATACTTAGGCTCATGTTTTGCGCTCAGTCCTTTAGTCGCATTCCAGGCTGTTGCTTTGAATCCGATTTCTGGTTTCTGAACCAAAAAAGAAGTAATATAGCGGTTGTTGTGTGCCATCTAGTGTTCCTCGTATGAAGCAGACTTTCTGAGGAGGATCGCCTAAGTTCCCACAGGACGGTTGTCCTGCATCCTGCGCTTGCAGGACCATTGTGGTCTTGCCTCCTGTGCAAAACGCTTGCAAAGTGTAAGGTTCTGAAGCCTCGGTGCTCTCCCTGTGCTGCTGACACCAGGGCTGGGAAAGGGAAGGAAGAAAGGGAACGGTGGGAGGGGAGAGCACTAAGGCAGTTCTTTCATGTTATAGATAGGTACCACGGTTTAAATATCACCTGCAGGTCGCACTAGAATATAACAATGATGATCACATCAATGTTGTGATAGTCCCTGAACTTGAAGAGCAGAAATTTGGCTTAAAGCAAATGAACTGAATGTCCCTGTGCTGCAGCTGTGCAGAGTGTAAGTCTGAATATAGATTCAGTATCGTTCAGGTCCTGTTTTGGTACTGCATGGGCCTTGAGTCCGGGGACCCTGCAGGATGTACCATCCTCACAGTGAGGAGAGTGGTCTACATACTTCATCTTTAGAAACTATTCTGATTTAGTATGTCTCACTTCCAGTACGTCTGTTTTTATTGATCCAAAAATAACTAAACTGAATACCTCGAGATGGGTGTCACAGTTAGTAAGAGACTAATTTTAAATGGTGTAAACAAAAGATGGCTGAAGACCTGGGAAACTTGCAGGGATTGCAGTAACACCAAAGAGGTTTGCACTTTACCAAGGTTATAATAGAAGTCTCTGAAAATTCAGAAAATTGAATCCATGTGGTCCAGTCTCCAACAGCTAAGCCTTGGAGATCAACATTTAGCTCTGGCGTTGCTTATGTGACTTTTGTGGATGACCACAGGGCAAACATTTGAAACCATTCATTGTTCTGTGCGTTAATGAGGAAGTGAAGTGTTGAGAAAGGGAACATTAAACAGAACTGAAAATATTTGAATTAGAGAAAGAAAACACTGGGTGTGTGGAAGCAGACCTGAGCAGCAAGTTTAAGTTCAAGCTGAATTTTGACAGGCTGTATTTTATCAGGCTCCTTTGTTCCAGTTTAGGTAAATATAAATTATTTTTGAGAGATAATTCTTTCCAAAGGAAGGTCAGTGTAAGCAAATGTAGATAAACAATGTAGAAAGACTGAACTGGTAACTCATTTTCTGGGTATTCTGTGGTTGTAGGTAAAAATCAGAATGAAAATGCTTATTAGTAGAGTACTTACTGTTATTGAAGGAGACGTGGTTCAAGAACAGCAACTGGTGGAATCACTAAGAACTAGATGAACTGCCTGACATTAGAAGTGTATGGTAACCATATTTTTTGAGATCCTTCAGAAATCCAGGGCAATCCACCGTGTGCATGCAGTGAATCCATAATACTTGATAAAGCAGTAACTGAAAATAATTGCAGTGACTACACATGTGATAATGTTTCAGATTTAGTAGCTATCCTCATGGGCAGCATACAGCCCAAATCAGGCAATTTGAAACCTTCACAGCAATGACATCTTTTAATTCAGTTTCTTTTGGCCCTTACAACCTCTGCTGGTCCTAATACTGTAGTACCTTTTTTCTCCTGGTACTTCTTTCAGTAGTTAAAGCAAAAAGTTCAACAGGCTCTGCAAAAATTGATTAAAAAAAAGATCAATGCACTTGAACTAGCCCAAGAGATCTCTCTTGTAGACAAAAGAATAAGTATCTGCCTACTTCTCCTAACTACTTGTGATTTCTTTGGGTTTAAGTCAAAATCCTATCGGAAATCCAGGATTCTTTTTCTCTCAAAAATAGCTTCTCTAAATCACGGACTATGTTTCTGGCTTTTCCAATTAGTTTGTTATTGACCAGAATAGCTAGCCAAAGATTCATGTGTAACCCCTGGTCCCCTTTGCTGCTTTCATGATCCATTGGGTGAGTCACTGCTTAGTAATTTCGCCTCTGGAATTCAAACCTGGAAAACCTGGGGAGGAGTTATTTCTTTCTAAGAGGACTCCAGATGAATAGGTGATCATCATTAAGTCTGTGCAAAGGGCAGGAGTTTTTCTTGTCACATCCTGTGGATTTTGATTGAGAAATGGAAATAAAAGACAGCAGAGAATACCAGCAAAATCCGTAGTAAAAGTAGTATGTGAAGGACACAGCTATAAATTGACACTGTTACCCAAAGACTGTCTCCCAAATCAAAGGGAATTTGTGAACTGTGTCTGTAGATTTGCCCAAACTATAACACTATGTATTCTTTTTTTTTTTTTGGTATGTGTATGTGTGTATGGTATGCACAATACAACTAACAGCTGTATGGAGCTTGGCGCATCCTCCTATACAATGTTAATAATGGGGAAAAAATAAACATTGCACACAGCAGCAAAAAATGATAAAATAGCCAGTTTCCTAAATGAAAGATGAGATAAAGCTTGGTTCTGTACCTCAGGAAACACATCAGCGTTTTCATCATACGCAGCCTGGAATGCTGGCTATAAACAATAGGCTGGCAACACAAGGGGAGGAAAGGAGAGAATTACTTAGTCTAAACAATTTATCTAAGAAAAGTTTAATGAGCTACTTCTGTGTCTCAGTACAAACACAGGGTTTTAGCTTAAATGAGCATGTTCTTTAAGGCAACATTTAGAGGATTATTAGCAGGGGTGGAAGACAGAATGCTGAAAGGGTTGTGCAAAGGAGTTTTGTTGTCACTTTGAAGAGAGGGGCTGCCTCATCCTGGTGCCGGAAGGGAAGAGTAAATGTCTGTGAGGTTATTTACCCTTTCCTCTGACCTTCCCCATTGTTCGGTCTCAGTGATCCTTTGTTTCCTATTTTGTTCTGTCCAGCTCTGAAGATGCTTCCACAGAAGAGAATGCAGGATGTTAAAATGGAGAACATATCCAAGGAAAAGATTATTAAACCTCTCAGGATGAGCTACATGGCCAATCACATTTGTGTGAGAAGTAAGTTTCTCTTTTGGACAAACATACATAGAAGAAACCAAATGATAAAGATCATCTGAGCTCTGTAATGTGAAACAGGACAAAGGATGTCCAGAGTCTCATTTATTTTCATTATGTTAGAGCTTAGCAGCCTCTATCTTGGTGCAGGACCCCATCATAGCAGCCCTAGTATGAAATGACAGGCCCTGCCCCAAAGCCTGCAGAAGCAGTGGTGGGACACAGCAAAGGGATATACAACTGACCAGTGAGTAGAGCACATCAGCCAAGATGAGAGCTGGTGCCCTTTTCCCTTTAGTAGAATTTGCTTTGGTGAGAGGTAACAGGCCTGGAGCAGACAGATAATCTTGGAAGTAATGGTGAAGATGAATTGGGGCTTGCAGGTGAATAGTTCAAGGATTTCCCACAGCTTCCTGCGCTTCCATCTTTGTTCAGATTGAGCCTTCTCAGTGAGAACCAGGAGGCAGAAGTCCACAGTGAACACAATATAATTACTATGGCAACCTTGGAGGCATATCAGGAAGATTCTGACAAACCTCCTTGTTATAAAAGCTGGGTCAGTAATGTTCCTGTCCATCTGATTCAACAGGAACCTGCCTCCTCCAGGCAGTGGAGAGTGGAGGGAGGCACTTATTCCCCAGTGTAAAGTGAGGGCACTCACATGCTGAAACCAAGATCAGGTACTGCTTTTTGCTTTGAAAGTTTTTGGGATATATAAATGGAGATGTCTTTAATCCAGTTCTCTTTCTTCCTTGGAAGGCCAGTCTCATTTCTGAGGGTCTATCAAGGAAGCTGGAGAAAAATCAGAACTATGACAATGTTTGAATAGCTGGCAACCTTCCCATGCTTTCAAATGGCTTTTAAAACAATGCTTTTGATGCACATATTGCTAGGTAACACTGAGGCTGATTTCAAGGTAATTAAATTATCTGTTCCTTACCATCAGGATCTCACTGACAAGGGCTAAGAGACTCTGAGAACCAGAGATCACAATAGAAAATTGAATTGCAATTTTGGAAATTTCTGGAGCTCTGTGCATAGTTATATGCTCACTAAATACCAGCTATTAGCTTTAAGGAAGTGGAATCTGGAATGGAAACAATGGGTCTGAAATCCTCACTAAATTGCCAGAAAGTTAGTGATTTCATGCCAATTCACAAGACCAAGCCAGGTAGTTTGAAAAATATCAGGAAACTGTGAGGAAGCTGAAGGAGTAAAGAGCTTTCCACCCAGCCTGCCTTTCATGGACCCCGGCAAACCTGCGCTATGTGTCCACGGGGAACACCCTCTTGCCAGTAGGGAAACTGAATGTGGATGTCCTGGTCCCACCCAGAGACTTCATGCAGACTCTGCTGGCTTCTCTGGGGGCATACACAAGTTGGACATATGCTCTTAATGACTTCCTGGAGGATTCAAGCCTTTTCTTTAAGTATGTTTAGGGAAGACTGGAGAAAAAAGAAATATAGTTCTTTGGAGATGAAGTAATGGCAAATATCTTGGGGGTGGAAAAGGGAGGCCAAGATTTAGACTTCAATAACCTTGCCAGTGGAATAAGCTCTACTATGTGGGATGTGAATAAAGATCCTCTCAATGCATAGCAGTATTTTATGATCCCTTGAAAGGTGAAAACTGTCTTGGCAGCACAAGAATTCTCATATCAACAATGTTGAATGTTTCAACAGAAAAACCTTGATGAAGTGAAAGCCAAGAGCATTAAGAATGCTGAGGCATATTTTCGCCTGATTTTAGAAGTAGCATGAGTTGGTAAAAAGAGACACTTTGTACCAAAACTTTTCTGGCTCTAAATATCTTCAGAAACATTTTCTAGCTTGTAAGGAGAGTTCATATTTTGGGACAAAAGCTTTGCCAAGGCAACAAACCAAGAAGGGATAGGATTGTGTTCTAATTTGGAAGATTGCAATTGTTCTGCCAGATGGCATGACTTTTTACTGTGCCATAAGATAGGCTAAACGGCAAATACAAAAATAGCAGGATATGGCTTACAAATTAAGTGTTATGGAAATCTGTCAGCTCAAAACTGCTTAAAAGTTTTAATAAAAGTATGATTATAATTTCAAGAAGTATCTAATGACCTGATTGAGATTTTAGTGTGTGCTGAATGTGTAATTCTGACCAGATGACACTAAAGATGGAAGTGCTTTTAGCATATGTAGCATACAGAAATATTTCACCAAGATTCTTCTCCTTAAAAAAACCCCACAGAATGGTTCTGCCTTCTCCTGGCTCTCCATCAGCCCTCCCCAGACCCCATTCCCTCCACAAACACTCCTGTGTAAGAATTTGTAGCATGATGTCACAACCACTCTGTTACTCTGCCGCAGTGTGAGAGTTTTCTATGAAAAAATAATTAAAGCCATATATTGTCAGTGTGGTCTAATGGAGCTTGTAATTGTTCTCAGTTGAGCTTAATGAGATAGATAGCAAACAATACTTGTGACTAAATGTAAAGGGGGGAAAGCAGTAGAAAGATTTTAAAAAAATTAAGATAAAAACATATTAGAGAAGAGACAAGTAAAATGCATCAACTTCACAAAGGGTCAACATCATGAGCGAAGTTGGTTTTGCCACCAGAATACATTAAGCTGAATACATTTTTAAGGATGATTCAGCTCCAAGGACTTTTATGTGGTATTAAGCCACATAAAATTCTGATCACCTGCCATCATTATTTAGGCAGTGAAAAACCTTTTGAGTGTTTAGCCTTGGTGGGGAGAATTCAGACTGCTGAAATTAGGTGCACAGGCTTCTGCAATCACTGCAGAGACAGAGTACCCCTGAAGACCTCTGTAGGGCTTTTTTCATTGTTTAAATAGGGAGCTTAGCATCTCATGTAGGCTGATGTAAGGCTCCTGCATGTGGAACAAAGTGCTCCAAGACTAGCCAACATCAAAGACTATTTCTTTGGATGTGTCCCAGGGTGAAGAGGTGCCTGATACTTGGCTCCATTTGGACTTGGTTATCCTCATGATTTGGAACTAAGTTTGTTGGGGTTTTTTTGAGGGTAGGTGCCCAACTGCTGAGGATGTAACAGCATTTGCTCACTTTGGAGCTGCTCAGGACACTACTCAGAAGTGGAGCATTTGCTAAGAAACATCTTCTATTTCCCATTCTACAGCTTTTACCGTAGGCCTGCAGGACATCCCGAGTGAGGCAGTGTTCAACCTCGCTCCTACATATGCAGAGCCACAGTGCAATGGGAAACACAAGACACAGGATGGGGAAGAAGCAAAAGAAAGGCTTTAGATAGGCCACTTGCTGTGTGTTGAGCCCAGTGACTCCTGGGAGGAGACAAAAGAGGTCTCTGGCTCTGAACACAATGTGGCCCAAAGAAGTTATTTTCCAGATGTGTTTTGAGTGGAAAGAGCATCTGGGCCAGACAGTTCCAGCAAGAAACACCACGGCTGCCCATGGTCATGCTGTGGTGACCCCTTCTCATGGCTGAACCCTGTTACACAGGGTTGGGGCAGGTCTTACGGATACTGGAGGCACTTGTTTGCCCCATGTACTCCAAAGCAGAAGTGGGCCTCATTAACACAACACAGCTATGAAGAAAATATTTTGGGACCAAACCAAAGAGTCCCTGATGTTGATGTAGACTTTTTGGGGCCAAGGGGTTGCAAAATGGCCTTTTTCGCTTCCATGTGAAAGGAAGGCAAGAACTGAAGGTGCTGAAGAAACAGTGCATTTTTTAAAAAATGAAAACACAGCTGATAGCATTTCCTTTTTAATTGTGTTTTAAGTGGCTTTAAGAGGGTCTTTCTAGCCATCTAAGCTCTTATTGCCATAGTGTCTGAATGTCTAATGTGAATTTATTGCAATGGTTGTATATTTGTGGTTGAGTTTATTATTTAACGGCTCATTTTGAAAGGCTTTAGACTGTCATTAAGATGAGACGTGTGTGAATAAAGCCAGCAGGATTTGTCTAGTAACGGTGTGTGGTAGTAAAGGACTGAGAAAGAGAACTGTAATGATTTGTTTTCTGTGTGCCAACTTTAACAGAGAAAAGTTGGAATGATTTGGGGGAGAGGACAAAGGAAATGACAATTAGTTAATGCCGGTTTTCAACAGATTAAGTTTACATTGACTGTTTTAGAGATTTTTGTAATTTGTATTGTGAGAAGGCAGCATTTGTTTCTGTGGCAGACTCCTCCTACAACTCTGCAGTCTCTGCTCCTGTCTGTCTGCCTGTGGATACTTAATTATATGTGAATATTTTAACAGGAAAACACAGTGAATGGCTAAACCAGGTCAAAGAAGATTTATGCAGCTTTCCCATATAATTTACAGGAAAAGTCTGCGAAAAGAAATCTGTTCTTGCTTTTCCTGCTTTTAAGTGGCTGAAATGCCTGTCTTTCTTGCCTCTGTTTTGTTCAGAATATTTATGGATATGTTTACTTATTAATGAAATTTCTTAGACATAAGAACTATTTCCATTCTCCAAACTACTTACAGTAACTATATCAACTTGCTGGCTCTGTTTGGAGACTATGAGTTCCAGGAAAAGATATGTGGGTGTTAGTAGGGAGTGGGCAGGGAGAAGTATTTATTTAATTTGCTTAAGGCAATGCTTTGTCCAAAACGTTTTGGGCTTGAAAGATGGATACCGCAGCTCTCCATGTACTCCTGGGCCTCTCCACAACCTCTTTCTGTAGTATGGGAGGTGGTGGTGCGTCAGGCTGTGTGACATAGGACATGCATGGCACATGGAACCAGAGGGCTAAGGCAGCTCTGTGTCACCAGCCGGGATCCTTGCAGTGTGGGCCTTCCTGATCACATTCTACACAAATCAATAACATCACACATGGCGCATGTGGTCATGTGGCTAGAGAGGGAATATGAGATTGTCCCGAAGGAATTGTGAAAAACATGTCTAAATGTAACATTTCTGCTTTGTTCCAGCAGAACAAGTGAGTGTACTGTGAAACTGAGGGTGTTGTGAGTGCTGGCCCACAGCTTACTGTGTATGTGATGCAGTACAATCATACAGACCTTGGTATTTGTGAATTAATGCTGAAATTTTCAGAATATTCCAGGGAATTTAAATAACTAACCCCAAAGCACTCATGAGAGAGTTTTCTATGCTTTTCCTCCCGGAATGAATAGAATATTTTCTTCTTTTCTATGTTCTCATTATACACAGAAGTAAGCCTCTTTAGAACTGGTGAGTGTGGTGATGAGTCTTCCTTCCAGGGAAAGCGTAAACTACAGATGAGCTCCTTTGGGGCATTAGGTAACTGAAACATATAAACAGTACACAGGCATATGTTGAGTGAAAAATGAACTTCGTGGCTGAAATAATTTTCACAGCAATGAGTATAAGGGCTAGGGCTTTAGTGGGAGAGAAAACATCATGGAAACATGGAGAGGGGAAAAAGCCACAGAGGGAAAACAGATTAAGGTGTAGGAAGAAAAGCTGATGGAGCGCTTTCCAAGCAGATTTGGCTGAAAGGAGGTTTGGAGCTGTGACAGAAGAATGTAATTCCTCTTTGACTCTTGTTCTGTTCAGGAAGACATGCAGTTATATATTATTTCTAAATGAGGAGATTTACATCATAGGAATACTTTATTTTTTATTCAGAAAAGAAAAAAAATCCACATAAGACTCCATTTTGGCTCAAATGGTTTAGGTCAAAGAGATGAGATAAAAAATATTTATCAAGACTTTGCTACTTTTATCTTTATGGTGTGCCCTTGCTGGGGTTTATCAATGCCAACAGCATGTTATAATTCTAGAAGAAGGGAGGCAAGGGAGCCCTAATAAATAAGTTACAGGGAAATTTATGCTTCCAGCCACCTGCTACCCAGTCAACTGTGTTAATGCCTGGCAAAATCGAAGTCCCTGTGAGATTTCCTGTCTCCTGAATATTAGTTTCCCCTGTAGTAGGTAGGTACCTCTCTAATGGGTTTCTGGCCACCTGCAGACCTGTCCAGCTGGGTAAATTGCATTGCATTGTAATGAACCTGTTTAAGCAACAAGAAGGGAAGTTGCTACAAAATTATTTCTATAATTGGAAAAAACCTCCTTAATTAAAATATTATGCTCTTAAGTATCAACTAGAACAGTTAGAAAACTGAAACCACTTAATAGTAGCTTGCCTTTTTGTCCTATCTTAGATGGTAATGAATGTAGCTGATGACACCTATTGCAGGTCATATTAGCAGGACATACTAAGTTGTGTGATCTGTGTAGTGAGGCATATGGGGACATTGCAGACATTAACTGGACATGCTGTTTGGATATTTTATTAAAATATGTTTTCTAGACACTTTGCTATGCACCTGGAGCCTAATGTATTCATAGTTAATAAATTCTAATGGATATATAAATGTGCAAGGGAGGCAAGGTCAGTGAGAAGGTAGATGTGTCCCATAAATAGCACACTCCAGAGACTTTTGTCTGAGATGACAAATTTCACCCTCCTTTCCTTTTCACCCCTCCTCCTCTGAAAGTACTCCTCATGGGAAAAGTAGCAGAGGGATCCAATGGGTACGTGACTCATGGAAACATCAAGAAAGAATGGCAAGGATAGTAATCTAGTTTTTCACATTGCCATGTGACTTGTCACAGAAAATGAAGTGGCTAAACCTGATAGAAAAGAAGGAGATTTTCCAGTGTGGCAAAGGTGACAGGCAGGGGTCTCTAACCATAACAGCTGAGAAAGTGTTGTCCTTTATGGAAAAACCCTGCCTTTAAGGTGAGGAGGTGAATAGCTCAGCCTCACGAGCAATCTCTTGCTCACAAGCAACTGGGGAAATCTTGGCTGATAAGTATAATCTGGAAGGATATATTCCTGCCTTGTATTTTTCTGTTGCCATTTTATTATTGCAGATCTCTGTTTTAATCTGTGTGTTACAAAATGAAATGATCCTTATCTTTTATAGGTATTTTGTATGGTAATAAACTGATTTGCTGCTACCAGGTAGACACTGGATAGTGTAATCGCCAACATTAAAACTGCTGGATTTCTCCCAGAGTACCACACACTGTAGGCATGGTTACAAGTTCCCCCAGAGTCTATAAAGTAGCATCTATTTGTCTGCAAATGCATGCTGTAAACTGGTAGGTTTGACTGTCTAAACTGGAGAGGAGGAGAGTTTTCCAGGGTGTGGATTTGGACATCAATTGATTTGTGTTGTGGTGCCTCAGTGGGGCTGGTCTGGTCTGGTCACCTGCTCTGGTGATTCTCCTAGGAGCCAAGATTATGGGGTGACTCTGGGTAGCAGAGATGCCCTGCGAGATAGAAAGTTATACTTGCAAAGAGGAAGCTGTTTTGCTGCTTTTTCCATAATCATAAGAAAGTGAGAAGAAAGTGAGAAAAAAGTGAGAACTATGAGTTGTTGGAACACTCCTGATCCTTCCTTATGGCAATATCACCTTATGACCATGGGAAATACCTGCCTCTTCTGTGTATTGTGTCATGGCATTGGAGATTTTGCTTTTGAATTCGGCTTTGGTTGAGTAAATATTGTGATTCTGTTTGGTCTTGCTGTCCTAGCTTCTCTTGAGTTTTTAAATGAACCTCTGTGTTGAGGCATTGCTCACTGGGCACATACTCCTGAATGCCAGAATGAAACGGTCAGCAGTTAGTGACAGCAATTACAAACAAGATCGATGCCAGTTCCAGCTTTGAAAGTTAAAATATAGCAGCTTGTGCTACCATTTCTGAGTCTCTGCTCCTTTTATGATATTTCTACAGCTACATGAAACGTGGTTAATTAACCTGCCATCACCTTCTTTTCTGTGAATCTGTAGTCACACAATCTACCGGGTATGCTGAAGTTTTTCAGTGATGTATGTTCCTCCCTGTGCTGACACTTTCTTTAACCTCTTCATAATCTACTAAGTTAATTCAGTTTTGCATGTTTTTTTACCTTGTATGCTGGTATTTCTAGTGCTCCTAATCTTTCTATTAATTTTGAAGCAGAAAACCCACATTACTGAGGGTGACCTGGATGGTCATTCTTTCGGTTTGATTCTTAGCCCTGGTCTGGACTTGGCCATGTTTTTGTGGAAGGTAAGGCTTCTCTGTCTTTGCAGAATATACCTTACAATGTGAGCTCACTAACTAGCATTTTTTTGTTAGATAGTTTTTTGTCTGTTATCCTAAGTTTTCAATGAAAAGGAAAACTACAAAAGGAGAAAATTTGCGTTTAATAAAGAAGCTAGGAAAACCTGAAGCTTTTAAATGTCCTCCAGTTTGAGGCAGCCTTAGGATAGTGAAATTAATACGTAAAATTTAGATAAAACGAGAAAGATAGCTACCACTGCAATGCAGTGAAATGGAATTAAGGAGTCTGAGTGATTCTTTCTTGTAAAGGTCAACATCATTGACTGAATTTTTGTGAACCTAATAAATTCTAAGATATGCTATAAATAGGAGCATCTCAAGGGCAATACTTAAGTCATTCAATTGAAAAATGGGACAAAATAAATAGTAAAATGATAATGAGAAATGGCAAATCAAGTTAAAATGGTACGTTTAGACCTGACTTTCTTGATAATACAATTTTAAAATGTTACCAAATCAATTCTTATTTATAATGTGTTTTGGAAAGAGATTAACTGACTTTGGGTACAAACCAGGTTTCTACAGACGTTTTCAATAATGCTAATGCTATTCGTATTTAAAGGCTGTCA
Source organism: Strigops habroptila (assembly GCF_004027225.2). NCBI lineage: Eukaryota > Metazoa > Chordata > Aves > Psittaciformes > Psittacidae > Strigops > Strigops habroptila. Next base: position 112,217,145 of record NC_044277.2, on the reverse strand, counting down.
CAACAATGAAAATCTCTATTTACATATTTGATTTGAATTTTAACCTGTAAATTCAGTCTTTTAGGAGAAATGGAACCAATGCTTTACCGTGTTACATTCACTACAGAACTACAACACTTGATCTCAATTTTCACTGATAAAAGCACAATTTATTGCTAAGGAGGGAGGATAATTAGTCACAGGCTTCTAATAGATTTTGTCAAACTATTTTTTAGAATCAAAAATTCAGGGAATTCCAATAGTTAATGCCCTGTAAGAGATCAAAGTGGTCCATTCCAGCTTTAAACTATATTTGTAGCTTTATAGCAACTACCCCCCAGTTGTACCTTCGTGTATGATTTTTATTTTTATAGAATGAATCAGACTTCATACTGGTCTTTTCTCATGAAGAAGAATGTCTGCAGTCAATTCTCAGCATCCCAAAATGTTCTGTTCCCAGTCCTGTCCTGACTGTAAAAGCTCCTGTTGTGTGCTTTGTCCTGACTGTAAAAATTTCACTGTCTCAAGAGCATGTCATGGTTGAGAGATCAAGTTTGTCTTTGATGTAGCTGGGGCTTGATCAAGTAATTCTATTACCAGGAGATGAGCAGGAGCTGGAGAAGGGATCTGAGCTGGTGACTGGTCTCTATATCGATGTAGATGAGACAGCTGCAGCCTAGCTTGGTTGGCTCCTTTCTGTGTTTTGCTTCCCTTCGAGGATGCATTAGCTTCTCCAGCCAGCCAGGTACACACTACCCTGCAGCAAAACAAATGCTTTGAGCTAATGAGATGTAGAGTGAGAATTCAATCAAATGGAGGCAGCCCTAGGTCTGTAGATTAATATTTTTCCAATCTGTCTCTAATAACAACAGTTTATGTAATGTTTAGTCACTTTCCTGAGCTAATGCTCACTGAACAGAGTGATGAAGGACAGCACCCAAATCATCTGTGTAAGCTGAACTGTCACATTAAACTACATCAGAAATATGAAAAATGAAAATGTCAAAAATGTGAAAGTGGGAACCAGTGGACATTCTCTTGTATGCTCTCTTTTTTTTGGTTTTGAGGTCTTTTCCATTCACCTGTTCCTAAGATAGATATGCTATACTTCTAAATTAATGAATTTTGAAGACACCTTAGCCTTCTCTCACTTGTGTTTTGTCTGCTGGGAGCACACGCAGCAGATCAAGGTAAAGTAATAACAGGAAAGCAATCTGAAGCATAGATGCACAATAACCAGAGGCACTCACACAGAGCAAGTGGTAAGGTCATGGAGAAGTCACATGGAGGGCAGAACCTAAAAGAAAAAGGGACCAGGATATGTACACAGAAATAATGCTGATAGCATCTTCATCTTGTGCTCAAGGCATTCTGCTCCCTAACAAACAAAAGCAGTGTGACTTGATGGGTAGGAGCTAAAGGGTAAAAGAGTAGCAGGTAACTCAGCACAGTGGCCCTGGGCCTCTGCAGCAGAAGTCAGTGTGGTGATGAATAGCTGCTCACTCAGGCCAAAAGGATGCAGGACCCCAGCAGATGTGCAAGGTGTAGCAAAGTGCCTGAGAGCACTCTGAGGAACAGCTGGAGCAGCTGTGGGTGTTGAAGGGGTAGAAGACCAGGACGAGCACCTGGCAAGCAGCAACCCCAGTGAGGAGCTGTCCCTGCAGCAAATTACAGCAGTTAAACTGACTCTCGTTCCTCACACTTGAAACCTTTAGTCAAGAAAATATCTTTGACCTAATGCTGTGAGTGAATTATAGTTTCTTTCTGTGTACTGAAGGTCCTATGGGGTGAACCAATGGTCCTTTGGGATCTTAAATTCTGTAAAGTCAAAGCTGACTGGGACAGCAAAACAAGTGGAATAGATTGTTACAGGTTAATGCTGGTAGGCATGGTAGGCAGCTCAGCTCCACACTGGCAGTCATTAACTCCCCTGCAGCAGCATGGGGGAGAGCATCAGAAGGGCAAAAGCGAGAACACTTCTACACCGCTACATCAATACAACAGACCCCAGATACCTCCAGACCCCAATGGAGTTTGGCTGTTATATACATCTTACATAACAAAAAACCCCTAAGATACTTTTCGCTTTTGTTAACCACCAGGAAAACTTATGTAGTTCTTTGAACGTCTTTAGGGCAGTTTGCAATGAAATACTCTGAAGGAGAAAACAAATACTCAAACTACTAGCTTTCAGCATACATCAAGGAATCTAACAGCCAGAGCTGTGCTCTATAATTATGGTATCCAAGATAGATGAACCTAAATAGTTTTTGTATAGATTTCTGAAAGATCAATATTGCTGCTTCTTTTTTAAGCCTGTCTATGACAGAGATAGATACATTGCTAGAAAATTTGTGTATTTGGCTGCTGCAGATATGAGAGAATTTCTGACAGGTTCCCTGAAGATATGGAAGGAAACAATTAGAGCTTTAATTATGTTCTCTGACATTCAGGAGTTTAAGATGCTACCTATAAACGTACCATGCTGGCTTCTTTTATAAAAGTGGTCTAGGTTCTGGAAGAAAAGTAATCCTTTAAGCCTTAAGTCTTTCGATACCAAGACTTGCAACAAATAATATCATGGGACATTGGTAATGGTGAACGATTTCTTTTCTCTCTCACAAACCTCAGGAACAATAGAAGTCAAGGTCATCATGGCAATGATCAAGACTCACTCTCATTTCTGAGTCCTGATATTACTTACATATTTTCTTGGGTTCTGAATTTTAACAACAAACTAAAATTCAGTTTGAATCCCACTGTTCTTTTTCCCTCTTAAAGGGAATACAGAAGACCAAAAGACAATGTCAGGAAACCCTTGCATTTATTTTTAGACCTATTCGTTAGTGGTTTTCCCTCCTCCCCTCCACACAAACTCCTGTTGAAGTCGATGACTAAGGATTGCCAGACCTGTCCGTTTCTTGTTCTGTGTTTTGCTTTTGGCTGAACTGAAGACCTGGAGAAGTTCAACAGTTCAGTGAGGCGAATAGCAACTCCCTCCCCAGAAGGGTAATGCACTGCCCATATGAAACTGTGATTGTGATTAAAACGGAAAAGTGGTAGCTGGAAAGAATCTAAATGCACATTTCTTCTTGTCACTGTACGTTTTTTGCACTTACCAGCCAGCAGTTTCATGCATGCTGTAAATCCAACCGTCTGCCCTGAAGCCAAAAGTGGCAGTCCTGCCTTTCTCTCTCTGCTTGTAGCCCTGCTGCCTCTCTTGGGCAGGCATTAACTGCTCTGTGAGAAAATCTACCCTACCGAAAAAAGCACAAAGAACTGAAAGAAGAGTTGTGGTCTGGCTGACAGCGTGGTTGCACAAGTAGTAATGTCAGTGCCAGCAATGGGATGGGAACATGCACTCAGGGACAGCAGGATGGCAGGATAACTCTTCCTTGGTGGCCACATAGTCTTCAGGTGGCTTAGACCATTCGTGAAAGCACATCCTGAAATATAATCAGGTAAGGAGACTTAGGAGTTGGTGATACAAATTACTGGGGAGGTGGGTAGTGAAAGAGTATAGCCCCACAGGAATTCAACAGTAGATGCCAATTAAAGGATCAAAGGGCAGAAATGCAAGTGACAAAATTAGGTGATGATATTTGTAACAGAGACCAGTTAGAATACTGATATGTTAAGCAATGTTTGTGGGTAAGGGAAGAACAATTGTTGTCATCTACCTGGACTTATGCAAAGCATTTGACACTGTCCCACACAACATCCTTGTCTCTAAATTGGAGACACGCAGATTGGACAGATGGACCACTTGGTGAATAAGGAATTGGCTGGATGGTCACACTCAAAAAGTTATGATCAAATGGCTTAAGTGGAGACCAGTGACAAGTGGTGTCCCTCAGGGGTCAGTGTTGGGTCCAGCACTATTTAACATCTTTGTTGGTGACATGGACAGCAGGATTGATGTCCATGTCAAGCATGGACAAGTGGTGTCATCAGCAAACTTGCTGGTGACACCAAGCTCTGTGGTGTGGTCAATACACTGGAGGGAAGGGATGTCATCCAGAGGGACCTTGAGAGGTAGGCCTGCGCGAACCTCATGAAGTTCAACAAGGCCAAGTGCAAAGCCCTGCACCTGGGTCAAGGCAATCCCAAGCACAAATACAGGCTGGGCAGAGAATGGACTTGGCCCTGAGAAGGACTTGGTGGTGTTGGTTGACAGAAAGTTCAACATCACCTGGCAATGTGTGCTTGCAGCCCAGAAAGCCAACCGTATGCTGGGCTGCATCAAAAGGAGCGTGACCAGCAGGTAGAGGGAGGTGATTCTTCCTCTCTACTCTGCTGTCATGAGACCCCACCTGCAGTACAGCATTCAGCTCTGGGTCCCCCAAAACAACAGGGACATGGACCTGCTCGAATGAGTCCAGAGAAGGTCCATGAAGATGATCAGAGGGCTGGAGCACCTCTCCTGTGAAGACAGTCTGGGAGAGTTGGGCTTGTTCAGCCTGGAGAAGAGAAAGCTCTGAGGAGACCTTACAGAAGCCTTCCAGTGCCTAAAGGGGGCAAACAAGAAATCTGGAGAGTGAGTTTTTACAAGGGCATGTAGTGATAGGATAAGGGGGAATGACTTTAAACTGAAAGAGGGTAGATTTAGATCAGATATAAGGAAGAAATACTTCACTATGAGAGTGGTGAGACACTGGAACAGGTTGCCCAGAGGAGCTTTGGATGCCCCGTCCCTGGCAGTGTTCAATGCCGGGTTGGATGGGGCTTTGAGCAACCTGGTATAGTGAACGGTGTCCCTGCCTGTGGCAGGGGGTTGGAACTGGATAATCTTTAAGGTCTCTTCCAACCCAAACCATTCTATGATTCTATGATATGTATCTGGAAGAGAACTTTAGAGAACTAATGGGTAAGGGCGAGGTAAAAATAATAAAAATTATATTTAATGAGGGAAGCAGGAAAGCAGGTTAGCACTGTTTGCTCTCTGAGGAAATTAGAAGGAAGATAAATGAGAGTGAAAAAAGAAGATAAAAAAAGGGAAAAAATAGTTAATGAAGGAAAAATGAAAATCACTAATTTGTTTCCTTTGTTTAATGGTGTTATAAAAAGAAATAAGAAAAATGTAATTGTGGCATTAGGGGAGTTTCATGTTCCTTGATGATACGTCAGTCTCAATTCCAGCAGTGTTTGATCATCTGGATAGCTATCAGTAGGTATATCCTCTGTCAAAATTAATCAACTTTAAGAAAGCAGGTTTTAAAAAGCTGCTCTGTAGAGGCCCATCTGTAGTGGAGGTAAAGTTTGCTTTCTCTGGCTATATAGCACCATATTTCTGCCAATATGATGGGGAAAAGCATCTGGCTTATTCTTGCTCACAGAAAAGGACACAACAGTGCATTGTGTTGTATGGTGAAACTACCGACTTGAGCATCTGTTGCAGTTAGGGAGGAATTTATTGATATATTAATATCAATGCCATATAGCATATAGAGAGTTTCTTGCTCTTTAAAATTCCTGGTGTTTATATGGGGCTGGTCAAGTGTAACCAGCAAGTTCCTCCAATTGTGCAAGTGTTATCATCTTATGTATGCATGTGCTGATGCCGATGGCATGGAGGGAGGCAGTGCCAGAACTGGGAACAGAAAGAAAAGCTCTTGATTTCCTGGCTACAGCACTTTGTATTAACCAACTACCTTTCTTGGGGAAAAAGATGACACAGAGATAACTGGGAAGGTCAAATAGCAAAATCAGTGGACTCTGAGAAGTTTTTTAAAATTACTGGCGTGAGAAGCCGGTGGAAGAAATATCAAGGAGGACTGAGTGCTCAGCTGTCTGCACAGAATTTCGGAAGGGAATAAAATCCTTCTCTTCAGATGCACGAATGTGGCTCACGTGGCTACAGACACTCTTCCACAGCTAATCCCTGTGCTCCCAATAGCTCCTCACACCCTGAAGTCTCATCTCCGAATATCACCTGAAGAAGTTGTGTTACTCATCAGAGGAGGCCATGAGTTACAAGTAGTGTCTGGCAATATGCTTGGCTACAAATAGTGTAATACAGCTGATGTATGTACGTGATTGCTCAGTATAAATCCTTAGAACGTGCATCTTGTTTTTTCCAGAGGCTCAGTAGCTGTCCTTATCTCCTAAGCACCAGAAGGCTCTGCAGCTCTTAATTCCAGCAACACAGGCTGCCAGTTCTGCCTGCCAGCTGGGGAGAAAAACAGGAGCATGGCAGCCTTTACAAGGACTTCTTTCTGTTTTATTCTACAAGTTTCTTTGGAGATAGCGTGTTGTCTTCTCCACACTCTTTTGGCAGCTGGCCTCAATGCAGACGCCTCTCTCAGGCCAAGTCTAATATCTTCAGAGTTGTTTTTTGGTGTTTCTAGGCAAACAACCTACCTGTACCTGAAATGTGGTCATCCACATTGATCTGTTTGCCTGCTAGGAACCAGTGTGCGAGAGGTGGGACAATAATTAACATGAAACTCACGAGGCACTTTCCTTGAGCTCAGTGTATATGTTTACCTGGTGGTTTCCTGTCAGTGTGTTATCTCATGTCTCTTAAGGAGGACAGAGACCAGCAAAACATACTCTTAGCCCTCCTAGCTTCAGTAGTGTTATATAGAATTTATACTTTGCATATTTAAAAATACAATTAAAGATCCAATTTGGTCTTTCTATGGTCTGTCTAGAACCACTATGTCCACCACAGAATATTCTTATTAATATATAATTAATATTAATTAAGGGAGGTTAGCGAAGAACCAGGAAGGCTTTAATGGTGTTTAGGTGATTCTGAAGAAGCAGAATATGTGCAAAGAGAAATCTATTATTGTCTTTCCTGCTAAAGTGGCTTATCAGGTGTGAACACATCTTGTCACACAGAAATACAAGTTAACAACAACTATATACACATGTGCATATATATATATGCATATGTACACATATGTGTGAACCTTATCAGTGATCTTAGAAGAAAAATCTACAGTGTAATTTCCTGTTTAGAAGTAAGAGAACTAGGGCTATCAGTCAGATATGATATATATGCACACATACATTCAATTAAAACAATCAAACATTATCAAACTAGAATAAAGTTTTTGATCATTTCAGACAAAATTTGCAAGAAATGTTAGACCATATTAGTAATGTGAGTTGGGCTGCATAGACTTACATTAGAATGTTGGCACATTGATGACTTTCTATAAGTTCAGCTGAGATCTTAAATTTGGATCTCCTTGATTTTAGTCCTACAGGAGCATATCCTATTTGTTATAGCTCACAACCGAATTTGCCTTGCTAGGTTACATAACTGAACCTTTACTGTGTTCAGAAAAAGGTAGCAAGAGAGAGTTGATAGCTTGCGGATAAGATGGTTGTCTCTGTGTACAGTTCTATGGCTAAAAGTCCATGATGCTGCTCGTGATAAAGCAAAGACTTTTTGATTTTTAATGCAGATCAGCTGTAAATAGCATGCTATTCTTGTATATTTGTCACAGAGCTGAACTAGTTTGTCTTCAGTAATCAATCTTTTGCTGTTATGGCTCTGGATAATATTTTTATGGGGTAGACTGTGCTATCTGACTGTGAGAGGTTTTGTCTCTTGTCCTCTGAAGCTGCTGGTGTTAGCATGTCTCAGAGACAGGATGCCAGGCTAGATAGAAACACAGGAACTGCCAAGTCAGATCAGCCTATAAACTTAGCAAAATATGATAGGAATGTTTTTAGCCAAGCCTCAGCATAACTGTCACAAGTGCACCCATAATACTGTGTGACAAAAACTAGGCTTGAATGCAGTTTCTATTTGTCATGATACAGTTTTTCACTTGCAACAGTAATTTTTTTTTTTCAAACATGGAAAATGATGAACAAAGAATAATGTTCACTTCAATATAGGTTTGCTAGTTAGAGAGAGAGAGAGATTGCTTCCATGTCTGCACCCTTATGAAGCACAACTTCGCTCATGCTCTGTTTGGAACTACTAAATTAATCCCATGAGTCTTCAGCAATTCTCTGCCTTTCCCATATCTGTTTTCATGCTCCTGCTGGTTCCCATAAATACCCATCAGACCTACCAAACCATCTTCTTATTGAGTGTGGCTTCCATGCACACTTCTTGCATGTTCCTATTAATGCATTTATTGGCATTCAGAGATTAAATGAGGCACAAATAGCACATACAGCTTTTGGATATGAACTCCTATATTTTATCTCTGTCTAGATCAGGGTTTAAATGTTTGAGCTCACAGAGAATCAACTTACTATTACTGGTATTAAAATAAGTCAAGCAGGACTTCTAATGTCATTGTACTGACTTGATTGGCTTAAAAACTCAAGAGGCTTGCTTTTAACTACTACTTTTTAGGTGCTCTTCTGAGTCCTCAGGTGCAAAACCTTCAACTTTCCCAGGGTTTCTTCTCTGCGAAGAGAGCTGGAAGTGTTCCAGTGCAGTGTCCTGAGTCCAGCAGCTGAGCTCCTGGGAGAAATGCCAAATGTATGAGGCATGGTAAAGTTGTGAATTGAAAATACTACTAACTAGGCCAATCTAATTAATAGCTTCTAAACACAAGAGTTTACAAGATGAAGCATGTAATTAGAAGTAATACCAGTCCTTTGAAATCCTGGCCTTGAGAGGCATGGATGTTATGTGATATAACTAGAAAACAGTATTGGGATCATTAATAATACTCCTAAAAGAAAAGGCAAGGCAATGAATGGAAAGGACCGGGCTAAGGAGTCTTTGGTGTCTGTGGGTAGAAGTGCCTAATGATCAGGACTCCTCAAGTCCTGTGACTGTGTTCACTGGGTTGTGCACAGAGTGTGGGAGCCAGTATGAGGCAGCAGTTTCATTGTGTATTGGGCCCCACTTTTACTATTTAAGCTATGAACCTTCAGCCTGAAAAGTACATGTCCCAGTTCATGGGGATCCTGTAGGCTTTATCGTCTGGAAGGCGCAGTAGGTATTGCTGGCAAGAGGCTGTGGCATCCTTTATAGCCTCAGTATGATTTAACGGAGGCAGAGATTCCTTCTTGGGCTACAGAGGCCCAAGTGAGTGTTTAAGTGGCAGCAACTTGGGTCGAGATTTTCCTTTTGAGGGACAAATCCTGTTGGTAGGATAATTCAGAGTGGAAAGCACTGGTGCAACGATATTTTCTTTTCGACATTTCTCAGCGCATAGCTTGCACTTGGGTTCAGTTTCCTTGAACTGACATGGTAATAAACTATGCACAGAAAAGCCTTGTCTTTGGCTATCTCTGCTGCAGCATCCTTAGTTTCTAGGATGCATGGAAAATACAAAAAGATCCAAACAACCATCGGCTTTTTCTCCTCTCAGTGCTTGTCTTTTCCATGCCTGATTGCCTCAGTTCAAAGACCTCCTACCTGCCTGGTCTAAAAGGGGAGCATTGCCATTAACTTTCCCCATGCAGTTGCTTGGCAACACAAGGTAAAGATCTAAACAAAAGGACAAAGAAAAATGATTTAATTCACAAGGCAGCCTGAGCAGCTTTGGAGGTAGTTGCTTGGTAGTAGTCTTTCTGTGGTTTGGCTCACACTACAAAATTTTGCTCACAAAACAGCGTGACACCCCTGTTATCACTGGTGCACTGAAAAAAACTCTTGTTGCAGACACACATATGGCTACAGAAAAGAGTGTTTCCTGGCTGGCTTGGCTCTTGCTGTCTGGGGAGGAGGTGTAAATAGATCAACAGAAAATTGCAGCTTGGTGGCATATGTTACCCCCACCCCGGGGGCTCTGACAGCAGAGTCCTCAGCTACTCTGTGCAGAGTCGCACCCTGAGCATGTGTCGGCTCTGACCTCTCATGTCCCCACTCCTCTCATCTCTGGCCAGGAGAGGACATTGGGGGCCAATTCATTCACGTCTCCCTGCTGTCCCCAGTGCCGGGTGACATGTCTCATTATGCACTGCAGTGGCAATTGGCACTTCCACTCAGTGCTGGAATGAGATGCAAGTCCTCGCAAGGCATGTAATGTATGCACTATCTGTGCCAAAGTGGAGCCTATCTCTTGTAAAATGGCTTTGATACATCGATAAATGGAGCTAGCTGACAAAAATTCCGTAACAATGAAGTATCATTTCAAAGCCAATATTTTTTTAGAGTGCTGAAGGTACAAGGAGCCCTAATGACTAACAGAGGATCGTTATGTATGCAGGTGAAAAAGAAAGATGACAAGGATTTTAAATCAATCTATCACATTATGCATTTACCTGCCAGCAGTGAGTTTCTCACCCCTTTCATTTTCCACTGCCAAATACCACAGATTCAGGCTGGTAAGCAGAGCATTTGGGGGCAGAATTTACATTAAAAATGAACCTTTTACATAAATTATGACCTCTTTTGTTTCCCTGCTGACTGATGCACTTTAGCTGTCACATGCCCATTGTAGAGGGACTATTCTTTCCCTGATGTGTGCATGTAATTCTCATTAACATCAAGGCGAGTTACAAGTACTCATTTGGGAAAGACAGAACCCAAAGTGCTTCTAAATGCTTATGACAGGGGTGCCCAGATTGCCAGGTCCTACAAGCCACAATCTAAAATTTTCATCTGGCTGAGAGCCTCTCCCTCCCCAGCATCTCCCTCAGCCACCCTGTGAGTCCCACTGCCCTAAATCCGACAACCCCCCAGACCCTGCCGCAATCCTCCTCTGCCTCCCCAAATCCTCCAGGCAACCCAGACGCCTCCCTGCTCTCCCAGACTCCAACCTCTTCAAATAGCCTGAGTGATCACACCTTGCAGCTGCCAGCACACCATCTCCACTGTAGATCCCTGCTGATGCCTGCTTGGTCCAGCAATGGCTTTGGCTTTGGCAGTGGCAGCACCTCCAGCACCCGCAGTGCCAGATGCTGCTTCCTTCTGGGTGCTGCACGGCACAGGCATGTTTTGAATTCTGCTGGTTCCTTCCATGTCTCATGGAGATCCCCAAGCTGGAGAGAGGCAGAGGTGTGAATCATCCCTCCTGCTTCCAGGAGGTGTCCACGAGCAAAGGGGCTTCCTTACCAGATGCAGCTTTCCCCATCCTGCATTTTGACCTGCTGTTCTATCCCCAGCTCTGGCACATCTGGAGTAAGAAAATGAGAGCAGGCTGGGGTGCTGTCAAGCTGCGTGTGGATCACAAAGAGTTGCTTGGCCACCCTGTGTTGTGGTCCCAAAGTGCTGGGACTGCAAAGCGAAGGCGCCACTGTGGGAGGTTAGCTCTGAGAGGAGGCTATTTGCACTTTGAGAAGTGCTTTCATCTTCACATGCAGCTAGCACGATCTCTGTATTAGGCACAGGCAGGGAACCTGGCTGTCGTCAGCTTCTCTCATTCCCAGTCCTCTTGCAGCCTTAGTACTGCCACAGAAGGTGTGGGACAAAACCTTAGTCTCCTGCAGACATGGTGGGATTGGTGGGCAGAGAAGGAGTGGAAAAGCTGCATAGTTTCCCTTCCAAGAGCAAGGGAAAAACAACCGGTGAAAGTTTGACAGGACTCATGTTTAGTGTCTGTAACTTGTTCCTTGGTCTTGGTGGGTGAAAGATCACAGACACTTCTTAGATCTTCATTTGATTAGGGCTATCAGTTTCTCTTTTGTGACACCTTCCTGTATCAATGTAAAATGAAAAATAGCCTGACTAATAGTCTAACTAATCTTAGACAAGGTTAGAACATAAAAATACTTTTAAATCATTTATCTTTAAGAGCAGTCAGCCCCTATTCCAGACTTTCAGGAGGCTGAAGACTAATCACAACAATAAAGTAACTCACAGAGTAACAAGATGTCTACAACATGATATAGATGAAGGAACTGCCTCACTGAGGAAAAGAAAATTGCCTGAGAATGGCAGTGGTATTTCTTAAAGCTAGAAGTCAAGAAAGAGAGAAGTATGACAAAAACACAGACATGGATCATCACTTCAGCTTTGGGAAGATGCCTCTGCTGGCTCTGTGCAGAAGGGAGCAGCAAGCTAACCACTCCCTGGACCACCTGATTGAATACTGAAATCGAGGTGTTTCCTAGCAGCATGGGGTTATTAGGCACTTGAGGCTTAGATGAGTTTAGAAGGTGCTTTTTAATCTCCAGGATTTGCTCAGTATGAAGCCTTGTGAATCTATCAGCTTTTGAGAATCATAAATTAAAACAACAAAACAAAACATGCCTCTGGCTGTTTTATAATTTTGCATAAAGATGAATCTGGGCACATGCAACTTGGAGTTAGATATTTGCCTCCTGCCAGGTGCCTGAGTGCATTTAGTTTCATAATGTGCTGGAGTCATGTACCTTCAACAAGCCTAACAATGCACATTGTGGTATGGTGTACTCCTCAGTTATGCAGTTATTTTCAGTAAGAAATGTCTTTTCTTCTCCCCTACCACCCTCCTCCCTCCTTTCCCCCCCCCCATAACTCCTTATTGGGTGCTTTTGCTTGGCAAAAACTCTTCCTTTTAACAGCAGAATAGGTAGGCAAACTGAGAGTGGCAAAACGCTCTCTTCGGAGACTGAAACTGGCAAGTGCCTGACAGGTCATAATGGTACTATGTGGCACAACTTTCAGGCTGGTGAACATGTGCACTTCTTAGTATTTGCTTTCATGTGGGAAAGAGATGTAGTCTTAGTATTTCACACATATCACCTAAGGGGAAACAGAACCATCGTACTGGTAGAGACCGGTATCTGTGCTGAGACTAGTCTGTTTTCCAGTAGTTCTAAAATATAATGAATCACATGCCCTGTGCTTTCTCCCTACTAGCAGTAATCACTCTAAAAGTTCAAATATCTTTCAGCAGTTGTTTCCTATGCCTGAAGAAGGGAGTAAAAAGATGAGCAGTAACATTTAGATGTGAGGGAGGATTAAGGCTGTAGGAGTGGTGAGTAATGCATATGTTGACATTTCAACTCTAATTAACTAAGAAGCCTTGAGTCAGCGGTGGCATGTAGCTACATGACTGCTGGAGCACACCAGGGATTCATCTTTTCTTAAGATATACATCCAAGAATTGTGAGCTGATTTGCCATCTGGAGGTGCCCATCTCTACTCACAAATGTAAACTGGATGGCTGGCTTAGACCTTTCTTTTGGATGACTTAGAGAGGATGAAGCTGGATCACATTGCTGTGACTCAGCACTTGATCTTTCTCTGGTGTTTTGCAGGAGGATGTTAACTCACTCCTTTCAAGTTCCCTGCTTCCAAGCCTATTTCCTTGCTTCCTTCCACCCTGGTCCTCTCCTCTTCCGCATGATATGCCTGAGCAACTCTTTGGCAAGAGACAGCAAATGGCCAAGATTTTTGTTTCAAGAATGATGTTAAAGTTTAAAATTTGGTGTATACAGTGGAAAAAGATGAGGCCTCAATTTTGTATTGCTTTGTTTTCATTTTGGTGAAAGAATGATAGTCTGGCGGCTATACTTACCCACATGATTCAGAGCCCTTTCCACCATAAGACCAACTGAACCATGATTTTGGGTCATAGTCAGTTCTTCTCTACTACTAGAAGGTTTACCACCTGCAGGCTACTGACACAGGAGTTTTAATAACAGAAGTTTTGTAACTTCCTTGTTACAACCCTGCCCCCAAGAAATCTACTTCTCTGAAAGCTTTTGTGTTTAAGTAGTTAGGATTTTCAAAGATGAGTAAAATGAAGCTGCAAAATACTGCCCACCTTCAATACATTCAGGATTAGACTTCACCCTCTCTGCCTTTCTGAGTGGCAAATCTCTGTCCCCGCTCCAATTCATAAGGAAGTCACTGCGCCTTATATAAATTTGTCCAGTACAATTTTGAAGTGATAACTTGGCTCTTGCTTGCAGTACAGATGATGCCTTTCCAAACTAATTTTAGTAGTCTGTGCTGAGCTCTGGGCATGGCTAGACCATCACACTCAGTATGGGATCAGAGTGTGAACACAGCTGCCCACCTCAGACAATTTAAACATGTAAATGGTGTGTCACTTTAGTCTTAAATAGTAGCTTTGATGTTACATCCCTTTTATGCAAAAGGCTTTCTGTATTTTAGGACTGCCTTTATTTGCGTTCACAGGCAGTGGGAGAATCACTCCAGAAGTTCAATGGGAGCAGGCAATGGTAATGTCTGGAGCAAGAAGGAAAGAGAACTATATCCCATTGAATCCAGACAGGTGGACTTGTGCCAAGCTAGAATTTAATTAAAACACTGGGATTAAAGCCACTTTTCTAGTAGCACCCTCTTTAATTAAGTGCTGAAGGCAGTAATATGACTAAGTTGTGTATCTTCTTGTTATGCATTCAGTGCAAAGTCTTCAGAAAAGAGACAGCTGAACCTATACATTGAATAGTTAGAAAAACTGGACAATTTACCACAGCCAAATGCTCTGTTTCACTGAAAAGGCAGCAGCATTGGTGACAAATGGTTATATTGCACAAGCTAAAAAAAACAATAGAAACCTTTGTCTGTACAGAGATGAAGACATATGTTAGCATGTCTTCATGCAGAGAGTGTGCCGTCACACTCTCTGCTTAATGAACTACTTCTCTTAACTTTTATAGAATCATTCTGTCCATGTAGAATCTAGGGTTACATATTAAATACGTAGTATATTAAATGCTCTTCAGCAACTCTTTCAATAGGCTTGAATTTTTGTTCAAGCAGGTTTCAAAACAAGATTTAAATATGTTCTCACAATGCCAAACCCCTGCTTCAGGGGATCATTTCATCTTGATTGGCTGAAAAGATATGTTTTTATTCAGTCCACAGACATAGTTTATTTTAAAGGTCTAAAAATAGCTATGATCTTTGGAATATTAGTTCTCAGAGTTGGACTTGTGTGGCTCTTCAATGTTTGGAAAAGAGTGAAGTCTTTACAATCAAATGATAATGGGGAATTGGAAGGTGGAACTTGAGCTTCTAGCAGCTGCACCAGGGTTCAATTACTCTAGAGATGAGATGGAATTTAAAAAGACAAGTCCTGTCACTACCAATGGCCATCAAATACATTTTACAGTCATATAGTTTTGTTGTATGTGGAACATTGAGATGACGCCAAATCTCACAGATGGATTTTAAAGTATTACTTATTTATGCTGCTGCACATGATGGCCACCAGGTTCTTGGGTCAAAAATCTTGGATAGATCCTATGTGCATGTTAATCAGTTGCCTCTGTTTTCATTCTTTCTAGTGAAACTAAGAGCAGAAGAATTAAAAAAAAGAAAAAAGCTGAAAAGCTGCTGAATGATCGCAACATGTTTGCCAATAGCAAACAAGCCAGCAAGTTCTTGAGACTTTGGCTTACACCAAATAGTAATTTACAGCAGGCATTGTGCTTTGGAACTGATTTGGGGGAGAGGAGAAAAGGAGACTTGTCTTTTAATATTTCTTTTCTATTGAGAGAAATAAGGTCCCACAGACAGTAATTCAGAACAACTAAATTGGACGTTTAATGAGTTCTGTGAGTTAGACGCCTAAAGTGAGCCAGCATCTGCATGCAGTTACACCAAACATTGTCCAGGGTTCAGAAGTTATTTCAACTGTTTGAGGAATGAGGAGCTACTAAGTTTAAGAAATGATGTAAAAAGTGGCTTTATATATTTGTTAGCAACAGTAGTTGTTTGAAACTGGTCATCTGGGGCTTTCTTATATTCTAAATATATATTATGAAATTAGAGGTCCTGGGTTTCATATGGTAACATCAACTACTATACCACATTTAATGTAAAAAATAGTTTCCGTGCTGAGAGCTATATTTAAGCTGTAATGATAAAAGCTAAAATTGTGTTCTGTGCAAAAGATGATAATGATTATTTCATATTTGAAAGTCTGTGTGAATTACTAATGCCCAGTTTTCTCTGCTTCTGCAATTGGTTAACATTAACTTTGTGTTTTTTCAAGATTTTCTACAATCTTTTGCTATCGCACTTATTACTTGTCTGCTAATAGTTCTCGAAGACACTGGCATTGTTTTTCAGCTGGCAACAGTGGACAGTGGCCCTAAACATTTCTCCTTCATACAAAGCTGGATCTAAGCTTCCGGGTTTTACATAAGGCCTACAGAACTGAGTCTGGTAGACAGCTGGAAGACAGGGGCATTTTGATTGCTCACTGCTTTCTCCAGCTTCAGCATAGCTTAGCAGATTTTGGGGTGTCTGATTACTCCTAGTTAAAGGGCTTGGAAATGATGAGTCATTTCCCATTTCTCTATCATTTGTGCATTTTGTTTATAGAGTATCTTCCAGCCATTTGATAACATATGCACCTAAGGGATCACAGCTGTCTCTTGTATGCATTTATATTTGTTTTAGAACATGCACTGGCCCAAGGCAATAATCATAATAGAAAAAAGGTATTTTTTTAGGATAATTGAAGAGGGACTCAGAAAATCTTTATCTTCATTCTGCACAGTGAAGATGGAGAAACAGAAAATGGGCTTGGAAGAGAGGAAAGTGAAAGCATCTGAAACATGGAGATTCTCAAATATATTGAAGGGTAACATGAAGATAATATGTATGCCTCTTGTCTCTTTGGTGTAGCAAACACTAAAAAATCAGAACAAACTTCACCAAGATGGTGATTTACATGGCATATACTGGGACCTGTCCTTTTTGCCCACATAAATATAAAAGAAGGAAGACATCATGAGTCCTGTTAAAATGCGTATTCAAATAAGATATGATGAGTTTTACTAATAAAAGGTAATCAGAAAAGGTCTTGAGGTTCACTGCAAAGCACAGTGGTGTCAATAACAATATCTATAATAATGCTTACTAGCACTTCTGATAATTTCTTCCAGGTCATTTCAAGGTTCTGTCAGGTTTCATTAATACATTTCCTAGGACTCCTGTATCAAAGGCAGACAGTGATTTTTGGGTCATCCTTCCTGCTGCCTGTCATGGACAGAAGTGTGTTTCTGGCTGAGAAAAATGCTTAACAAACCACCTAAAATAATGGTTTGGAATGCATGGGAAGTTATGAAATACATCTATAAGTTGCAGAAGTTTGAGACTTCTGAGAAAGAACAGAGCCCTGCACTGCTGGGCTCTGCTGCATATGCTTTTTATTCACAGAGTCACAAGGAGTACCAGAGAATAAAATTGTAGATAGATCAAAGCTCTAAGAAAAAAAAAACAACCCAAACCCTCGCTTTCTGTGAAGTTATCCCTGTAGATCAGAATGAAACCAAATCACAAGATGAAGGAGTGAGAAAATGAATAGATGACTGTGAGGTCGACAACGATCAGTCTAAACTGCAGCACTGCAGGAATACAGTATAATTAGCTCATAGCAGCCAGAGCAAAACCAATTTAAGAAGCAAATTTAACCAGCCTATAAAAATCCAGGTTTAATTCTTAGTTCTAGACTGAATAAAGACACGTCCAGACCCAAGCCTAAGTGTGAGGGTAGGATAAGACTTCTTCAAGGCATATCATAATTCTATAGGTAGCAGCAGACAACGCAGTGATAAAGGAGCCAATGTTCTTCCTACCTTCACACTACGTATCTGCCTCCATTACTGAAATTGAACCAGTGGCTTTGAGAGTCCTATTGTAGCCTAAATATTTAAGTTTTGCTTCTGCTAGCTGGTTAGCAGGTGGACCAAGGCTTTCAGATCTCAAAACTAACTATGAAAAAAATCAGTCAAAGCAGTTCAGATCTATGTCCCTGGGAAAACCAAACAAAACCACTACTAGTTTTTTCATAATTAGAAACAATTAGGGAACTTTATTCATTTAATTTTACCCTTCTAAAATCTTTAAATCTGAACTATTAATTTAAACTATTCTATAGACAAGAGAAATGGATACTATAACAGGAAAATTCTCCCCATTCTCAGGTAGATGTTTGAAACAGTGGGTATAACTTGCACTTTGGAGATGATGTACAACTTAGCCAGTGGCAGATACGCTGAATGCTAGCCTTTAAGGCTAACTGACCACATCTATAGTAGCTTTCCATACTTTTGAAGTGTTGATCATAAAAACCGACACCAGCTCTGGAAAATACAAGAAACAGAGTTAGCAATAAAGTCACTTGACAAAGACACTGGGTTCAGGACCATCTGCACTCATGCCAACCACATTACAGCTCCTGACTACGAGGTAAGAGTGTATATTTTCTGTATCTTTTCATGTTGTTTTGTACTAGGGGACCACAGTTTGTTATCCTGTAGGCACTATCACAGTATAAACGTTAAAAACAAATTCCTTTAGTTCAAAGAATATTATATGCATAAAAAGTAGTAGGGGAAAATATTTGCCGAATATTAAAGACTTTCTTTAGCTTGAACAATCTGAGCTAGGAAGTGAGCTAGAAGAGAAACATGAGAGCAGCCTGAAAATACTGCCTGTAGAGATGCTCTTTGCATTTCTAAGTGCATTACGCTGTCACAAAGAATCCCCAAACCTGACTAAAACCTTCAGATGTTTAATAATCACACAGACCTTTACCTTTAGGCAAACCATCTATTCTAGCATTACTAGTGCTTCTTCACTGTCTGTTGTAGAACCATTGTTGCATCTCAGGAGATGTGTACATAGGTGTGCTTACTATATTTAGTATACACACAATATGTTGTTGATTAAAAGGTATATATTGATAAGCATCAACAGTTCCAAAGAAAGCTAGTAAAAAGGTTGAAAGCTCTATCACCGTTGGTGTCTAATGAAGTGCCTTCAGCAAGTATGTGCCAATATGAAACCACAAAGGTCAGGCTTGTGCTGAGCTGTGCATTATATCTGAAGCCCAGAAGAAATGGCAATCTGTATTAAAGTTCACAACCTGTGTGAAATGAGACTTGATTAAAATAGTACAAGTTGTTAGCTCTGGGATGGTTCTTTATGTGAAAAGAACAAAACTCACCACACGTAACAGTGCAGTGTAAAAAGCACTGAAATCTTCTCATGTGCATTTAAAGCAGTGCTTAGCATTGTAATAAAACACATGGTTCAGTTATAATGTGGGGTCAAGTAATGCAAGGAGCAAGAAGAATAGCGTTAAATTAAAGAAAATGGGAGATCTGACTGACTATCAGTTTAGCACTATTAGTTATGATGAGAAGTAAAATGAAGTTCATGACCCCATCTACTCTGCCTCTACTCTTTGCTCCTTTGTGTCCTTCATCAGAAGGCACTTCCTCAAGGAGATTCATAAATCCATAGTTTTCTCCAATGAATTGACACACACTTATTCTAACTGTTCTGTCCACCATACTTTTAAAAACAGACAAGGAAAATCTGCTACTCCGAGGTAAGTTACTACATCCTCTGCTTGTGACTGACAGATGTTTGGTATTTTTCTCTTAAACTGGTTGGTGACATCCTCACAGTATTTCTTCAGTCTGTCTATATAATGCTGTGCACATTTGCATTATTGTATACAGTGCATAGCAAAGAAGAACCAAATAGTCCTCATAATGCATATAACCTATTTATTACCCGTAGTAATAATCTGGTACCAGTTTATTTCAGCTTGGAGAGTAACATGATCTTTTCCAAAAAGCAGCTATCACTTAACTTTTCATAAGCAAGAGTACTAACAACATCTACAGTAAGACTCTTCTGCTATAGAGAAATCCATCTTCTGCAATAATAGCTATTAAGAGCCATAAACTAATTGTAGATAATGGCCTACCATTCAGCAGCAGTAATTCAGCCACTTTATCAAGATATATGGATTTAAGTTGACCACTTTAAGACCTTGGTGTGCATGAAAAAAAGGGAATAGATTGTGAAAAGACATGTTGAAAGTAGCAAAGATGATCATTCCTTAGACACCTACAGATTATGGCATTGAAATAAGAGTCTAGATTTCAAGTGAACTTTCAATGACCTTCTGTTGCAAACAAGATAGTGATGCAAAACAACCAGCAGGCCATGAGTAGCTGGGTCATCAGAGCAGCATCAGCTGAGTGAACGGGAGTTCTGGTCCCACACTGTGCTTCCCAAGCTGATAATGGGAACTGGGGCGCCCTGCACCATGAAAGACAGAGTCTGGAGAAATGTGGCTTATTTGGCAGGCCTTGCATGAAGAAGAAGAAAGGCCAAAGAAATGCAAAAGGAAGGTAATATGGCCTACAGCAAGAAAAAATACGTTTGAATATGTGGGTAATGGGTACAAAGTGGTATCGCTTCCTGCATGTAACCGTTCAGAGTTGGTTTTTAGGGTTAGAGATCTTTCCACAAAGGGTGGTGGCAACCAACTTCTTGCCTCAGTCTCAGAGCTGCATGATAATTGTAGGACAGGAATTAGTCAAAATGAGCTGTAGGTGGGACTGAATTGTAGTTGAGTTCCTTCCTTGCTTTTGACTGCCATCTTCTGAGAACTGATTAAAGGAGAAACTAGTAGAACATATAATAAGGAGGTCCTTTCTAATCTGCTCTTAACACTAAGTATTTTCCTGCTTTTTTTCTGTTTTGTGGACCATTCTTGGGGTAAACCAATACCTTCACAGCCTGCCTACTTTGATAATCCCGTGCTCCCATCACTTTGCAGAGTTGTCAAGCATTTCCAAATGTTACAGGATAGTTTTCAGAAGGCTCCACTGGCTGTCTCCTTACAGTTCCCAGACATCTTGATTACCATCTCCAACCAGTTTGCCTTTCCTCTTCACTCCTCAAAAAGTACATTAAAAAATAAAAAGAAAATTATCATTATTTTTTATTACATCTTCAATTTTTTTTGCAGTCACATAGATAGAAAAAGTGGACACAGCTATGGCTTCATTTTAGGTTTTCTCGTTTTTTTTCCTTGCTGATAGAGCTATGGGAAACAGAGTTACATTAGAAAGTTAAAAGGAGAGAAAGATAAGATACTGGAGTTTAGTTAGTAGTCTCAAAAGGCAAAATAGGATTTGGATCATTAATAATATTCTTGAAAGAAAAGGCAAGGCAATGAATAGAAATGGCATGCTGACAGTTATGAAGCTGGTAAATAAATATTTAGTAGGAAGATTGGTATGAATATTTAATTAATGAATTAATGCGAAGATATGAGGCCTGGTATAGAAAACATTGACACTCCCTGAAAGGTAGATTATTTATTAAATGCATAGTGTCTGAGTCGCTGACATGGAGAACACTGCCTTGGCAGAGATGTGGAAGAGAAGGGGTGGGACGAGGCGTGCTTTTCTCCCTTCTGACATGGGGTATGTGTGGCATGGGGTGGGGCTTTTTCATGCTATGCATACCTTAGTAAACCATAGAGAGATGTTTATAATAGTATTTGAGCAGTGAGGGAAGTATAAACTGCACTATAGAAAAATATATTAACAGTAGGAAATCATAAAACCCAGTAGTTCAGCCCAGGCAATTTACTTCTGAAACAAACGGCATAAATCAACATGTTACAGAACAGAGGGAGTAAAGGTGCTCAAGATGAAAATGATGCATGAAGAATGTCAATCTTATAGTCCTGAGATGCTGCCAGGGCCTCCAAAGACACATCCACACTTGTTGCCTCCTTGAGTGTAGAAATCCACCATTTAGATTCAGCTAACAGAAGGGTTGGTACCCCCACTCCCTTCTTCCAAGTCTGAGGATTTAAAAGGGCATGGCAGCTGCCAGAGAAACTTCTGTAATGCAGACATTTATTGAGAATTGTGGAGGTTGGCCTTTTTTTTTTTTCCCCCTGAGTTTTCTGATAATTCTCTTTGCAGCTCATGTTGCGTGAAATACTTGTTTCCTCAGGCAAGCCCTTCATCCTCCAGCCTCTCATTGTTAAATCCCTCAGTCTTTGTCATGGCAACACCTGCCAAACCTTCTCCTTACCTTGTCCCCTTGAAAGCACCACCTGACCTGTCTCTCTGGTACCAAAAGTGCTCCAGTAAGACTGCAATTCCTTTTTCAACTGGACCTCACCCATTATGGAAACAACTGTCTGTAATAAAACACAGTGCACGGTGCACAGTGATGCTGTACAATGACAGGGACATGAATCAAATCTTTGAGAGATGAATAAAGACAATGTAAATTTAAATATGACAATATGATTACTGGAGGTGGAATTAGGTTTGGACACAAGATAAGACTCCATTCACCTGTGAAAAATGCCAGAAGATTTTTTAATGAGATTTTCAGTTATAAATGTTGAGACACCATCAGTCCTGAGGTGATAAGATTAGAGTTTGATTGTGTGTAGCTATGAGAGTAGAAGTGTGTATAGAGAATTGACCTACTGTGGAAAAGCAATTAGGGTCTACAGGGGGACTAATCAGGAAATAAAACTGCTATACAAAGTATCCTAGGACAAAAATAATTAGACACAGTCTGTTATAATTTAACAAACACTTGTAGATAAAATTGTGGTTATGGGTGACTTGAGGCATAAAATGGTATAAAAGAAGAAATTAAAGCTCTAATAAATTAATGTTGCTTGAACCAATATGCTGTTAGGTATAATGCATTGCAAAGGACAGGACAATTAAGGAATGGAATGGAATTAATTCTGGGATCTAACATCGAGATGCCATGATCTGAAAATCAAAACCAACTTTGACATTTGACTTTGGCAAAGCAGGTTAGGAGAATTGGCTTAGAAATGGGCTAATTGTACATAAGAAAAGACCTGTGAGGGGCAAGTTTAGTACCGTATTAGTATATACCTGTTAAGTCTTTGTATGCATCATAAAAGGTAGTTTATGAGGTCTGAGGAGGCTTCATCTCTACTGGAATGGCAGGTTCAGTCCAGCAGGCAGGTTTGTACAGGTAGGCACTGCTGCCATTTCCATGGTGCCAACGGGCCCTACTCAACCATATGTCAATTGTGCTGCCCCTCCCTCTCCTACACATCTGCCTTTTGCTGTGTAATTGTGTATCCTGCCAAAAGGCAAGGAAATGTACACTGAGGCTGCATTGCTGCTGGCTCAGGGCTGGTATGTTTGGTGAAATAATAATAGGGTTTGCTTGTCATTATCTGCCAAAGACCCTTTTTACAGACTGTGACCCTAATATCTGCACCCCAGAGCTATGCACTCCTGGCACTGGTCGTCTGTAGCTGACCCATCTGTTATTTCCATCTGCTCTTCTTTTTCTTTCACAAAAAAGGTTTACAAGTTATGTTCTGAAATATAATTCAGATCCCATTGCACCATTTTCGTCTTTCTTTTATGCAGCCTATATAGCGTGGAAAACTGCAAGTTTAGTGCTAAGTAGTTGTTAGCTTCTAGGCTAATTAATTTCCCCTAAATGAAAGAAAGAGAATTTTCTCAACTTAAAACTGCTTGTCTTTCCTTTCTGAACTTCATCCTCAATGGATTCACTTTACAGATCTCTTTTCGCACTGATTAATTTCATCGTTATTTATTTTCCTTCAAAGAGCCCTGTAGCTGGTTGTCACAGAAGCAGAGTGCAATGCAGTACATTTCTAAGGAATTTAGATTTAGTGATTATATGGACATCAACCTTCGCAACTGTTTTTTGAGAGTAATTCTTACCCTGACCACAAAGCAAAGTTTCGCTCAGGTGCCTTGCTGTAGTTCCATCTCATATTTTAAACATGTAGCCACAACATGTCTGTCTCGAGGAGACGACATTTGATACTTTCTCTTTGAGTGCGAAATATGACATATGTGGTAATAAGTACAGTGTTTTTCCTCAGGAGTACTAAAGTTCCTGAAGTAAAATGTTTGTCCATGAGTACTCATCCTAATGACATACTGACAGTGTGTGCATTGTTCATGTGTGCAATGTAAAGAAAGGATTTGACAAACTTGAATGTGCAGAGTGCTCAGTATTAAAAAGAAACAAATAGGTAAGTATTGCATAAACCAAGAAATGTTAAATCTAAAGCTTCTGATTTGGATGCAAATCAGAAGACCTTCTTGAAGGTCTCCCTACATGCTCATATGTTCCACAGCTGAGTTCAGCATCCAGTTGAATGATGAATTAGGCCCAATGAGCTGCCTTTGGCAGCATTTGCTCCCATCAGCAAATGCTCTGCACTGAGAGGGAGATTTGGCCATGGCTGGGTAAGTCCTGATGATTCCAGTGGAAATTTGCAGGGATCTTACCTGTTCAAACCTTACTACTGGAGCAGAGACTTAGTGGAGCAACTTGTCAAAAACGGACATTACTCCACAGCAAATCTCACCCTAAGAGCAAGCCACAAGGGGCTTGTATGACCAACACAGGCTGTGCAGCTTGGGCTTCCCACACAGTAGTGAGGTGAATTACAATTTAAGAGCACTGGTGGCAAACTTGTCCGCTTAAATCCCTGCTGTTTGGCTAAAAGTTAGGCATGTAGTGGGAGTATCTTCCAGCAGGGAGAGAGAATTGGGCAGGGAGAATTCCTCCATCCTAAACCATGAATGGTCTCACCAAGGTGTCTGTTTGTTGGAATTTCCTACCAACGAACGTAACCACGATTAAAATATTGTGCTTGCTGGAAGATGCTAAATAGAACCAGCCATTTAATAAACCTAATCCATTTTAGTATAATAAAATACATCAGGTATGGGATATTTTATGAAAATGTTTAATTCAACTGTTTCTTTGGAATGTAGTAGTCATAGTTTGGAAATTTAAGTTACAATTCAGTTCTATGTGTTTTTTTATGCTACTCAGTGTCTGAGAATACAAATGTCATTTAAAATTAAGGCTTCGCTGTTCATTTTGAAACAACAATTTACAAGTGTCATATTGTCATAGAAAATAAAAATTTCTGTAAAAAAAATTTGCGCAAAGTTTGATGGTACAAAACATGAAGCAATAATATACCAGTAAAATGAAACCATTTTACTACAGAAGATTTTTATAGTTTTTCAATAAAGAAAAAAATATGTTATTTTACACTTTAATAATTATGAAACAATCTAAAACAATATAAACTGAACATTTTGTAACACTGCCTTTACAAATTAATAACTTTATAAACATATAATTTTTTTTTAAATATATTTATCAGTGCAAGATACTTTTCAATGTAAAGTTGCAGTATCATTTTTCCTTTATTGAAGGGCAACTTTCATTCTATTACCTTCAGAGAAATAAAATCTTCAGTGCTAGATCCTCATTATCATGGTAAGGTCTGAACACCACAAAGGAGATACATTTCTTTTTATGTTCACTATACTCAGCATGTTTAAAGAAGAAAAAACCCCACCAACTACCAGTTTTTTGTTCAGATAAATCAAGACCAAGAGCTGGTCCAGACCTGATTGAAATCTGTGGGAATATTTCAAAAGGTTTTGGGCTTCAGCTCCCCAATGGGATTTTCTCTTCAAGGCAATAGATGCTTGTAACTCTCCGTCAAGTTAGTAGACTAGAAGTTTTTCCAGCTAAGGAGAACAGACCCTAACACCTGAATCACATGGTGGTGGTGTTCTGAAAATAGATTCAAAAATTCCTTTATTTCTTTGGGTTAATTAACTAGCTGCTGCGATACCATTATGGTCAAATTGTAGTGTTAGATACGAATGAACATTCTGCCTCTGCCAAAGTGAGTTCGTCCTTTGGAACATTTCATGGACTTTTAGGCAAAACTTTCAGGCCTTAGGTGCTCTTCTCACCTTCTGGAGGACCCAAGGTCTAGAGCCTTGGGCGGTAACTCTTCCAATTTAGGCATCTAAGGTTTGATGACCTGAAGTGGGTGGTTGAATTTTCACTGTAGTCTTTGCCTTTAGGACTCTTTTGAAGTTGCAACTGCCCACTGTTTTTTCTATTGGGTCTTCCTTTAAAATATTTTCAACTTCAAAACTCATATTTTTGCATCCAGTCTCTCTCCCTTTTCTTCAATTTCTAGGTTACAGGTGGATTTTCAACTGATTTTTCTGTTTCCTGGTTCATATTGGTGGAATTATAAGCTTCAAAACTTTTAATTAATAAATAGGGGTGAATCCTGTTGCTTTATGTGATTGAAGGCTGAATTAGCCCTTCTTTAGTCCTACTTCATTCAATACTTCATTGCTCTACTACGAAAGCAATTTTGGAAAAGACTATCTCAGAAAGTCACAATCACTTCTTTGACGCTACTTGCGGAATTCAGTTAGGAAAAACATGAGTTCAGCACTTTGCAGGACATTCCTTTCCCCATTTTTGCACTGGTTTTATCTGCTGGTTGGTAGATACCCAGGGGAAGGTTAAAGCTGCCTTGTTCCGCTGCTTCCTCAGTTATGGCTGTACAGTGTGCTGTGCTGTTTTCACTGCAGAAAACCACGGGGCTCCCTTGCACCTGTAGGAGGGGAGCGATTCCTCTGGCCCATTGCCTCCCGCTATGACCCCCATGGGAAACATACTCTTGTTTCTTTTTACACTGCTGGACCAGCTGCATAGGCTTTGAATATTATTTGTCCAATAATATTTGTCCAAAAATATGAAAAAATGGCCACATAATTGTCAAACACATTTTCCTGACAAGTTACATTACTCAGCTCACTGAATCTGTCACTATCTGCACTTCTGGTCAGACAGAAACCTCCTGGTATGAAATGCCAATTGGATATAACAGGATGGTAAGAACATACCCTACATACACTGTGGGATTTTATTCTGCCCTCAGTACCCATGTGTAAGCCCAATTAGCATTGATTAGCATGAAAATGCATGCTTACTGAGAGAACAGAACTCTGGGTTTAGGTAGGGGCAGGAGGAGGAAAGTTTCTCATTGTAAAGGCAATCTTTTCAGTACGGGAGTCGTTTTCCCTGGTGTAATTAACAGGCAAGCTGTTCAGGATAAAAGGCATGTTTCATGACTTCAGGAAAAAAGATACTGTCACTTTATGCTGTTAAGAAGAAACCCAAAGTTCGACTTTGGAGGGTAAAGTTAAGAATTTTCCCTTATTTTTTAACACAAACTCTAATAAAATCCTTTGCCATTACCAGCAAGTTAAAGCTGCAGTTTTCTTTCCTTGGCAATGACAAATGCTTATGCAATCTACTCAGAGAGAGAAAGAGAGAGAGAAAGAGAAGAGACAGGGAGAGAGATTTTACATTTGAAAATACATTCTATATGAAAGAACAATAAAAGGGGATATTGCAGCTTTATACAAAAGGGTCAAGAGACATGAAGTCGAAATACAGAAAGCAGAACAATTGAGCCAGGTTGTCAAATCTGTTTTGCCCTTGCCTTGCTGAGGCTACTTTCTTACACTAAAATATACTTTTTTTTCAGTTGGTGAGCCATCAGAATATGATTAAAGACAAGGGCACAACTGCAGAGAAGCAGAGCTGTAGTTAATGTTAACACAATGAGAAGCAGTACAAACAAAAAGGCACTTGAGAGGACATACACTAGCCAGTGCCAAGGACTTTTTTGTTTAGTTTTTAGGCAGTACACTTGGTTACCAGTTGTGTCTGATGATGGCACATACTCTTTCATGGAGTTCACAAGCACAAAATTTAGTACAACACTGAAAAACATCAATAAAATTTGACTGTATTGCTTCATAAACAGAGCTGACACACTATATCGGTACTGATGCAGCAGTACTTTCAAAAACATCCTAACCCTTCTTTGCCTATGCACAACACGAGCAATTATACACAAATACAGGTGCAGGAGTCCACTAAATTGCTGTTACTCCAATATTTTCTGGGCACTGAGCTACAGACAGCATGTCCATCCAAAGGACCCCACTGAATACATTTTGTGACAGCGTCTTGGTTTTTGCACAGTAAAACCAAAATTATCCATTAACGGAAAACAAAAGAGAGGGAGAGAAAGAAAGACAAAATGAACTATAAGTCAATCATACTTGGTCTCAACACCAGCATTGGATTATTTCAAATAAAACCAACAGAAAAAGCAGACTGTACATGATTCAGATTGTTAACACAGATTGTTGTCCATGTTTATCGGTTACACACTCATTGAAGCTCCTGAGAAAAGCTTGGCTCAGTGTCATCAATGCACTTTTCAGCCTGTACAGTAAAAGATCATCAGTTCCCCAGCACGACCGAGCTATGTCCTTCCATCCCGATTCTCTGAAACTTCTCCAGTCGCTTTATACCTTCATGCTTCCGAGTACGAATTCTGTGTGTTTAGTTTATCTTTTTTCAGTTTTACACCATCGACCAGTTCAAAATTGTAATTCTCCAGTGCAGACAAGTTCCTCTCTGACATCCCATTATGCCAACAGGCACAGTACAGGACAACTCCACAGATGGCTCCTAAAAGCACCCCGAGTGCACTCATGGCTATGATGGTGATAAGGATTGGATCTAGGGTCTTCAGAACATTGCCTGGTTTCCTGGAGATGTTATCATCGTAGTCCTCGCCTGTGTGGTATGGAGGTGTAATCCCTGAAACGGAGTAAAGAGTTGCAAAATTTTCAGAACTGATTCTAGTTAGAACTTTGTTTGATGAGTTGGAAATTTGGAGAAAGGACAGTAAGTTTTTGACAGAAGTTGCTACAGAATCTGAAAACCTCGCTTCTTGGAGGTAGTCACAAATAGCTGAATATTGTAATAGGGCCCAAATAGTTGTTAATTTTTTTCAAACTGTTCTCCAAAACTTGAATCTGCTGCATTTTAGTAGGGGTCTGATTCTACCCTAGATTAAGTGGGAGTCTTGGGAATGAATAACCAGACCTTTCAATTGTATTTTGCAGCTCGCAGTATTTAGCTCAAAAATGTTAATTAAATCTCATTCAGCTCAGTTTGAATGTTTATAGCCTTAGACATTGGTTGGGAATCTGCAGCCATTTTGTATTCTCTGACTTCAGGACTGGACCTTGAAATGGAAATAGTGACAGAACTGACACAGAAGAGCACTCTGCCTCCGTGTGTACAATATTCACTGGGTATCATATTGTTTTCCCTCAACCCTTTCAGCGTATGAAAAGCTTCCAATAAGCTTGCAAGCCCTGCTAGTTGTTGCAGAAAAAGCCAAAAAATCTTTTTGGACAAACCCTGCTTTCACTGAAATCAACAACAGTAATGCCGTTGACTGTAACAGAAAAAAAAAAAATTAAGCTCGTTGCCTGAAAAATGCAAGTATATCTTATTATTGGGACAATATGACAATTATGATCCATTTAATGATCCATTTACAGCTATCATCAGTGAAAATGCTAATGCTGTGGTAGACTGGTCATAAAATGACATTTTCAGCCAGGTCTGTGAAACAATTAGCCTGAAGAGTTTTGAGCCTAATTACCTAGGCACTGCACGAGTCATAAATTGTAAGATATAATAACAGCTGTTTCTTCAGCTGTGGACAAGCCTTCTAGATAACAAAATATTAAGGAGTTCTAAGTGTGCATGCTTATATATCTATACAAAGTAACAAATTACATATATCAAATTCGGCAGTAGGTATAAATAATACAAAGTCCATAAGATTATATGACATAGAAGAATAAAACTATTACATCCTTCAAATAAATGTAAGCTTCCTTAGCATCTGATCTAGATAAATAAAAAACCCTCAATATAATTTACAGTTAGGAAACTAATCTATAAATAGATGAATAGAATACACAAATTCATATGAAAATACACTTTAAAAATTCATTCCGTTTTAACAATAACACAATTTTTACCTATTTGATTACTTTCTGGGTCTTCTTCTTCATCTATTTCATTCTCCACATCTGTTGATTCTAATGAAGCAAAGAGAATTGACATTGATTATGAGGGTTACGAACACTGATTGACTATAATGCTGGCAATAATGGTATAGCAGATTTTCCTGTGCCAGAGCATCATTATGTCAGCTTGACAGAACTGTTCATTATGATGGGCTCTGAAAATTAATGGAGAAAAAAGAAAGATTTAAAAACTCCTCTCTGCCCAGTCCTGGCACAGTTTTAGTTATCAGCAGGGGTTTTCCATGACTGGGAAAGAGAAATCAGTGTGATGAATTAGCATCTCATTCATTGTATTTACAATTCTGGAGCCCAATTCCATAACACTTCATCAGCATAGACGTAGTTAATCACAAGAATAGTTTCACTGACTGCAGTGAGACCACTTGTGTTCGGGCTCCAGACAGAGCTTCTGGCTTTAGCTCACACAGGCCAAAATCTTTGTGCAGTGCTTGGTGTGAACAACAAAAACATGTGGAGATAGGAAAGAAGTTACTTCCCTCTCTCATTCTGGAGCCAGGTAAATACAATCACTGTGGTCCCAGCACCCTTCTTGGCACTGAGGGCACTGCAATATGTCCTGCGTCTCTTTCCTGGCAGCTGTCACTCTGGTGGCATACGATGAACCACAGAGGATGGAATGTGTGATAAAAAGATATTTTAGAGTTTTGTCATCCTGCAGTGAAATTACCATGTAGCTGAAGTCTGTCATGTTACCCTCAAAAAGATATTAGTTACAAAAGGTGAGGAACACCCTCTATTATTGCTCTCAGTTGTGTTGCCAACTTGCATGCCTAAGTTTATTTTCCTAATGCTGAGGGATCTCAGTTCTATTCCCTCTCCTACCTAGAAGTCGTTGCTTCATCTCCATCATGAAGGACAGGGATCAGTTGCTTGTGTTTATCTGGGGTTGCTGCTGCCAAATTATGTGCGATATGCAATGTACCTATGATCAGCAGTGACTGGAATAACTCAAGACTGGCCAGAAATAAAAGGACTCACATAGCATCTGAGGAATAGCCTGGCTCAGATGTAGAAAAGGCCATGTTCTAACATTACTTTGGGTCCCACATGGCTGGGAGCTAGTGACTGCAGCAAATGAGTCATAGCAAACTCAGAATTGCAAGACATCAGAGGGCAGAGTAGGGGCCGTTTCACCCTATCTGTGTATCCTGTAAGGGTTTGATATGGTCCTTTAAAATAGAATTCAAGTAAGCCTGGTACTAAGTATTCTAAAGAGAGCAAAGAAATAAAATTGGATTCTGAACATTAGTTAAAACAGGGAAGACCATTAGGAAAAGCAGAGAAGTTTAAAGAGGGCAACAATATAAAACACAGGGAGAGATGTGAGAGTGTGAACATGCTGTGACCCATGTCAATAGGATGCTAGTTCTGATCCAAAATATTGTAGTTGGTGCATTGCTGAGATGACACCAGTGGCACTTACGATGAATAAAGCTATGGGTCAGATCAGGATGTTTTCAGTGCAAAACCTCTTATATAGCCAATAATCATCTACTGCTTTCTCACAGATAAAACCAGCAATCAAAACAGAATAAAAAATGTTTCGGATGAGATGTTCTTGCTATCCATACTTACTTCGGCAGTCCTCTTGTGCTACGTGATTGTCAATTTTAATATCATCCACAGCGATTCCTCCAGTTCCTTTTCCAATTTCTCCCTCAATAACCACCTGGCAAAATAAGATAATGTTCACATTTTCATGTTAATACACAATTGCAGCATTCAGGATATCTTAATTAGTTGTTAACACACATCTTCACTTGTCATGATGCCACATCTACATGTACCTTGATTGTGACCTGCCAATCTGCACTCCATGCCTTTATGAACTTATATATGAAAATGTGAATTTATATAATGTCAGACTTCATTAAAGACTTTTACATTGGAGAAAAACTGTGGCAAGAATGCAGTTTTCTGAGAGATGAGAAATTATTTCTAAAGTATTTACTTGGTCTTCAGTAAAAAATTGCTTGTATCACTGTCAGCTGAGAGACCATGAAATATGCCACTACTATTACTGTCACAGGAACAGCATGTCATTTGTAAGTATAATACTGTGTACATAAATCCTTCAGTGACATCTTCTGCTACAGTGTGCAAAACATGACCAGCAAGGCCTTACTGGCCTTGGCTCTGGTGGTTCAGCAAGGAGCAGCCAAGCTTACCTGGTAGTGTTTCACAGACTTGTGAAGAAGGACGCGTCCTTCCTTCCAGCAGTTTGCCTGATGCCCACTCAGGGTCCACAGCACCTGGTCGTATTCATCTGGCTTTTGGTACCGCAGCTTGATCTTCAGGGTGCCGACATGTGCGCCGGACATGTGGTACCAGAAAGTCATGCAGTGGGCAGAGTTCTGTGAGTAAATCACGGGGCTCAGCAGCCGGGCGACTTTGCCTTTCTGGCTTTCGTCAGCTTGCGAGTAAATGAAATTGCCATCTCCTACTGTGACAGAAGGACTGTGTTAGGAACAGCCACTAGTTTTCATTTTGTTTGCCTAAGAAGTCCCAACCACCCCTGATCATTTTGCTTTCTTTCCGTGCTGATGGGTCAAGCCTCACAACCAAGAGTTGGAGTATGTTGGTTTGGAAGCTCAGGAAAGCTGATGTGCTCTAAGGAGAGGGCCAAAAAAGAAAAAATGATCAAGGGATTCAACACCTCTCCTGTGAGGAAAGGCTGAGAGAGTTGGAGTTGTTCAGCCTAGAGAAGAGAAGGGGAGACCTTATTGCAATCTTTCAGAACTTAAAGGAGGCTCATAAGAATGTTGGGAACAAACTTTTTAGCAGGGCCTGTAGCGATAGGACAAGGGGAAATGGTTTTAAACTAAAAGAGGGGAGATGGAAGAAATTTATTACAGTGAGGGTGATGAAACACTGCAACAGGTTGCCCAGAGAGGTGGTGGATACCCCATCCCTGGAAACATTCAAGGTCAGGCTGAAAGGGGCTCTGAGCAACCTGATCTAGTTGAAGATGTCTCTGCTCACTGCAGGGGGGTTAGACTAGATGACCTTTAATTTAAAAGTCCCTTCCAACACAAACCATTCTATGATTTCATGATTTCTTCTGGCAGTCTCCATTGCTGTTCACTGGGATGTTTTGTGCAGAGAGTGAACTGTAACATGTTCGTGATGTGGCACGCACAAGGCATCTGCTTTTGCTCAGGGAAGAAGGCAAAAGCATGTTTGATGCGACAGCATATGCTCCATTAGTCAGCATGCACCTCCTGAAGACAGCCAGCCCTAGTTCAGCAGGCTAGACAGAAATCCCTGGGGCCTGCTCTATACTAATTGTGCAAAGAGCTATTTTTAATCTCTGTTTAAAGTAATATGTGCTTGAGAAGGCAAGATTAGAATGGGAAGAACACTGGAGGATAAAACAGCTTTGAACTGTCATTGTCAGAGATCAGGAACTGAGTTCTAAACAGTCCTCCTGTATAGAGTCTGAGCGTTGTCATGAATGGTGTTAGAGTTATTCCCTTGATTTTTGTAACAATATACTAGGGTCTGTCTGTTTATGAGCCATTTCTCCAAAGAGTAAGATTATGGCTAGTATTTTCTGAAGAGTGTAACGGACTTATACAGGTTGAAATCTGTACCCTTAACTTGGAAAATGACTTGCTTAATCATACAGGAACAGAAGCACATGGGAGTGTGATTATTTTGGTAACAGAAAATTGCAAAGTAAGGTACTGACTATAGAGAAGTGCTTCTGATTTACATCAGTCAGACATCCATTCCAGTCAGCTTTTCAGCAGCTTCTTTGCAGACAATTATAGTGGAAAAATATGAAGTTCATCCCGGTATGTATAAGAATAGATTGCATGTGGAATGCACTCACACAAAAGGATGGAGACAGCATTTACTGGCATTGGTATAAAGTTATTTTGAAAGCAGTACAGAGAATAAGAAATACTGTTCCTCAACCGCTGAAATAAGTGTACATGTATCTGTTTATACCAATGCTTAAACAAAAGTACAAAGAGGCAGAAGAAGATATTTTGGAAGGGTGGTGTTTTTTCACCACTGCTCTTTGCTTATACAAGATGTTATTGAATTGAGACTTGCTGGATTGCAATGGTATAGTCCTGCACCAATGAAGAAAGGAAGATGATCACTGCTACTCTGGGAAGCATAAGAAGGACAGGGTAGTAAAGGTGAACCAGGAACAAAGAGGAGCATGTTAAACACAGGAACTGGAAAGAATGAGCCTAATAAATGAGAAAGACAAAATTTCTTCTAACATGACACAAGGACTTTTTCTTTTGTTTGGATTTTTCTGTGGGCTGTCAGAGGTATAACAGAGGTATCCTGGCCAATATGCATGTGGAAGTATCTGGTCTTTGAAAAAAATTTTGTAAGGAAAGATGATGTTAAACTGCCCCAAAAAATAGGCTTTCTTTTTTATCTCTCTCTTTTTTTTTTTTTCCCTATCTTACTGCAGTAATATCTTGTCCAGATTCTTCAGCAGGAGTGCTTGTGCCTGTGTGTTATTTCCAGCTTTACGTCTAGGCAGAGGGCAGCACATGTGCAAATCTCATCAGAGAATGGTGATAGGGAAATCCAAAGGGAGGAAAAAATGAAGATAATCACAGCATTAGGATGGCTGTCTCAGTTGGAAGACTTAACTCTGGTCAGATTTAATCATAACATGTATAATTTGAAGTGACATACAGCGTATCCTGCTGTCTTAAAGCAATTGCTGTTGAAGATCACTTCTGTGGTGCTTCTTCAGCTTTATACATGTGCAACTGAGAGAAAGATATGCCTGGGAGTTGTTCATTGCAGTTCTCCCAATATATAAGGTGGCCTTACTGCATAGTGGTGACATTGAGGGGCTTGTCTGGGACATCAGTGCCATTCAGACTGCTCATGGTCTGCATTCACACCCACCCCCATTCATTCTGTACCTGCTGGCAGGTGAACGGCAAACCTGGCAGGTGAAGATGCCCTTAGAGTTGAAGGAAAATTTTGGAAAATATTGAAAGCTAGTGCAGTAAGCAGAAAAAGGGGCTGCCTTTAAGACTTACTGAAGCTACAGCTAATGGAACAAATAAGTCTTCTGCACTAGCAGGGCCCAGCAGAAACAACAAAAACTCATTTGAAGAATATAATTTCTTCAACTCTTGATTGAAGACAGGTTCAGCCTCTCTATAATCCTTCATGGCAAAGTGCAGATAGCTCTCATTTCCAGAATATTATTGCAGTGCTGGGTCAGGAACTCTGTCTTCATTGTCTTAATTAGAGCTTTACTTATGCATGCCTTTTAGATTTTGTCAGTCTCTGGCTAACATAGCTTTTAACCTCCTTTCAATGTCAGATCCTACTGAGCCATTTCACTTTACTCTACATCAATTTTTCCACCATTACAACCTTCACTTCAGTTAACTGCATTTAGTTAATTTGATGCCATTTATTTGTACAATGCCATTTATAGTCAAAGTATTATAAGTTTTTTTTTCCTGAAACTACCGTACTTGTCTTAAGATTCAATTGAAAGTGTCTCAGAATTTAAAAAGTCCAATTTTGTCTAATTTCCTTGTCATTCTCATTAGGCAAAGGGATTGCAGAAGTGGGAAGGGGGATTCATCTGAACACATTTGATTAATCTGCACATATGCAAGAGAGAACACTAAAGCAAGAGGCTGTGCAGGTCACATAATGCCCTTCCTTCTTCACTAGCCAGCAGTGTATTTATGGCCTAATTATGCAGAGCCATGAGTTAGATACCACAAAACCAACCAATCAATTTCCCAGGGTGATATTTCTGGAAAAACTCTGTGTGAGCGAAGGGATGGCTATAATCTCCAACTCCTGCTGGAGAGGAGGAGGGCATGGAAATTTGTCCATCTGGGAAGTTTCATTTACAACACCTTTCTGTGGTGGGCAGTCCTTGTAACCACAAACAGGAATAATGTGAGGTCTGTTCATGACTGTATCACTTGGTAAGTGATATTGGCAGCATATTGGTCATTCAGATTTTTTTTCTACCTCAGACTGATAGTTATCCAAAGGCAAGGGAATATCTTCAATTCCTGACAATAAATGATCTTTATTTCACAAGAGAAAGAACAATTATGGTTAGTTGTGACTACATATAACAGATAAGGTTGCCTAGAGAATCATCCTTGTGACTCTATGTGTCTTAGGTATAATTTAATCTCCTGTGGTTTTGGAGGCCATGTTGGTATTAAACAGAACAACCTCTTCCCATGTAAACCAGCTAAATCATGAACTCATGATTACCTGTGTGGTCTTGAATTGGCCCAGTTTTGCTGGTTAGGATTGCCCACTTTAAATCCACCTGGTTGTCATGCTCCCAGTGGCACAAAGTCTTTTGGGATCCCCAGCCAAAGGCACAGTTGAAGTTGTATAGTGGCAGCTCTACAAGTAAAGAGGGAAAGGAGGGGAGAAATGCAATTATTAATTGCATAATTCAGATTTTGCACTTCAAAACCAAAAGCATGCATTTGACCATTAACAGAACCATTCGTCTTTGAAACTGAGAAGCCATAGTAAGACCAGCTCTGCTGGGAAACAGATGAAGAATGACTGTTTCTAGTAAATTATGTGCTTGTTTCTTGTCTCTTTATGACCCATATTTTGGGATTTTTGTGGTTAGATTAATTCTTCTGATTTGTTCACATTACCTGATAACTATGCTGTAACGTAAATGACTCAAAAAGAAAGCTCTGGCTTTCTTATCACATGCATTTTCTGAATTGTCAATATCTATTTGTACCACAACAATGCAACATTTTGCAACAATTCAATATAAGAACTGGACAAAAATAAGAAAGGGCAGAAACACTAATGGAATGTCCTTGGCAGGAAAGAATTTCTGGTTAAATGTATAGTATGTGGCTTCAGCAAGGAACTTATTTCAGCATCTTCTAGACAGTTAAGTAGGCCCACAAGATGGCAGCATTGAAATGGACAAATTGAGACAGAAAAGGGACAAATGTGGCTGATTGCCAAATGAACTCAAAATAAGCTTCAAAACAAGCTCCACGTAAAACAAGGGAAGTCTGGTATTATGATCAGAATGAGATCATATCTTGTTTTCAGCTTCTCTTCAATTCTGCCCAGAGGTTTAATACATAGTAGCTTATTTTCTTCAGTAGAACTTAGAATTTTAATGGAAAGATTATACAAAGATATCACATAAATCCCTTGCACTTCTTATTTTCAGAAGCAGTTTGAAATCTTTTGGGCTTTTGGTTACTACTCTGTTGGTATGAACTTCTACCTCACCTTGAGCAAGGACAATTCCCAGTAGAGCAATACCCTTCCCACAGCAATGTGACCAAATCCTTAAGTCTTTTCTCAGGCATTACTCATGCCTTATTAAAGGAATAACTTAGGTTTACTTTAATGAGATGCTTTGTGCAAGTATGGACTAAGAACAAAGGGCTTTGTGCTCCCATCAGTATCAGCTCTGAGGGAAGAATTGTGTTTCCTGCCCATTATTTAAAAAAAAAAAAAAACAAAACCAAGAAAGATAATGCAACCTTAGAATGTGTTTTGTTTATTGTGGGAAAACATGGAGAAATATGGGAAGTGTGTTGGGACCTGTGGCTTTGAGGTGGAGCTCTTCTGGTCTGAAGAGGCAAAGACCTCCTCCACATAGTGAACTGTGCAGGGAAGACTGGAAAGGCTTTTGAACTCACAACCCAGATTTTAAAGAAAAGTAAACTAGAATGATCATTTTATCAACACAGACAAAACCTCAGGTGAGGAGGTTGAGACAGAATGGGCATAAAAAGGGTTCATCTATCCTTTTCTCCTTGCCTATTGTGTCCTTGTTTGGTGGGTTCTTGCTCCTGGACACAGTTTTAACTCAACTCACTGGATTCATGCATTGCAGCCCCTATGACCTCTCCCCTCTGGCCCCTAGAAAATGTCTTTCTGTCATCAGAGAGGTCTGAGCATACAGCAGCTCCTGCCCCTCTCCTCTGCCTGTTAGTACCTCGGCTGTGCTGTGGCATCTCTCCTCACTGAGCCCTCATTCTTTGCTCCTTCCTTTCATCTGCCCCATCCTGCCTGCCTCCCCCCTCCCTCCCGCTGGCCTCCAGAGGGGTCTACTCCACATTGTCACGAATAAGGCATGCTAGCTGGGAACAAATGAATTAAACAGATAATGTCTGGAATGGGAATTCAATATGGAGAAAACATGTTTCCTGGAGGACCTGGCCCTCTCTAGGAAAGGGGCAGATCATGGTGAATAATCTCTCTTTGGGCTCAAAACGCTAAAGAGGCAGAACTCGGCCTGTGCGCGCAAGAAAGGCAATCCATTATGTTTCTTTCTTCGGTATATTTTTTTTTCTAGACAATGGGGACATGATCAAAGGCATCTTGCCCAAAAGGGGACATCTGAAAATCAAGGGGAGTTTTTAAAGAACCAGAGTGACATTGAAAAGAATTAAAGGTTTTTAAGTTTGTGAAAAATAGCCTTTCATTGTCAAGGAGGCCTAGGAGAGCTATATTGGATGGCTTCGACATCAGAGCCATGAAACAGAACTTTAGAAAAGGTCTTAGAAAACGTAAAACAAAATTAATCTTATTAATCCCGAAGGATTATATCATGCAAAGCTAGTGATAGCCTGCGTGGTATTCAAACCACAAGAAAGGAGAACAGTGGTAGACAGATCACATCAATCTGAAGATATCACACAGCATAAATGAGCACATAGCACAAAGAGATTGAAAGGACTGGTATTGTTCAACTCTGAATAAAAATAAATAGCAGAAGACACAGCAGAAGTATGTAAATGGGTGAAGAATCCAGAGAAGGAAGATTATACTATTCTGTTTTCTCCATTTCATAGAAGTGGTAGATATCCAGTGAAATTCAATGTGGATCAAAGGAAAAAAAATTCTTGCATGATGTGAGTGATACTTCCTTCCCTCAAATGCTGCTAAGGCTGAACACAATTCAAAGAGAACTGGACACTGAAATGGATAAGGAAAATATCCAGAATTAAATTGTTAATTCTGAAGTGGAGAGAATGACAAAAGCCATTTGATTCATGGCTTTTTGGTTCTGAAGCCAGCTCTGAACATTGGGATTAGAAGGATAGTTTTAAAACAGAGCTAAATTTCACAGCACCATCTAATATGGAATTTCTTACACTTCCATTTGAAATGTATCTAGTCCAAGAAATTGGCAAAGAGCCTAAGTCTGATATGCTTTGGCCATGACTGTGTTCTTTGGCTTTGGACTCGGAGACAGCATGGTGTAGCATAAAAATGAACTTCTTTTCCGTGCAGAAGTTAATGTGAATCCCCTGAAATTGAGCAGAATTTGAGCACTCACCTGCTCTCAGTCAGCTATTTCTTGCTTGGTTTCTATTGTTTTCTTAAAAGTGATTGCGTCAATATATTCCTTAGAAAATCACATGGGATTGAAGGTCAAAGGCAAGGAATTTCAGAGTGCTCTTATTTTATGGGCTCCTTAAACATGCCATCTCTTATTGTCTATTCTTATGTCTCTTCCAATGCTTCTCCCAGGGACCCATAAAAAGAAAAAATAGACCTGCAAGCCAATTAATAATAGACGCTTGTAGCATCAGGGTAGGTTCATTAGTTGTATGGACAATGGATCTGCCCCAGCAAAAGACAGAATAGTTCAACATTTCTATTAAAAGTCCCAAGGGGCTGATACAGTAGCTCACAGTAAGCTACAGGCAATCTGTCCTCTTCTTTGTCCTTGAGCTATAGCTTGGCAGCTCTGGTGGAAGGAAGAAAAGTAGGTAGAGTAGCATTTGGTGGGCTCCCTCTGCAGTGCTGGCCCATTCCCCTGCTAAGATAATTCTCCTGCCTGTAGGTGATTGATCTCTGTGTTTGTGTGTATTGAGAGGATGAAGAAAACCAGCTATTATGTAACCAAATAGCAGCAGTTCAGATGAGAATTTGAGAGGGAGGTGTGACGAAATCCCATATGCCTTTTTCAAAATGTAGGGTACGTGATACTGAATTAAAACAGATTTATCCTCTTGAACAATAACCAACAGCTGTATTTCTTGAACACATCTTGCTCACAGCTGGAACCATTACTGCACATGAACAAGAAAGTCATTTGAAAATCTAGTTGAGTGAGTTTCTTCCAAGTCCATTAATCTTTCGCGGCCCACAGACTTTGACATATTTTTATAACTCCTCCAACAAGAGGCAAGAAGGAGCATGATGGCATTAAAGATGCTATGAAAATTCTCTATACAATGCTCTTGCCAAAGGGTAAATCAACATTAAAATGGGAAATTACAAACGTAATTTGGACCACTTCAAAGTAGTATATTGGGTCTGATTCATATTTGCATTTCACCTTTTTATACAACTTGTGCTGGCAGCACAGAATTACCTTGAATGATAGTAAATGATAATTTAACTGCTTTAATATCCCTTTATTGATACAAAGTTGTCCCACCATAAATGAGAATCATACTTATTCTACCTTTAAATTATTTCTTATCATACATTTTAACCTCGGGATGTCTTAATCATATTTTTCGGCAATAGCTATTACATGTGTGAAAAACAAGATACTTTTTGAACAGACTGCTTTACAAAGGACTAAGCCTACATGCTGAGAGCACATAATGCAAATGAACAGCTTACTCTGTATGTAAACAGCTAAGAGTCAAGCATTTCAAGTAGTCCTTTGGAATTGAAAAAGATGTATTCAAAAAGATTAGGTGTTGGTGAGTCTTAGGACCGAGGCCTGAAAAGTATTTACCTTGACAGATTTGTTAAAGCCATCTTTTTAAGTTTGAGGAGGAAAGTAGATCCTATCTTAAAAAAAATCCAAACTCTAAACATTTTTAGCAGTTTGAAATCATGATTCTTTTTTATTTTCTTACAATTCAGTCCCCTTGAAATGAACTGTAAAAGTCTCCTTGATGGAAAGCTTGTTTATACATAGAGGCTTTCCAGCTATTTGCTTTTAACTGTTTTTGTAGTGTATGAAAGCTGGTTGGAATAGGATAATCTCAGGTTTTGACACACACAAGCATGTTAGTCTGGGATAACAAGATTAGGTGTGTTTGCAGGCTTGAATGCAGGCAGGAGGACAGTGATACATAGTGTTAGCACCTATTGAAGAAGTACCTGTGCCACAGCAGGTGCTGTTACTGAGAGGGCTGGTAAATCTGTGTCCCCAGTCACTGTGGGACAAGCTGTTGTGGCCAGCACTGGCATGCTGTAGCTCGTGCAGGACTACCTGCTGAAGCCTGCAACTGGCAACTGATCTGGAATAGCTCTTTCACTTGAGGTATACTAGCATCTAAAGGTAAACCAGTCCCTAGAGGGAATTAAAGCAGAAGCTGAAGGCTTAGTCCTTGGCATGTTAAATTTGTACTTTATTCAGCTTGAGAATAGCTGAAAGAGCTGGAGTGCACTTACCCTCAGAAAGCTGAGGGCCAGGAGGGCCCTGATCAGCTCTGTAACTTCAAGGCCAGTTTAAACTATGCTATCCATGACTGCCATAGCAGACTCTTGCTCCCAGCTGCATGCCCCCTTGCTCCGATATGCTTCATCAGGTCAGCCAGGTCCAGCCATGCCCCTTCAGCAGAAGGAAATGCTTACACCACTTTTGTGCCAGAGGGGTTTCCCCATGTTGAGGGCAATTTCTGTCTGCCCCTTTTTGGGAGTATTCTGGCTGGTTTTCAGTGACGGATTATGAAGCAGCTGGAAACTTTTATGTCTTAAACTGGAGATTCTGGAAACCTTATTCCTATTTATTAGCATCTGACTGATCTCTATCTATGATCTTTGTAAAGCACTGCCATGTGGGAGCCTGGAGTCTGGGATGTGAACTTGTCCCTTATTCCCTGGAAGGAAACAGTTCCTAACAGCACAATGCAGGGAAGTAACATTGGCATGCTCTGAAGGGAACCTCGGAAACTCCTTTAGTAGAGAAAAAAACTTGGCTCATCACAGGCAAAGGTGGTGCAGGAGGGAAGTAAGGAGAGAAAATGAGGATATCTTAATCTCTGGCAGAAACAGTCTGTCTGTTACTGGAGAGTCCCACCTATGCCAAGGGGATTAAACAAAACCTGCAAATGCAACTGGCACTGGGGAGGAGGGATGAAAACTGCATTGCACAGAGGCACTTTATGAATGTGCAATTTGTTTAAATGAAAGAAGATAGTAAAAAAAACGGGTGAAAAATCCTTCATTTCAGCAAATAAAAAGCTAAAACTACTGCACAGAACCCCTTCTTCCCTTGCATTCCCCACCCCTTTCCGAACTGTGGCTCACCGGCAGCCCTCCAGCCCTTCAGCAATGCTGGCTGTGGAAGAGCAATGTAGAGAGGTGTCCCACAAGGGCAGGCCACCGTGCCATCGTGTTTCTCACTGCACTGGTACTCCACGATCCCTCTCTGCTCATAAAACAGGGCAGAGCTAGAAATAGTGTGTGCTGACTATGCCAATTGGATGACCCTGGAGACAAATTTTGAGGGAAGTAAAAGCATTTGCCTCTGCAATATCAGAACACAGAAGCCGAGAACAACACTTGAGATAAGTCAGCTCTATCTCTTAATCAGGTCGACAACTGTCAGTGTCCTTTAGGAAACTTTTGCATTATTAGTGCCTTTTTTTCACTTGAAGCAAGAGTGGATTGTGTCATATGGTTGAGGAAACAATGATAAACAGTTACCCACCCTGTTAATAAATCACTTGCAAGACTGTGCCTGACTGTGCTTTAATGGAGGAAATGGGAGTAACTGAAAACTGACCTCTTTACTGCTCCACAGTTATTAGTACAAAGCATTTTAAATGGGTGCTCACAGTTTTTGGAGTTTGGGTTTTCTACCCAAATCTATCCTTTCCCCCACTCACAGTAAATTGTACAGGATATTAAAAAAGTGGTATGAAATCTGTGGAAGCAGCAAATTAAGGATTTTAAAAGCTGCTAGATAGTGTATTGATTAAGTAAAAAGGACTTGCTGCCAGTGACAACTTGTTTTTCCCTTTTCAAGTTCATGGTAGCAGTTTATGTAACCCCGTTTTGAGAAAACTTGCTAGAAAACAATATTGTAAAACTGCCAGATCCCTGGTGAAGGAAACTGGCAAACTTTACTTGCCTCAGTTTTGTAAAACTGCAGATATAAATAGTGAGGGGGCCTGTGTGGCTCTGTTTTTGTTTTCCTGGTGTTTGCAAACACACTTTGTGTCACTGACATGCCACATTTAAACATGGCATGTTAAGCTCTGTGTGATTAAGTTATTTTAATTTTGTCAGCATTTGACATTTGCTGATGCAGAAGGAAATCTTGTTCTCTGCTGTTTCTACATGTGGATGAAAGGAATAAAATATTTACTGTACAGAGCTGAGAGACCAGATGCTTCTTTACTTCAGAGACTTCTATGGAACGGGAAGTCAGGAAGTGCTGCAACTCATTATTTTGTCTCTGGCATGAAATTTGGGTATGGAATTTATTATGTTTTTAATAAGAAAATATTTTTTTTTTACCTGGTTGTAATGTATTGTCTATTACTGTTGGCTTTTCTGTATTCAGCACTGTAGTACCACCTGGAAAAGAAATTATGCGTATCATGATACATGGGACACAACAAGGACACAGCAGTCATTAGGAATATCCTATATATAAATCTGAAATATTACTGTCTGTATTAGACATGTAGGTAACTGAGTATGTGAGCTTAAGCATGAAAATATGACATTAAAGATCTGGTTTCCTTTACCAAAAAAGAAAACAAGAACTCATCATTAACAAAGCTGTATATCTCTGGAGTCCTTGCAAACACCAC
The DNA here is from genome assembly GCF_004027225.2 of Strigops habroptila. Taxonomy (NCBI): domain Eukaryota; kingdom Metazoa; phylum Chordata; class Aves; order Psittaciformes; family Psittacidae; genus Strigops; species Strigops habroptila. The sequence goes on along the minus strand of NC_044277.2, from coordinate 112,173,928 downwards.
TTAATCAATCCTCGCCATGTCCCAGTGGCCATCCTTGTTTTATAGACACTGATTTGTTCCAAATCACATGGGAAGCCAGTGAATGACCTCTGTAGCACTCCTAACAGTCACCAGTTTGTGCATTCACCCCTGACATGCTGTTTCTCATATTAGAGACATGAGGTCCTCCAGCCCCTGCCATGCTGGGTCCTCCCTGTGTGTTGTTTCATAGCTCTGTTGTGAGACCATCTCACAACAGAGAAGCATGGGGATTGCCCAACTTTAGGCTATAGTCGAAGACAGGTTTCACTTCTGTCTCAAAAAGCAGGAGGAATTGAGGACTTCCCCTTTGTCTTCTTCTTCAGGCAGATGAACAAGAGGTGAGTGGGGTCATAAACCTCTCCTAAGCTCATAAACTGATATTTTTAAAATACTTGACTTTTTAAAGCAAGCCTTATATTGATAAAGGAAACAAAAAGTAAATGAGCACAATTATAAACGCGCCGTGGGGTGCTGATTACCAGTCAATGGCTTTTCTTTTCTCCAGGAAGCAAATGCTTAAAGCATTATAGAAAGGATGGCTATGATGACTTCCAATGAGAATGAATGCCCAAGCTATATCAGCTTTATGTTGGTGAGAATGATCTGATGGGAAATGCTATAAGCCACGCAAATAGAGTAGCTCTGTATGGGGTCCAAATACAGCAGGAAAGAATCTGGCCTACAGCACAATTACAGTTAATTGCAAGGGAGGCTTCATTGTGATACTCACATATGTGCAAGTGCTAGCAGGGAAGCGACTCTTAACTGTCTCACCCATGAGAACGCGGCTGCCACACTTGCACCAGGAGAGGATAAAAGAGGGTAAGGCACTGACAAAATCCTCTCTGCACTGCCCTGCTATCCTTAATGGGCCATGAGATTTACATACTTCCCTTCCAAGCATTTTGGAGGAATAAAAGAATATTTACAAAGAAATTATTGGTAAAGTCACTGCCGTGCATTTTAGCATTGCAAGTAACATCATAAGCACAATGCAGTGTTCCTGCAGTGTCTAGGACAACTGGGCATGCACTGCTCAGGGTTTCTAGGTGGTACAGTAATAAATTATATGAAAGTGTCTGCACATCTGTAGAAGGGCAAAGTAGTAATTTCAATTTTAGTATTGAAATAGGTTCAGTTTCCTAAAAGAGCTCATGCTCAGAAAGACTGATGTTTGTTCCATTGTCTTAGACATTATAAACTACTCCCTAAGTACACCTGTGAAATTTGCCAGGAGTTTCATCTGCTTCAAGCCTTCCCTAAGGGGCATGTGGGATGCAGTCATGAGCTCCTTGAAGTGCAGAGACTATGAGTGAACTGGCAAGGTGCTTGCATAGATCTGTCTCCTTCCCCTGACGAAGCCTCCATCTATATGAAATGTGTCTCTACTTATTGGGCTTTGCAAGCCAGCCCCCTCAGCGTAGGGCTTTGCAGGAAGCGCCAGTGTTTCCTGACCTGGCTCTTGCCTTTCAGAAAAATAAATAAATTACAATGTTTAGTAACATTGAAAGCTTTCTGAGCTGCCTTAACACAATACTGACTATTTTATCAGACACCCTGCATGGCTGTTTTCAAAAAGAATAAGATTCATGTGGGATACCGATTTGAAAAGCAGTGACAGTGACCGTGCAGTGCCTTTTCCACTCAAGAACTGTTTTTCAATTTATGATTTGCAAAATGAATTTACAGGAGACATTGGCAAAGCCCATAAAGGGTTTGATGCTGAAACTGCACTTTCATTTATACCTGCCGTCGGTGTTCTACTTGGCACCTTCTGAAAAGCCAATCTCTTACCTTAGATTTCCCAATGTCTTCTTGGAGTCCTATTGCCAGATTTTAATGCTATTTTATATCATGGATATAAGAAGCAATAAACATTTATTAGATAAGCATACTAAGGAGCAGTGATGAAATAACTTGTGTCAGTGTGTCCAAAAATAAGCTCAATTACTGTAGATGTATAGATCTGCTACAGGAAGATCTCATCAAACAGGCCCAGAGCTTTGGGGAGCGAGTGACCTCTAAGAAGAAATCAAAAGTGTAGTGCTGCAGTGTCAGGTCTCTCAGAAGGACAGTGATTCTGTGCAAAAGTGGAAAAATACAAACACTACCAAGCTTCCTCCATTCCAGATGCAGACTATGTTATGCCTCTCCCTCCTATCTTTCTGCTAGTGATGGCAGCTTGGAGAACATCAGTCCCTCTGTGGCTGTAATGCAGTGTTAGCGGGGAAACTCATGGAAATACATCTGACACTCTATGTGTGAGTATGCTTTGATGAAATAATTCTCATTTTTTTCTGTCTGGGAAAGGTTTGGGGCTAAGATTTGAGTCCTATACTAAATTTTAGGTTTGGAAGCATATACATATCTTGAATCTAAACAACATTTCAATTTGAATTCTTCAGTCTCAGACAAGAAACCTAAAAAGGTTTGTCCAGCTTTTTTCTAAATAAGAGAAAGTTTGATTAGGACATTTGATTAGACACAATTCCTACTTAAAAAAAATTGCCCTCTCTTCCGGCTAGGCACTATTATTTGCTTCAAAAATTACATAGCTGAGAAAACAATCAAAAGTATTGTCATTGTAAAAGGCAGATGCCTATGTTTTGACGGCACTGACAATACGAACTGCATACCAATGTCCATTTATGTTGAGTGATTAAATCAGTGCAAACATTTAACTGGTAACTGGTGATGGATATGAGCTACAGTGAAGCTGCAATGGAATGAGGATGGTTTCTGCACCTGTCAGTTGGTAGTCATCACCTGTGCCACTGTGACAGTTTGCCTGGTCATCATCACATTCATCCACGGGTTTGCCTTCGGAAACGGTAGGGACAGCAGTAGGAGCTGAAACAAAATTCAGTCAATTCAGTTAAAACGTGCTAGAGAATCACCATGCAATTAATTGGCAGGAACATTTTGATGAGCACCATGTGCTGTCTTCAAATGTTGTATCACAGGAACGAAGCAACTTTACTTTGCAGGTTAGTTAGTATTTCTTTGCAATGGGATGTATCTGTTCTGCCTGCTTGCACTGAGGCACTCTGCAGTATCTGAGCTCAAGGGCTGAGCAAAGTTGGGCAGCAAAAGCCCCTGAATGCCTATTCAGTGGCTGATGAGTATTTGTTGTTCCTACCAACAAAGAGTGAAAGCCTGGCAAGGCAGAATGGGAGTTTTGGAGGGTGGGGTGCGGTAGAAAACCCATTGTTTTGTTGCAGACCAAAATCCCTGTGAGTAGGCCTGTACAGAGGAACCAGAGGAGTGCATGCCTAAAGTGGTAATTCTCCAGCATCCACCACATTGCTGAAGACGCCTCTGCAAAGCACATGTGAGAGAGGAAATGTCTGAGCAGAGTCCTAGTAACAGTGGCAGGAAGGCAGTGTGAAGTAGAATCATTTTGTGCTCAATAAGGAGATCTGGAAGGAGTTTCTTTTGTTTTCATTGAAGTTATAAATAAATAAGACATCAGCGATGTCAGTCATCCCTCCTGGCCACCTGCCTGCTTCTCATTGGTGATGACTTTCCGGTAGCTGCTGCATAACCAATAAAAGTCTGACCTTTGTTATTAGAGTTAAAAGCTTGAGAAAATATATCTATACCTCAGTATCTGCAAAATATACCACATCTGGAAAATCAGAATACAGATTCTTGGTGTTATGCTTAGGTTTATGTTTCATGCTGCACGTATAGTTCCTTGGCTTATTACAACCACTCCGGGAGTGTGATCCAGGCTTTTGTCTATTCTAACCTACTGTTATTTTCATTAACAATCTTTTCCTCTCATTATAAGCTATGAAATAATGCATCCCTTTCTCAGATTCTTCTTTGCCCTTTACTGAGGCCCCCAGAGCCCGCTGGCCACATAAAATCACATGCAATAACTTCTTGGCCTGAATATGTCAGGAGGGATGGTAGTTTCTGAAGTAGCTATATTCTGGAATGAAACATGGTTCTTTAGGACCTGGACCTATGCTTTACAGGTGCAATCTATCCCTAGTTAAAGAAGCAGTTCTGTACGTATTATGAATTATGCAGGGAGCATTTGTTCCCCACATTGCTTTGAAAACCCCTCTGGGACCTCCCTCTAGCTTTCCACATCCAGTTAAGTTTCTTATCTTGATCTTCGTGCCCCTGCATAGCCTCAAGCTTGCCTACATCTCTGCCATCATTTCATATAAGCCCCCTGGGATGCTTCAAGCACACAAAACTTCCCCTTGCTCAGTACTGCTGGAGAGCTGATTTCTGCTTCTGTCTGTGCCTACTTCCATGCTTCTTTTCTCATCTCAGCTCCTTTCTTGCTCAGTAAATCTCAAGTGACTTATTTTCATTCAACTCCATCCTTAAGATACAGTTATACAACAAAGTTTTCTTTTTATGGTTCCCCCACAGGTTAATGGGAATTGACCTCACCTGTCTATGGGTAACTTACAGGTGAGCAGCTTTAAAAGTACACCATAGCAGAAAGACAAATGCAGGAAGATGTGCCCCACTGAAAAACTGTACTTGCTGTTGCAGTGTGCCTAAAAGTAAAGGTGTTTTGCCTGGTCAGTCTCCTCTTTGGTTCCTCCATCTCACTGAGCAGCACGTTTTTTTAAGGTGGTGCATGGACTCGCTTTTAATATCTAGGTGGCTACAGAAACTCTGTGGCTGAAGGACTTTGCCCACAGGTTGTGAGTTTACATAAGACAGGTGATGGGATTTCTTTTTTCTGAGCAAGTAGCACAATAGTCTGCAGGAACTAAGTATTCCCACAGGAAATGAGGGCTTCCTGCAGGAATTAAGAAGTATTTCCAACCTCCCCACTTTCCGGGCCAAGTAAAAAGCGTAATTATCCAATCTGCCCTTCACTAAAAAATCAACACAGTTCTCACAGCAAATGCCTCCCACTTTGCTGCCTTGAGAGAGAAATGGCGAGAAAGAAATAGAGGCAGAGCAATCAGTTTCATTCGTCTTTGGAGCTTGTTCAACTACTTCTATACAAGCTATCATATGAAACCCTGTGCAACATGGTTTGTTATTCTGTGTATTGTTAAGCTGTGTGGTTTATAAGCCATGCCATTATACCATCATCCACCAGGTAAAATTGTGAAATTCATGTAGTGTTATCAGTAGTTATCTATGAAGTTAAATAATTATTGTTTATATAACAAGAATCAAAGCTTGACTTCATGTCACAGTCCAAGGATAAATGCCTAAACATTGCTTTTCCTGGTCTTTCACCTCCTACACACTGTTGAAAAATTAAAGCTTGTGAAGGAATAAAGAGGTCCCCTTTATCCCCCTAAAGAAAGAGCACAGACACTCTCCAGCCAAGTAATCATTGGCCACCATATTGTCTGATATGACTTTCACAACCTTTGAAGGAGCAAGGGACATAGTTGCTATATTTAGTGCAAAGCTCCCTCTGCATTCTCAGAAAACATCTCTTCCAAGGCTGTATCATGGTAACATAAAATTTAACTTCCTGTCTTTATTCTCTCCTAATAGCTATATGCTTCTCTAAAGTATAATCGTAAGGCTGCTTAAGGGAACAGAAAACCATGTGGAGAATATCACTGTGATTCAAGCAAGGAATGGGAGAAAGAATAATATTTGTACCTTGGGCATACTCAAATGTCTGCAGAGAAGGAACTGATTAGGCCAAGAAACAGCACTAATGGCAGTCACGGAAGCGAAAGTCCGACATGCTGCCTGTGCAGACACAGCACTGTTCAGCAGTAGTCCAAGTAGAGAATGTATTTATGAAAATAATAATGTGCATTCATCTCTAACAGAGCAATTACCTTCGAGTTCACAGCCCAGCAGCTCCATTCGCAGTCCCAGTCCTCCATGTGTGGCTCTCTCAGGGTAGACACGGATGAATCTAGTTGTTACAGGTTCAAAAGTCCGCAGTTCAGGCGTGTCATAGTTGGTGTTGCCTTCAAAAGTCTACAAAGCATGACAAATGCTACTTGTTAAAAAAAAAAAAAAGCTACTTTCAACAATTGTCTTTTTTCCTTCATTCTCTAGTCTTTGAATTAGGTGAGCAGTAGGCTAGATTCTAACTGCTTAATAAGTGTCAGGCATTCCTGTCCTAAATGAGAATGGAAAATACATAGTTAAAGCTTCTCAGAAAAGTAATGTATTTCATTTTTCATAAACTCAGTAGCAACCAATCCATCAGGGTCATAACAAGAGCTGACTGTTTAATAAGACATGTTTTTAAATGACACTCTGATCTGGGGTTTAACTGGGTGACATTTTCAACACTTCTCAGGGACAAAAAAAAGGCTGAGGTGAAGATCCTGTCACCTTTTAAGTGGTTACAATAATAATCCAACTATTCAAGAGAAAATTTCAATCTGATTTCCCCCAGTGACAGAGTTTCACAAGTTGCAGTTATTTCATAAGGCATAAATTAAACTCCAGTAGCTGCAAGAGTTCTTCCAGTGAGCCTGCTATTGAATAAGAATAAAAAGAAAGAAAGAAAGAAAGAAGAAAGCTGCCTCCTGACAAAACTGCAATATAATCCAACGGGCAAGGCAGGGTCAGCAAATGTACATTTCAGAGAAAAATCTCTTCTCTGAGTTGCACTCTAGGTTTTTTTAGCCATAATGCAGCTCTCAATGGCATTTGTTTGATACCGTAGGCTTCTCTTGTCAGTGATCTTTTGCATATAGAACAAGTTATAGTTTGTACTTATAGCAACACCTCAGGTGCCTCCATGGAGACGATCGGTCCTTAGAATGAATTAACTGTACAAAGAAACAGCCCTTGCCATGAAGAATTTATAACCCCAGATAGGCAAAAGGGGTTATTTTAACCCTATTTTATGGTAAAAAATGACTTTGGATTATCTTAAGTACAAAATATGACAATGTATATAACAATGAAGTAAAAGTGAAGTATTTATAACTCTCCTATGAATTAGTTAAATGGCAAAACATGAAAAAAAAATCATCTTTGAGCTAGAGTTCAATTTCAGGATTAGAAGTACTATTATAAGATACTTCCAACTCATAGCTGTGAAGCATGAAGCCTTCTTCAGGAAGAAACCACCAGATCCTCTTCATTTTGGATGAGAACAAAACCCAAGCTGCAATGAACTCCTCCTATCGATTTGGGGCAGAGGAAACAGAGGCCGTGCAGGAAGCTGGCTGTATTTCCCAAGGCACAAAACAAGCATAGGTAAACTTGATTGCTGGTTGTATTTTCAAAGCAGTCCTAAAAGCCTTGCTTAGTTTTACTGTACACATCTGTATTATGAACGAATGGTCCACAACCCCTTCTGGCTGTTGGTTACATTGCCAGTCTCAAAAGCCAGTGATGATGGGAGACTATGACTAACTGAATTAAAAGAATAATTTCAACATTAATGCTTCTGCTCCTGCTTCCTAGGGGAGATTGTACTCCCAAGGTGGCTTCAAGGGGCACTGGTCAACCTGGTGTTCTGTCAGTGCTTGGAAGACATATGTCAAGAATTCACATGTAGATGGCCTGTCAGATCTAATTAACATGGAATTACATATTATTATATTTGAACAGCAATATAGTGCAAATGATCAGAAAAGCTACCTAGCATATGAGAAAGAATGAATGCCACTTTATGTGTAAAAAGTAGACAGACACATGTATCTAAGGAATCCTTGCTTCTTTTCTAATAGTAGTCTTAATAACAGCATATAATAATGAAAACTGTTTTATAAAAGACATCAGTACTGGAGTACTGACACATAGACATTAGAATTCAATAAGCATCTAGAATTCTATTGAATCATTGTCGTTTGTAGTGCAGAGCTGCCTGTGATTCGATTTTGACTATTCGTTTAAAACACATACTGATATTTTTTATGGGGGAGGAGAGAGAAGTGTAAAATAAGACTTCCCTTTGTGAGTGTCTTTTATATAGGCTATGTCATAAGTTGCTTTACTTCATTACAAAGATAAGTTATAATAAATAATAGCTAAACAAAAGAAGTGAAACAGGTGAGAGGAAAAAAAATTCTTCCTAATATCTTTTAAAATGAAAATAAACATTGCATAAAAATTTAACAAAGTTGTTCCAAATGGCAGGATATTCAGAAGTTTCTTGTACCAGAAATTATGAGACGAGGTGTAAAGAAACCCAGAAAAAGTGGAAGGAGGAAAGAAGTATTAAAGAAAAAGATGACTTTACGGAGTAAGCTTGAGTAAGACTATGGACAAAAAGTACTAATTGGATCTTGAAATGAAAATGGGGTTCTGTATGGATGTTTGAGGATTTGTGATGTTCACTCCTTTGAGTGCTAAAGGGGGAAACACTCTGCGCATTCAAAAATAGCACAAATTGGGTCAGTCAAAGAGGAAGGAGTTATGGTAGTCCTAGTGAAAGGAGCTGCAGTAATGGATGACAAGATCATAGTTGAGAAACATGGTAATGTTTCATCCTTTGGACATATTCTGTTGTTATTTTAGCTTGTCACTGCTCTTTCTTTTCCTAAAATGCAGTTGTTTGTTTATTGAAAGTCAAGATTTTAACCAAGTGAAACGACGTGTTTCATTTCATATAACAAGGCTGTTTCTAATCCACATTCCTGCTGTGACTCATTATAGCATGCTGTCCCATCCAGCTCCACTTACATTTAAAAATACTACATTGCAGTATTAACATTTTAAATCCCTCAGACTCCCAAATCATGGGATTTATCTGATACTCTTTGAAGAAAACTTGTGCTTCAGAAGAAAGTTTATTGAATGTCTTGAATTTTTGGGAAGGATTATAATTTTACCACAAGAGATTTGAATTCCAGCCCTCCCCACTCTATTAATCTTGAAAGTTAATTTCTGGTAGTGGTGAAAGCCGAGGATGGGCTCAGTGTGTTAGCACACTAGTTTTCTTGTCAAACTGCTAACTTCTGACAATGATGGCAAGTGCTTGTATTAGAAAACAGAAAGCCATGCAGCAGACGGCGCACTGCTTTGAAAGCATATGGCATTATTTTTTTCCCTCGTTGAGCCACAGTGTAGAAGTACATGTCAAAACAACATCTATTTTAGAAAGAAAATGGTTAGATCCCATTGTTGATTTACACTCTCTTCACACTTTATGATGAAGTCAAAACTCATGGTAACAAGAGAAAGGAGCTGACTGCAAAGGCTGAATTCGTTTAGTTTTAATCCCCAAAACAAATGATGAAAAGTGAGAAAACGCAGACATATTCAGTGAGATTAAAACAGGAGAGAATGAAGTCCAATATTTACCAAATGTGCCTGGAAAAGCTACATCCATGGGCCCACTCAGCTTTTCCTTTCAGGAAAGACAGGTTTGTCCAACGGATGAGTCTATATAGCAAAACAGCTTTTACATCTAATTTTCAGGCTTACGCAGATGAGATACAGAGCAACTCTCGATTCCCATCTGACGAGCACCACACTAATTTGCCTTTTGAAGGCACAATGTGGTATATGATTCCCTAATCATCCCAGTATTGCAACACCAGTTGGTGAAGAGGACTGCATGCCCACCGGTTTCCTCAAGGAACAGGGTAGGAGGACTAAAAAGGATTGTGCCCTTTGAGGCAACAATGTACTTTGTGAGAATGACAGCAAAATCGGATGGGAGACCTAATGAATGGGATTTGGGGTAAATAAGATAAACTCTTGGTGCAATTTATGTCTTGAAAAGCATACACTCAATATCAAGCCAAAATAGTTACATTCCCAGAGACTTTTCTGGGCCATACTCATTTTCTTCTCCTTTGAATCTAACTCAGCAAGCCTTCCTCTGTAAATGTCTTGCAGTTTCTGCTTGAACCTATGAACCAGCTACCCTTTATTCCCAAGCCACCTCGAAGATGCTTCACTTGTGACAGTACAATAGTACTTTTCACTTGGGATGGAATAAAAAGTCAAAAGCTCCAGCACTTTTGGTGGGGCTTGGGTCAGACCATTACAGGGAGCCTGTAAAGTAGTCTATAGGCAGTTCAGAAATCCAACATGTACCCTACTGAGTTAAATAACACCATTCTGATTCTACTGCACAGATGAAAAAGAAGCAAAAGAAAAGAAATGCAGTGTTTCAAATAAGTTTGTTCACCATCTGTGGAAAAACTGCAGCGGAAACTACTTCTCTGGCAGTATCGCATACTACCATCACATGGTATTTTTTTAGTAACCTAGGGGCCACAGAGGCACATCACCCTTGTCAGAAATAAAGTTTGAGCTAGCTGTGAATAAACAAAACCTTTGCCGCAGAGAGAGGCAAATGTCCTAAGGCCAGCTCCTGCCCTCAGGCATGGGATGGTTCTCACAGCATCCCTTCAGGGTTGCTGCCCAAGGAGTCCTCCTGCTTGGCTTCATCCCAGCTGTCTGCTTTTTCTAAGGTCAGAGATAGATGTGTTTGAATTTAATGAAAACTTTTTTTTTTTTTTTTCTTTTTAATGCAACTCTTTTTTTTAGTGTGGATCTTTCCTCCTTACCTTTATCTTTTTCTTGCTGGAATCCATGATCATTTTCCAATCTGACCCATTGTTGCTGTAGCCAATTTTGAATTTTTTCATGAATACTTTGTTTTCTCGGTGCTTGCCTCCTTGGACAATTATGCCCCTCACTTTTTTTTCTTCTCCAAGGTCTATCTGAAGCCATTCGTTTGTATACGGATGAGTAGTTGGTGGCAGCGCCCAACCTGAACGGCTGGTTATGAGGCGAGCATTTTCTGGGATCCAGTTTCGATCAACTTGAGTAGATGCAGTAATCTGAGAGTCAGGAATGAGCCCAGACACCATACCCAGCATCCCAGAGCAAGGATAATCTACAGAGAAAAAAACAAACAAATGGTTAACCTGGACAAATACCAAAACAGAAACAGGACACATCAATTAATTTAGCTATCATGAGCAATTACTTATTTCTTTCTTACATCCAAAATAATCTTTCTGGATTCGTGTATAATTTTCATTTGTTCAAACTTGCACATCCTAGTTTTGGCAGGAAGTACCAAAATACCACAAGTATTTCTGGCCTGATGGGAACCAAAAGGATCAGAAAATCCTATTCTATTCTTGTTTTCTATTCTTCTTGCTAAGGCAAAGAGTGCAGGGTCACATCTGAATTTGTGAATATTTCCCTAGAGAAAACTTCCCAAATCAGCCAAAACCTGGCTGCAGAATACTTAATTTTGGTGACATTGGAAATGGAAATCTTTTATACATTCTGTAACATACAATTTATTGTTGTACTTGAGATTTTCACATTGTGTTTCTTTGGTCTCTCAGGCTTTCTCAAATGACACAGAAGCTAAATAGTTGCTTCCTAGATAAATATAAATTAGAAGTTCCTGCTAACAAGGAATAGAGTTTTTCAATATACAATGTAACAGCAGTTCTGCTGATATTACCTTCATCTAATCTATCTGAAAAGATTTCATAGGATGACTTGGTATCCTATAACATAGTAATCAGTGATCTTGTTTTCTTGCCGTATGGAAGCCAGTCCTAAGAAACATTTTCAAGACTAAAGAAACACTTTAAAGGAAAAAATATCTCTAGAACTATATAAAATTAGTGACAATGAACTGTATTAAATGCTGTAAAATGATGGTATGTATTTTTTAGAAAAATCAACTTTATAAATCTATTAAATCATTAACATTTTCTTTAACTATAACTTGTATTTTTACTTTATGTATAAAAATGCCTTTATTTTGTAGAAGTTATAGAAATACTAAAACTAGGGGAAAAAAAGACTTCTAAAAAAATTCCTACTTGTGCCTGTTATTTTTATATATATATATATTTTTTTTTAATCCAAGGCAGTATTTTGATGATAATGCTTGAATAGGCTTCAGATCTAAGTGTTTGTACCTTGCAATGCAAGCTATGTATGTTTGTTTCTTGGGAAACCTGCTGAGAACTACCTATAAATAGCAGGCATGAGAGAGAGACACTGGACGGTTAGGAAGGAAAAACAAGATGGGAATATGCAGAGTGTCTGTGTATTTCAGGTATTTTGCATGGAGTTGTAAAATAATTAAACTGAAAACCTAAAAGATAATGCCAGAACAACATTCAGATAGCCCTGTATGTTTGGGTTGTCGTGTTTTATTGTCTTTAGTTTTTTTTTCATTTCTTCATTCAGACCACAATGGAAATAGTGAAGATGCATTTCACTCATAAAAATAAAATCCACAGCACAGGCAAAATAAGTTCCCTTAGCTTTAAAATCCTTCTCAAGACATACCTGTTATCTTGCAGCCGTAAACTTCAAATCTTAGTGATACTCCATTTTCCCAAGACACAGGTCTAATTCTCACAAACCGTGTTAAAACTGGTTTGGCAAAAGGTCTGTAAACAACATCAGTGGGATTGCTATTCCCTTGAAACACCTTTGTGTGGAAAGAAGAAGTATATATTTGTTAGGCTTTCTCTTAAATGATGTTTATAATTCTGTGTTTTACAGATTGTTATGATTCAAGGTCTAACCAGGGTTATGTGGGGAAGGGAGGTTTGAGACAAAAGACTTGCATGGGGAATTATTTCATTAAACTCCTAAGACATTTTTTGGAGACAGATAAGCTTTCCTTGGGGAGGGAAAAGAAGATGTAACGTGTTCAATAATATTAAAAAATACTTGCCACCTGCAGAGTCCCATAACACACCAGAACACTGCAGAGCAGATCAGGAGAGCTCAGGACCATCTTGAGAGCAGGAGCTCAACAAGGGTCTGTCCACTCCCTGCCTATTTTGAAGCGTTCCTAATGCCCAGATCTGTATGCGGGAATGATGTATGCTGGTCTGTCACCCAAGGACTGCCATGTCCTGGAAAAATCCCTCAATGCTCCATTAGGGCAGTTTTATTCCTCGTACATTTATAGAATGATTCAAAAAGCTACAGAACCTCTGGGCCAAATTAAAGGTTTGGATGTCAGATCGTAAATACCCCATATGGAGTTAGGATAAAAACATGCATTAATTTATTGTCCTTGGACTTAAAGAGTTTTGCAGAGTGTATTGTGCAAAGCTTGCTTTGTTAACCTGCCATTTTTAAATCCTTTTTAACAAGGATAAACATATTCGGATTTTCTTGCATACTGAGATGGAAGTCTATTTAAAATGTACATAGCAGGCTCTAAGATTTTGTCTGTGTCCCCTGAGACTAGTAGTCAAATTATATGAACAATGAGACTTCCACAAGAAGGGACAGGATTGTGCTGTGCTTTCATGTTGAGGATCCTGCAGACGCGCTCCTTCCTAGCAGAGCTGAAACGTTGCAATGTTCTAGCCCAAAGAAGGTGATTCAGCTTCCTGCTTCTTCCTCACGTAGAGAGGAACAATTTCCTGTTTTCCATAGATATAAACCTCTCTCCTTTTATGGGAGATACATACACTGTCCACTTTCCTGTTTGTTACTTGCAATAACTGCACTAATTTGGAGCAGAGGACAGCAGCGCACAGCTGTCAACTCATCAGGCTGTTATATCTCAAGTAATTTAACATAGGAGTTTCATATCTAGCAAGAGATTTTAAAGGGAGCTACTTTTCTTTTCAGCAACTTTTTTTCTCTGAGAGGACCTGCTGTAGTTTTGTCAAGGTCTGACTGACAGAGAAAATGAGTCTTTTCTCAAAAGTACACAGCTTCTTCTATGTAGTTAGTGCAACTCTCGTGTGAGGCTGCCTGGAAGAGATCTGCAGCTGCCTGCTTTTGTTGTTTCTTCAGTAGCCAAGTCTACTTAACTTTTCATTTGAATAAAGATAATCAGAGGGAGACCGGTGCATATTTTTTTCTTGACCTGATCAACAGCAAAATATTGGCATTTTAGAAACCTGATTCTTTTATAAACCCTTAGAACAAATAGCACAGGTTTAGTAAGTGTTCTCACTAAGGACATCATGTACAAGAGAAACTTATGTAAAATACACTCTTGGAAAGCTTACAAATTGAAGCTGGTATTAAAAATAAAGAATGGTCTGATTTTGAAAGCGGTATTTGTTCAGATTATGGGAACCAGAGCCAGGAGACCCTGTGTTTCATACCAGCCACAGTGTTTGCTTCTCTTGTGACTTTAGGCAAGTCAGTTACTGTACCTTTATACATCATTATACACTGCCCACATTGTAGCATTTGACCTTCTAAAGTTCTTTTTCTGTAAAAACAGGATAATACCTGTCAAAGAGAAGCTTTCAGGATTCATTTTTTGTTGTTTTACAAAGTGCTTCAAAGAAGAAACACTGCTACCATTTTGATTAGATAAACACAGCGGAGTTGGCATGGCACTTACAGATGAATCAGGGACACAACAGTAATCAAATATTTAGAGCTAGATATGGTTACACTGATAGAGTTTAATATTATACAGCTCTTCCTGGTGTTCACAGAAGGGTCACAAAAAAGCTGTTTTGAAGGGAGGTACCACAACATCTTTCCAGTTGCATCAGCCCCTGGCAGCCTCTAGGGATGCTGCTCCTGGGCACATCCTGAGCGAGGTGGGAAGGGAAGCACAACCTCACTGGGACTATTCATGTGAGAGTTGGAGCAGAACTGACTTCTCAGTAATGAGCTTTATGCTCATGGTAGCGGATAATGAAGATTTTTCTTCTGAGTGTCTAAAGCTGTTTCATTGGGAGGTCACAGAGAGCGAATCCGCTGATAAATGGAAAGGTGCTAAAAATCTATAAGGATGGAAAGATGTGCCTAATTATCTGCCTGCATGACCCCGATCACTGAGATGCTTGGAAGTCTAACAAACTACTGATCACTTGCTAGCACTCCTGCAAGACAGTGTGGCTATGCATGGGGGTCTGAGGCACTGACACACTGCATATCCAGAACTTCGCTGCAGATAAGGGAGCTACATACTTTTTAAAAGGTTCCCCACAATGTTTTTCTCAAGGTCACATAAAAAATCTCTGGCAAATTGGGAAACAGCAGCACACTTCAGGGAAAAGAGCTGAACCACTCATATTATGTTGGGTACAACAGACAGGGCAGCACCTTGCACCATTTTCAGCTGCTCTGTGCTTTGGATAAATAATTTCTGTGGCTCATTACTACTGAGACAATAGCTATGTTTTGGATTTGGGATATTGTTAACTCTGAGCAACCTGATGAAAACTGTGATACTTTATTCCTGTTTGTTTTGTTTTTTTTTTAACAACCGATAGTAACTAAACAGTTCTTGGACAAAGAGAGATACAAGAGAAAAGACTTACAACAGGCTTGTTTCCCTCCTTCAATGTAATCCAGTCCTCTCCATTGGAGCTGACATCTACACGGTATGTTTTCAGATAATATTCTTTCTTTGTTTCTTTTGAGATGGCTCCTTGAGTCCCAATTCCAGAAACAAAGCGAAGAAGGCCTAGATCTACCTGTAGTAACGAGTGAATTGAGACAGGAGAACAATCGGTTCAGAGCATAACAACACTGCAGAAGTGACACCCACTCTGCCCCCCCCATGTTTTACAAAGATAATAAGGATTTCATACAAAGGAAATTGCAACATTTTGTTGATAATAATATAGCCATAATGTCTCTTTTGTAAATAGTGTCGACACAAGAGATGGGAACATTTGCCTAATTACCCAGAGGGTTACTCTTATGCCAGAGAATTAAATTTCCTCTGTGGGGGAGGAACCAGAGACGCCATCAGTGCGAATGGGAAACACCAGGCTGAAGAGAAGTTACTAGAGAAGCTCCTCAAGGATCAGTCTCGTGTACAATCTTACTTAATACTTTCATTAAGTACCTTGCATAGATGCTAATGAAATTCACTAAGGACACAAAGCTGCAAGGCATTGTCAATACAGAGGAGGCTCATGCAGTGAGAACTGAACAACCCTAATGACTGCAGTATTAGAAATGGGACGAAATTTAATAGTTCAATATCAAAGTTGTGCACTTAGGGAATGATAACAAGAATTCTGCTAAAACCCAGGGGCTCATCATTTGCAAACAGGAGAAAAGAAACCTGTGGTGTAGTGGTGAGTCACAAGATACTTATAAATCACTGTGTGGTTTTGTTGGTGAAAAAGCAAATGAGTTGCTTGTACTGTATGATGTATTTGAAGAAAACAGAAAGAAGCATTAGCACAGGTGCAATAATTCTGTTCCAACTGTCAAATGTAATGAACTTGAATCATTAGAAAACAATAGCATTTTGAACTTGCAGGAGAAATGAATGCTATGCTGTGCACATCAATACGTGTTAGAGGCCTTCTCTCTTCTTCACTCATTCTTCCTCCTTCTCTCATGAAGTTACATTGCAACCAAATGGACAAGTGATTTAGCTTAACCTTCCCCTCCTTCACTTATTTATTTGTTTGTCAACCATATCTAGTTCATCATATGGTACGACAGAAGATGTATTGGCATAGCTGGGAGGATGGTGTGGGATGCAGGAGTATGGCTACTCAAAGTCAGTTCTGCTGGCAAACAAAACCTTTGTCCCAGTGTACAACTCCAGCTGCCAAATGGATGAAACTAGGCACAAAACTTTCTCACAGCCAGGTTGGTGACACAGCTTTGAAATGCCTGCCATTTCCTTACAGCCTTTCTTTAGCCATAACAACAAACCAACGAAAATCAAATTCATCATCCTCTTTCTCTGCAGCTAGAACCTTCTCTTTGCTTCCTAAAGCAAACCACTTAGTTTCAATATAAAATGACACTACCCATAAAATATTACTTAATTTATTCCTCTAAACTTCAGTTGTCCAGACTTTAGTAGGATAATAATAGGTTAATTAACTCTTTTCAAGTGAATGTCCCATGAATGTCTCAGGCTTTTTATTATTTCCAAAGTACGCAGGATGCAGAATATACGACCCCTGTGTCCCACAGGCATCCTTTTTCCTGGATGTATGTCATATATCCAAAGGCGCTGGAACAGTTAAATCAACATGCTCTCTCAAAAGGCTGAAGGAAATGCTTGAGGACAGACTGGTTGCTCTCTCAATGCCCATGTCATATGCAAGGCATTTTGAAATCTTCCAGCACAAGAATAGGAGCCTTTTGTGTGACACATAGAACTAGCTTTCAGGGCAAAGCCCCTGCCCCAGTATTTAAGGCTGGTAAAGTCTATATGTAACATTTTAGCCCTTGTCCTTAGGGGTGAAATGCTGGAACATATTGTTTTGTCATGATAAAAAAATTCAATCTTAAAAAAAAAAATTAAAAAAATCCCAGCACCGCCTTACAAAAACAATCAAGTGATTTAAAGTAACTGGAGAGTCTCAGATGTTAGATTGTTGCAATCTGAAAGTTAATGGGGGAATGTGGGCATCATTGCGGTGAGCAATCTCAGCTTAACTTCAAATGCTCTCCAAACTGTACTCTGCTGATTGTAAAGTGTGCTGCACTGAGTTATGTCCAATACCACATTCACTTCCAGGCTGAAGTGCACTTGAAAATCTGGAAGTCTGAGGGAGCGCAGAGCTAAGTTATTTAAATGATCTGCTTCTCTTACAATTTGAAACAGCTCTTCAGTTTTGAAATGATTAGGGTCCCAAGCCTGTACTGTTCCAACTGATTTGAAATGATTCTAGTAGGGGCTTTTTAATATACAGTAAGTACTTCATTGTGAATAAAGTCAAGCAATGGCCTATTACAAGAGTTCTAGGTATTTGAAGCCAAGTTAAAATTTAACATTGGGGGTTTAGGAGAAGGTTTGATTAGTTGATGCCTGAACTAACAATTACAGCTACCAGTCACTGTTAAGGCAACTAAATCAAAGAATTTCAGTTCCCCAGATTTTTCTTGGTCCCAAATGCTGGTATTCAATATACTCCCAGGGCACTGAATATCCTACAGCATCTATCTCACTGTCTGGGTCTAAGTCCTAGACAGGCAAAAGATATAGCCTGAAATCTGGTGGAATTCAAAAGGCAGGCAGAAATTCTCCTGCTGGAATTTAACAGCTCACTGGGAGAGAGAGACTCTGAGAAGGCCTCTAATTTATTGCCTCTAGATAGGGAAGGGGCAACCTCATTAGTGCTTGTGGCTCCAGTAACTGTGTAATATGGTATAGGAGTAAGAAGTCGTCTCTGGTTAGGGAAAACATCCTTTCATATAGATGCGCTCTATTCAGATCAGCAAATGAATGTGCTTCTTGAAAACTGGAACTAGGTCAACAGTAGTCCTCTCCTGGAGCACCTGGAGGTTGATGAGTTGAGTGTTTAGCTGTGTGCCACAGTTTTAAACCCGTTGGAAAAGCAAGCTGCAACCCCAGACCTGCAACATGCCGGGGGTGTTTGCTCACAAGCTGATAAAGAAAAAAGAATAACCTTTCTCCATTAGTGTTTTGTGAAAAAGGAGCAGTGCAAATAAGAAAGGTGGGGCTAAGCAGCAAAGAAGCAGAAGGACTGGAGTTTTTAGTACTAACTCTGTGTCAGTGCAGAGGTCCAGGCGAGAGGCAGAGCTAAAGGCATTTTCTTCCCTTTGACAGTTGTCTGCAGCGGCCTCCAGAGAGGAACCGCTCCTCTCCAGGTGCATGCAAATAGAATTGCAACACTGTGCACCCCTCTGTGGTGCCTAAGTATGTTTGTAAATCAAGCTCTAAATGTACCAATCTTCTTCCCTAAGTAAGCTGAGAGAAATAAATTATGCAGAGGACTACCTTGGAAACGGCATGACATATTTTAATGGGCTGTTAAGCTCACATTCATTAATCACTTTGTGATGTATTTTGTTTTCTTTCCAATGACTTTTGAAACTTTATTTTCTGTAAAATGCAAAATTGTGTATAAAATACTCATTCTAAATGTTGCAGAGTGGAAGTTCAACCATATGAACTGCTATTAACAATTGGCACCTGAAGGTACCAAAATGTAGCTATGGTAAGACACAGCTCTGAACCATGTTAGCCAGAGGAATTATTGCAGAGGGTAGTAGCTCTAGTACAGCTGTGTCACCAAACAGATAGTTCTTAGGCTTTTTGGAGGCTTAAGCCTATAGAGTACAACTGTGTGTGATTTCCAATCAACTTATATGTTGCCTCCACAGAGGTCTCGAAGTGTTAACATGACCAGAGGTAACCCATTTTTCTCAGATACAGTTGCCTTCAGCTGAGTTAGTAATGCAAATCTTTAACAACTATTTTTTTGTTTTGGCCTTTTTGTTTCAAGAACTTGTGTTTCACATTAAAATGAACTGTGGAAAGAGGTGGTGGTGAAATACAGTACTTTTGAAGATGAACATCAAATGCATTTCCCTGCAATTAATTTGACATTTAACTTTCTGCACATATGATAAACAAACATCTGGTATTTATTTTAGAGGATGCAAGCAATTTTAGAAGTTATTGCATGCTGTATGGCTGTGATCCGAGATAGGCAGCTGTCTCTAAACCTGGAATCTTGACATTTCATTTCCATGACCAGAATTTCAGCTTTGACTAACTGCAGTACGTTGCTAGTTGTTTTTTTCAAATTTTGTTCACTTTCATGCAGATAAAAAAGCATATCTCTCTTGGAAAATGATGCTTTAGGGCCTTATCCAAAACCACAGCCTTTGATAATTGCCAGTGCTGCAACGTGACTGCCTTTATTAGCAAGTACAAGACCGAGAGCAGACTTGCCTATAAGAATGGGCCCCTAACTTACAAGAAATGAGGAATATCTCAAATGTGTGTTTTTTTTCCAGGAGAGAAATGTTCATGTAAAAAAAGCCGTAGTTGTTCCTGCTTCTAAAATCAATTTCTTTCATGCGAGAGCATATTGCAAGATACTAGCTTTTTCTACATATGAACTACTTCCTCTCTATTTATTCTGCAATATCTTTCAGCATCCAGCAAAAATATTTTTATTGCTGTCTTACTGCCTCCAAAGACAGTGGGTGGGTGACACATTTTTAAGGCATAGATATGCAAGGGGTGGCATACACATACTCATTTTATTAGGCACCAGCTACAGAGAAGGAAAACCAATAACATTTAGCTCTGCACAATGAATCATGCAGCAAGTCTTAGCAAACTGCTCGATAAAGAACAACACACAACATACATGACTTGAAATTAATGTTGCTGCTTCCTACCATCATGCATAACCGTGTCATAGTGTGGAAGACCTTATTTTCAGAATGAAAGTCTGCCTCGCTAAATAAAATACAGTCCTTGAGGGAGCTGTAGCAAGGGAGCAGTTTTACCAGCTTTTAACACTCCTACTGTAGATCTGTCTGCTTAACAGCCTGAGAAAATAAAGGACAAAGTGCTGGAGTTTGATTAACAACAGGAAGCTTTTTGTTGTGGGCATCTCTTGTGGCTTGAAAAGCTGTATAATCCATCACTTGATAGAACATACCAAAGTAAATATTTTCAGAGAACTGTGTCATTTCCCTAGATAGCATACAGTGCTCTGAGTCAGATTAACTGTTGTGACGCTTCACTGTTCTTCTGTCAAATATTTAATTAAGCAAGAGTTGATCTTTTTTATTAGGTGTTGCTGTTGATTTGACCAATCATGCTCTCCCATGATGTATATACAATTATCACTCAATTCTTTTATTTATTGAGCTTTAAGTAAAGAAGATTATAATGCTAAGTAGAAATGGCACAGACTTTAGTAGAAATTCTGAAAATAGTCTAATTAATTTGGTTGGAAAATTACTTTCAAAAGTCTTTGTCCTTGAAATGAGTTACAAGAGCACAACTCCTTGATTAATGACAGGGTGTAAATATTCATCCTGGGTTTTAGTGAAAATAGTTAAGGCTGTAAACTCTCCCAAGTCTTTATGCAAAATTCTCAGTGATGTTTGTGGCAGCTCCATAAAGAAAATGAGGAGACATTGCTGTTAGTAAGATCTCTCCTGAATCACTGAAGTCTTTCTCATTGACCTTGACAGCAACATCCTGAAAGCCCCAGAAGAGAAAGCAGCTAATCACATGCTCAACTTCTAGTCTGTGCCTAACAACTGCCCTTGGTAAGTATGCTTTACTGAATCGATGCTTATGTGACTTGGCAAAAATGGGGAAGCATGAAAGAGAAGATAAGCAAACATTCATGCCAAAGAAATAGGAATGCTTGGCAGCAAAAAGGAAATAAAGTTTCTTTAGCAGTTGAAATATTCCTCACAATCTTCACCTTATGCCCAAATCCTTCTCTGCAGCAGAAAAAACATAAGCATAAAGATTCCTCCAACTGAAAACAAAGAATAGACACAAAGGATGCTATCACATTAAGATATTGGTGCTGGGATTGCAGTAGTGAGTACAGTAATTTTTTTGAGAGGCAGATCAGCCAGTTTCTACAAGAGAACATTTAAGATAATGATGACAAAGTATGATGAACATAAGAGAACCTCAGTCAACATTATGGGGCTGTTCAATTAGGAAAAGATGCAGAAAGTGTAAGAAAAATGAAATCCAGAAACATAAAGGAAAAAAGACAAGGAAGAAATGAAAGAAAAGACCTCTGCGTCTCTGACAGAGGAAAGATAATGCTTGTGTGGGCTGTGTTGCATCTGGATTCATGGCACATTCTCCCACTCTTATGTTAATTTTTTTTTGCATAAATCAGAAGCAACTAATTAAAAAAGAAATATTTAATTCTGACATGTTCTTTGAACTGGTGTTCCATCTGGTTCTGTTTGAATAGTAAAATCTGCTGTAGTTGTAAAAATTGGCAA
The DNA here is from genome assembly GCF_004027225.2 of Strigops habroptila. Taxonomy (NCBI): domain Eukaryota; kingdom Metazoa; phylum Chordata; class Aves; order Psittaciformes; family Psittacidae; genus Strigops; species Strigops habroptila. Next base: position 112,152,334 of record NC_044277.2, on the reverse strand, counting down.
GCAGCACTCTGGTAAAGAGAAACAAAAGAGACTCAGTACAGCAGGTTAATACACTAGCATTTCAACTTGAGACATTTCTAGAATTCAGCAAACCACATCGCTCCAGTATGGAAACTATAAAGATGAAATGTGAAAGAGGAATGCTGTGAGTGGGCCCGGAGAAGCACTGCCACTGGTACACGTTAGCTCTGTGTGATATTTTTAGTGTGAGTCTTTGAATGACTTGGGTTTAAAAGCAAGAGCAATGCAATGCTCCCCTGAAATGGGCTCACTGTATTGTATGAAATGCATCCAGTACAGTGATAGCGAATGATCTGTCTGCTATTCGTTTGCAAGCTCCACCTTACGCATTCATGTGGTGCTCTGATGTAACAGGATTGTTGTTCATAAGACTCAGAAAATACCTTCTTCTTAATTTATTTTTTTTGCTTGAAAACTACTTAAAACCTGAACACCAAGATACAATAAACTCTGATAACAAAGGGAGGAAAATGTAATCGTATTGGGATTTCTATAGACTCTGGGATCTAAGTAATCAGCATCTCATGTCATTCAAACCCTCTCTGTAGCAATGAAGAGAAAGGCTGATTAACTCACAGTGCTTTAGAAAAAAGATTGTTTTACATCTTGCAGGAGCATATCTTGCTGTGAAATATTACTTCTTTAAAATGAAAACCTTTGCTCTGCACTACATTAACTTGCAAATGGATAACCTAAGACATGTACAATGACTTGGTCAAAAAAAGGAGGAATGTGAATGGCCCCTTTCTCCAGCTAAGATACTTAGGAACCCTTGCTGAGCAAGAAATGAGTCAGGAACGTAATACTTTTAATTAACATTTTCTGAATACTTATTTGTAATTTACATTTAATTTTAAACCTGAGCTTAATCCTCTGATCTGGAATGAAGACAACTATTTAATGCAGTTTGAATGTAACATTCCCAGTTTGTGTTAGAAACTATAGAAAAGGGAAACTCTATAGCAATACTTGCAGAACCACTCTTTTCTGAGAGAAGGACATAATTGTAGGACTTTTTTCCCCCTAAGTGTACTGAGCAGCTAATGCACAAATGGGAAAAAAGTAATCCAAAGCTTCTCTATCAGACTGCTTCACATGTGAATAACTGGGCTTTAGGTGGAAAACACTGAATTTTGCCTATAAAGTTCTTCTGTAGCATTTTTTTTTGCCAGCTGCTGTACTATTAAAATCAGAGGGTACAGGCAGAAGGGCCTGATTTATAATGCTTTTTGGTATTTTGAATATAAGTACAATGTTACACACGTATAATCACACAGAAATAACCTCTGCTTCTTCCTGTTTTGCGGCATACCTATGCTAATTGTGTATGAAGCTGGTGATGGGATGATATACTACACAGATTTAAACCTCTGCTGTCTCAGACAGCACACCTTGATGGTGTAGATAGATCTGACTGTGCAGTGACTCTGTCAGGGTGAGTTCCACTGAAATCACTGGAGTTTGCTACACTTAGATATTTTTGAAAGTTCAGGCTTTTGGTTTTCTATAAAAAAATAGCAACAAAATGAGGAAAAAGTGCCAGTGTCTAAGATTTAAAACTTTTAAAGCCTAATTTCACTCGCAATTGGAATAGGTGTATAACCTATGTCACGTAGAAATATATGTATTTTCTTGTGATTGGCTTTCTCATCTTGGAAAATCGGCACAGTCTCTTTAAATCAGTCATTCATCCACAGGAGTCTGCATTCATTTATTTTCAGTTAAATGGAACTGTCAGTTTTGTTGCACCCAAATTCGATTTTCTATTTCATACACATTGTGTATGATGATTTTAATTTACTACTGGGTCACCAAGCAAGTCACTGCTTTTTTAAAATACGAGTTTCTGCCGCCTTCTAGAAAAGCATCAGGTAGCTGCAGTCAGATGGTGTGGTGAGGGTACTGTAAATGTGCGGTGAAAAACGAGAGACAAAGACTATACTTTCAAAGATCATTTTGCTTTTTCTTTGCTATGTCCCTCGTAGCTCCCTGAATGCACATGTATAGATGAAATACTTCTGAGGCTGTGATTTGGGAAACCCTCTGCTGTGAGCGATGTTCTTGTCCTGTGCCGGAGAACGAAGTGGGACAGCAGAAGGGATGGTGAAGGCCGGTGAGTCCCAAGAGAACTTTCCCCCTGGTGCTAAAGCAAACAAGGGAGACTGCCTGTCCCCAGCTCTGCCCTTCTGCTCAAAGTCCAACCATGGAGGTTTCATTTCCAGGGTTTCTTTGGCGAGCTGATGGTGCCTGGTTTGTGTACCCGCACTTTGCCTCTCTAAAATTTGCTCTACCTCCAGCTATGTAAAGAGCAAAGCTACTGATTTTTAAGTGGTATGGCTTTTAAAAGTAATCATAGAATGTATTTTTTTAGTTAAGCGTGTCATGAAAGGGGGGAACACTCTTATGAACAGTTGTTTTTTAGGGCCTGATAAGAGCACTTTAAAATCATTCTGTACTACGTCAACTCTTTAGCCCTTAGCTTGAGTTTAAGAGGATTTGCAATGGAAAAGCCTGCTCGGTCTCTGTTAAGGCTGAAAGCCACCTTAGTCTACAGTACTATAATCTATAACCCAAATATGTCCAGTTAAAATATGCTCTGGTATTATATGTGATAGGACAAATTGATCTTTTCAACAGCTTCAGAGGATCAACACAAGAAATTAGTTTGGCCCAAAGTGTTCAACAGAGGAGGCTGCAACAAAGAGAAAGACCAGACTACATAGGTACAGCTGGTTGGTGGAAATTATGTGTAAACATTGCTTCTCTGTCAAGAAGCCAGTTGTTCCTGAAAACAGAGGAACCAAACCTCAGCTTAATGTTTGGTCAACTGTGTTTTCTCTCCTGATAGGTTTTGTTTATTAGACAGCTATGGCATTTTCTCTGCCTTTTTAAAGCATTTTTGAAAACCTTGAATGAAAACATTAGAGATAAAGCAAAACTGGAAGCATTTACTTATTGAAATATATATTCTTTCTTTTTTCCTTTTTCTTTTTCTCTCTATTTTTTTTTTTCTATTTTGTGTGTGTGTGAAGAAGACATTGTTTTCTGAAGGGCAGATATTTACCACTTGGAAGAAATCTCATTTATCCTTCCACTTTACCTATTTTGCTACTGCTGTGAAAATGCCACCTAAGGGGCAGAACAGAATGAAACTCAGACAGAAAAGCAGGATGACACAAGGACAGAGAAGGTAAATAATAGCTCAGCTATCTGGAGCATGGATGCTGGGATGGGGAAGGGCCCACAGGACTCACGAACTCCTCAGTTTCGTACTACTGTGCAGGTGTGGAAAGAGTGAATAAAAACGCACAATCGTCTCTGCAAAGCATTTAGCAGTACACCTATCATCTCCAACGCAGGGTCAGCCCCGTGAGAACTGAGACCTTTAGCTCAGTAACAACTCTGCTTATTATAACGTCTCAGCTGTGCATTCCTACCCAGGGCTGTGTTTCTAGTCACTGCCTTTAGTCACTTAACTTCTAGCCTTGAGCTCTACCTCACCTGCAGTTTGACACTGGCCTAGTCTTGTAGATTAATTTATTTCTGCTGGACTCAGAAAAATCTCCTCCTGAGATACCATCCTTCACATCTGCAGAAAGGCCTGGCTGTGCTGGAGCAGATGTGTTGCAGTGCCTGGTAGTTGGGTGGGAAAGGCTGCCTCATCCCTCACAGGGTCTGCAAGCCATCTGGGAGAGAGTTCCCCTGCCAAGCAGAATGGCACAAACAACTGATTTTTTGGCTTGATGGCAGTTTAAAAACCAGAAAACTCTAACAAATGTTTTGAGTCAAGCCAAACATGTGAACCTGGTGAAAGGAAAAAAAACAGAGGGAGAGGAATAATTTGTACAGAGTTTTTTTAAGTGGCTTTAATTTCTGTGAAAGAAAGTAGAAGAAAAAGATGATGTGATTGAAAAAAGCCCCAACAACTGTGATTTTGAGTTTAAAACCACATTTAAAGATTTTAATTTCTTTCTTTCCTGGAACCAGCTAGTAAAAGTGAGATAAATTTACAAAATTATTTTAGTAGTTGCTGAATCAGAGTTTTTGCTAGACACATTTTTAATTCACTATCTCAGCTCTAAAGGGCCATCTGTCTTGCAGCCGTTGAGGGGATGTAGGGCTGGACTGGGAAGTGGATGCATAGGTAATTATAGAGTTATATACAAACTACTCAGATCTCTGCATAATGGATCCCCTGAAAGAGCTGAAACTATTATAATGATTAGGCTGGTAGTGGAGGCTCGGAGGGGCTCTGCTTCTGCTGCTCCTCCATATGTTGCGTGCAGGATTGCTCGGAGCTTCACAGGACTCCCCTCTGTATTAGGGCTGATGCTGAAACATGTCAGAGGGAGGTAGAGAGGATTTTCTTCTAAACTGCATTTTGCACCTGCACTTCTGGAGCAATAAGGCTGCCAACGGTTTTGTACAGTTCTCTGAGCATCCCTCCGGCTTCCCCAGAGTGATAAATCTATGGCTGGGAACTTTCTGGTACTAACATAGCTCTTAAAGCACTTTGAATAATCAAAAAGACCTTCATACGTTGCAGGGCCCTTTTATTTCTCCCTCTCCCTCTTGTCTAATTTCAGTACTTGCCTTTGTGAAACTCTACCATTTATTCCCATGTCACAGTAAATAAAGGTACGAATGTATCCTGCTGGGTCAATTAACCCCAGTTCTGCGCTGTGTCACAGTCTGTACTGGCTGTGATTTCCAGAAAGGAATATTCTTTTGTCATTCTTTGCCCATGTGCAAAGCATGTTAAGACCGTAAGATAACTGTAACATTTTTCCACACAAACATAACTCTGCTTGTTGTAATTTCTGGAGTGCAGTTATGAACTGTAAAATGACATGAACCAAATACATGACTTGTATTCTAAAGTGGTAGAGAAGACAAAGGACTGACAGTTTTTGCGCTTTCATGTCACTGTGCTCCCTAATGATGGGCAAGCCCAGCCACAAAGTCTCTGAACTTCAGCTCTCAGGCAGTTCTTCAAAGGCCAGGAGAACTGGGAGGATGAGGTTTCCCAGGTTTCGTGTTATTCTATGCAGTAACATGATGCACTTCACTGCCATATCAAACTCCAAAAGAAACAGAAATAATAAGAATAAAAATAACAGGCATTGTCGACGTGCACTTCCTTGAGCTTTCATGTGAAATATTTAGATAAGCTTGCTCGGTAAAGTCAACCTAGACAGCTGCCTGATGTAAGAATAAACCTGTTAATGAAACAAATGTGCTGTGCAGCAGCATGTATAAATACTGACTATATTTTTAAGTGAATACCTGATAAGGAAATAAGCTATGACACAGATGAAAGGTAGAGACACCAAATGATGAACTGCAATTATTTTCAGAAGTGCTACAGGAATAAATCTGTACTAATCTATATACCAGTTCACATCAGCAATGCATGCTCCTAGGTTTCGCTTACAAAGGAGCGAATAATGAAGAACGTAGGTTACAGCAAATGTAAAGGAATGAAGACAAATGTGGAAGGAAAATTCCACCTCAGAGGTCCCTCTCATTCTGATGAAGTAGTGTATACATAGAAGTGTTTTAAATCAATGGAAGTATATTTTCCTTGCATGGGAGAGTTAGTGTTAAATAAACAACTGATATTTCAATCAGTGAAGGCAAGGGGGGTCTCCCAGGCTGCTTTTTGAGGAGGCCTATTCTTACCTCTCTGGCCTTTCTCCAGAACCCTAAATGCTGCAAGATGCAGAGGGAGAATTTTGCACCGGATCGGCTGATATTCCTAGGGCTGACCACTCTAGAGGTCTAGAGAATTACACTGCAAGAGTTATAGGTGCTGAAGGGATGGGTGGGGGACGAGGTGGAGGTGGGCAGGCAGAGGACAGAGAGAGCAGACCAAACCTGCTCCCTGTGCCAACGTCTGACTCCATCTGTTTACATGTGATACCAGATCTGTTCCCTGCTGAAAAACCCAGCAGTATACATTGGGGCTGGATTAACCATTTATGTCATATTAGCCAGAACACACAATAAGGAGTTCATCTTAGTGTATGGCTTTATGTCAGCTGCAGAATGACAGATCATACCCAATCCAGAGTATTATGTCTATTTATGTTAACCCCCTGTTAACCTTTCTGGAACAAATTTGAACTGGCAGAGTGTGTTTATACCAGAATAGTGCTTTTTTGTTTTATGGCTGCAAAGTTTTGACCTGATACTAGGATTCTTAAAGCTGGATTTATGGTTTTGCCCAACCCCAGCCATAATATGAACTGAAGAGCCTGTGTTATTAACAAACATGCTTTGCTTTCTGGGCAAGCTGGAGGTCTTGCTCAGTGTTACAAGATGAGAGAAAAATTGTGCCACCCAGAAACTATCATCCAGCTTGGTGGGAGTGTAAAGGTTTATGTTATATGCATTAGAAGAAATATTTTGATAGAAAACATACAGATTCTGCAGTAAAAGTACCCAGAAGGTGTTGCTCCTTGTGGGTTTGAAAACCCACACCGTTATGAGGATTGATGATAGCACAGGTTCCTAGTGACCCTGGTAATGGGCAATCAGTCTCCCTTCAAAACCACACACACGTGGGTCTCAAGTGTCTGTAGCTGATGGCACCTATCTGGCCAGGCGCTCCTCCTGGAGCTTCCCCTGGCTCCTGCGCTGCCTGGGGGCTGCTGGCCATGACCCAGTGGGGCATCCCCGAGGTGCAGGGCTTGTCATGCACAGTGGCCCGTGACTTAGGGGCTTCAGAAATAAGATGCAAAAAGTTCCCCAAATATAAAGATTTCACATGTTACTTTTTCAGATAAGTGTAAACATAACTGCTGTTCTTAAATGCGAACATTAAATCTACTCTGTAAAAACACAATTACTGCTGCCATGGCAGAAATCAGTCATCCCTTTTGAAGGAATGCCTTAAAAATGCAATCATAAAATCCTTGCATGTTATGGGTTTCATTAACATTGTACTCCCCTAGGATTCCCAATTGCACAATAACAGGATTTCTTTAAATTTTAAATACCACAGACAGGAACAGTTTCACTAAAACCAGATGTGAAACCCTCGCACAGGCCTTCTTACTGGTTCTAAGTACTGAAACTGGCTGGTAATTGATACCTATTAACATGTTTGTTGTTCAGATTACAGAAATGGAAACACTATACTATTTTTCCTGTGAAAGGATACGTTAATGAGGGACAATGACTTACATTGCTATAGCAGCTCCCTGCTCTTGATTAAATTAAAGGGCTGGTTTTATTTTTTGTTTTAAATTATGCTATTTCACACCGAAGGACAGTCAAGTGTGTGAAACATGAGAGTAATAAACAAGTAGGTTGAGCTTAAGGTTGAGAAGATAATAACATCCCATATGACAATAAACTAACTTCATGCTTATTTTTGGCAACCCTTGCCTCATGCATATCTCTATTCCATTCATATTAGAAAATCCACAAACTTTATTAATGTGCTTTTAAAGAAGAAATTCAATCCGGAGCGACTCTGTTTCTGATTATTGAGTCACTCAAAATCTCACGTTAGTTGAGCAATTTTCAAAAGTGTGTTTGAGGGTAAAAATAAAATGGAGACAGAACTGTGCAAACTTATGGTGTGACTGTGCTATGGATATTTTGAATCTAAGCCTTGACATTTCAACAACTAAAGAGAAGAACGGAAAGGCAGCTTTCACTTAGCAGAGCCCAGTAAAATCAGGCAGCATTCAGACGAAGTCAGGAGTTAGTACCCTGTCAAGCAGAAAGGAGCAATCTCGTTTTGCCACCAAAGAATGGGTTTCAGGTCCACAGATGGAATTCATGCAAATCCATTATTAACAACAAGCCAACACTGTTTTCCTAATTATTTTCAGTGAAATAGACCAAAAAATGCCAACACCTCAAAGGAGACAATCATATTGCATGCCTTCTAGGCATCCTCTGTCGATACTTATCTCCCTTTGCTGATATGTAACTGAGGTTTTCTATTTCTTTTGTCTTAGCAAAAACATTAACCTTGAAGGCAAGGGTAAAAGGAAAGGAAAGGAGAACTATAATATTTCCCCTGTACAAAAAAAGATACACAAAGGAAATTAGCATTTGGAGCTGAATTTTCAAGCTATTTTGCCCGTGTATGATTGTACATATCTCATATATATGCCCTAGTTGCATATGCATATTAGCAGTTTGAAGGCAGACATCACTACTTAACCAGCTGCAGTGTGTGTGCAGGTTTGGAAACCTGCAATTGTGAAGAAATTAATGAATACTGATACACACAAAATCTCTGTCTCTCGGACAAGGACATGTAGGCAGAAATTTTCACTTTAAAAGTTCTGAGTTCAGCATTGCTGTATCCTCCAGCCTATTTTTTGCTGTTGAATATGTTCTAGAGTTCTTGCACTGTGCAGCAAAAATCCATCTACACTGTACTGCACAAAAGCAAATGCTTCACATAAATGACTAGTTTACAATAGCATACAGAACAAAACAGAGCAAAGTGACCTCAGTCCCTCATATACAAGTGCCTCCTCCTTCTATAAAAGGCTATGGTTTTGGGTTTTTTTCTACAGGTAATTTCAGAGTATTTTATCAGTTACATGTCCTTGGTTGGTTATCTGTAAGCTCTTATGGAGATGAACATCTGTTCCTGGGGATATTTGTACAGAGGAAATATGGGATTTCAATATTTCATCCAGATACAAACTTGCAACGTGCTTACTGCCAATGGCATCAAGACTTTGCAGAAGATGGAGGTTCATATGCACAAGGATCCTGTCATTGAGGTGCCTGGTGGTCTGAAAAGCTTAGCACCCTTCTCAAAGATCACCAAGTAAAGTTAACAGGAAAGCTTATAGAACACATTTGGAAGTTTTAATTACCAATGCCAGTATTGAATTAAGCCATAATAAATAAGAATTAATATCCTCCTGACACAAATGGAATCAAAGATGAGATAAACCATTGTACCCTGTGAAAAGACAAGGATGGTATACTCAATCTCCAAACTAGTTTTGTTGCTTCTGTTACATAGGTTGAGTGGTAGAAACGATTAAGAGTTTTTCTGTAACATGTTTTAAGCATGGCTATTCAACACAATGAATCTTCAAGCAAGACTTTGTAGGTTCAGTCATGCAAACAAGACCTAGCTCTGCAGCGAAGGCTGCTACAGCCTAGTTGTTCTGTCATAAAGTCTGCCTTGGGCGTGCAGGTCCTTCCACATGGGCCGTGGGCAATGGAGGAGATGCCTTGGGGCTAGACTGCTCAGGGAAATGGTTCATGCTTCCTTTTCAGCCCCTGAGCACCTTGGTTTATGACAGAAGGCTAAGGAGGCTGAGAAACTCATGGGCAGGAGGCCTGAAGTACCCTGAGCTGTTTTAAGCATAAACCTCAGAGTAGCTTGGTTTCCGTTATGTATTTGTTATTAAAAATGTTAAGTTGATGGTTAAAAAAAGTCCTTTGAAACTTTTTCTCAGAAAGACCTAGTTCTAAGTGAAAGGATTAAGCTATATATATGTATATAGTCACCATAAATTAATAAAGTTAATGAGCACACAGAACACATGAATGAGGTTTGACTAGCTCTCTTGTTTTGATTATCCAGTCATAATGCATAAGTGACAGCAGAAAAGAAAGAAATAAAGAAAAAGTGACCAGATGAAACGTGTGGAATTTAATTCTGAGGCATTCCACCCTTTTTCCATGTGCATTCTATGGATTGAAAGTGGCAATGATTAATAATAAGCTTTTCACTTAGATAAGGCTGCAGAGATTTTAACATTTATTCTGAAGTAAGGAAAAGGATCGACAGAATTTTTTTGCCACTCTGAAGTCTGATTAGGTCCATCATACACGATTACCAAGTTGCCAAGAGCTCAGGATGCGTAGGGGCCCCTAAGCAGGACACCTGAGAGTCCCATTGTGTGCCAAGGATCAGAAATCAAAGATATCCCCCTTTCTTTCCTTTGCTAACTACTACTCAACATGTTTTTAAGCTTTCTTGCAGAGAGCAAATCTCACAGGAAACACCAATGTGATCATTCGTAAGGACAGCTAATAAGGCATTGTTTTTACATGTCAGTTAGTAATTTCCTATAGAAAACAACAGAAGCAGGAGGAATGTTTCAAATACATGAACAAGTTTTCAATTTAAGTAGTATTGATCTAATATGCTCAAGTGTTTCTCTTAGCTTTTGCCAACAGAAATAGAATCTAGGTTACAACTAAGAATGTATGTCAACCTATAACTGAGACAAATCACCTAATGATATTAATACTTGCCTGCTAGTATAGGTCATTTGTATATAGTAATTCATATGAATAATCTTAACCTGGTCATGTGCCAGTAAGCTATGGACCTGATAACAAATAGCAAACAATAAGCCCAAGTATCTTGACTGAACTCAAGGAGTCTCTTTGTGGCGACAAACGTTTGCATGATTTCTCCTGTATTAACAGAGCAAAGCCGAGGCAGCCAATGCTGCTAATGAATGTTGTGTTTCAGGATGTGGAAGAATAGCCACAAGACAGAGACCATTGAACTCATTTGATGTGTAACATACTCTAGAAGGGACATAGGTCTTCTGAGGTGAAATCTGAGTGCATGAAAGCACTGTGCTGTATTAATGCTTAACTGTAATCAGCTAGAGACATAGCACATGCTCCGTTTATGGGGACATTCCACTTTAAGTGTATGTTAAACTAATATTGACTTTTCCACTAAACCAAAATCTCTGTTATTTGTGCCCAGAAGACTGAAAAAACAATAGACGTGGGAAGCAGAAGAATTAATCTTCCTGACCTTTTCTTTTTTCATACCTTTGGGAGTCAGTCTTTTTTTGTGTGTCTAATAGGCAATGTGAGCTGTTCACTTGCAGTGATTCTTAGATTATGTGGAAGTCCTTTACTTTGTTATTTTTGTCTTTTCTTTTGCATTCCCCACAGAGTATTATTAATAATATTTTTAAAAAGTTATCTATTTACCTGTATCCATTCTCTGACAGAATCTTCCCCTGGGGTCCATCCATTCTCAGGGTAATTTAGCCGGGACCTTTCTGAAGACCAGATAGCGCTGTACTGGGAGGAGACAGTGATTTGATCAGAGTGAATTTCTCCTGACTCCATACCTAGTGGTTCCATGCACTGGAAATCTGAAGAAAAATAAATTACCACCGTTATTATGGTCAGCTTTTTGATTTAGACTTTGAATAATGGAACATTTTCCTGCTTTGAATATGAATATCTAAAGAATTTATTTTTATGTGACTTTGAATTCTTTAGCAACTTTAAGTGAGGCAATATGGGCTTATGGTGTCATTCTTAATACTGTCATTCAAGTTGCCATGGCAATTCCTGCAATAATAATGCTATACAAATATTTTTAGCCCAGCATTGTAGCCATTTCAATATAGGACAATAGAATTCTCATTTCTAGGGTGGCACAGGCACTTCTGTGGATTCATAATATAAAACAATGTACGTTCAACTCCTAATTATGTACAAAGGCAGGAAAGACAAACCAGATGACTGTATAAACTAATTTAATTTTAAAACTATTTACTCAAGTAGAAAACGTACAAAATGTTTTAAAAATATTATTAAAATTTTAGCCATTCTCTTTGGTTTCTGGACACTGGCAAAAAACAGATCAACAAAATTTGAATCCAGGCCAGAAGATTATTGACCTAAGGGAATTAACAACTCTTCTGTAATGTTGACGTCTCCATCCAATCTTTTTTTCGACACAAAAATTACCCAGACAATTCAGAATCAATTCAGCGACGGTATCCTAGTTGCTATAGTGAATTCAAACACTGGTAGGGCATGGAGACTAAATTCTTCTTTAACTCTTCAAAAATAAAGGCTCCAATCCCACCTGAAGCAACAGAGGCCAGTGGCTTTAGATGGATCCTCACACTCAGCTGCTCATGCACTCTGCTGTCAGAAGTTTATGAACCCCATCACAAAGGCAGGAGAAAACAAGTGCCTACAGTTCTTTTCAGTGACTTCATAATATATAAATATAATTCATTCCTTCATTGGCAGTTCAAGGTAAAATACCAGTGTGTGAAGTGGAGGCCCTGACGTTTGGGTACACACTCCTTTTTATCACATCTCTGAAGTGGATGTGTCTCTAATAGAGGGATGAGTGCTGAGCTGAAAGTTTCAAAATCCAGAGTTGGAAAAATGAGCTTTTAATAAAGAAAATTCTGATTTTTCAATGAAAATGAAAATATTCTGAAAAAATTGTTTAAATATTTTATGTGGGATCCAAATACTTCTTTTCAGAAATACTATCAGGGTACTTTATAAGAATAGTAGTTAGGATGTCCCATAACTGAATTATTAAACTTGTTGCCAAACTGCATTTCCCTTGTGGTGCCAGAAATGTACCACATTTCTGTGCTGTTTCAATGTATTAGGGGCCTTGGGTAAAGTACTGAAGCTGAATTATGTAAGGGCATGACTCAAAGTAAATTAACTTCTGCTTGGGATCAGGAGAGCCATAAGCCACTACAAAGAACACAAGACATGGTAAGTGGGAGTCATATTAAAACATCTAAAAAGTAGGTGTCTAGTTTGTTCTAGACATGTGTGCTTTCCTGTATTCCACTGAGAGCAACGAGTACCTCCTAGGGACACTTCACATCTTTGTGATAAGTAGGCTGAGTTGTCCTCTGGAGGTGACCCTCTCTCTATTGACAACACAAAGAGGTGTCTGAAATTGAGAGGAATCACTCCTCTGTCTAAGTCTGCATCATAGAAAATGTTTCCTCTTATTATCCAAAAGGGTTTTCACACGCACTAACTTCTCCTGTTCTGTTGTCCTGTGTTTAAGAGCTGAAGGCATCCCAGCATAGCAGATGTTGTTAATTCTGGCTCCAGTGCGGTGTTTCTTCTACAGCCCAGGGGGAATGACTGTGGAGGAGACGGACATGGGGGACCAAGTTGCCTGTGCTAGCTAATGAAGGGGTAGGAGCATCACCTATATAAGGAGAAGCCAAACTAGCTGGAGGTATAATCCGAGGGAGATGGACGGAGGATGCTTCACATCCACAGAAGCTGGATATTTCTTGTTCCCTTTTCCTGGCTACGCATGTACGAGAAAGCTACTAAAGAGGCAAGGGGCAGAGAAGAGGTGCAGAGTAATGGTGATAATTTCAGTTTACTAATTTTTCTTTTGTTCTTTCTTTGACTGAACAAGTACATCCAATCTGTGTGGATCTGCTCAAAACTCAGTAAGTTGGAGAAAGGAGATAGAGTTTGATTTAAAGTGTGTGTTTTATCATCAAGCAAAGCAAGGAAATCTGCAAGGATGTGGTTTAACATGGCCTGTTATTTTCCTGCGTCTCTCTCCATTTCATTCTCTGTCCAAAGGGTAAGCATGAAAATAGGGCAACTGGGAAAAAATATGATACAGAACAAAGCTTAGAGAGCTTATGAAATGGTTTAACAAGAGCACATATATTAAAAGGGTTCTTTTTATTGAAGAAATCAATCATCAAAGCTTATTCCATTTAATAAAAGGAGGCTTTGGATAGTGCATTCATTGTTCATCTTTCATTGTTTTAATGTAAGTGTTCAATGGCTCTGCATTCCTGTGTTTCCTTGGTCAGCACGGTTTTTCACAATAATTATCCTGACTTCCTGGCAATACGGCGGAATAAAACTGAGGAGAATTCTACTTCTTGCACTGCTTTTCAAAGGGCTGCTGTTTTTTAAAAGGAAAAAAAAAGAAAAAAAAAAAGAAAACCAGAAGCAACCCTTCCCCACCATCTTATTTATTTAAGGTCTCTTTAAAGTTTTATGCAACACCTGGAGTGCAAGAAGACATAGTAGAGAATATTTTCCAAGAAACTCTGTGGGATAAATAAATACTGACCTTCTGATACACTGCTCTGTGACACGCTGTAGTTTGCTGAAAATCCTTCTTTTGCTATTGCACTGTCGGTGTAAAATACCATTGAAAGAATCCCTGTTGAAGACCGGACACGTCCTGGGTTGTTCTGCCCACAATAACGCCCTATGTGCGGGCCAACTGCAAAGAGGCAGGATATAATAGTAAACTACCAGTTCTGGTACAACAATAGATGCTACTGCAATAACCTCCTAAAGAGAACCCCTTAGCAGGAAATAGTGAACCTCTGCAGGAGTTCAAAATCACAATCTCATCGATAACTTAGTGGTGAACAATAAATTGCTTATCCTGCCTTAGTAATTGTTTAGTCTACCTTTCTAAAATGTTCCAGATAGCACTCCATAAACCTCTGAAAATATAAAGAACCAGGATTTCAAAAAGGGTCCTTTCAAGTGTACAGAAAGGGCAACGATGCACAAAATTACATTTTCCAAAGTGTGATTGAAGCACCTATTTATGACAAGGACATCTGAATGGCCTGATTTGCCCACCCATTCTAAAAGATGCTCTGGGAATAGGGGTTCAAACAGTACTTTCTAGGTTTTATGCTCAATTCTGCAGATAATCTGTTAATTTTATAGTGAATTTAGAAAACACTTTTGCACTCATATTGAGGATATAACTAATAACTCCTTATCCCCTCCTGTTTAGGCTTTCAGCACACCCGTATAGATCTTTTGCCCATATGCTCAATATTAAGGAATACTGTAAATAATTCAAGAGAAAAATCTCAATCCTTTCAAAAGAGCAAGGGTTTCTTCAGTATATCTCCATGTTTCAGCACACACGCATATATACACACATGCATGATCTCTCTCTGCTAACAATGTAAGAAACTGTTCCTGATATTTTTCTGGATTGCCTGTGCAATGAGGTAATCTTTTTCCTTAATTAAGCTACTCAATTCACAAGTGAGATATGTGGCCTTCAAGCACTTGAGCATTCCCTACAGATAGGTCCCTAGGCTGTTGAATAGTGGTACATCTGTGCTTGCAAACAATAAGAAAAGATAATGATAAAACCCAATCATGGAGTCAATCATGAAAATAATCATGAGACGTCATTCTAATGCTTACACCACTGGCTTTCCAGGCTTAAATTAACACCTTGTCTTTTCCCTAGGAAGTCCATTTCACTTTCATTTTAAAATGTAAAATATTTATATTTCCTAATTATTCTCCATTCAAATAAAATACTCAGCTAACATAATTTTGTAGTAATTTACTGGCATTTTCCAACAAGTAAAACAGTTCCAGCTTGGAATAACTTTATTATGTAAGCCACACATTTCTGTAAATCCCTAGAGTTGCCAGAAAGAAGGAACTCAGATGTTATAGCTCTCGCTGCCAGCATTTGCTTTTCTATCCATATTCTGGCCCTAGTTAGTCTTCAGTTGCCTTGGCAATCCCGTGGCATTTAGAATACCTGCCAGTTCAGCCCTTTTTCATGAGGGTTGTTCAGTGCACTATTGGTAGAATGAAACACACTACAGAGGATATGACTCGAGTTCTCCCTTGTCCTAGAAATCATTGAAGATTTACAGTTTTATTATTTACAGTAAGTTGTTTTAGACTGTTACCATCAGTGGCTTCTTAAAAACACAAAATACTGCCCCCACTCCAATTGCTGCATTTTTCTTTTTTCCTTTGCCTTTTCTATGTGCAAACAGCTCTGATCTTGCTCATTCCCGTGATAGCTTTCAACATTATAGCTGCCGATGTTGCTCTGAACTGCAAGAAAATAAGGAGGATAAGGCCACCGTGTTATGGCACTCTGAGCCTCCCTCCTCCCATTTCCTGTAGGGAAGCCTCTTTGAAATGACAAACAGAAGAGAACTTTGTTTAAAGCAGACAGGCTTTAAGATCCCCCATGACTCACTGGTTTATAATTTTTAAGACATATTTAGTGATTCTGCATTTCAGTCTTCTGAAGATTGGCCCTGCTATCACAGTACTATTCCATTTGCTAGCTATGTAAATGCAAAAGCAAAAAACTTCTAGAATATGACACAAAGTGGTATTGAATTTTTTTTGCACATGTAAACCTTAGCCTACTGAGCTAATACAATATTGATCTGAGCAGAAATAGATGAAATAGAGATTCTCATTCTTCTTACACAAAGTTCTTTTTTCCATTCATGTCTTGAAAACAGTTGAATGACAATAAATTATCAAATGTTTTGGATATCACCACATCAAATAAATGCTATGTGGGGAACACCATCTGAGCAATCACTCAGGAGATGATACTGCTGTCTGCTTAGGCAGATTATGCCACTGTTTTTTTTAATACATCTTACACAGTTCCAAATAGGAAATTTAGGGCAGCAGGTGCTGAAAAGTCATTGGGCCAGAAAGCTTTCTGCAGCCTCTACCTGTAAACCATCATCTTGCTTTGTCAGGATAAGCCAGGAAGGCTTCCTCCAAATGAGAGTCACTTGGAGATGTCCTCATCCAAGGATGCTTCTAAGTTACCCTCAGAACAATGACATTTTGGTTAGCCAGCTACTTCATTTGACTGCCTATGTTGTAGCTACTGTGGGACCTTGGCACCTCTTTCCACTAGCACAGTATGATATAGTTGAAAACTGAGTAACTTTCAGATTAAAAGATGGAGGGGCAACAAAGAAACCTGTTTTGCAAGTTTTTCTCAAAATGCAGAGCCTAGTTCTAGAACTTGAATGAATCCTTAATTATTTTTAGTATGTATGTTTGATGGTTTACAGATCCGAGTGTGGAACATATAGAATATGGTTGGTGGTTTAAGACTAAACAGAAACCTTATCCTTACTAATTCTTCTTTTCCTTTCTACTGTACAAAAAGTATACATCCCAGGAAATTTTGAGACTTTTTGAAATACACATTTGCCTATCCAGCTGCAATCTTTGCTTTTAGAATTCAGTTAAAAAAACCCAAACCAACAAAATAGAAGCAAGGAAAAATGGTATATGAGACTTCTAAAATATTAAAAGGAATGTTATGTTAACTAGCCATTTTATTGATTTTTAAAGCTGGTCTTTAAAAGTATGCTGGTGTGCTGTGAACAGCGTTTTCACAGCAGTATAACTGTTATTGACAAAACATTTGAACACAGAGAAAGAGAAAAAGAACTGAAAAATGAATCCCATCCTCACAGTCCAGTAGTCACCTACACCAAGCTTGTGTCTACTCTTGTATCTTAATAGCTTCTCACAAGAATGCAGAAAGCAACCACGATGGAGGAGAAACACACTTAGATTGATAGCAACCTTTATTTGCACTGATGTTAACGGCTGAAGTAAAGCATTCTGTTTTACTCTGTAATTCAGTGGAAGCTCTTGTGGTATTGACAGAAGCAGCAATGCTTAGCCTGTGGTTCCCAAACCATATGTAAACTTCTTTAAATTACTTTTGAGCCCTAGTAGACAGTCTATAGAGCTTCAAAGAGAGCTGCATGATGAATATGTGCAATTCATCACTTAAGCTAGTCCTCATTTTGAGTGGGTTATTTTTCTTCAAAGTCATTAATGGACTGCTCTCAGCTGAGGCTGGCTGAGGTATATTTGTGCCTTAGGTAAAGATATTTTTGGTGTCTAGTTTATTCATGCAAAATCACATATTCCTATTCTGTGATCTACTCACTCTCCTGCTCTAACTCCACCTGTTATCTCCATCAAACCATAGTCCCTTTTCTGTACAATATTTGCAACATGCACCTGTAGTTCCCAAATATTCTCCAATAGGGTTTGTTTCAGTTATTGCTTTGTTCAAGAGAAGAGAATGCAGGGTGCCCTTGACATGCTGTTATGCAGAAAAAAATGCCAGGTCTGAGGCGTTCCTGAATGCCTACCATTCCCCTCCTGAACCAGCAAAACACTTAAACCAGTGTTTAACTTCAGACCTGAATGTGTCCTTGGTGAATTCCTTTTAAAGTCAATGTAACTGCTCACATGCTTTAAAGATAAGCGCATGTTTTGCAGAATCAAGACACAAGTACTCAGCACTTGCCAGATTCAATCCACTAAAAGGACAACCAGGTAGGCTGAGGACTCCACGACTGTGACAGAACATTTCAGGATTAACATCTTTGTGAATGACTGCTATAGTTGCTGTCAAATTGTCTAACAGAAAATTGTTTTTGATCAGAAAAATGGCAATTACATAGAAGCAAAACGTAAATGGAAACATACTGATTTTGACATATCCTTTTAAACACTGTTGTGAAAATCTGTTTAAGAGAACGTTTTGCTCCCCCCCCCCCCCCTTCCTTTTTTGGGGAAGGAAAGAAGGAAAAAAATTACAAACGTAGAAACCAGCAAATTCTTTTCCTGCCCATCTCTATTCACTGTTGCTGATCAAATTCTACAGTGAAAACATTTTCCACTTATGTTGGGCTTCATCTGCTCTAACTTGGGTATCTAAAGTTTATGTGTGAGTTAGTGATTCATAGCTCCCAGTACAGTCAAAGAGAGAAGAACCTCCAGAGCTCCGTTAACTGCACCCTAAAGCAGATGTCTGAGACAGATCAGAGTGGGGTGCTGTTCTCTGCTGAGAATAGAGGGACTGACAGTGCCTGGCTCAAACACTGACGCCTGGTTTACAGAGTTGGGTGAGAGCAACATGTTCAAAGGGCTCTCCAACTAAATCTGCCCTGGTTGCAGCCACAGCTATTTTCCATCAAACTATTCTCTGTGTCCTATTAAAATACTGCCATCATCCCGGCAAACCACAGCTGTGTTGCTGTGAAGCAGGGCATTTGAACTGAGGGATATACATTTTTTCCAAGCATTTAAAAAAATCATTCTACTTCATGTTTATATCAGTGTAGTGCAATGGTGGCTTTAACCTCCAGCACAACTGGGCATATGAGCAGCAACGCAGTATAACGAAACAAAATATCTTCCTACATCACTAAACAGAGCAGGTCAGGGACCACCCTCTGGACCTGCAGCCAGTAGCCAGGGATGTTCTTGGGACCAGACTAACAGTGTGCCACATCTCACTCCCAAAGCGCTCTTCCATCTGAACGTGCCTGTGTCCAAAGTGCCTGTTGGGAATGACCCCTGGCTTTCACTGTCCTCCAAACTGTCCTTAGGAATTGCTTGGGAAAGTGTAAACTGTTGTAGGCTAAAATTGTGCATGGGAGTATGCCAGCAATTAAGAAGTACATACAACCATGACTTGTCCCTATTTTATTTAATAGTGTAGATGTAGCTTCAGAATATTTTTCCATGGATCAATGGGAAATGGACAAATTGCTGAAAGATACCCTGGGTGAGCCTCTCTTCATCAAAGGCAACCATACTGTCTAATATTTTCAGGTATTTACTACTTCCATGTGGATGCAAATTAGATTTATTTTGCCTTCCATTCTCCTTTCCCCTCTCTCCTCCCCCGATTATCTGATATTCTCTTTTTGATATCTAGAAATTTTTAATTTCTGTCTTGAGTTTATGGCTGGGTCATATCAGTGGTTTCCTGTGTCAGCTTCGCTTTTCGGCTGAAATAGTTCTCCCTCTCAGGGAGAAGAATTCCCATTCATTCTGTGATGCATTTATAGAGAAGCAACAACATTCTGTCTGCCTTTGTAGTGTTTAGTTAAACAAGAGAGCCTGACTGCCAGTGAAGGATTGTCCTACACGAAATGACAGAGCAAACATTTCCCTACAACTGCCACAACCTCCAACAGTTTGTGGGGAGGGACTAAGGGAACATTTCTTTCTAGTCTGCAAATTCAGTTGAATATTCACAAACATGTAAACACTCTTATTGGATGTCAACATCATTTTGGGTTTAGACAGTTTGTGGGGGAATTAGAAGGCTGATAATGCCTGTTGTTAATTGCTCTTCAGTATGGCTCAGTCACTATCTTGAACCAGGAAATTATGGCTTTGAAACCCTCTGACACTAAAAAGAATGCATGTCTTTTTGGTAGTATTACACATAAATTGATTGATTGGATCATCTTTTCACATGTCAGATTAAATGGAAGTTCTACAGGAATTCAGCTTGGACAGATTTGGCCTATATACAAATAAACCTATTATTAAATGCTCCAGACATCATGATTGTAGTGTTACAATACTGTTTTCCTAACTGAGGCATTAAATACTAAATAGTCTTTCAGCTACTGTTATGGCTCTTTCTTTGCTATTTATTGGAATGGATTGAAAAGAGCCATGATAAACCCATTAAGCATAAAACAAAAAGAAAACCAAATATAAGTTAAAAAGCACATACCTATTTACTGCAGCATCAGTAAAAGATTTAATTAAAATTATATTGGGGATTTATGTAGGAAAACAGGCAAGTTTAACTGCGTTATTAAAATATGTTCCTTAAGTTATATGTTTTCATTTAAATGAAATATTAATGTAGGATTACCAGTTCGTAGAAACAGCCACTGCTGTTCATAAAAGCAAAGAAAATATCTATTAATATGGGTTATCATACCAGTGGAAAACTGAAATAGTTGTAATTAGTGCCCAATACAAACAACGTAAATCTTCAGTTGTTGAAATTTGTTACCAGTTACAAAATTAAGAAGAAAAAGGACAGCTTCAAGATGCTTCTCTTTATCAGCTTATGCCATAAATAGAAACAAATGAAAAAGGCATCACAAACAATCAGGTTTACATAGAATCATAGAATCATAGAATGGTTAGGGTTGGAAAGGACCTTAGGATCATCAAGTTCTAGCCCCCTGCCATGGGCAGGGACGCCTCACAATAGACCATGTCACCCAAGACTCTGTCCAGCCTGGCCTTGAACACTGCTAGGGATGGAGCATTTACCACTTCTCTGGGGAGCCTGTTCCAGTGCCTCACCACCCTCACAGTAAAGAACTTCTTCCTCATATGTAACCTGAACTTCCCCTGTTTAAGTTTAAACCCATTACCCCTTGTCCTAATACTACAGTTCCAGATGAAGAGTGTCTCTCTGGCATTCTTGTAGGTCCCCTTCAGATATTGGGTACATAGCTGTTTGCACAATTCGTATTGGTGTTTGGTCACACTAAAGGTTAGGCATTCAGCTGGCATAGTCCCTTTTAGGCTGGAGCTGCAGCCGATGGAGCTGGGGTTCTTGGAGAACTGGTACCTGGCTGCCCTACCTAGAGGGGACTTGGATCTTGTGGACCC
Organism: Strigops habroptila; assembly: GCF_004027225.2. Taxonomy (NCBI): domain Eukaryota; kingdom Metazoa; phylum Chordata; class Aves; order Psittaciformes; family Psittacidae; genus Strigops; species Strigops habroptila. The sequence goes on along the minus strand of NC_044277.2, from coordinate 112,131,307 downwards.
ATTGCTGTGTAAGAAAAAAATAGAGAAACCATTCAGCTATTTTGTTCATCAGTCTCAGTGTAAAACAGGGATATGAGATTGGGCAGAAGGTGAAACGAGGGCTCACTGGCTCTATTGTCTTAGCTAATATGTAGCTACGCACTTAGTGCATTTGCACAAGGTCAAGTGTGGTCAACAACCAAGTGGAAAATTACTGATGTAGCAGAGAAGTAAGTTCCAGAAGGGTACCCAACACACTCACCCTGACACATGTCCCCAGCTAATCAAAGATTAGAAATTAATCTATTTAAGATAAAACCTTTGGATTTGCTTATACTGCTGGAAGAGAGAGCACGATGAGGGAGGAACCCTGCAGTGCCCAATCACTGAAACCACCAGAATGGATAACTCAGTGGCTGTTTACTGACCTGGGTAATCATTTAGTCACTATGATTTCAATTGTATGGACACCACGTTTTCTCTGGCAAAGCAAATCTCTGCTTTGACAGCTGGTCTGTAACCCGGATCCTCCACAGCTTGGAGGTTAGTACCTGAAGTCCAGTTTGTGCAAGTTGGAAATTTCTGGACAATACTTATGTATTAGCTGTGAAAGGTTAGGGACCCATTATAAGGCTCCATATTTAGTTTATTTTAGTGTAGGAAGTCCATCACATATTCCCTCTAAAAACAGATGTTTCCCTCAAGCTAACAGTTCAAAATTGAACATATTTCATTAAAAAAAATTATTCACACTGTGATATGCTTTACTGAATGAATTTACAGAACATTTTCGCTATTTCTCTTTAATTCAACTTGTTTCACATAAATCAAGCAAGGACCTCTCTACAATGACATTTGAAAAAATGAGCACATGCCTTCTGCAGCCCACTACAGCATAATGATTATGTATATCACAGTCCATTTTTCTCTTACCATCAGGGAAGCCATCCCAGATTTCCAATCGGTCATAGCGACAGAATGCTCCCCCTGGAGTATTTGAATCAGGTTCTAGCTCAAAGCTTTCAAATTCCAGTATAATCTCTGACATCTTTGGTGCAAAGATAATATAAGTGCATTCAAGGCTATTGGGATATTTTTCAGGGAATCCAGGGGACTTTATCACTCCACTTGATGAAGTAAAGTTTCTGGAACATTCAGGTCCTGTAAGAGAAAGAGCAAAATCACCTGGGTTAACACTATGCTACTAAGCAAAGTAGTTATCTGGAGAACAAGTTAGGTCATATTGTCTCTCAGCAGCAAAGGTGGCTTTTCAATGAAACACCTCAGTTTAATCGCTGCATTAATCATTCAGCCAGCTTGTTCCTATTATTGATAGGCAGGTTTTAAAGCACAATTCACATATACTGTCTGATCTCCAATTTTCAATTTGTATGGAACAATATGAAAACTTGTACCAGCTCTAGAAAAAATTATGACAAATACAAAGTCATGTGGGAACAATGAAAGTGTAAGCTGCAGAAATCTCGACAGAGCCCTAGAGAAATAATTATAGCCCCTTCAAGCTCGAATCTTTAAATCTTACAGCTGACAGGCTTTTATTGGTGGAACAGAATTTTTTACAAAAGCGGGTGAGTGAATTCAGTAGAGGGAGTAGTGGTTTCAGATTCCTGGAGCACTGACTCAGTAACTCTGCCAGATGTGACCTATGCCTCCTTGACAAACTAAATGTGAAAGGTAATTCGTACATGTACCAAGGGTGAGTGACTCATTCTGAGTGGTGTTGACACAGGTGCACCAGTAAAATGTTGCTGTTAGTGCAGGCATGATAAACTGTGTAATCACACAGCCAGTGTTGCTAGAAGTCACCTAATGTCAATGTTGACATACCAGCTTTCCCCAATGTCCCCACCATCACATAATGGGATGCTCCAAACAATGCTCTTGGAGGAGCAGGAAAGTGGCAGTAAAGATGCAAGGGTATAAAAGGCCAGATCACTGGATTTGCCTTTGAGAATACAGGGGACTAGAACTGGAGTCCCTCTCTTGTTGACAGATTGCATATCTTTTCTAAGTCCCTCAGGAATCCTCTCTGTGGATCCCACATCTGCAGGTGTGCTCAGAAGTCGAGCTGCAGGCACTGCCCACACGTCCCACAAGGTCAGCGCAGGTACCCCTTCTGACTTTTGACACTTCAAATTTAATGGATTTAAGTGATTTACAGAATTTGGGACATTGATGGATAGCAGTTGGCCTGGGGAGTTTGAGTAGGATGATTCAGATGAAGGTCTTCAGACATGAAGTAGAGGAAGGACACAGTCAACACAGTTTGGTTGCAACAGGCAGGTCTGTGCTGAAGAATGAGTGAGTATGAGGTTTCAATTTGGATAAGGATGCCCAGCATCCCTAGAGACTGTAGTCAGGAGCCTTAGAGAATTTCCAGTGCTTAACACAGATCATTGAAGGAAAACAGTCTGGCTTGTTGCATATATGAATACTCTTATTTCACCATAGAAAATGTTTTCCTTGTGAATGTGCCAAACGTATTACCCCCCACAGATTTGGCCACCTCCCAGCTAAATTCAGCATGCAAGAGAGAGGTCTGAATGAATTTAAGCAGTTCAGGTATTTTTGTCCTTCTACAGCCACTGATAGGAAATGCTTGAGCTATCACATCAATATTCAGAACACTTCATGGCATATTTTGGAAGATGTGGATATTAATGCCCATGTAACCTGACCCATTCCAGTTTGGGAAATTACATTTTGCCTAAAATTAAATCGCCCCTTTACACATTAGTCAGATATTTCTCTTCTCTGCCTGTCATTCCCTTGTCTCCTTGTCATGTATGGGAGGGTTATATTCTGGTTCTTGCTCCTCACTCCCACCAGTAGCTGCTGTTCCAGGATAAAATAGCTTTGCTATGCCATTCATAGCATAAAGTGCTCTGTACTCCTTTTGGAATCCAATAAAATATGCAATATAAAATGTAAGCCAGTATCATGATTGCGTTATTAAATACAGCCAGATCCTGGCCCTGTGAGCGCACGATCTTTAGGCTCCTTACACTCACACATGGTATCTCAATACCAGCTTGCTTTATTTTAAACGTGTTCATGTCAATCTGGTGCAAGAAACAAAAACTGTTTTCAGAAGAGCTGCCTCACTAAAATGCTCTCCATCAATTTCGACCCTTTACTGACACTGTGAAGAAGCTCCAGGAATTAAATCAACACTGAGGCTACGAGGAACGGCATGGGGCGATCATCATGGAAAACTGGTAGAAAAGGTTCTAGCAGAGACCCAACAGAATAGATACTTCCGAAGTGAAGAAACTACATGTTTGCATGTGTATGAAATAAAGGAAGAGATAAGAGCTGAAGGAAAGAGAGAGAGATGCGATAGAACAAAGAAAGAGATGACATTTGGGGTAATTTCATTTGTCCTCTGTAGGTGTCACTGAGCCAGAAAATAATTTGCTTTCTTGGTTGACACTGTCTTTTCTTTCAGTTCACACCCTAAATTTAGTTGACTAAAGTTTATAATGTTAAATGTGAACCATGTAGATCCTCTTCCAGTGAACAGGCCACATCATAAGATAGGCTGGCTGCTGAAGCCAAAATGATGAACATTTCAGATGGGCTAAGCTTTGGGCAATATGGGTTTCATATTTTATTCTGGAATTTAACTTCTTCGGTGTCTTTCTGGCTAAGGAGCTGGATGAGAAGTAAAGGCAGCTCCTACTCTTAAAGCCCATACTTAACTTATTACAGTCACTACATGTGCTGGTCCCTCCTTACCATTTCCATGGCATGAGATATTTTAGGCATTAGATTTAGAATTCAGCTTAGGACACACACAGCACAATGCAGGTTTGTTTTTTAAAAAAAACAAAACCAAAAACCAAAACCAAAACAAAACCCCTAAGGATGCTCTCACAGGAATAGTGGGCGAAAATACACCATGTGCTGGAACGAAATACACCCTGTGCTCAGCCTTCAGCTCAGCAACATAGTACCTTGGGATCATTTTAATACTTCTCATACCTGCAAAATGATGAGTGAAGTTGTGAATATGCTAAAATGAAGCATATTGGTCTGGTGTGAGCAACTGAGCTTCACCTGCATAAAAGGGTGAGCTGGTCAGCTTTGTTTGGTACAGATAGATATTAAAATGTAAATTTGGAATAGCCTATATGCATTAACTCAGAAGTTAAAAAGGGCTGTGTTCCCACAGCAACTGTAACTTGTATCCTTTGTGTACACACAGCATTTTCTCACACTGTACCTGGTGATAACTTTCCTGCATTAATATACAGGTTATGTGGAATGAACTAGAGTTAAAGTTGCTCTGGGAGCCATAATTTTGAGTTTCCTGACTTCTGTGCGTGTAAAATCACATTCATAATGCTATCTTAGCATGGTTAATGTGTATCATTGGGAGATGTAAATGACCACACAAGGAAATAAACACATTCCTGTCAGAGCTCTGAGTTGGAGCTCTACACTATTAGAAGATAAATAAAAGCTTCATCTTTTTTTTTTTTTTTTTTTTTTTTTCTCCCCTTGAAAATGCTCGGTTGCTAAAATATATTTTTTCACAGGTCATTCTTTCAATTCTTGTGTTTCAACCTTGTTCTTCATGAAAGATGGTACTTGTATACATAAGCACTGAGAAACTTCAGGAGACAATTTCAAGAGTTTAGCCTCCTAAAGACACCAAAATAAATAGAGATATTTTTTCAGGAAAGCTTGGTGTCATTTGGATGCTGAGTTCTCTCAAAAAATGTGACCCTGAAGGTCACCAAAAGAATTTCTGGGAGCAAGAGTGGATTTACAGACAGGGTAGACGGTGAACAAGAGGTCTGTGGCCCCAATTAGCACTGTGCAGAGCAGCAATAGCATGTAATAGAAAAAGAGACTTCACTACTGTGCTTCTCCTCATTAACAGTATAGCTGCCACCAAGCCTGTGTGCTGAACGCAGCTGAATATCTGGCTCTGGTTTAGGTGTGCAAAAGGAACTTCAACTGGTTCTGAACATGGGGCATTGTCTCAAAGTGGCATAATTGGAAATCAGGAGTTTTGAGCTGCTAAACATTGATGTTGCAGTCAGTATTTTTTTGTTTTTTTTAAATAAAGTTCAGCTTATTATCTTTTTATGTATTATGAGTCTGGATCCAGGCATGTAATATATGAATTCTTTATCTCCATCCAACTACAGGGAAATGATCTTGCTGCATTTCTAGCTACTGACTCAGAGTTATCAAAGAGGGACTGCTATAGGTTGGGTTAATCCTGGACTGCTTGTTTCTCTGGGCTTTCTCTGTGCCCCATACAGCTGTCTGTGCTCACTGGTACTGAACTCCCAGCACAAGTTTCCAGCAGGTCATGCCTGTGAATAGTGTGAGCCCCTTCCCTTCTTTACCTCCCAAACATGATTTGTGAAAGCAACAGTAACATCATCTGCTGCCCATGTGTATTCTGGTCCTTTCTGAGCCCACCGCCATCTCTTGGGAATGCAGAGCAAAGCACTAACCAAAGTAAGTCAGGGACTTAGAAGGTTACAGTGTTGTTCAGGCAGTAACATTGTAAATCATACAGTAATTATCACACACACCAAAAAAAAAAAAAAAAAAAAAAAAATGAGGGGAAAAAAAGAAAAAAAGAAAGCTAATGGTTTTAAGATGGTTGAAACTAACAGCTGATGAAGACTATCATATTACAGCTAGAGGAGTCCATCCTCAGATGCAGCTGACCCATTGGATTCATAATAATTTGCGTCCATTGAATACATGCCTAACCTTGGAATGAGAAGGTAATACAATTTTTTCTTTCAAGCATTTTCATGCATTCCCACCATTCCAAAGAATTATGGTGAACTTTCTGATGCAAGCAAAAGTCACAGGTTACGAGCTATATAACAATGCATTGTTTCTCACCTCTTTTGAAAACTTCATAACGGATGGAAAATCCTGCTCCATGTGTCTCATAGTCGGAAACAAATTTAATAAAAAGATATGGGCCTGAAGACACCAGAGGAGGGGGAGCAATTTTTCCACAGTACTTTCCCCATAAGCGTCCTTCAGCATTATCTCCATCAATCACTTCAACATAATCATACCTGGTAGATAAATGGAAGGAAGAAACTTTTAACTTCCAGGAAAGAAGGAGACCTAATTAATTTAGAAACCATAACACAACATAGATAATCAAGAAAAATGCTAGCTTGCTTGGAAAATGCATTATGCTGAAAGATGTAAGCAAAATGAAATAATTAAAATGGACTACATTATGTCTGTAGACATCATCTGGCAACATGGAACTATTAGGAAGAATGGTGTCCATTATGCTTGCAGACAATGTCAGCTAAAGTAACCAATTAACAAAAAAAAAAAAAAAAAGAGGAAATCTCATGAGCACAATTCTGTATTATTAAATTGTGTTCCTTTGTCTGTGCAGTGTTGTTATCAATACATAATGCATAGCATTCTTTTCAAACTGTGAAGTTCTGTTATGAATTCAAAAATGTCTTTTTGGCTGGAGCTCTTTATGAACAATACTTTGATTTCCATATGCTGTCCTCCAAACATATGTTCACAGAATAATAAATAAATCCCTAAACATTAGATTTAGTTTAAAACTCCACCATGTTTTGGAGCAGTGGTAGAAAAATCTGTTATTTTCCTTGTTAACTGGACAAAGAGCCTAGAGTAAGTCACAAAATCCACGCATCAGTCAGAGCACTTGGTTTTTCTCAAACAAAACTTGCTTCATTACAAATCATCTTTGCTTAGGTATTTGAATCAAGAAGTGCATGCTATAATATTCATACTTATACAGCATGTGATTACTGAACAGGCTGGACTAAATTCTCTCCTGGTTAGTTGCTTCATTCCTAAGGACTTTATAAGGAAAAGCATATAATAATGCAATAATGATCTGTAGTAAAAGTTTGCCTGGGAGCAACAGTTATGTTAAGGTTCCTCAGCCCTGTCACAAAGATGTAGGGCCTGGTCTGATGGATTTGGTTTCAGAGGGCTGAGGTGAGCCCAGCAGCTTGGTGTACTGAGCCAGCTGGGAGAATAGACATCAGAATAAAGTCATGTAGAAGCAGAAGCTGCAGGTGCACAGACAGGTCTAGTTTTAAGTTTTATTAACAGATGATTTCACTCAATCCCGGACAGGAAGGAGGAGGAAACACAACCTGTAGAATCAGTTTAATCTTCTAAAAGGTGGTGGCTTTTGGACCCTGGGTTGTGCTCTGGGCCTCTTTGGACTGCAGTGAAAGACTTTTCTCTGTCCTTGTGTCTTTGTGTCTCAGCCATGCTGCCGTTTTATTTAACAAGTTGCTGTTAGCCAGACAATCTCATTTACTTTTCATTATCCTACTATGACTGACATTAAAATGGTGCCATTAATTTGTTTAGACCTTTAATCTACTGTTATGTTCACTGAAACGTTCCAAGAATATTAATATACGAGGAAGAGCTAAAAATGACAGGACAATAAAGTGTGTCTGACATTTTTAAAGAGATCAAAGGAAAAAAATGTCTTCATGATGACCAATGTCATTTTTAACAACTCTGCTCCAAACCATCCAGGGCACATTACTTATGTTTACATGAAACCCCGTGAGACAACTGCAAAGATGATATCACTAGTTAAAGTGGATGGCTTAAGGCTCCTTAAATTAAAAATGACATTACCTCATCAGTTAAAATTGTGTGCCAGCTTTGGTGTATATCAAGTAGAAAATAAAGCTGACACTGATGGAACTGTAAGCACTAACATATGTGAAATATTGTGTTAACTGCATTTCCTCTTATGTATTTCATTTTTCTAGTAGCAATTGCTCAACTAGTTAACTTTACTGTCAGATTTGTGGAAATACAAAGCAGAAATGTGCATTTCTGAGATACCTTACAGATACTTTTAAGTAGCCTTAGTTTAAAAAAAAAAACTTCTTTCTATAATTTCTTTATGATATATGTAAAACAGGATTTGAAATTCAGAAAAAGAGCTGTGAAAAGACCTCAGAATTGGGGTTTGTTTTTTTCTTTCCTTTAGAAATATCCTTAAGAATACTGGTTGTAGGTTTCCTGCAAAAGCTATTGGAAGTACTCAGGGATGCAGGCTGCTACTCTTTACACTTTAGAAAAAATGAATGTTAAGAATTTTTAACAAGACAACCTTTCTCTAAGTAATTAACCGCCCATTAAAGAGGAAGAGTAACCACATAAAACCACAGTGTCTGAGTGACAGTCTCTGCTCTTCTCCCCATGATGACATTATTTCATCAGTTTCCCAGGCACCATTCATTGCTCAAGCCTCAACAGTAGATAAATTTTCAAATGAATATCAAGAAGAACGATATTTCTGAATTATTAAATTATATGAAAAAGTGTGACTGAAAATGAGCTGCAAATTTTTACATACTTGTTTGCTTCATGTATAGAGAAGAAAAAATGCCCCAAAAGACTTAAATTCAGTGGTTTTATTCTGCTATACCTTAAAAATAAACAATCTTCTGTAGTCTTACTAAGCATTTTGTATACATCCAAAACCCCAAATTAACCTGTAAGTACCAACTTTGCTTCTATATGAAGTAAATTCAGCAAAACCTATTCAAATTAAATTCTATCACTCTCCTAGGATTCCTCCTTCATAGCTATAGCCTGCCCACACCTTTCCATTGTCCTTTATAGTGACAGAATTGTAATTTATGGGGCTCTTTCTGTCTGCTGTGCAGTTGTAAATGACACAATTGGGTTACTAAAAGGCTGTCTTCTAATAGATTTTGCAAAGTTATAGGTTATATGCAAGTTATAGCCCTGTGGAAGACTGGAGTATTTTCGAAATATTTTTACTTTTGCTTTGAAAAATTACTGCCAGACAGAAAAGAAGTTTAGCTGTGAGACAATAAGTATGAAGTAAAGTTTGTAAATGGGAAGCTTTAGAGATCAGGCCTACAACTTTCACATTCTAAGGATCATGTCTTTCACTTGGCAGCTAACAAATGGATTTGGATTCTCCCACACTGGTGGCAACATCTGATATATGGGCTGCAGTAAATTAGTATCTATCTGTATAATATTTTTTCTTAGGGATGTGAAATTACTTTGGATTTTTAGAGTTTATACTTGGAAATCAATGTCCTGTTGTCATTTTTGCACTTTTCAAAATCCTACCAGAGACCACTGTGTATCACAAACAACAGTTCTTGTAAATAGGAGAAAGTACAGTCACAACTTGAAAATGGAGTTGCTGCCAAGGAAGATTAGGAAGCAGCTTGCATCTCCCTCTGGACTTGGTAGCAGTTCTTCTCCACAAGTTTGTCAGGAGAAGATGCTGTGCCAGGGATGCAGTTGGCACATTGACATCCCTGTGAGGAGACTGAATGTGTCACCTCTGCAGCGCCCAGACAGTCTTGGCGTACAGCCCAGAGTACTGAGTTTGCAAATTTGGATTTCCCACTTGGCAATTCTTCACTCAGTTACTGCTATCAATGGTGTGGCAAATGTTTCTGGTAATGTTATAGTCCTTTAGGGTTTATGGCACAGAGATGTAAATATAAACATGGTGCTAACCACTGAGTGTAGTTTAAGGTGAAAGACTAGAGCATGTGTTCTTGTGAGAAAATAGGAGATGCCTGCCCAGAAGAGGGGTTAAGCAGCACATATGTGCATGGAGCCACTGTGCCATGATGCTAAAAGCATTCCCTTTTTACTTGTCTGGGTCTTTCCAGATATTCCATTTTCGTTTGCTTTCGGGGTGTGCAGCTTTCAGGTGGGAGCCTGCTGAAATGCACAGCAGAGCTCACACACTCTCCCTGCTCCTCCCAGCTGGTGCCTGAACATGCCATTACTAGATGGTCCTAATTTTATGGTTCAGTAAAACAGTGTCTGGGACAGACTCCCTTTGGAAAGATGAGGGAATCTAGAATTCCTCTACAAATTCTTGAATGAATTGCAAAAAACTTGCCCTTTTCTATGGATTTGAAAAAAAGGCCAAGCAATACATAGAAAATGAGTACTGGGCAATGAAAAACATAAACAGCTGCAGAATACAGGTTTTGGCGAATTTTCTATTTCCAGTTTCTGGTAGATGATAACAGTGCTTACGTCTGGTTTCAGTTCTGAACATACTGGCGACCCCTGAAATGCACCATAGCACGTTGTGCTGCAGAAAGTGAAGTGAAAATGCTGGAAAGCCCTGCCTGCTGCTGAAGCCAGCCACTCTGCCAAGCAACGCTCTGCTTCTACACATTTTCCTATTATTAGGGCAGTGAGATCTTATGCCTTTTGCCTAAAAAAATTCCTTCCAAAGATATATGCAGAACTGAGCTGAAATTTAAATGTTTGCCATTTAACCTTTTGAAACAATCATTGAAGCATATAGAACTATAATCTACATCTGAATATGCCATATTTTTCTGCAGCCTATTATGATATGCATCTATAGGGTGGTTATGAGTATTTCAGTTATTCACCTGTTGGAATGAAAGGATTTTCCAGTTCTCTATTTCTTTTATTACTCTGATTCCACTTTCACCAAGCAGCTTAATCTCTCCCTGACACAAATTATCCACCCTGGTCAGGCTGTTTTTTGTTATGGGAATTTGCTTCTTAGTATGTATCTTTCTTTTGCCTTTATTTTTAAAATATTTTTTTTATTATTATTCCTTGCAAGGTTCCATTTTAGCTGAACAGAAAGCATTGCAAGAGGAAATCTAAATAAAGGGTTTCAAGTTGTTCTGCGCCATGGATTTGTGCCCATTAGTGACTGAGGGTTAGAGGTGGGGGATTTACTGCAGTGCTTGTGGCACAAGGCAGTCTGTATTCCCGAGCTAAAAGCTTAAGAACTACAGGCACTCAAGGGACACCAACCTTAATCCCAGTTTATGAGCAACAAGAAAAAGAAGTACATCCTGGTTGAAAATAAAAAATTAAGCACAGCCCCAAACAGGCTGTTTTTCTGCCTGTAACCTCAGCGTCTGCTGGCTTACTCTCCATCCAAGCCTCCGTGTAACCTGACAGCTCTCTGGGGCCTCCTGTGCCCTACCTTGGCAAGGTGACCTGTCTAAATGTGACCTGTCTAATGCACGTTGGAGGGGCAGCCCCTTCCTGTGAAGACACATCAGCCTTCCCAGAGAGCTGGGACTGTCAGGGTAGGTATCACCGTGGAGGGGATATAACTCCTAACGCATGGGCCTCAAAACACACCTTGATGAAGGTGAAAGCAACTTGGAGGACTCAGGGTGACTGCTGTGTCTGTAGGTACTCCCTGAGCACTGGCAGGCATGGGAACTGTGTGTGATTTTTCTTTTTTAGCCCCTTTTCAGTGTGCTTGGAGTCCTGTGTGATGCATTCCTGCCTGGCTGCTTGCTCCCATTGCATACCGCATTCTTCTCAATGGAGAAGTCTTTTAGACTTTTCAGCCCAACAGATCATTTCTTCAAGTGTGGACATGCATACAGTTGAATTAGCACCAGCCAGACAGTGCAAACTCTATGAGAAAGGGGGAGGTGGGCATGAGTGCCCATGGCAGGAGGCTTTTAAACAGTTTTTGCTTGTATTGGATTCATGGTGCAGATGAAGCCCCGTAAGGGAGACAACATATAATCTGAATCCCACAGTTCTCCAAAGTGCTGGATATTTAAGTATGTAATTTGCAATCGATTAACAATTTGTAATTTACTGAAATCCCTGTCAGTCTGGGGGGCCTTTGTTCCCATTGGTCTTTTGTGAGCTAATGTTTTTATGGTTTTCACTCAGGGCCAAAATTCATTGAAGTTACTAATACAAAGGTCCTGTCAAACTAAGAGATTTCTGGGAATAAGGCCATTGGGATTTGGCCACTGTTCAGTAATTTACTAATGCCACTAGCTGACAGTGGGTCTCCATTAAGAATGAACTAGTGAGAGTCTATTTTAGTGCCAGACAATGCTGTAGTGAAAAAGAGAAAAGAGGTAAGAAAGACATGGTGAAGATCTACAGTTACCCACTGTAACAGTTTGATTGTGACTAATGTTAGCAACAGTTTTATTATTACACTGGTTTCTGGAATCATTTAATGTGTTGAGATTTGTCCTTTCATTTTCAAATTAAACTTTTAATTCTCTGCTGAACAGAGGAATCTCAAATACAACATGCCTTAACCAATAAAAGTTCAAAACCCAGAAGCAATAAAAATATTCACTATTACTATAAAATCTGGTTATCCTTTGTCTTATCACATGCTTCTGATTGTTTGGCTCATGCCTTTGGAATACCTGGGACTGGCAGAACTGAAGATCTGAACTAAATAAGCAAGATTATATCTGCACTTTTATCTATACAGCTCCACTGAGAACAGTAGACAGATCTTTAGCTGCTGCAAATGAGATTAGCCCTTTATGTCATGGATCTAAGCCAGTTTACCCTGATATATGGCTAAAGAGGGTGCAAGTGGTGACAGAATATTTTAACTTATATTTACTTAGGCCTATTCTATTTGCACCAAATGAAACTTGGAAATTCTTCTTCAGAAATGTGAAGACCAGTATTCACTCTGGGAATGAATGTAGCAATGTCATGAAGAAAAAGGAGAAGAATCAGAGGTTGTGGGCCAGGCTTTGCTATTTTAGTATTGCAATGTCCTAGGGGAGGTAAAAGCAAAAATCATCTGCTAAGGTCTTCAGCATATCTATCTGCAAAAAGCATTTTACAAATGAAAAGGTTCGATCTTGAAGTTAGGTCAAATTCCACTGATTTCATTGCTTACCACATACTGCAATAAATTATAATATAATGATCCTGGTATATAAAAATGAAAACCTCTTCTGGGAAGAAACATTCAATTTTAAACCTCTTCTTTGAGGAACTAGAGTTCATAACTTTCTGGCATAGAAAAATGGTATCTTTTAATGAAAAAAGGTTTCTGTCTGTCAAATAAGACAAATTTACAAATCCATGACTTCCACTTTAAGTGGGGGAAAAAGAAACACTTAGCAGTTTAAAGGCTTCAGAGACGAAGGAGTTTTCTAGTGTCAAACTGGTGAAGTTTAGTATTTATAGGAAATTCATATGCCTTTAATTACTCTAAACTCAGTTCCCAAGTAAAATCTGCCATCTGGAACATATTAGAATCGTTTACAACTTTTTCACCTCCCTATTTCACTGCAAAAATCTTACCTCTTGATAACTTGCCAGTGCTCTCCACAAAATAAAATGCAGTCTAATTTTTACTAGTTGTTCCATAGTTACTTTATTTACATTGAGCCAGCTATGGGATTAAGAAACTGAGGAAAAAAGAAAAGTTAAAGTAATTTTCTTATTACTCACTATCTCTGTGTCAAGCTTCATATTCTTTCATATGGATATTTCAGGTGTGAGGATTACGCCTTGACTTAGTTTGGTATTTAGACACTAATCTGACATGGTTAGATTTAGAAAGATGTTCTAGGTGATAAGAGAGAGAAAAAAGATGGCACAGTCATCTTGCATGACAGTAGACTCTTGTAAGCCCAAACCCTCAATTACACAGTTTTGTTTTTGTTTTTATGACCTCCCAAGAGACATCTATCAATCAGAAAACTTCTCGTTAGTTGAGCAACTTCATCCAAGTATGCCAATCTGTTTATAAGTGAAGCTTTGCAACATTCCTCTAAGGTAAAATTGTCATTCTCATTTTACATATGTGGAGACAGAAGAGAGAGAGTGAGTGCCAACAGTCTCCCAGAAATTTTGCAAACAGCAAGGAACAAAGCCTGGATAGCCTCATACTGTGCTCTAAATATAAGAGTCCAGTCTAGCTCCTCCTGAAATAAGGGAAAGATTCCTAATGGCTTCTGTGGGTCTTGAATAAAGCTTCTTAACTGAGCCTTGAAACCTGGAAGTTTCCTTAAGCCATAGAATGATGGGCTCACACAGTCTCACAATTGCATTTCTGTGATTTCTGTAGAAGAACTAAATTTCTCGCATACAGAGACTCCTGCATATATATACAGCCACACTGCTGCAAGGAGTCAAACACTATCTGCATGCCTCTGTATCCATTAAACATTGTTTTCATGAGCCCAACTACGTTAATGGTTTGTGGTTGAATTAGTGTTGTTAGCATGTACTGCTGAATTCACGAAAAAGCCTGCTTAATTGGTAAGTTATAGAAGCTTCAGGTTTGCTTCCTCAAATGCCTAAAGAACAGAGAAAGAGTTGTAACAAATGAAGATCAGAATCGTTTATGATTTCTTTTTCTTTCCATGAAAGTAGAAAAGGAATGCTTAAAAGTGACGGCAACCTTAGAGTACTCCATTTGGGAGTTTTGAACTACTGATTAATTTGTAATTATCCTGTTGGGATCTATGTGGTATATTAATCATAAACTTAGGAACTTGACTTTTGAAAGTATTAGGTAGATGTTAGCTTTTCATAGAAACTGTGAAAGTTCAGAATGTAAAATAAGTTCCACACTTTTGAAACTCAACTATTTGTCCCTTGTGGGCTGTCTACAACCTCTCTGAGCAACACCCATAATTAATGAAAGTAAAAGAGGCTGAAAGAGAAAGGAAATTACAGACATACATGTTAGCTTTAGAACACAAGTTATGGCAATTTTCTTCCATGGCAACCGTGTCCTGAAGCTCTGTAAATGAAGTAAAATGATGGGTATTTTCATTTATTTCCAGTTAGGAACTATATTAAAAGAGTATCAAGGATGCAGCGTTACGCACTTGGAACTCAATATTTCTCAATGTTGTTCCCTTTGTTCTTATTTCTGCACTGCATTCCCTTTGGGCAGACTGCCAGCCAAATGAAAAATCCACTACGGGATTAGTGTCTTCACATACATAGTCTGTATTGATATAAATGATTGCTATGCATCTTCCTTGCCTGAAAGTGTGACACATGTAAATGAGTGGATTGATTTTTGCTGAGACTGCATCTATAACCCGTATATAGCCACACAACTGGGCATAAGTACAAACAAAAGGAGTTACGGAAAAATACAGCTTTGTTGTTCAAACATTTGACGTGTCAACGTTTAGTCATGTACATGTATTACAGCTTTTCCTGTTGTTTTTGAGAGGGGGTAAGACTCTCTTAAACTATCACCAAGGCAAAAAAGAGTTTGAATTACATAAAGGAGATCAAAACTTCTGAGGCTTTTCTGGATTGAAAACAGAGTCCTAAAGTGTGTGAAATGTGTGACATTATTAGCTAAATATTCTCATAATGCTGAGAAGACCTTTTTGCAGTCCATTGTAACACTTAAAGATGAAAACCATCTCTCCTTACTTCTTTTCATATAAGAACTTGGAAAGACAAAGTGCCTGGCCATAACATCTAGAAATGCTCTCTGCCATGGGAGGCACACAAAGCCGAATAAGAAGCATTCATAGTTCAGAGATCAACCCACTTACAATGTTTGCATATTTCCTGGCGGGCTGTTATCTCAGCACAAAATCATTTGGTTGTGTACATTGCAACTTTAACAAACAACCCTTAAGCAACATGAGTAATATGCATAGCCGGCAACTTTAAAGAAGCCCTGCCTTTGTGAAATCTAAACAATATTTCATAAGAGAAGTGCAAGGAACATTTACTCATGGATGGTGCTTTCAAATTTCAGCCTTCTGATCTTAGTAAGTGTGGTTGAAGAGCTGCCTGAAAAAGTCCCACGGTTCTTCTTCTGTTTTGCAACAGGGACATGTGTATGCACATGTGAGTGTGTGTTTCTGTGTGTATATTTTTATACTCTTTGTACAAAAAAAAAGACATGAATCATTTTAGCTGTCTCTTTCCAAAGTTCATTCTCAAGCAGAGGAGCAGCCTGGGAAACTTTCAGCCTGGAAAATGTGCATTTCAAAACAACTAAAGCAAATGAGAACAGAGAAGCAGAGTGGAAACCTCTATGCAAATTTCACTATAGTAATTGCTACCAATCCTTTTCTATTCACTTGTTGTCCAATTTCAGTACAGACATTATGAATAAAACTCCCACTGATAACTCAGTGTGTTTCCTTGTAAGTGTAGTTGGGTTTTGCAGACATCAGTGTGTCAATGCAGCATGTTAGTACAGACCTCTCCACAAGTTTCTGCTCTTGAAATCTACATTAGGAAATTCAATAGTATCCTCAGCATCATTTTCTTGTAAAGCATGTGAATACTTAACATTTATTGCAAACAGATCACTATTTCTTTTAAACTCACTTTCATACAGAGTTACAGTACATAATTTTTGTAATAGAGCTCACAGTTAAACTGTACCAATTTGAAACATCAGTATATAAAAGTTTGTCCCATTGAGCATTTTTATTACCATTTTATTGTGCGTATCCTTGAACTAAAAAGTATATATAACTTCAATGAATGTATTTATATTACGATAAAATATACCATAGATGTTTAAAGCTGCTAAGCCTGAAGTTAGTTTGTTTGTATCCTATATCACAGTGAATGTCACAGCTTTTATGAGTTTTGTGACCTTATGATTTATATGGGTCTTGAGAAGTAACTATGTGTTTAGAATGGAGGAAAACAGTGGCCAATAAACATTCCCAGTAGCCTAAAAACAGGAACAGCTTGTTAGCTGAGGTCAGCCATATGACCCAGTGCCTAGTGAAACTGCATTGTTATAGCTGGAGTGTGGGGCAAACCAGCTATACAAAAAACCCACCCCAGTGATCCACCTCTCATAAAAATGTCTTTCTTAGAAAGAGAGGCATGTGATAATGACTTACAGGAAGGAAAATGTGCACAGCAGATCAGCATCATCCCTGGTACAAATTTACAGTTTAGTGGAGTTGCATCAAAGGTACATCAGCCTACCCTACTTTAAAATGGAAAACTAGGTTGAAAACCTGTCGGAATTCACAAGTGTTTGCTAAAGAATTTTGCATGGTTTTCTTCTGGTACTAAATCCTTACTTGTGAAAGCAAGCAGGGTAATGAACATATACACAACACAAACACATACACAGCTCTTGGGCTTCACTAATTGGGACCATACTGCATACATGTGCACCAGCTCAAATCCCCAGCAGGAGCTCCACAAATGTCAAGGAAGTATTCATTTGATAGGACCCAGTTTGTCTTCTTTCCACTTCCTTTTCTTCCTCATCAGTGCAGCTAGTTGAGAGATAGATACTCTCTCAAATGTGCTGAGCATTTGGACCTGTACTTAGTGAAGGCTAAATCTTGTTCGGAGCCACATGGCTGTGAGATGACCCCTGCCTTTGTAATCAGGGCAGTGCAAAACACCTAAGTCAGGACTAACACACTCACACAGAAATTGATGCTTTTGAGGTCAGCAGTAATGCTCTCCCAGAACCACTCTTTCCCATCCTTTTCCCAGCTGCTTCAA
Source organism: Strigops habroptila (assembly GCF_004027225.2). Classification (NCBI taxonomy): domain Eukaryota; kingdom Metazoa; phylum Chordata; class Aves; order Psittaciformes; family Psittacidae; genus Strigops; species Strigops habroptila. The sequence goes on along the minus strand of NC_044277.2, from coordinate 112,114,027 downwards.
CAGCTGTGATCCAGAAAAACACAGTCTTCAGGAAAGAGCTATTACCGGGTCTGAGAAAGCATGGGATAATGATGTTGATTTGTCTTCTGCATTTCATGGGTCAGGCTTCTGTCCTTGCTTTCTACTCAGGGAAATGGACAGTGTGACATGGAGCTACAATAACGAATTAGCTGATATATCAAGGGGACATGTAATAACTCAATGAATTGTAAACATAAATGGTGTTGCAACTTCTTTCCCTTTGTTAGCCATAAAAGAGTGGTTCTCTAAGTCTTCATTAATCAGTTACAATAAATAAGCCTTGAAAGGCAATAAACTATTAGACAGCTGATGAAAACACCTTCTCTGCAATTAAATGGATAAAATCCTAATTTGATGGCTTTTGTTTAATTTACACTTGTAGTCAGGTATCTATTAATGCTTCTACTTTTGCTTGTCTACTTAGTAGTTATAAGCATACAAGAACAATCTGTATAAGACTCTGTGATATTAAGCATTGATTCTCTTCTCTCCTTCACTCATGGCAAGCAGCACACTTACCCAGACAGACAAGCCGTGAAATATATTTGGACCGGATTCTCTTGTACGTGCAGAGAATCTGAGCAAGATAAAGCCATGCTTTCCTTTGCAGTTTAATAATGCAAAAGACAGGCTTTCACACACTAGGGAGAACAAGGTTTGTTTGCCTTGTGCATTCTTCAAGGTATAAATTGCCCAAAACAGTAGTAGGAAGTCTGGGAAGGAAATGAGATAATGCCCCATCCCTTTCCTCACTTCGAGCCCCTTGAGCTGGCTCACAGAGATGTCTGGCTTGCACAGAAGGAACCAGGGACTCCTTTTGGCAGTGTGGCCTCCACCCTCTGGTTGCAAACCCTCTCCGTGCTGTGTGCAGGGTGGTGCAGCTCCTGGTGTGTGCACTGCAGGTCGCACAATGTGCTTCTGGAGCCGTCCTCCCTCGCCAGCAGTACAGTAGACACTGTCACCTTGCAGTGTGCTAGTGAAAGGGGAACCTGCAGTTTTGCTCTCTCAGTGCCAAGGTACCCAAATAGCCAACATCACACCCAGCTTTGAGCAAGACGATGCATGCATCGTGTTCACCTCTTAGTCTGAACGAAACAGTTGGTACCTGGCAGGAGGAGAATCTGTAGTTGGGGGAATCGCAAACTTTTTGCCACAAACACTTGTTTTTCTCAAACTGAAACATTATTTTCGTAATTTTAAAATACAAATCCTGCCTGCCTGAACAGCTCATGTGTTTCATGCCATTAAGCCTAGGTGTCAGCGAGTAGTCCCCTTTAAAATTTTACAATGTAACGTAACCTCATTTTGTTACATTGTAAACATTTCCAAGATACAGGATCCTGGCTTTTATTACAGGGGTGAAATGGTAATAATCCCCCCTCTTTCCTGAAACATGCAGAAAAACTCTTTAACAAATTTAAAGGAACACATTCCTCATTAGCTTTAACCTGAATTTGGTCTCGTGGGCACTGTAAAGCCAGCCCTTCTTTCTCTCTCTCTGAACAAAGGGATGTTAAGAGACTAACAGACTATTGGAGAGGCAACATACTGCCTGACTCACAGTACCAATACATGTTGAGATGAACAGATTCCTGAAACAGCTCCAGTGAACTGAAGTTTCACGTATTTGGCATATAACGTCCCATATTTCAGCTTTTCTTCAATTACTGCACACTTCTCAAGCAGATACCATAAAGTGTCCCCTGTCCTTGCATGATTGCTTCAGGTCTACTGTAGGGACCACAGCAGTCAACTAGGAGAAATATTTCAAACCTTTGTCCCTTCTCCTTGTGAAAATTCCACATGGGAATTCACCAAAATCAGAACTAAGAGAAACTGATGAAGGATTTTCTCTTTTTTCCCTATAGAGATAAAAATCATGGAAGGGCCTCTCAGGCTAGGAACAAAAGTATGCATCAGCTGGAAAGAACCTGAGTAAGGTTTCTATGCAGCATTATGCTCTGGGAAAATCACAGTATTGCTCATTAATGGTGCTGCTCAGAGCAGTGATAAACCCCACCAAAAATTGCTATTCTTGCATTTGGAGATGTGATTACAACACAGGGACACATGTCTGAACTATTTTTATTTAACTAGCTAATGTCATAGACTCTGCTCGGTGCTGAATGTTTCCACTGGGCACAATAAAACCTACGCCACCACAGCTTTGCCACTAACTGGAAAAGGATTTGGCACCATTATGGATGCTGCAGTCACATCTTCAACTGCAGCACAGATGCAGACATCCAGCATGAGGCAGGTTGGAAGCTGGGAGTCATTCTGCTTTCGTAAGAGCCATTGACTGGGAAGGCAGGAACATTTGAAAGGATTTGAGCTACCTGTTTAGTCACCTGTAAACTTTCTGTACTGTTCACCCAGTACCTAACAGGGCCATAAAGCTGTGAGACTAGAGAGTTGAGATTTGATCCTTCACATAAAAGCAAATGTGAGCCTAGATGGCCCTTGGTATGATGGGGCTCAGTTAGATCGTTCAGGGAAATGATGGAAGAAAGTGGCATAGACTGAACTGGAAGACAGAAAGTACAGGCTCTGTTCCTGTGCCATTGCTATTCAGTAAAGCCAAGTGTCACTAACTTCCTCATGCCTCAGTTTCCCCATCTGGAAAATCGGATATTGATATTTCCCTGAAAGAGTTTGAAGGCATTGGGTGAACTGAGATGACTACAATACTAGTGACACCCTCTTTAATCTTGTGGTTCAATACATCTTTTGTAAATAGATATATTGAGTTGACAGCTCTCTATTCTTGCTCCCTTTTTAGCTTTGATTTAAAATTTTTACCTTTGTAGATGGACAGTGAACAAAAAGGACAAAGAGACTTAAAATACTATGTATTTTTTCTGCACTTCTATTTCAAAATGTTCACAGTGAAATATGGCATTTTGCTACTTTTGCCATTACATCAAACCTTGTTCTCTTAAATACATTATAAAAAGCTATAACATTTTTTTGCAACCCAGAAATACTCATTGATGTAGTCTTGTCTACATGTGCAGGGATTTACACAATTAATACGCAAAAGTATTAATAACCCTTCTACATAAATCCCTAGGTGTGGAAAGAGGTAACCATGTATCCCTAAGCTCCTTAAGATGGGTACTTACAAGAACCCTGAAGAAAAAAGGATTTGAGGGAGAGTATGTTTTTAAGCAGAAAATTATTATCTGATGTCTGAGAGACCGAGAATTACTCTGGATTACCCTGTGCTGAGCATCCTGCTGCAGTGGAGAACTGGTTATCTGAGGGACACGCTCTGGTGTGCCGCAGTAGGGTGCCCAGCAGGTTATCCACACTCGTTTCACTCTTGACTAAACACACTGGGCAAATGGATATCAAGGATTTCTTCCTGGAGCAGAAGTTTTCCCTATACCTGAGCTCATATGTGAGATGTTGGCCACCTTTACCTAGGGTTTTTAAATAACTGATGATGGTGATTATACTTCAGTCAGTAAAACAGAATAGGAAACGAGATGTGCTAGCTCCTTCATAATCCTGGCAGTATTTTCTATTTGAATCTCAGCTGATTATGCTTTTTTGCCCTTTGATAATCAGTGTACAATCTAGTAATTGGGCTGTGGGGTGAAGTCTTTTCACATGCAGTTATTGAAAAAAACATCTCGTTGCATAAAAGCCTTAGCTAAATGGTATACAGGATAGATTACATGCACACCATGAAGTTGTCAAAACATTGTGATTTGATTAACAAGGCTGTTAATTTTCAGAGTTGTCTCCCATACAGATCTTGAGCCTCTTCAGTCACATCAAGACTTGTGAGGTTAACGATATTCCCTGCCAGCCTTAGCATGAGTCTGTCACGTTATAAATGACTCTCCCTCTGTTTGCCATGTAGGAACTGCTTTAGATACCTGGGGCAACACGAGAGGAAGCAAGCACATTAGTGAACACTTCACTATGGCAAGTCATTCTGAATGTGAAATGCCTTTCATCCAGTATGACCAGTGCTTTCTACAGCCAGAACTTAAGCTTGCTCCACTCCACCACACCTGTTTTGTCTCCTGATGCTTTTAATCCTTAAGGATGCAAGTCCCGCTCGCTTCAATTTTGCAGTTTCCTGCCCATCTAACTTAAGCCAACATTGTAAGAAGAAAATCAGGGACTTGCTACAAGGTGAAAATGGTTTCATATTAATTGAATCATAAAAATAGCCCATCCTGTCTTCCTTAATCTGTAATATCTGTGTTAGTCTGTTAAAGAATCCCAAAGGCAGAAATGTAAGAAAGAAAGACAGAACGGTGCTGAGATCTTTTCCCTCATTTCAGCCCACCCTTCATACACAGAGACATGCAAATCCATGATTAGGAGGCATGGTGAAACCTGCATTTAAGTGTGATCATTAATCATGTGTATATTGATGATCTTCTATTTGTATTTCTTTCATTTTAAGCACATAAGTCTTGGCTGATTGGTGTTTTATTAAATCGGTACTATCCACTGCTCATATGATTTAGAAATATGAATTACTCAGTAAGCTTAAGAAATTTAATATTCAGCCAGTCTCATATTCAGGCCACAGCTTCACCTTCAAAATCTGAGATAAAAATGACAGCATCATGAACTGATATGTACATGACATATTTTAAGAATTAGATTGTACAACCCTGCTTTTGATGATTTTATTGAGACTTCTTGTGCATAAGGATCTAGCAGCATAGAGGTTGGCATTGAGCTTGGGAGAAAGGTTTTACTGTACTTCAGTATGATACCAGGTTGGGACAGTATCTATCCTTCTGTAATAAAGCCAACATAAGCAACAAGAAAAAAATCTCTTCTTATATGGCTATAACAATTTCAATTGTTGGAAACTCAAAAAAACATTTTAGCATATGCATGTGAATTAGAAATGTGCAGTTCTTAAAGTTGAATCACTTAACAGAATTCAGATAAGCCTTCTTATATTCCCTAAGTGCTCATCAGCCTCACCCAAGGCAAGTTTCTATCTTCTTTTTTTTTCTTTTTTTAATCAAATTAGTTTTATTTCAGTCAATACTGGTTAAGAACCTGTTACAAATCCTCCAGCTTCTACATGATTCAAATACATTTGAATATTACATTGTTTCACAAAAATATGTTTTCAAGTGTTGTGCATAGTAATGCTGGAAAGCAAAAATACAATTTCTACATGCAATTTGCACCAGCCTGTCAAAAACAGCATAAAGGGAGAGAAGAAAACAGGCTACGTGATATGTTTTGCTATTGTTAAAAACAAGAGGGCATCTCACCTAATAATTTAAATAAGATCCTGTTGCCTGACATTTTTAAAGCCTTTTGATCTCTTTCTTCTTGTTCCCTGGACTGTGGCTCTGTAGGGTGCAGTAGTAGATGGAAAGCTATGAATTAAGTTCGTGGTGCCTATGCCCCACTTTACTTTGCCAAAACCCCTGCTAGTGGGTGCAGTGAATGTTTGCTTTTATGAAGCACCACTCCACTAGAGATGGTGGAGAACAACCTTTACCAAGCCTTTTTAGGCACAAACCAATCCATAAACTGCCAAGTTCAACTTTTCTGTTATTATCAAGGCAATAATTCTTTGGCCCTCTGTTAAAATGATTTGCCAATTTTGTTGGCACAAATTAGGGACTGAGATTTAACCTCCTGTAATCTGATTTTGAAATTAATTTAACACACACTGCACCCCAAAATAACATAGAGGTAATGCATTTGTTTTGTAATTCGCTGCACTTGGATATAATGCTAGAAAATGACATATTTTATCTTTCCAGAGCAAAGACAGAAAGAAAGATACCTTATTATTGCTGCTTCAGTGCAGGCGGATAAGCCTGAACAATCTGAAGATAAAAACCTTAGCAGAATATGTCGAACCTGAGCCACACATCTAGCTTATGCATTTTCTCACTGAATGCCATGTTAACACATTCATTAACTTTGACAGTAGAAAAGATTGGTTAAAACTTAGAAATATTAAACTATAGCAAGAAATTTGTGAAGATAAACATGAAACAGGCATAAGAAATCACAGAGATTGGAGCAGACATTTTTGCTGTTGTAACCCAATTAGTTTTGAAAGAATTATATGAACCATTACTACAGCCCCTTATATTTCCAGTGGGTCAGATTTAGAGTAGGAGACTGTAAACTGCTTTGTGGCGAACAGCTCAAAGTATTTGCATTCAATTTACATTTAGAATATGTAACACAAGCTGAGAGGAGGCTGGAAAAGTCCTTTCAGAGAGCTTCATTTTATCTGCATAGAGGCATTAACTCCCGGCGTGTCTATGAGTTTCGGAGGCTCATCTGGTTTGGCAGAGACCTCTAGCGGAGCTGATGCCCCTCCCCCGTTCAAAGAGACATGCTTATTAATTATTCTACGATTCTCCAAACCAGCTCTGATAGAAAAGTGTCACTTCTACCCTTGACTGTCTCCCTTGACAGCTTGCTACTTTGCTTAAGTGATCTCACAGTTACAACGTTTTTCATAATATTTAACCTAAATGTTCCTTGCTGAAGATTAATCCCACTCCTTCTCTCATCAAGTACAATAGCTTCATGGCTTCAGACAGTATTTCTAACATGAAACAAGGATCCAAGCAAGGGCTCTTTCTTAGAGTACGTGACCTTTGACTCTCACACTTTAAATACATCTCATGGCATCCTGTGCAAAAGAAAACAGACACCACTTGTTTCCTAAAGATTTTACAACTGGCTTAGGCTAATTAATCAGTCTCCAACACACACGGCTCTGCTCTTACCTGTCTGGAGGAAGTGCAGATCACAGGAGCAAAGTGAGGTTTCTCAGATCTATCATTCATCAGGTACTTCATTAATTATTGAGCAAACAAAGGGAAATCTGTGTGTGGCTGCTTCTTCCTTTCTGCTACTGTGCAGCAATCCTATTACCCATTTGGCTATTTCGTTACATGCAAAAGCAGATTTTGGTTCCATGGCCTATTTCAATTCCTGGTGTAGTTTAGCCAAAGCCAGAGAAATTCCAGTAGGAACAATTTGGCCCACTGTGTTTAAGTATTTAACCATCTGCACAAAAACCACAAAAGAGACGCCCAAACCAAAACCACTCATTTACATAATGAGGATGTGAACCTACTACAGCCATGTGAAACTATCATTTTTCACATGTGCTTGTGAATCTTTTCCCAGGCTTTTGCAGAGGGAGGGGCAATCTGAGGGTTGGGATATATGAAGTGAAAAGAAATGTGTGGGTGGGAAAAACCAGGGTTTTAATTTTTTCCCATTTTATTCTCTAAGTATGCAGCAATTACTTGTGTATTCTAAAGAAATGGTAAAAATACCCAGAGGTTATAGATTGATGCTTTTACTTAATGTTTATACAAATATAAATACACAGCTAAAATAAATACAGAAATAAATGGAATACACCCACCTCTACAATTACAAAATCACTTTCCCATGGGGAAGTTTCATCGTATCCCCATCTGTTAGAACTTGGATTGTACCATGAACCATTATATATCCCTTAATTATTTTGTATCATGTAAAATGTAATTGTGGATATTCCACATCTTCATTGCAAATCCTTAATTTTCTTTTGTAAAGCTACCTACGTTCTTGGCCTTCTGTGTTGTGGAAATGAATTCCCAGGGTTCATTAAGTGTAATAGGGTAAGCCATGGTCCTGATCCCACGGTATCTGCATAAGTTAAAATCTCACAGAGATAATAGAACTTTTTCCAGGCTGAGAAGAAAAGAAAAGGGAAAAACGTGCCCATAATGGCCTGCCACGTGGCCGACACCAGCAGCTCCAAGGGAGACACGCAGCAGCCATCATGGGCAAAGGACCATGGCAGACACCTCACCCAAAAAGGAACCAGAAAAACCTACACTTTGCAATCACACTCTGCCTGGCATTTTGCGAAGCTGCAGACTTTGGTAGCAGAGGGGATGGCAATATGAAGGTTCTGATGGTAGAGCCAAATATTCCCAGGAGGAGAAAAATTGTAACTGATTGAAGAATCTCAGTTCTTCAAGACCAATTTGAAATTTGCAATTCGAAAATGCGTTCAAGTCCGTCTCACAGAGCTCTTCTGGCCCTGCTTGCAGGACCTGCATGGTGCCGTGTCCTGCTGCTCCAGCTCTGCCAAAGTTGAAAACTGACACGGCTCTATTAATTTAAGTGGATGCAATTTTACCCACTGAGGCCTAGCCCAAGGCAAGTCCTTCTTAGTATACCTATAAACATTTAGCAGTAGGTATATTTAATAGCTGCTTTTATACCTTGCAGCTGAGATGAGGTTTCAAGTGTACTTCCTCCAGTGAAGAATGTGGAATTCGTACTGTGGTGGTTTGACAAAACTTGCATCAGACCAGAAATTGCAAACCTCCCCATGCATCCTATGGGCAACCACACATCCTGCTTCCAAAGTTTGCACATCAGACTCCTAAGAGCAAAGGGAATCTGTACTCCCAGGTAGTAGTCTTAAAAGAAATAGTGCTTGTGACATTATCAGCGGATGAAATTACAAATTTTGTAATTTTTTACTTGAAAACACGGATTTTATTATTTTTTTAATAGTACTATTTCATGACTTGGAACTAATGCCTGTTTTACAGCTGTGCCCATTTTTGATACTGTATGGCTGCTTTGTACTTTTGGTCAGAAAAGAGGCTTCTTATGGCAGGCATGAAAATATCATGAAAGTTTTTTCATGGTTCAGCAGAAAGCTTCAGATTCTCAGATCAATATCAGACCCTCAGATCAGAGGGTCAATATAACAAAGAAGATAGATAGACAGACTGTGAATTACAAGGCCCTCCTGCCAGAAAAGAAGTGATGGATTTCTTACACATCATTTCTTACTGGATATTAGATATCCTTTAATAGACTCACAATAAACTACAGCAGATGTTTGAAAAGCATATAATTTAAAATTGATTATATGCATATATCACAAATCAGCATTGTATAAATAATAGTTGCCCTGTAATCATACTGCTTTTGTGAATCAGAGATTCAACTATTCAATCAGTTGTTGAAATTTTATCACTGTTCTTCTACAGTGTCCTGGTTTTGGCTGGGATACAGTTAATTTTCTTCATAGCAGCTGATACAGTGCTGTGTTTTGGATTGAGGATGAAAATAATGTTGATAACACACTAATGTTTTAGTTGTTGCTGAGCAGTGCTTACACTAAGTCAAGGACTTTTGAAAGATGAAAAGTCACACCGCCCCGCCAGCACAAGAAGCTGGGAGGGAACACAGCCAGGCTAACCTCAGCTGGCCAAAGGGATATTCTATACTATATGGCATCATGCTCAGCATATAAACTAGGGGGAAAGCCAGCCAGGGGCCGCTGCTCAGAAACTGGCTGGGCATTGGTCAGTTGGTGGTGAGAAATTGCATTGTGCGTCACTTGTTTTGTGTATTCCAATTCTATTATTATTATTAATAATAATTTCCCCCCTTCTCTTTCTGTCCTATTAAACTGTCTTTATCTCAACCCATGAATTTTATTTTTTTTTCCACAATTTTCTCCCCCATCCCACTTGAGATGGGGGGAGGAGTAAGAGAGTGGCTTTGTGGTGTTTATCTATCTGCCAGGTTAAACCATGACATACAGTAAATATAACTTTGGGTTACTGATACCTCCCAGCTACAGTGATGTTTAGGATACAAATCAAAAAGCTGATCTGTGACTTCCTCATGTGCAAGCATGTTTTGCACATGCCAAATGAATTGATCAGACAAGAGTAGTGGCATTTATATTATTCTAGTTTCATCTGAAATTCATTACTTAGCATGGGATCCATTCACGTATATGGATAAGATGAGGTAAGAAAAAGAAAAGGTATTCTGCTTTGTTGTCAGGTAAGGAGGGAAGTCAGTGCTGGGTTTGGCCTCTATGCCTGAATCAGATGGACAATAGGAGGCTCAAAGACCCAACATCAGGACCAAAGAGTCAGGCTGGAAGAGATTGAAATGAGCTTCTTTGCCCTGCTTGGAAGCTGGAAAAGGAAAGGAGGGTTTCTTCTGAAGATTTTGAAAAGAAGAATAGATGCATCATGATCACTTCACTATTATTCACCCACTTTGACATAATCTTTGTCTCCTTGGTTTGTTCCTGTCTGCTTTCACATGAACTGAGCAGTGTTGGAAATATACGGACATTTCCATACAAAAGAACACAAATATATCATTTGAATGTGAAAGAGGTGTTAAACAGTGCTCTCATTTAAATGATGCCTAAAGCCAAGAGACACAGGGCCTAAGATATATGAGAATAAGACACAAAACCATCTCCACCATGTTTAAAAGCACATTTGTTTCACTACTCCATGCTGAGATTACATTCAGCATTCAGCATTTTTCCCTAGGCTTGGAGCTGCTGAGACAGACAGAACACGGCTAACCTTTCGAGGGGAATTTTTGTAAAATAAATAAACTGGATGGCAGAGTATAAAAGTTACAAACCTCTTTAGAATGCCATATGTGAAAATCTTGTAAACTGTCCATAAATATCACCTGCTGGGTAGGACTTGTGGAAGCTGCTGCAGAATTCTCTGCTAACATCTTCCCCTCTGAAACATTAAAACATCTGGTAGTGACAATTTATTTTATAGCTCTTCAGTTGGCATGTGTCTATAATTATAAAACATGTTATTACCAGCTTCAGTCTGGAAGCAACACCATCCCATGGCCTGGGATCAGAGGTACTAACACTCTGACCTAAATGCTGGGGAAGGCTAAAGCACCCATGGTGACGCCAGCACATTTGTCTTCCTGTCTTTGGAGTCAACTTTACTGACACTATAAGCAGACATTTTACTAAGTGTTGTGATTGCCAAACTGAGCTTTTACTTCTTCTTCCAGAATCTAACTTCCTGATGAGGAAGTTAGCATTTGATCTAATTATTACTGAAGCAAATGTTTTTTTTCCACTAGCAATGCAGAGCTGGACCAAGCCAACCGTGCAGCAGTGGTTTTACAACTTGGTAACTTGTTTGTGACTATCGCTGCTATAACTAATTTTCTGAAATAACAAAGCCATTTACTGCTTTAAGAGTTAATTTCTTATTGAGATAATTTTTGAAATAGATTCACTTTCCAGTTACAGATCTGCAAATTATGTTTTTAGACCTTATTCTTTTTTACACATAAAACTTCTAAACTACAAAAATTATGCCTTTTTATTTTAACAAATTAGGTTTAAATATTCATTCCTTGGCTGACTTTTATCCTGGGAGTGATTTTTTTATAGCTGATATTTAAATCCTTTAAAGTAGGGGCTTATAACAGCATCTCCAAGACATTTTAGACTACTGTGCAGCAGTCCTGGCTGGTACTGCTCTAGTTAGCACTCCTTTTAATCTACTGTTTGAATAAACTACTGAAGAAATACTTTAGATTTTAGTGGACAGAATAGTTATGGATCCTAAATAACTTGCTATGAGAACTGGAATTAAGAACAGTACATATTGTTTGATAGCTTTATCATTATGCACAGGCACAAAGGCTGACATTTGAAAGTCATTATCCTCTTGCACAAGCTGGTACAATTAGACTTTTAATCAAGAATTTCTACTTCTTTTGTTACTTCCTGCCTTTCCGAGTTCCTGTGATATACAGTTCCCATTTTGGCCTCATCCTGTTTTGCCCTGCTTCTTGTATGTTAAGGAGTCTAGCTCTACTGTAGGCTAGCATTTTTCAAATGCAGCACCATACAATAAACAGGAAAGATTCCCTTAGAGACATTGTTGTTTTTAGCTGATCAAAAGGCCATTCTGGCATCCGCTTCTTGCTCAATAAAAATATTATTTAAGGAAAAAGAGAAACAACTCTATGTCAGCATTGTGCCCTTAGCTTGGTGAAAGCCTCAGCAAAAGAAAATGCCGGCGTCATTACTGCTTAGCCTATTGCTGCTGAAGTCCACCCTATTTTAGTTACATAAAGTAGAGACACAAATCAAATTGCAAGTGAAAATGCAGTGTCCTCTATTCCCACTGAATTTTAAACTACAGAACTACATGCTATAATTTAGCAAAACATCAGAAACTTAAGGAAACTGCCCTGACAATCTGCCAGGAGTTTATGAACTGCATCCGATTTGCATGTTTCAAGTCTGTGGGAGTTTTGCAGCAATAGGAACTTTAGGATTTGGGCTTCATAACTTGGTCTAAGACACAATCATTGCTTTGACCGTGATTAAGAAAAAGTTTTTAACTCAGATCAAAATGGATGTATGAGAACAGTCTTCTGAAAAGAAGCATTTCAGAGTGCCTCATCGTCCATGTGGTGTGGTGTGCAGTGATTACAAATCCTAGCGTGCAATGCTCCATCTTAATAGAAACAGTCTTGTTCATGTGTTGAAGCAGGAATATTTGGGCCTTATTTCAGTCACGTTACTAAGCATGTGCCTAATTGTAAGCACCTGTTGGCTACATTAAATTAAGCAGGGTTCAAGCACATGTTAAACAGGGCTGAGTGTGTGCTGAAAAAAGAATGATGAAGCTCAACTGAATGAATTGCATTTGCTGAATTAGGCAGTCTACGTAGTGTGCATTTATACTCTGGTATTTTCCTTTCCATTCCCTTCCATGTTAAGGATGTCACTCATACCCTTATGTCCTATCAACTATCTTCTTTGCTACAGAAGATCTCTAACTGCTGACCAGTGTGCTCCTATGGTGCATGTGCTCTGCAGGGGTGACTTTGAATGCCACAAACCAGTAAGCACAGGTCTGTCAGGCTGCCTCACTGAGATTCAAAAAGGCTTTGAGCCAAGCCACAGAAACTGCAGGTAACAGTGTCCAAGCAAATGTAATTTGACACTGTAAATACATCAACATGTGGTATATTTTAAGACAACAGTTTCCATTCTTGAAAAAAATGCTTACTTCTATATAAACAGAACATTAAGGTCTTGTGCTCATTTTCTGTCTTCATTTTTACTTGTAAACCAATTATACAGCTTGTTGTTTATTAAGCCTGTGACATGGCAAACAATTTCTAAACAGTTGCAAGATTTTTTACCTCATTGACATGGTCAATACCGTATCAACCCTGGCAATCAGCTCTGTGGCCACTATGACAAAAATGAGCTTCTGCAGCTATCTAAGTGTTCCAGCTTTCCTGTCCACTTTGGGCAGCCATTTCTGAGGACTTTGAGTAGAATTTATTTCGCCTTACAGTAGATGTGTAAAACCCAAGGAGATACTCGGAGCTAGTTATCCCTTGGTAGCCTGGGGAGAGAGATAAAAGCACCTTGAAAGAATGATTTATCCTGGTGATCAGCTTAAGGTGGGATATATTTTTGTTGGAGTTATCTCCCTCACCATAAGCCACAGGAGAAGCCCACGTATCCAGTTTAGAGAAGACATCCAGCTTCTGGAGTATGAATTAGGTGAAATTAGATGCTCTTCCTGCACTTTCTCACTATTTTTCTCATAATCATTTCTAAATGACACCTGCTTATCACTCCTGCTTATGCCTTGCACTTCCAGCTACACGGCAACTCTGCAGCAAATATATTGTGTTTATTTCCCACACACTTGCCAACACTGTTTTTTGCTACATGCTCCCTCCACATGGTAATTAACATCGTGCAGCACTTCTTTTGCCAGAAAGAAGTCTCTTTGGTGGATCACTCTTCCTCAACTGTTTAAAAGAGCATTATTAAGCTCAGTTTTGAATTGCCAGATGAAGAGAGGAAATTGCAAAGGAGAAGTTAGTTTTAGATTTTTAGAAAATTTTAGACATTAGCAGTGATCTTCTGAAATTTCAATTGGGAATGTAGTTAGAAGGGTGGATGAGAAAGATGTAATGTTGGGGGAAAAGATGAAATTTAGCTTCTAAGTTTGGCTTCTGGCTCTAACTTTCATGTGTGCATCATATAGTTACTAGACACCTGCGCTTAGGACTTGAAATCGGCTGGTTGTAGCATCCACCTGGTGTAAAATGGCATAGTAGGACTTTGATCTAATGCTGTGACCTAATCTTGCAGTACAGACAACTCTGGCCCTGACACTCTAGGTCTGGGTGAGTTAGTGATTTTTGTAGATGAACTTGCAGCAAATTTGGAAAGTTCAAAAGTGAGGGTAGATGCTTTTGCAGACAGAGCCAACAAAGGCAGGCGCTTGGCAAATACAACCAATTCCTGCCTCTCTTATCTTTGACATGCTGCTGCAGCTTTACAAACACCTTTCAAAGGAAACGTTGCAGTCGGGCCAAAGTAGCAGTGTGTGCTTCCACTGGTTTTGGCTCACAAGGGTGCTGAAGTGGTTGCGCACGTAAGCACAGAGGACGCCGGGCGCTCCTGGAGAAGCACGTGCTTTGTGTGCTCTGAAGGAAGCTGAAACCCAGGAGCTGGCCCACAAAGCATGTGTTCCTGCTGTCTGTAGCCTGCAAAATGGCAATGAAGCACTCCCAGACGACTGAGGTACAGATGTGGGACCTCTGTTTCATGAGAGAGGACTTCAGAACCAGTCTTTCAGATAGCAGCTATAGATATGCTTAAAGTCTGATTTACTGCAAATTGGCTGTTTGTTGTTTGGCTGTTGCGTGTGATCAAAATGGGTCATCCCTGCCAAGGGAGGCACATGCAATTCTGACAAACAGCGTCTAAGTGCTTCCTTTGCTAAGTGGAAACAATTGCTTCTCCTCACTTCACAGACTCCTCTTTAAGTTTCTTAGGTGGCACGGACACAATTCACAGATCAAGCATGCCAGTGCCGGTAATGCTAAAGAAATAACTGGAAGGAAATGTAGGAATGTTTGGGGTTTTTTTCCCCCACAGTAAAATTTCAACTTCTGCTACAAAGAAATATGCAGTAATGTTACCGTCTGTGTCACTTTATTCAGGCCTCATCCACATTATAGTGTTCCCATGCTGAAAAATTGCATCATTATTGGCAATTACCAACATAGCTCCATTATTAGCAATGGGATGTCTACAGCCAGTTTGCATCATCTGTTCTGCTTGTATTTATTTTGGAGAAATGATGAATATAAAACGTCTCCGATGGACTCTGACATGGTGTGTACAAAGGCAGATGTCTGTTGCAATCGAGGGGGTGGACAGGGAGGAGGTGATAGAGGGAACTGCTCAGTCACTGAAAGTTACTTTCATCAGTGTTTCCTTTGGCAAAAGCTGCTCAGAAAATGCTGGGGGAAAGGTGGGAGGGAAGTGAAGAGGAGGGGGAAAGAGGGAGACAAAAAAAAGCAAAGATGAAAAGTGTTTTTCTTACTGTAGTCAGCTCAGAAGCTTTTTTGGCAGATAATTGCTAATTATTTGAAAGAGATGGACATTTTTTTGCAGATAACTGTCTCTCATGCCTTAAAACCCTGTAGAGAGTCAGGCTGGAATAACTTCTAACCCCTTCTTTAAAAAACCCTAAAAACTAGCAGACTAGGCAAATGGTCTATTTAACACCTGGGAAAAGTAGATACACTGCAAGAAAATACTAATCTCTGTTCAAAACCAGACAATTCAAGAGCATATTTTTATAGTTTTGTTTAGATACCAATTCAGTTTTCTGGTTACTGGGTTAAGATGCTTAAGGGCTGTATCAAACACAGGGAGATGCACAAGTGAAGTTCCTGGCTCAATGACTAGGATATGAGATCTGCTCTAATGTCTGAGCATGCAGTTGTGGCTGCTTCTCTTCAGAATTCACCAAGAATGCACATTAAAAGAGTCTGTGGGGTAAAAAACTACAGCTGCCTGACAGACAGGCAGCAGCCTCATTTTACACAACTCTTGTCTGTACTCCACTGAAATAAAAACAACAGGCTGATTCATAACTTCCAAATTATCCATGCAAAAAAGTGGGTCTTCCCCTCCATAATGAGAGTATAGCAGCCTCCTTCCCCAGCGTCGTGCTGGGAAAACAGTCCGCAATCTGCCCCCTCACTGCAGTTGATCCAGACCATACGCACTAAAACAGGCTTTAACAACTCATTTGTTAAAAGCTTGCAATTTATATGGTCCTTTAACAAAAAGCCTATTTTTGATCCTTTCCTCCAGATCTCAGTCTTGGGCCCAGATACTCTGGGAGGGTTTGCCACGCTGGCTGTGGCCATGACTGCGTGCTCTCGTCATGGACTACTCAGGGGGTTACACAGTGGTGCCTCCCCAGTACAGAGTGGAAACTGTCAGACACCCGCAGCCTTAGTGAGCTTTGGGCAGAATTTACCTCCACCTGGACCAAAGCTGCCTGCTTTGGTCCAAAGTCCTGCCTGCCCTGTGCCCTGATGCTGAGATGGCTCATCTTCATGCTCTTTCTTTAAAAGGACTTTCCGGGTTCAACTGAGATGGGAGTCCATGACCAGTGGGGCCTTGCAGCCACCATGTAGGGACATGCTTGGGGCCCTATCTTTCAGCCCTCCTTCTATGGTGGGTGAACCCTACATGATATTTCCATCTATTTTACAATGGAAACACAGAAGGGAACCTTCTTTTCAACAAAGCACGCAATCTAAAATTTCTAAGTGAATAAGGATAGCTGGTGAGAAACGAATATTTACTTGAGCAGAAAGGCTGGGAGAGGCTGTGAAATAAATATTCTGAAACATCCTAACTAGATCTCCTTTGGTTTTATGGAAACATTTAGTTTTCCATGGATTGCTTCATTTTAGCTTTTGTATTATATAAAACACAATTCCTTTGAGCAGTAAATTGGATGAGGTGATTTCCTGAGGTCCCTTCCAATCCAAATGATCCTATGATAGAATGAAGCAAATTTAATACAGCTCAGTAAAACTTTGTTTCCATATAGGAGTCAAAGAAAAACAATCAAATTAAAAAGATGTTTCAACATTTTATCAGCAAAAATTAAATGAAATTCATGCCAAAAATTGAATTGAATGCCGCCACTGCTTTCTGGGGAACAGAACTGGGCGGGTTTGAATTTAAGCAATTGGCCTCAGAGCTAAGACAATGGATTTTGCCTGGTTTATATACATGTTTACAATAAAACTTCCTAATATGATTTAAACTAGTTTTTCCCATGAAAAAAATACATTTTCTAGAGAAGTCTTCAACTAGGACAAACTGTGCTGCATTTTTGAGTGTATTTCCCACAGAAGCAAAACCCACCAGCCACCTAAGAAACACTTTTGCTGGTGCTGAGACTGAACCCATCTGGAAAATTCTTGTAGTACTTTTCTGGTAAAAGCTATATAAGATTGTACTTTACTAAAAAAGCATTTTCTCTCTAGGTTCCTTAGTGGCAATAGAGCAAAAAAAGGTGTTCCTTGGACAAAATAAATAAGCACGTGCATGCGTATATGTGCAGATGTGTGAGATTTCTGCAGCATAGAAACATACAATTGAGGTTACAGCAGTGACAGTCCCATTATAATCCCATTTTCACATGCTAGGAGCTCTCTGAGCTGTATTATTTTCTCACATTATTTACATTTAGTGCCTAGCTCATAGGTGATTTTTTTCTTTTTGGGGTTTCACAAAAACCTATTAATCCATTTTTGAGTTATGAGAGGGTAAAGAAATGCTTTTCCTGCCTCTTAGATTCTTGTAGCCCTGTTACGGCATTGATTTTTACACAGAACTCTCTGCAGAGTTTAATAGCAATCAGCAGCCTGATGTGCCTTAATGACTTCCTCTGTGCGTTCAAAAAATGGCTAAACTTGACAAGTTGAAACCTTCCAAGGGGCCAGTGCTCATTGAGTAATAGCTCCCAGGTCAGTTTGGGATTATTATTTTAAAGTAATAACAGAATAAAGACATAAAGTTTTCCCTGAGTTTATAAAAATGTTTTGAAAATTAGTTTTGTCCTCAGAACAGCCCCTGAGTTTAGAGCTACACGGCCACTTCTCAGCTTGTGCACATTAGATTAGACCCACTGCAGTTACTGTAACTGCAGCAGGGAAGAATCCAAATGCTAAAGGAAATGCAAAGCAGTCAATCACAGCTTCATTGACTTCACTAGAAACATGTAGACAGAAAAATGGTATAGTTAGGTGGAGGATGGGGCCCTTAATGTCAATGTTAGCTGTTTTGCACAGTATTCCTGTGTAGTATTTGAAAGCGAAGAATCCCTGAAAATATAAGCCTGCTCAACACGTAAAATAACATGGCATAAGTAAGATTTTTCTTGTGTCACTCCACCTCATTTATCTCCAACACGCCTGCCAGCGGATAGCAGTGGGACATTGTAAGGATCCTGCCTGCAGGAGCCAATGTGATCTTTGTCCCAAACGTGCCAGCAATTTGCAGATCAGGGTTTTCCTGAGCCAAAAGTCCACATGCCCTTGTGCTTAATGGCTTTCAATCAATTTTCATCTCATTGGTGTCAGTTGGTTTTAAAGCCAAGCAAACATGTAGCCTCCATAACAATAGGACTCCTAATGCTATTTTATGTGTACTCAGAGAAAAGGATGGTAAAACTCAGAGGGACTTTTTTTCTGGGATGAATTTTGCTTTCTGAAAGTTTTGATCATGCAATGAGGCATGAAGAAACATAGCCAAGCAGTGAAATCAATATAAAGTAATACTTCCATTTCCTTTCGATTCTATTTTTGATTATATTTTTCTTCTATAAGTCTATCAGTTAAGTATGAGTTTCAGGGCTGTGACTGAGAACAGAAACAGCATCAGGAACTTGGGACTTACTTTAGCAAGAATCCAGCTTTGCCAGCTCTCATGATTTTTATCATGAGTATCATGAAATTTGGTTGCATGTTTTAAAGTGTCAGCTGCTGATACCACAGTATTGCTAAACTTCTCATTTGAGGTAAAGGAGTTTTCTGTTCTGGCTATTATTATCACAGAGGGAATTCCCCAACATATACTATATAGAAAATGGAAATGAAATCAACAGTAATATTGAAACACATGGATTTTTATAAAGTTTCACAATTTTTTGAGGCCTGACTTACAATGTCCAAAACTTGGAGTGGACAACATTCAGAAAGAAAACTGCTGTGTTTTACTTAGGAGAGTGTGAGCTTTTATATCACATATAGAGAGAAGATAGGGAAGGACATTGCATCAGGTAGAACAAGTGATCCTCAAAAGAGCCTGCAATGTACTGAAAGGAGGTTAAGAAATAAGGTAGATGACCTAGCACAGTCCTTCCTGCATTATGTGTACTCTAACAATAAAAAATTGGAGGTGGGATTTTTGGGGTTTTTTTTAGTTTTTTTTTTTTTTTATTTCATCATTATTCTAGCAGTACAAAGGCATTTGGAAACTCATGGGCCTCTGCTACCCTACAGGCACTGTGTGCACCAGAAGGAAAGTAAAGTCCAAACTGAGAAAATTTCTACAAGATACACTGGCTCTTCAAAAAAGGGTTTTCTGGAGCCTAAAATAATTTCTTTCAGTCCAAGAGAGATTGGGGAGAAATTTTGCCATTGACTAGAAGGAAGCCAGCATTTCACCCTGTGTGCAAGGGTGGGGAATGCTCCCCCCATAGCAGACAGTGCAGGCCCAAGATCTTTGTGTCATATGCTTCCACCCAATAACAGCTTTATAGAAGTAAGTTAAGAATGAATAACTTAACAGCTGCTGAAGGCGGCTCTGAAGTGCTGCTTTCCCTCACTGCACATGAGAAGACAGCCATTAGCATTGCTGCTGCTAGGTTCACTACTCCTTAGGGGATGCTATGCTTGCAGAATGGCCTGGTTTTGTACTGGCAATATGCACACATTTGAAATTGCTTGCATTTGGATGCTATTTGGTGCTCCGTTTTGAGTTAGTGCCGTGTCTGTTATAGATTCTTCTCATCATGGATAATGTGTCTCTTGTGAGCATGAGTCCTATTTTTTATTTTTGTTTGGATAACACTTCTCTTGAATGTCAAAAGATTGCCACATGCATTTTTACACAGCAGTATATTGTTAAAAAAAATTAACAGCTAGAAGATGAACAAATACAAAACAATGAGAAATAACTATTACGCTGCACTACATTTCCACCCAGCGGTCTCTAAGGGCTTCACAAATACTGATAAGTGCATCCTCAGATATTTGCAAACCAGAGAAATATTATCCCCTCTAAGGAAACTGAGGCACAATGATGACGATGGACTGGCCCAAGATCAAGTGGTAAAAGAGAGTTAGCACTGTAAACACCAATTCTGTGTACTTCTTTACAGCTGTTAGTGGAAGGAAAGGTTTTTACACATGGCAGAAGGACTTTGGTCTTTATTCCACTCACTTTTAAGAAGCTCCTACCCATTCTGCATGAGTATTAAAGTCTGATTTTGCTGAATAGCAAAACTTTGACTGACTTCACTCTGAGTTAATGCTGTTTCAGCTACAATATGGGCCTTTCTTCTGAGAATTTCTAGGGAATTGTAGAAATGTAGCATCAGTTCCTCACCCAACTGATGTAAATCACTGGTGCTTCACTGCAGTAGAATTATATCTGGACAAATTAAAAATATGGCCGATGAAAACCAGCTTCTTTTCTTTAGGTATTTAAATCAAAATTACCTAATACCTTTCAGGTGAGAAACAGCAGAAGCTGGGATGTGGCAAGGAAGGATATATTTTCCTTTCTATGCTGAGCATATGGGGACATGCAAAAGTTATCCGGTGATCAGATGTTTATTTTCGGAGCACTCAGAATCTGATTTCAGAGCTTCAGCTCAGCTGTGGTTACACTTATGAGAATGTCTTTACTTTGTAATGTTGGGGGTGGGGGGAGGAATAACTAAGAAAAGGGACAAACGACGTCATATGGAATATCATGGGCTGACAGCATGCATATGGACAAGTTCCATGGACTAAGCAAGGTGCTTGAAGGTCACCCCACGGTAATTTATGTAGCTGCCTAGTGAGGCAAGTTCAAAAAAACCTTCCTGGAAAGCATAAGTTACAGCAGGCAGAGGAACTGCTTAGCTCTGACAGTTTGCCTAAGCTTTTGTTCTAAGAGTAAAAGCTGGGAGAAAATGGATGTGTCAGTAAGTCCCACAGTATGTGTACCTGTGTGTTTATGTTGCAATTTGCAACCAGGAAAGCAATCTTATTAATTCCTGCTAACAACTTTAGCTAACACAGTATCCAAAGACCTCTTCTAGCATTTCTGACTAGTTATGTAAGACAGAAGTAGGTCTATACATTTCTTTGACAGTCACTTTAGCTATACCAGTTTAGAAAACATTACAGATAAGGCAGTACAGTCCCTGTGACAAACTGCTGACACTAGTGAGGTTTATGTCTGCAAAAGTACTGACACAAGTCATATTTATACTAGAATACATGTATTCCCCAGTGCATGCGGAATTGTTTTAACTATACACAAACAAAACCTTAACTTAAATCATTGAATTGGTACACAAATCAGTGTATGAAGACTAGGCTTCAGAAAAAAAAGATTCAAGTCTCGAGTACAACAGGTACTGTTAATTAAAAAGGGTGAAAATCTGCAAAGTAAAAATGTAATGGCCTAATTGCCTAGGAAATGTAAGACTGGCTCTTGGAAGTAAGTTTCAAGTTTAGTTTGGGAGGGACCTATTTATCCAGGAAAGGCTGAAAAGCACTGGTTTCTTGAATAATGACATGCTATAATGGGAAGAATGAGAAGCAATTTGGGCACTATTAGCTACAGTGTTCAAGAGTAATAAGGAGCTTGAAAATTATGTCAGAGAAATGAGATAAAGAAGACTATTATGCTGTTTGAAGGCCATCATCTAGTATAGCTGTGGAGGATAAATGAAAATGAAAACCAGTAAGGAACATAATATGATATGTTTATGGTATTGGATATTTGAGCTATGAGCAGGTGCAACACTACTGGCACCAGTGGAGCTGTCTTCACATGCTTTGCAGTTCAGTGTGGTCCTGTATCTATTTTATATACCTATATTATATAGCATATGTGCTATTGAAACACAGCAGAAAACTTTTGAAATGCATTAGTATGTTGGACTATACAGAGTGGTTAAAATGTGTACCTGGTCTAACTGTTTGCCATCTGAAATACAAGGAGATGAACCTAAATTGTCTGCTGTAAATGCATGTAAATAAGTTCTGGATTTAAGCCCAAATATGAATATACAAATAGATAGAGTTTATAGAATTGTGACACAAAGTCTCAGGGGCTTTGTGGGAATGTCAAAAAATACTCAGCTATCAGAACATTTGCCTGCCATGTTAATACATCTTATGCCTCTGTCACCAAAACAGATTATGGAGATGGCTGTGAAACAGAAAAAAAAAATAGCTTTTATTTAAGAGCTACCTTTGCATATTTTTCCAGACTTAACTAAAGCCATTCAAATGGAGCGACAGCCTAGGATTTCCTTTAAGAAGGGTTTTTAGCATGAGGGATGTAAGCCTCTCATTTTGCATCTGGCAAAGTGGAGTGATCGCTATGGAAATAGGCAGTATAGCCTGCATTTCTGTGTGGTGATCAAGCTAAAGCTTTTCTAAATTGCTGATCTGTTTCCCTTGTTACAGATGAATACATTGGGGAAAGTCGGTAGAAGTTGTCTGGCTTAATGACAGATTGGCACAAGATCCTAAAGCAAGACAAACTTTGATTCTCACCCATGCACTTAGCAACTCATCCCAAAGCTTCACTATCATGAGCTAAGATTCTGGAGAATGAATGATAACTCATTTATGGTGATTTATTAATTGAGGGGACAAAAAAGAATGAAGCTGATTTTTCTACTCTATTGTAAATTACTCTGCAAGCATCTGAAATTCATTGTTATAAAAAGTAATTATTAATTTGTGTAGTGCCACAAATGTATGTCCTAGCTATTAGCCCTGCACAAGTGAGTCTGTTATTTTAATTGACTTCAGTGGGACTGTTTATGTGAATGAGCAAAACATTGGCTGTGAGGGTGCATTTCTCAAAGTCTGAGGCAGAATAATCACATCGGTGTGAACAGACCTCTCTATCCTGGTTTAGGTTACCAACTTCCAATTTCCAGAATGTTGTGAAAAAGAAAAAGAAAAAGAAAAAGAAAAAGAAAAAGAAGAGGAAAAAGAAAAAGAAAAAGAGAAAGAGAAAAAGAGAAAGGACTACCTATATCTTCTTTTCCAATGTGTAAAGCAGTGGGGCATGGCCCCAGCACACAGCTGAGCTGCAAGAGCAGTGAGTATCCCCACCCACAGCGGGGCACTCCAAACCCTTCCCACCCCATAGATCTGATGGGTTGTGTCTTTCATGGGGGCATGGAGCAGCCCACAGGACAAGCATGCAATGGAGCCCAAGCTGCTGGGAATGTAAGGAAGGCATTAACCCAGGCTCTCATTCAGTGGGAGGCTCAGTCTGTCTGTATTTAGGGGAAGCATAGGGCACGTGGCCACTGCAGCTCTACATCAGTGTGGAAGGCAGCAGATAACTGCCCAGTTTCTCCTGTACAACAGCTGGTTATTGTGCTTTGGAGATGTGCATAGTTTCTTCTGGAGGAAATCATCACATCAAATGGATGTCTCTTCCACATATGGAGATATTTTCTCAATGGTCCTTTTGAGCCATCTAAATTCTTCATTTTATAGCATTACGTAAAATATTTGTAATGCTATTAACACACAAGATGAGTCTAAATATGCACAATCCTTTCCTGTTTAAATGAACTATTATAAAGCTCAGACAGTTCACCACCAGCTTTGTGGATCACAGAGTTTCACAGTACTTTACATGGAGAAACAACCAGAAATTTAAATTTTTGAGGTTACCTTTCTAAAAACCTTTGATACTGCCCATGAAAATCAATTTCCTCCATGGAAGTTCAGGACTTGGGAAGGGGGTTACTCTCACATTTTCGTGAATTCCTACAGAAAAGCAAATGACCTATGCTCCTAAGAAGTTGGCAGGTGACTTATTAAACTTCTCTCAAATCTCTTTCAGGAAGTTCATTAAAACTCTATTTGGAAATGGCCAGGTGCTTGCTTCCCGCAGTGCAAGAAGGAAATCTGTCACCCTGTTTAAAAAATTGTTTGGTTACTCGGGATAAAGAAATAATCATTATACCAAGCTATGTGGTTTTGTGGTGGAAAACTGTGTCTTGGTGAGAAAAGTGCCAAGGTCAATGCAATGAAAGACCCACAGTGAACTCGGACCTGATTTCAGAAGTCAGTGGTGGATGGAGGCCAGGAGAACAAAGTCTTTTGTGTGGTTCACTTGAAAACACTTTCTAAGATTCTGGATAAAAATAACACTCTAGCTTGAGAGAGTTTTTAGCTTGAAAAAATATCATTAGAAAATATTTTTATATGTTTTATGCGGATCACTAAGGCTGACAAAATTACCTTGTTTGATGCTGAATCCTGACCTAAATACTACGGCCAAGTCAACTAACAGGAAAATAGTAGGGCTAAGCCTTTTTCATTCTTTATTCTGCCAAACCACTGCCTCTTGCAATCAGGATTGATTACAAACACCCAATTAAGAGGCATTTGGAACATGATCTGAACACTAATCCTGTCTCTTTTTTCTCTTTATACCTAATTATCAGCCTTAAGATGGGTATTAGTGCTTTACTGAGTAGATCTACTTTAGGAACTTCTAAATAAACTAAGAAATCTATACTATCTGCGTAAATGTGTGTATATATGCACAGTCTTACAGATATGCATGCAACGTGTATGCCTGTATCCAAATAGTTCTGTGTAATATGTAAGTCTAGACACATACGCGTAAGACCATGTATATCTTGTTTTCAGACATAATTTCATTCTTTGGAAATACTACAAAAGAAAATAATTGAAGTTGGTTTTACATCAGCATGTATAAAATCCTCTATATTCTAATTATCAAATTATGATCCAATGTTATAGCTTGCAATAAGATATAATTAAAAAACTAATTTTCAGCAACACATAGTTTTTTGGTTTAATTACATTAGCACAGAAGAGGGGGAGTGGAGAGGACAGCACTGTGGGGTTGACTGAAAACATATTGAGAGTTTCACGGGGCTAATGCCAACCACCATGGGTTTCAATTTAAAAAGGACTCAACCCTCTGTTCTGAATTTGTCTCTCTCTGTCCACAGAAAGAATGAAGGATAGGTCCATATCTGACCCCCAATTTTTTCCTGTCTGAAGGGCACCTGATTGTAACACATCAAGACAGAATTTTCCCCACAGTTAACTGTCTGGATCAACAGAAACACCTGCATATGATTGTTACTATAATTTTAATGCGCTACTGTACAGAGATCCAAGTCAAGGCTCTGCTTTGCCAGGGAATGCACCATACACAGAGGGCAATGAATGACCATGAATGCTGGCCAGCACAGACTCCCTAGCTATGATCAAGCAGTCTGGTCATGGTTTCCCTACTACCTCTTCCTGAGAAAACACAAACCCAAACCGCTACTCTAAAAGAAAGAATTGTTAAAACTGTTTGACAATAGAGACTTTCACGAGTTAAGTGCTTGGATGAACAACAAAAGAATCAGTTTATTACACTGTATAATCAGAAAAATAATATAATTTCCAGCTTCTTTCAACTCTTATTTAGTCTCTAAAGCACAATAAAGTGACAGCATTATCTTTAGATACTTGCATCTGATACTTGCGTGCAAACACATGCTGAATCCTGTAGCAAAGAGTACATACTTGTATATATTTTTATGATCCAGAATGTTTAAGTTAAGGAAAAAGTTGTCGGTTTTCTGGTTTGAGTGTGTGCATATATGTAAGAGAGGTAACATGCTCCATGTCTACTGCAACAAGTGTTTTCTACTTCCCTGATCCTACCCAGGTCCTGGCTGATTCCTTTCCTTGACAAGGTTTACTGTAGCCTTCCACAGGGTATCAAATAGCAGTGGTCACCAGCAAGGCTGTCTGGAATCTAGCAGCATATTCTCTGAGAAATTCTTTCATGTGCTTCATGTACATCAGAGAAATGCCCTTGAAGTGCACCCAGAAACATGAGATATCACATGGTCCCCAAATCCACTACAACAACTCATCCTCTAAACTATGCCAAAAACATTTGTTTCTAGTTTTGGCGACAGAATGAGGGATGGTTCCTTCATCCCTTTGGTACTCCCAAATAGTCATTAACACCAAACAGCTTCCGACGGACAGATTTTTGAGGGAGACAATGGGGTGGGGGTGCCTCCCCTTTGGACAAGGTACAGCCTTCTCAGCAGGCGGGTGCTGGGTCTCACGTCCTGCTCATGGCTGTGTCAAGCCTGGCTTTGACAGAGAGACCTTCATGCCTTTGCCAGACTCCTGCAGTGAAGTATGCAGTGGGGTGGCTCAGGGTGTGTGGGCTGGGCGATTGGGTTAATTAAATGAGAGCAAACAGCTGCCCTCAGTAGTGAGGAGTGGGCATTCCCTCCTCTCCTGGGTACTTCATCCCCAGGCAACCCACTAAAAGCCCAATGCTGATGCTTAGCGGAGCAGGGACAGGCCGTTAAAACCGTATTTGAAAGCTGAGAGGCCTTGGCTTCTTCAGGCTTCTCTGCTCACCTACAGGCAAATATGTTCTCACAGGCCTGTATGAATCTGCTCCTTTGCTAGCTCTGCTACTTACCCCATGTTGTCAGCTGCAGGCATCTCATTGCCTGTTGAGCTCAACAGTGGTGGAGGGAGAGGGAATTGGGAAGCTCTCACTGACATTCACCATCAAAATGACTGATACAGTCATAAACCAGTCCTACAGGGCCTGTGCTGCACCCTTCCTCACAGCCTTAAAGAATAACAGGAGACAGCTCTGTAGAAGCAGAGGGTAAAAATCCCCATCGCTTCCAACAATATTGGGGCTGGACCCTCCATTACACCTGAGATGCCTTTGGTGCAGCTTGTGGGAGCAGTTCAGGTCTGATAAGCCTGAAGCCAGGCTCTAGCTGCACCTCTGGGCAGTCAGAAAGCACCTACCACGTGTGCAGCCGTTGACAGGACCCTTCTGACAGGCAAGGCTTGACAGGCAGCCCAGCAATGCCCTTTACAGGCAGTTCTCCTCTAGACAGGCAGAAAGGACATGTGCACCCTTACCTTCATTGGTTCAAACCAAAGGGCTCAAACTGCCCCTGCACAAGAGAAACACCAGGCACAAGGTCTACACAAAGCAGTCCTCACCGCATGGAAGAATAGGAACCAGGATTCAGCCATAAGCAAATGAAAGCTTAAACTTTGCAGAAACTAAAGAAAGGCTGTGCCGTGGCTTGCCGTACTCCTGTTTATTTTACCAACCTCAGTTTGTTATACCTACAGATTTATAGCATAAATCCATTGACATTATTTAGAAATAAAATGGATGGATGACTTTCTAACATCATTAGGGTCTATATTCTGTGGGGCTACAGCTTCATTCTGTAGGTCTGGACAGCTATGCTTTCTTACTCAGGGATCTGGAGGAGCTGTTTTCTTCTATATAAACAAACATAGGTATTTTTTGCTCTGTATTCTACAACTGACCACAATTTCTGCATATGTCTAATCTCATCATTGTAACTAATCCCTGGTAAATGCAATATAAAAAATGATTACCTATGACATATTTCCTTCTACAACTTGAATGTTTCCAAAATGGGTGATTTTTCCATTTCAAGTGATTTGACAGCATTGTTGTATATACTTTATAATTGTCAAGCAAAAATGATGTTTACTCTCTACATCTGTAAATGATGGACAATAAACGGTTGTGCTGTGTGGTGTACCTGTGAAAACCCTGTAAAACAATACGGTCAAGTCTGGCAACAAAGTCAATAATTTGTCAGTAAGGAAACCACTATTGGTCTTTCTCTACTCAACCCTCCACCTTTCTTAAGCCCTTTTCTTGTGAAGCTTCACATTCATTTTCTTAATGTTTTTAACCTAGTGTCTGTGAAATTTTTATTGCTCCCTAGATAATGACATCTGATCTGAATGTAACCACACACCTCTTTGCTCAGCAACATTTGCCACAAACCATTATAAATTATCATGCTGATAGTGTGCATTGCTGGGAAACCGGAAAAGTTCCATAAATTCAAAGTACTGTATCAGTGACATTCTTGTTTATTATCTAGGTATAAAGTTTTACTAGATTCAAGATGGCTACATTTACACAGTAGGATACTTCAGCAACACGAGACTCGTACAGCTTGCGCTAAGTGCTGAAAAGCATTTACCACATGCGACAAACACTGGAGCATTTTAACTAATACGTAGCCATATGTTTTGTCTCTTCTATTCATTTTAACCATGTTCCTGACTCCAAAAATGCATAGTTATTACTGGGGCTTGCTTGAGAAAAGGCAAAACGGCAAACAGAAATTATTTTTCTCTTAAAGTACAAACATAATTTCTGTTTCCTGGCCTCCTGAAAAGGAGGCAGAGCACTCATTAAAGTTAAAAGTTAAAAAGAGACTATGTATTTTTTCATTATGTATGTCCTTGATAACCATCTGTGGTTGACATGACTGTATACTTCCCGTCGAGACCCAGTATTTCTATTATGCTGGTTCAGTATTTCTGGCTAGGTTGTTTTTTATGAGGTGAACCTAGCCTGTGTGAACATATTTTTAATTATTCGCGTATCTTTATTCTTCAAAACTGTGTAAGCCGAGACCTTTGGAATAGCTCCAGAGAAACAGGAATTTTCACCATGTTTGCTTGAAATTTAAAACAACTCAAATGGTTCTGATTGTCAGAAAATCATACATATATGAATTTTATTAGCAGTCATTTGAGAAATACTTATTCATTAAAGCATAGCATAATAAGTAGGTAAATCAAGGGCATATTTTTAAAATTAATTCCAAACCCTAACACACAAAGAGACTAACTGGGAACAGCTTCAGTACAGCTAATGCTTAAATTTGCTGCTTTTGATTCTCCTCAGAGAATCGACCTTTCACCAGTTTTACATTTCAATACATCTAGCCCTCTATACAGAGTAATATTTTTTAAAGTTAGATAAGGCCACTTGATTTTCTTGTTGGCACTACAGAACAAGAAGGTAACCTTTCCAAAGTCACATAGTTTCCCTCCCTGGGCTCAGGGGATCTTTGTTATTAATGTTGTTTTCAATGCTAACTAAAGTCCAAGATGCAATGAACAGCATTATAAGAAGATTTTGGGAGCTAGGCCAACAAGCTAATCTTCTCCTCTAGTCTACTCTAATTGTATGGGGCATTTTTTTGTTCCCAGACATGAATTCCCCTATCTCTCTTTTTCTATCTGCATTTCATATTTAAGTGCTTATTAATTTCCAGTGCTAAACCTTTCAATAAACTAGAGTGTAACCTAAATTGCACATTTCTAGATTCCAGACTGAGCTGTTAATAAACTAAGTGTATTAGGAAATCTGAATGTACTTAGCTGCAAAACCAAAAAATCTTGTGATATGTTTTATTGCATTTATCTCCTCTCGTATCCAATATTTGGTACAAGGAATGTGAATTTTGTAAGTAGACGCTGAAATTTCAAACCACAGAGATTGTTGACAAATTTCTGTTGCTGAAATAATTTTCTATTATTCTGGTCCTAAGATTTTTGGCACAAATACAATCCCTCTCAAGTTAAAAAGAGCAATATTCAATCTAAGTGAAGTAGCAACTGAGTAATTTAGCATAATCTAGAAGATCAGCGTTTCAGCATAGACCAAATAACAGTAAAGTCATCACCACTGCGCACTGCAAAGACAGTGCAAACAAGCCTGTTTAGAGACTTCCTTCTACCCACTACCACCTCATTACTGCAGTGGATCCACTTTCAGAGGAAGAAATAATGCAGGGGGGAACAGTGGACAATGAATATTGAGAAGGAAGCAGTGGAAGGAGGGAGTCAATCCCTTCCCTGGACCCAGTTCAGCTCAGTCTAGCACTGTTTAGCACAACACTATGCCACAAAGATTACTTGTTCCTCAAATAATTGTATGCTGTACACCATTTCACTCCTGTCAAAGACCATGTTGGTTTTACAGCGTTGGAAAAACATGTATTCTAGCAAGGAACAAAAAGGACTTGACACTGAAATATGCTTGATATAATTTCCTAATCTCTATCTAAGAGACACGGAGAGACAGACAAACATTTTAAAGCATTAGGACTGTCCCACAGAATGAAAGCAAAACCTGTATCAAGA
This sequence comes from Strigops habroptila, assembly GCF_004027225.2. Taxonomy (NCBI): domain Eukaryota; kingdom Metazoa; phylum Chordata; class Aves; order Psittaciformes; family Psittacidae; genus Strigops; species Strigops habroptila. The sequence goes on along the minus strand of NC_044277.2, from coordinate 112,084,033 downwards.
AGACACAGGGAAGTGAATTACTGCCTGAGCATGACAAATTAAAAATTAAAGAACGGGAAGTCAGCGTGTGAACATATGGTGTGAATATGAGCTGTGGCTCCAACACCACAGTAAAACCTCATTTTAATGAAGAATCAGTTTCGTTTTATGAGCATAGGGTTTTCCTGCATTATCACCCAACTGTGATACTGAAATGCTGATATAGAAGAGATTATAAAAACAAACCAAACAACTAAGCACCACACTGCACCATTAAAGAATTTGATTTTTAAGGGAAATCAATAACTGTGATCTAAGTAATCAATTTATAGATAATAGGAACGAAGACGTGCATGGTAAAAATGAGGTGCTTGAGTACAGTTGCCCTCTTTCTCTAAGTCCAACACTCTAACCTCATGGTCTGTTACAATCACTCCTGATGATGCTGAGCATCATTTTACAAGACCAAATCCTTTAAAATCCCAAATACTTCCATGAAATGCCAAGCACCAATGGCTATTGAGTTTAATCTTTCTGACATGCAGAGAAAACTCTGACTGGTAGCATTAATGAACAATAACTCTCTCTCTTGCAGTTGTCAGAAGGGGATGAGAAAACCATGATACTCAAGAAATTTTTAAATAATGAATCACTAAAATACTTTCTTCATGAAGCCAGTGGCTGAATTTAGAAGGCATGTTGAAGAGGGCAATGACCTGACCATGTGTTGCCTTGTGCAAGCTATGCTATGTGTTTTACAGATTTGGGGAAAAGTGAAGAACAGCTTCTGGAAGGCTCTGACTCCCCTTGTCACTCCTGGTCAAAGGGAATGGAAGCAGAGGGGAGCAAAGGGAGCCTCAGAGATCCCCTTCTGTCTCTCAGGGCACTACTGTAGAGCAGGAGGAGGGGGAAGCAGAGCTACTGGCTATAAATCAGCAGCAAAGGGAGAAAGGGGGAAATATGACTATCAGTCCTGCAGTCGACTGCCCATTAATGAGTGAGAGTAAATGCCAGACTGACTCTGCGTTAAGAGGATTTGGCAATTTATAAATTGCCTGTTTCTGCTATAGGCTATTTGTAGCTGTGGAGATACAAAATGAAAGGGAACTATTTTTTAAAAAACTCTAGAGACTTACTCAAAAAAGCACACGCAATGAATCGCACCCCCATAACGCGCATCACCACCATCATCCACCCGCATGCCCATCAGGCAGACAGGATTCAAATACACTTTCTAAACCTCGAAAAGTTGCAAAGATGTTTTTAACACACCCCCACCCACCAAACCCCCGCTCCGCAGGATGCTCCGCTGAGCGCCTCCTCCCTCGTCCCATAGCAGCGGCCGCCCGCAGCGCCTGCACAGCGGCGGGGAGCGACCCCGGGCGCGGCGCGGAGTCCCGCGGAGCCCAGCGCGGCGGCGGCAGCGGCGGGCCGGCAGGTGGCGCCGTGGCGCTCCGCAGCGCGGCGCCCGCACTTACTTGCAGTCGCGATCCTCCAGGTCGAAGTGGGGGTTGAAGTTGATCATGATCCTCTGGTAGGGCTCCGGGGCCTGGATCAGCCACTCGCATTTTTGGCTAGGGTGGTAGGACTGGGGGTAACCGGGAGACGTGAGGTACCCGGGATTGACGATTTTGATCGTGTCGCCGCACTTATCTGCGGGGGAAAGCAAACAGATTGGCTTTTCTCAGTTCCCCCCGCGGCATGCACCTGGTTTCAGCCTGCAGCAGCGAACCAGCGAACCGCCGTGGCACTGCTGGGGGGTGTTGCAGCCTTCTTCAAGCAACTTTTGCTGCATCCTTGTGCTTTTAGCACAGACATCCCTGCTACATATTACCGCAGGGAAGAGGTCTGCGTCTCAGTGCCCATCGTGTCCGGCAGCTGAACAGACAGCAGGTAGCAGAAGATACCCCATTTCTAAACACCATCCTTTCAAAAAGCCCCCTGCCCTGAGCAAACAGTGCCCCTTACGGTGTTAAAACCTTGCATCCTCACAACAGTGTTAAATGTTGGCTCAGAAAGATATCTGAGACCCAATTATCTGTAAAAAGTATAATCTTCTTAAGTATGAAGTTTTAAGGAAAACTGGGAGGAGAGCTAAAAGGATGCCGTTTGACCCCCTGCCCAGCTATGAGATAAGCCTGGTCTGTGTCACTGACCACTGGGATTGTCTTGTTGGATCCAAGCTCATTTGCAGCAGACCCTCCCTTTGTTTTATCAGTCCATAAATCTCCACAGGTTGAAACTATCTGTGCTCTTCAAACCCAGGGTAGCAGAGAACAAAGTGGTTTTAGTGAAGCAGAAATCATCCACTATTTATTTCTTCAAGGAAGTTTGTTCATGCTTGGAGACTGCATCAAAGTAATGGAGCAGAACAACATCCTTTCCTCTTCCCTCCCTCCTCCCAACAACAACAAAGATTTCTTTTTAATAGCAAAATAGTTGCAAAAGTTTCCAGAATCACCAAGTGTGACTGTGAAATGTGGTATGCTGCATCTTGCTCCTTTGGCCGGCATTGTCAGGGTTGCATTTTAAGGTTTATAGGAAAAATAAAAAGGGACAAGAAACCCAGCCTACACGGTCACTCACTTCACTATCCAGTGCAGGTTTGTGTTACCACTTTTTTACTACTATGGATTTCTTTCTATAGACTTTCAGGAAGGAAAAACTTTCTCCAGACATTGATCGTTTAATTTTGAGCAATAAAATATAAAAGAAAACTGCAGGCAGGAAGAAATGTCCACACTAAAAAGCAAGGCTGTATATCACTACATCCCAATAGTAGTATACACAGGCTGCAGTGCTGACTCTAATAACATTCCCTGTGAAAGCAAAATGGCATGCCTTGCTCTCAGTATGAATTTATAAGGGTACAGGATTTTATTGTAGGAAAAACAGGTCAAATGGAAGTGAATGAGGAAACGCACATCAAAAATGCATAAAGCTATACTCTTTATAGAAATCTTTTGCCATAAATTAGGAGGGAAGGGGATGATATGTACTCAGCTGTATGGTCAAAACATGCTAAGCATATTGCTGGGAAAGGTTATCTTATTATTTATTTCTGCCTTGCCTTTGCAAAATAGGCTGTTTTCCTCTGACCAGAACAAAAGGTGTTGCAACTCAAAGCCCAAAAGCTGTCACTGGTGATCTTGCTAATTCGCTGTCCGGGGCTCTCAGGGAACCTTGCCTTTTCCTCCCTGTGTAAGCACACTCGGAAAGTGATCCTGCCTCATTAAGCCCACTCCAGCCCTGCAAACAACATGGCAGAGTCTGGCATCTGTTAAATGCCTGAAATAAAGCAGCGCTGCTTCCAGTCACTTGACAGAGTCACTTCAGAGGACGCTGAGGTGGACTCACTACTACCAGCACTCTTTAATCTGTGACTTCTGGGAAAGTGACAGTGTAATAAGATAATATGGTCTGCTAGACTCCCTGGCTCTGTGCAATCTCTCTCACACTTGATTAAGAAGAGCAGTTTCTAATGACTTTGGACCATTAGTTCTAAATAGGGTTAATGAATTAATTTAGCAGACACTAGTACTGCGTGTAGGTGAAGGTGGCATTAGTAGGTCTGGTAGGTTTCAGAGGAGGTTAATGGCCTTGGTGACTCCAGCAGGGCCACACATTAACTGCTAACAGTGGAGGCTTTTGCCAGCAACCCACCCTATACCCTTTCTTTTACTGGGGAGAAATGATCAACAAGATCAGCGGGTGGCCCACTCCCACCCCTCAGAGGGTGCAGGACTAGAGGCAGCTCTGGTTTATGTGGGAGCCATATGTGGGGATGGGGGATAAGCAAAGCGCACCTCTCGGAGCATCCCCAAGCCAGGCTTGGCACACGCCTCTAGCGCCTTCGCTCCTGTGCCACAGCACTGGAGGAGGCAGCTCGTCCTGATTAAATTAAGCTGCCTCCTCAAAACATATTGGGAAAGAGATTAACTTCCATCATAAAACATGCAATTTTAATACTCTCTTTTCCACGACACTCCACTTGCGGTCCCTTATTAAAACAATATACCAGCGTAAGTGGAGGGTGCTCTCTTCTTTTAATTACTTTGATTGAAAACTCAGTCAGGCAAAAGTAAATATTTGATAATTACTTAATAATAATTGCCCAGGATTTGTCGGGGAAGGAAAACTCACATGATCTGTTTCATGTGTGAGAGCTAAACGTCAAGCAGTCCCACAATTAGACCATCTTTAAAAATGCATCATGCAGTGAAATATGCACAGTGCTCTGGCATTGTTCAGGGAAGGAGGAGCATGCTGCTTTTAATTAGTTGTGTTTTCAAGGGCTGCCTGATAGTAAACTAGCTACATCAGTCATTTGTTAAGGGATTTCTTCTCTTGGAAGGGAGTCTTGAGCCTTCACAGAGAAGCTCAGCTTCCTTCTTGGCACTGTGCAAGTTGCATGTAAACTGCAGACTTGGGGAAGGGGTAGCGTAGAGAGCTCTCCGTTTAAAGACTACCCGCAGGTACACACACATCTTATAAAAGGCATGATAATCTGAAATTTTATGCTTTGTAAAAAAGCAAGGGGGGTGGGGAGAGCCTTTCCTTTAAAGTGTTCATTATCTTTCAGATATCGAAGGCAAGACTTATTTAATTGCCTATGGGAGGAAACATTATTAAGATAATTGGCTGTCCTGATGTAGTGAGAGCTAGCAGCCTGCTTTATGCCACAACCTAAAAGAACAGAAAATAAAGTAGGAAGGCTTTGCCGGGCCGGCGATCCTGGGGCGAGGGCCGCGCCGCTGCCTCCCCCGGTGAAAAATTCCCTCGCCGGGCCCGGGCCGGTGCCGTTCCAGTCCCCGCCGTGTCCGCTGCCCGCGCCCCGCTCAGGCAGCCCCGAGCCCAGCCCCGTAGCTGCCTGCCCAAGCTGAGACTCGACGTCCCCGTGACACTCACCGCTTCGCAGAGCCCTGACGAGGGTGAAGGTGAGGGCTGCACAGTGCAGGAGAAGTCCCCAGTCCATTTTCCCTTCGACAGCAGGGAAAGGAGGCAGAAAAATGAAAAAAAAAAAAAAAAAAAAAAAAAAAAAAGCCTTCCACGCACAACTCTTCCTAGATCTTAAATCCTCCGGCCGGAGTCAGGAGCAGAAGGCACGGCCCGCAAGGGCACTCCCGGGGGCAGGGGACGCTGGCTTCTTTCTGCGCCTCAAGTCGCCCGCATCCTGTCATTTAGCTCCGGCTCCCGCTCCCTTTCCCCACACTTGTTCCTTCTCCGGGCGCGGCTGCCCCTGCCATTCCCAGCGAGACTAGAAAGCCAAATGAAAACGAGGGGAAAAACAAAAAACACCCAACGAAACCCAACAAACATACAAACAAGACAGACAAAAATCCTCGCGGCTGCTGGCACCTCGGGAGCGCTCTGCCGGGGCGGGCTCCGAGAGACGGGGCGGGGGTGCTCTGCGAGAGGAGATAAGGAAGGGAAGCGGCCCTGAGCGGGGACCAGCCGGCCGCCAGAGTTTGGCAAACTGCGTCCCCCCCGCCTGCCCCGTTCTCCCGCGGGGCCGGCAGCCCCGGGGCGGCGGTGACGGGCGCTGCCCGGCTGTGCCCGGCGCCCCGCACTCACCTGCCCCGGCGGGAGGCGAGCGAGCGCGCTGTAGCCGCAGGGACTCCCGGCCGGACGGGGAAAGGGGAAGCGCCCGGGCGGCTCCTGCTCGCAGCCTGAGGAAGAGGAGCGCAACTCAGCGGCAATAAGAGAGGCCGAGGAGCCGCCGTCTCCCAAGCCCCAGTCCCCTCCCCCTCCACGCCCTCCTTCTCCTCCTCCTCCTCCTCAGCCCCCCAGGACATCGGCAGCGCGGAAGAACCAACAAACAAACACGGCCCTGACACTCAGCCGAGGCGGGGGCTGGCTCGGGAGGACGCGGAGGGGGAAAGGGGTGGGGAGAGGCAGCGTCCCCCGCCACGGCAGGTAGAGCCGATCCGGGCGGAGACACCCACCTGCGCCCCGCAACCCCCGCACAGCCAGGCCCGGCCCGGCCCGGCCTCCCCCATCGCCCCGGCCCCGCAGGCAGAATCGCACACATGCACCCAGCCCGTGTCCCGGCTTGCTCGCTCCGTGGTGTTCCGCGGGCACCCTGCCCTGTCCCCTCCCGGCTCTCCCCCAACCACTCCCTTTTTGTTTAGTGGGAATGTGCAGCCAAGCCCCACGCGTGTCCCTCGGAGTCCCAAGCTGTCCCCCAGTGGGACACCACCATCCCCTGTGATCCTAGCGGCTGCTGGCTGCACTGGTGTGGGCTGTGAGGATGCCCCGTGGAGGCACCCCCAGGTGGCAGGTCAGCCAGACCCACTGCCCTTGTCCCCTTTGCATTTCTGCATCTCTGGGGCGTCTTCCTGAACCCTCTCCCTCCAGACCCTCTTCCCTCTTACCTTCTTACCCTGCCTGTCGCTCCTGCCTCTCTCAGCTTCCCTTGCGGCTTTGCCACCCAGTCTGTCTGTCTCTCATGAAGCCTCTTGAGGGGTTGAGGAGCTGCTGGGGTCCCCCTGGGTCAGCTCTCCTCCTCATGGAGGCTATGTGGTATGAAATCTCTACTAGGGAGTGTGTGTCTCCTGAACAATCCCCCCTACCCCCCCCTCTTCCCGGCACCAGGGGACAGGCACAAAGCAGGGACACAGCGAGCTCTGAATCTTGCTTTTTGGCTGCACGGTCTGATGCTCACCAGCTATGGGGCCTGTCCTTTCCTTGCCCCATTGCCCTGCCATACCGGCTATCCTTGCAGCCAGCAGTGATTACCTAGATGAACCCAACCGCTTGTTTTATGTGGAGTGCTTTGAGCTCCACCTGTGTGGAGACAATCCAGTCACTGGGATGGGAGTTAGAGGAAGAGCTCTAAGGCTGAAAGCTGAAACACTGTGTTAAAAGGTCCCCAAAGATGGGTCTGCGCTAGGAAAATGACCTGCAGCCAACAGTGGATGTCAGCCATTCTCATCTCCCAGAGCGGAGTTTGAAAACTATTTGTTACTGGTACATAGCCGAGGCAAACACTGTTAACGCTTTATCAGGAAAAGGGCCTGTTGGAGCACATGCTCCACAAGGAATCTCTCTGAAGGATGCAGAGGGAAAAGAGTTTGGCTTTGCTGAGGGCAGGGTCATCCTCCAAGTGTCGCCACAGCAGTAAATCCCTGTCCACTCTGAAGATATAAACGTGTTTGAAATAGTTTTCAAACATAGTCGTAAGTCTGCAGCCACACAGATTAACTACAAATGTGTTACATCTGTGTTCAGAAATCATACACAGATTCAGCCTCCTTCATCCCTTTGTCTCTAGCTCCAGTTCTGAGCCTTCCACACTCACTCTCCCTCACTGCCCTTTTGAAGCCCCGACATTAAGGTCAGCCGAAGTCTGGAGATTAAGTCCGTAGGAAATCTGTCTTCTGGTTTCATACTGCACACTGTCTCATCACTTTCTGAGTTTTTGCCAGACATTTCCCTTTCGTGATTGCAGTTTTGTAACATCGTGCACTAAAGTGCAGTTTGATTCTGTTAAACTCCCTGTATGCTTCATTCTTTCCTTTCTTAGCTTCTGCCTCTGCCCTTGCTCTTGCCCCTGCTCCTGCCCCTGCCTGTGCCTGCAGCCAGGCTGGAAACCAGGCAGGCTGGAACTAGTCAGACTTGAGTTATTGGGTTCAGTTTCATTTCCCCATCTTTAGGCAGTCTCTGGATCATCATATCCAATACTTACGCGTTTCCTTGATTGATTGGGATGTATATTTTATGGCTAGCACATTAAGCCCCTTTATTTTTTTTTCTTTTATAGAAGTTCCCAGAACATGGGGGAAGGGTAGAGTTATCAGTGCTTTCTGATTATTAAAACTCTTATGCTGCTGGACAGTCCTTGAGATAAATTGGTTCTGTCCTGAAGTACTTCATAGTCTGCAACTAACTGAGAGGCAACATAGGTTTTAAAATAAAATACATCTGTTTTTGAAAACAGACATTACCTGCTTACTGGGGGGCTGCAGAAGTGTATACACACATTTGTTTTAAAAACTCAGTCTCAGAAGCCAAGAGTAAGTATGTAAGTGAAAAATAGTAAGCAAATAACCAGAGAGCATGTATTTCGGAAGTTACACTCAGTGCATTACAGTGATGGCTCTCTTGCTCTGGGATTAGTCAGGTAATTTCTGTGAATCTGTAGAGAGGAAATACTCATTTCCAGTTGTATGCTGTAAACCAACCAACCAACCAACCCACCAACCAACCCACCAACCAATCAACCAAACTGTGGTGGTTTTTTCCATTTGTTTTCCTATCAGGTGAAGAAGTCACTTTCTGCATCTGCAGATGCAGGCACATCTGCAGATGCATGTAGCTAGTGTATTTTAAAGAAATTCCATTCTTTGAAAGAAAAATTAAACACTTAAATGCAGACAGAACACATACTCAAGATGGTACAATGTGATAAATTGTAAGACTAACGAGGAAGGCTGCTTTTATCACCTCAGCCTACTCTGTAACCACTAATCCATATACCAACGTTTATTTCAACATGCTCATGTCTCAAATATCACTGCTTCCTCTTCTTGCACAGAGAGATGTGCACCGGGCTGCAAGGACAGCTGAGCAGGAATGGCCTGTGTTGTGGCTAACATGGCCCATGAAAGAGGATTTCTACCCTTCTGCCTCAGCACTCTGTGGACATGTTGGATTTCACACTGAGATTTTTTTTTTTTTTTGCTGTTGAATTCTGAAGGCCGAGGAAGTATAGAGGAGTCTGGTACATTAAGGTCCTTCCCTACCATAATGTGAATGGCATTAGTCTAGTTTTTGTACCCATCTTTTTCTCTCTAGTTCACAGATACAAGTGCAGGTTTCTTTCGTGTATGAATTGGCCAGAAATGATAAGTGAAGACAGTCTGTCCTTGGTTTACATGTATTTATCTGAAAATGGTTAATCTTTAATCATCTTGAATATAAACTGGCATCAAATGAAACATTCAGAAGTCTCATCAAATGAAACATTCAGAAGTCTTTCTTTATAATCCACTTCTCACATTTTAGTCATGGTATTTTAGGTCCCGATCCTGCAACGCTTACACATTTGTTCAGCTCTCCATTTTCACATCGGTAATGGGATTTTATGGGAAGGATGAGTTAGTGTTACAAGGACTGAATCTGCATCCAGTGTATTCAAAAGTTAATGGAGTGGCTAGCTTTGGGGTTTGGGTTCAAGCCCATCTTTGCTTCATAATTTGACTTTGTACTTATAACGTTTTTTTGAAGGTTGTCTGCACTTCTGCTAGAAACCTGTTTCTCAAGAACTTTATAATTCAGCCATAAAAAATATTTGCCTTGGGCTAAATCATGTAATATAAAACTTGAAATTCCAAAGGAAAAAACACTTTTTCCATTTTAACGATAGCAGAACAGAGCAACTTTGATGTTTACTCTTTTATGCAATCATATAGCACAGTAATGCATTTAATTAAAACCTAAGTTTGGCAAATGATTAATCCATGGCTGAAGAACCTTTATTTGGTATTATTTTGAAAAAGAAACACAAAAAATTAAACCCATCCATAATATTAAATGCCTGAAAATGGAGACTTCCTACCAATTTTTAGTGGAGAATATATTTGCTTTATGACTAGTACCTACTAATATCTTCATATATAGTCTGGTGCTCATTTATAACCTTCTCTCTAATCTTCTCCTATTCTTTCACTTATTTTCCCCAATAATCTCTCCAAAATTAGGCTTCTGTGTCATCTCCCCTCCTGTTGCTTTGGCCATATGAATCACTGCTTGGCTTCGTGTTGCTTACTGTACTGAACTGAAGCTATTTACCCTTATCTTTAAGATCAGACATACATTTTCCCTTGTCTATATCTCTCCTCTCTCAACCCTTTTATCTCCTACATCTTTTATCCTCCTACTCAGTCTCTCACACCTAATGCTTTTTTACCCTGTCCTCTCACGTTACATCTCTTTTCCACACACAGCCACATGCATCTAAAGGTTCCTTCTTCTTTCTCTGCACATCTTACCCTTCTCTGAAGAACCACTGCAAATACATGTATTTTCACAAGCCATGCCATTTGATTTATACACTATTTAAATTTACATATGGCCATGTGTTACAAAATACACTCAGATCATCCTATACTCCATTGGTTAGAGATCAGATTCATTTGCATTTACATCATCTCCACATTGACTACATTGTTAGGGTTAGAGTGACTTAACAAATATCTTACCAAACAACTGTGCCATCTCACAAATGCCTTATCAATGTTCATCATCCTGTCTAAACACCTTCCGCTCCAACAAATTAGCACAGCCCAAGGCCTTATTAGCTGATTATCTGATTATCAGAAGTCAAATGTTTTCATCTGTGTCAAAGGCAAATCATCACACATATCATTCTAGTCCCATTTCCAATTTGACAACAAGCTTGTCAGGTCTGTCCTGGGCCTAATTCCTCTTCTGCTTCCATTGCCACAGCTGCCAAAATCTAAGCATGTTCACCATCTTCTTCCAGATTTTTCCACTTCTTGTCTTTTCTTCAGTAATATATGTATATCCTTAGTGTAATCTGCTTTTTATCTGAAATGGGATGTATGGGACATATACAGCATATGATTTATGGTAGTGTCCTTAATAATAATGCCTGATTAATTCAAGGGGTTCTGAAGTGGCTGTTTCTGTGGTGAAGGAAGTAATATATAGGAAATCCACCCATACTGGGTAAAAATCTGATCACGTTTCCACTGGTGGCAATGACAAAATCCCACTGATTTCAAAGGAGAAAAGCAGGCCCTGTATGATGATAATGGACCCTTAGATTATAAACTTGTTTTTATCAAATTTAGTTATTTCAATTTGGTTGCACAATGGGTATATAAATGTCTGTGTTTACAGTAAGATAACTGCCACAAAAAGCCAAAATAGCAGTTCTTTGCAAAGTAAGGCTTTGCCAGACTGAAGATCTATAATCATTTAGAAGTAGGTGAAAATAGTGTCAGAAGTATCTGTGTATTTCTTGTCTTGCTCTATTTTTGGCTGGAAAAATAGTGTCCTGTTCATGTAATCTATTCATCTGTAAAGGGCCACATGATTATATCATCTTATTGAAATTTATATGCACTACTTTATACATGTTGTATCTGATGGAATAATACTAGGAAGGGTGCGATGTTACTAGGGAAATGGAAGCTGTCACAACGATGCTACATGGTTGTCATGCACCTCCTTTAGCTACAATGCAGCAATCACTGTAAACAAGCAGTCGTACTGCATTCATTACAGATCAGTTTCCCTTTCTCAGCCATCTTCTCATCTTCTCCAAGAGATGTTCTCTATCATAATTTTCTTTGTCACTTATTACAGATGATGTTAAATGGCTTTTCAGCTAAATGCTTGTTTGGGTTATTTATTAACTAGAGAACATTTACATTGGCATACTTTGATGTTATACATGAAATGGAGAACCCATTTGTAGTATAGTGGATTAACTAGAAATTCAGGGAATCGTATTCAGAGGGGTTAACTCTTAGGCAATGGATTACCTCCAGTTGGTTAGCTTCATTGGAGATAGATGGAAGCAAACCCTAACACACAGATCTTTATTCAGGTGATTACATGTAGTGGTAGGAGATTATTCAAATAAATTATATATTAGTTTATATGTCTGCTGTTGTCTTGTACTTTAAGAATATGGACTGAAATCTGGGAGGAGCTCTTAGGCTTTACGTGGGTAAATTTTGTTTCATACTGGGGCTTGAAAGTGGAAAGCAAGAAATGTAACTGGTCTGATAATGGATTCATATTCAGAGTGTTGGTTCCTTTCAGTATTTTCTCCTTATTGTTACGTCTGTAGAAAAATCGCTCTGAAATGTTGTCTTGTAAAATTGCTTTGAAAAAAACCCCCAGAGAGTCAGACTTCATTTTGTTATTTATCAGGAAGATGCAGTTAAAAGACATTTTGGCTATGGAATATGAGTGTGCAATTTAAAAAAAAAAGAATTTTTAGGGCGCAGTAGAGGGATGTCAAAGAAACTCAACAGGGGTGATTGATAGAAAATTGGACTAGCAGATTCCCTGGTATATAACTAGAAAAAGAAAAAAAAGGTAAATGAGAGCCTGAACAAGGACTGACTGAACAGGAAATTATGTTTTCAAAGGCCCCACCTTTTGAAATTTGTGCTGTGTGTCTTTTTTTCCCTTCCTGTCTTTTCTACTGCATTTTCACCTGTACTGGGACCGTTTAGTTGCCAATAAAGTCAACTGAATAACTCTTGTTTTGAGGAAGGTTGAATTTATAATTTTTACCTACTTTGTGGGGAAAAAAAAAAAAAGTTTCGTAAAGAAGCTTCTAAGCAATAACCAAAGCAGTTCTCAACACGTTTCACAATCTTCTCAATCTTATTCCATTAAAAATGTAACAGAATCATTGTGTTAGATTTCTTGTAATCTCTCAGGTGTGGTTTTACATTTCTTCGAGACCTTTCTGGAATCTAGTTTTCACTGTGGGTTCACTATTTTATATAATTCAGACAGGTTGTCATGAGGAGAAACACAGTTGTCCAGGTTGTCATAGCAGCTAACACTTTACTTTTTGTGAAATTGTCACCAGGCCCTTGGCTTCTTGTAACCAAATAACCAGAAACATTATTAGTTTAATGAAGAAGCTCTCCAACAGGCTGTTTCCAAATCTGTAAGTTGTCTGTCCAACAAGTATGTCGCTGTTGTGTGCAGTGTTTTATTCACGAAAGCCATCTGGACAGCCTTGACAAAGGATTCATATCATTTGCAGAGAACATCTTGTTTGCTGAGAAAAAAAATTAAATTCAATGTTTTTCTAAATCTATCCAGAGACATTGCTTTTTTGTTTTCAACTGCTCCACTGGCTCTACTGTGTTGAAGCTTCTTTGTCACCATTGCAGAATTTATAAACATGACATCGTCTCCTTTTTCATCCCTGTAGTTACACTCTAATGCACACCTTTGTTCTTTAAGATTATTTCAGATTCTGATTAGTAACAGTCCTTGATTTATTCTGATAAGTTTTGTGTTTGAGTGGAAACTCTCTGACATTTATATGTTATGTTGTTTTTGAGATTTCCTTCCTGGCTTGTTCATCATGCCATAGCATATCATAAAACCTTCAATTATTTCCTCCTCCTTTGGGGCAAATTCTTCCATCACAAAGATCTTAATGAGTAATAGACAAAAACGAGGTACCACATATAGACTGGAAAAAGGTCAAAGCCCACTTTAATGGCTTGGCAACTACATGTAGTGAATCCAAAAGGTGCTTGGGTTTTATTGACTGGAATGAAGATGATTTCAGCTAGGCAGAAAATACCATGCTGTGACCAATAGCCAAGAACACCACTTCAAATTAATCCTGCAAGATACTGAGTAGCCTTACAAAAGACTGAGTAACCTCGGTTGCCATACAACATGGAATAGGAGCTGATGTTTTTTCAGCTCCTTAGTAGAACACTGAGCATCTTGCTGGAAAGCTCTGTATCATTCATGCAGAAAGTTCACATGTTAATATAAATTCAAATGTTCTTTCACCCAATTACCCATAATTAGAAAAGGACTGCTAGACCTTTTCTGGATGAAAAGGTATGATGATACAGTATCTGGATGAAATGTTAGCAAATTAATGAAATTGATTTTTTGACATGCGCAGTATCACTCCCTGAATATAATTAAAATATCATTTTTGAGACTGATGGGAACTTACTGGATTTATTGAAAAATGCCCCTTTTATATTTACTGCCTTGATTTTTGTATTACGAGATAATTTTGTTACATACATACATGATCCTAGAGCAATCAGTATAGATGTAATACATTTTGCATTCATCAGTATATTCAGAATCTCTTCAAGTCTTCATGCAACTGATGTATAGACACTATACATCAGAGTTTAAGGTGAATTAAAATTTAAAAACAAAGTGTATGAATGGTTCTTAATTATGTAAATGTGGCACTTGGAGAAAAAAATATGAAGTTTGTGGTAAGACAGTGTTGACAAACAATTTTTGCTTTTAAATATTACCCTTTTTTATGGCTAAAGAAGACCAGAGACAAGCTGGTGATCATCCTTCCAAAGGCCCACATTGTTACACATGAAATGTGAACGTTTTATACACTGACTGCTTTAAAAAAAAAAAGTAGCTTAAAAGTTTATGTCTAGACGTGATGGCAAGACTGCTTGTATATGTTAAAACCCAGCAGAAGGACAGTAGCAGGTATTTAAAGGAGAGTGAGGATATTCGGTGTAGTGCTTCCCTTGGTGGAGTGTTACTGAGGAAGTTCAGCTTGCTGCTATTGTCTGCTGCTGCATTCTGGCAGCACTCTGCGGAGTTGCCAAGTGAAGCACACTCAGGTCCTTTAGCCAGGATATTAACCTATTGACCTACTGCCCAGAATAAGAATGCTGCCAGCCATAATCAGCTCTTATTGAAGGGTAAGGTATTACAAACATTGGAAAGAAGCAATTCCTTGGCAACCAATGAGAAGATTTACCTGAGAAATACCTTTTTCTGGGAGATCCTGCTGCTTGCCTATGCCCTATGGAAAATCTTGTCTTCATAAAATTTAACTCAATGTACATTAAAAAGATTAGGATAATTTTGTTCTGTTGTCAACCTGAGTCCAAATAAAAGTGTCTTTTTCTAAAGGATAGAACAGGAAAGAGTGTTGCTCTGTAACTTACAGTCATTCCAATCCCTACTTACATCAGTTAGAAATAGCTTCATATTTTATTGGATTAAACAGGCCATAGCCAGACTGATAAACTAATGAGGGTGCGGTGTATATATGAGCACTACTGATAACTGCCTGTTGCTAAGCTCTCCAGTGTGGAGAGCAGTCACCCTGCTGAAACATAGAGATCAGACCCTGCAGATACTCCAGGCAGGATTTATTGGAGGGTCTTGGAGGATCTTGAGCATGAGGACATGCAAAGGGTTCATCATCTCTCTTCCCTCCAAATTCCTATTATTCAGCTACTAGGTGATTCTCTGCATTGCCAAGCCAGGGTGCACAGGGCTTCCAACTGCTCTGGCTAGCAGAAGGTTTAGGAAGTGTTTCAGTATTCAGCAGTGTGAATCGCAGTTTGGCAATGGGATCTGGGTCGAGCCTCTGCTGCAGTTTCAAATTCCCTACTTGGGGGAGGAGGGTGCCTTTGAGAGGCACAGAAGGTCACCACCCCATATTGCTGTGCCAGTTTGCTCCCCCACCACATCCAGGAGTGGATCTCATGTTTGCTGTAAGAGGGGCATGTATATGTTTCTACTACACAGTAGAAGCCCAGCTGTGTGATGGTGAGTTCTGGGAAAACACTGAAGGCAGTGGGAGATGACCCTTCTCATGCTATATCTCCTGCCTTCCTTTTCCAGGTCCTGAACATGTCCAGTGTGTTGTCCATTATGCCACCGGATCACCCACAGATTCCCTATGCCTGTGCTAAGGTATAGATAGATCCTTCTAAGCTTACCTGGGCCAACTATGAGTGAGCTAAACACTGGAGTGTGGATAGGTATCAGGAAACCATCTTTTAGACAATGCCTTTAGGATACTTTTTTGTTTTTTGAACTTGTGTTGTGCTATCAGTATGGCCTGTGGATGGTGCAATATCCTGATGTTTCTTTTGGGGCACCTGGCTGGCCCTCCCTTCCTGGGCTTTCTTTTTGCATGCTGAAAGGGGAGTTACTCTCTCTCTGAGGCCCAGGCTGGCTCCGCAGTTTTTCTCAGACGTTTGTTGACATGGTGTTAACAACACTTGTCATCAGGACTGGGTCCATAGGCCAGGCTGCTAATGAGGAAACTGCCTTACAGCCTCAAGAGTGGGATTTTAATACGTGTGATATGGAGAGTATACACATGCCCTGGAGTATTGTGTGAATATTTTGGGTTGCATGTGAGAGTATGAGGTCTTCTGGGTTAATGTTGAAGGATGGTGACAGATGGAGATAGCTAAACATGGTATGGCCTCACCCATACTGCTCCTTGGTGGAAGCTAATCCCAGGATGAACCCAAGCTTTGTCTTGAAGAGATGTAAGGGGAATAGTCCAAACTATTACCAAGGAGAATGCAGAGAAAGTGGACATCAAGAGTCAAATGCTCAAGCTTGCGCACTCACCCTTTTTAATTTCATGGGTTATAGACATATACCATGAGTCTTCACTGGGGCTTCTGCCTTTCCTTGGTAAAAGGCATGGTTCTATTGCTTTAATAAATTAGTGTTATTAGTATCAGGCTAGAATCACGATTTTTAAACATTTTAATTAAAAAAGCCTTATTAGCTTCCATACAATCCACCTCTGTGTGCCAACACAAGGTGTCTGAATTTCAAAGCTGGCATGGTTTGAGTCACATCCTGGTGAACCATGGTCACTATCACTGCTGTACACCATGTTCTGATTGCTGTTTTGCAAAGACATTAATGAGTTTCCCAGATCAAAGCCGGCTCTTTCTCAGCATAGTTTAACATATATAAACAAAATCTGTTGCAGTAACTGTGAAATCATTTGCATTCATAATTATAGTGTTTTTTCTCATAAATTGCAATCATATCCAAGAAAACATATAAAAATAGAAATACATTACTTATGCTTTATTGTTCAAAATGGGCTTCTGTTTTATCAAGCTGCAATGATAAAAAAATGCATTTACTCAAAACAAGAAACCTGGAATATCATACCATGGCAAGGTGGTGACAGATCAAAATCAAGAATAGTGCTGTTATCTCTTAAAAAGGAGATAGAACCTTTGAAATCACTATCACTATAGTGTTAAAAGCCTCCAAATAAAAACAACACCATGCTGTATAGACATGAAATGACATTACTCTAGCTGAGGGCCTCAACTGAATCAAAACATTTGAATTTTTTATAAGGTTTTACATTTTTGATGAAAATATCTTAGTAAGGAACTGTTAGTAGATTCAAAAATATGTCTGTCAGATAGATATCCAGGTCTGTAGTGTTGTGAAAGCTCTTGGAAGTGACAGTGGATGTGCAGTTGATCAAAAGTCTCAGCTGATTTAAAATGTTCAGTGAAATCGAATTAAGCAAAGTAGAGACCAAGGAATCAAAATGTCTCCATTTTCCATCCAAGCACCTGCATATCTTTAGGAATTTAAATTAGTATTGGTAGGAAATAATGAAATAATTTCCCGTCCAACAATTATAAATTATATCTAAATCCCATTTACTTAGAATATTTGAGACAGAGAGATTGCACCC
This sequence comes from Strigops habroptila, assembly GCF_004027225.2. Lineage (NCBI taxonomy): Eukaryota > Metazoa > Chordata > Aves > Psittaciformes > Psittacidae > Strigops > Strigops habroptila. The sequence continues at coordinate 112,066,839 of NC_044277.2, read as the reverse complement.
AGATAACAAGGTCTGAACTGGTCAGCTTGAGCAACAGAGGAAAGAATTCGATCCTTGGTCTGTTATAAAAACCAGATTCTGCAATTGTTAGTCCCATAAAGTTGTAGCTTAGTCCTCAGTATCTTACACCATTTTGGCAATTACTTCATCACTCTCCAGCACTGCTGATGGAGAATAACATTATCTGACATGGACACAGATAACAAAATTTGTCTAAAAGAAAAGATTTTTCAGTATTTTGCATTAAATACATAGTAACTTCTGACCATTGTATTCTACTTAAGCTGTAATGGGTGATTTGGCTGCAATAAGAAATGACAGGCTTTTCCTGTTCAAGGACTACACATAAAGGCCTTCTGGAATTCCAAAAGATTTTTTTTAATGTCATAATAATTTCTCTCTGTAGGTCCTGGTTTTAGCTAGAGAAAAAGAAGTGCTGAAATGTAATAAATAAGGCTACTTGCTTGAGCTTTCCAAACCACTTTTGCTGACCCAAGAGGCAGGTCAGAAAAATATTGAATCCTGGGAGTGCTTATCTGAACACACATTTTGAGGAGCAATAGGTCATGGATGGAATCTTTAAAATAAGAATCCAAACTTCAAGGCTGTTTAGATCAAGTTCTTCATGTCAGTTAAGTGTCATTTCATGGGGAGCCCATAATTCTAATGCAATATTACTGATGATGTTAAAAAGCTCATGAATACAGATGCAATTACTATGAGATTCCCAAACCAGTCTTTTGTGATAAGCGTGGTGATAATCCAAAGCTAGGGAAAAGTGAAGGGTCATTTACTGTGTCAAGCTTAAGACATTTGGACTTTGCTGGATTAGCCAGGGAAGCCAGTTTTGAAGCTGAGAGCAGTTTGTTTTAAAAGCATTGCTACTGCCTCCTATTTGTTTAATTCTAGAGCTCTAACGTGATATTGTCAGAAATTGCTTTGAGATTTCACTTGGCAGGAGATGTTTTCTCAAGAAGATAGGACCCAGGTCATTTAACACTAATTCAGTGTAGGAGCCAGATTCAATAGGGAGGAAACCATCCCTTTGGTGGGAAGAGAGACAGAATTTTTGCCAGAGAAGCTCTCTAGTATGTGCTCAGCAGCTCCCATTGCCAGCCAGGCAAGCAGCTGGTTTCAGCACGCGCTATTGTTTCCAGTTGGTCCTCATCTGTAGCCCCATATAGAGCACATCACAATAATTAAGTCTAAAATTTACAAAGGCATGGATTGGAGGTGGCATTGCCCACAGCCAAGAAGAAATGTGATAGATGTCTAACTGAAGCAGATACGAAATGCTGTCTTGGGCTCTCAAAGCCACCTGTGATTTCAAATAGCAATAGGAATCCAAACGCACTCCGGGTCAAAATCCTCCCAAATGGGAAGTGGAAAAGAAGCAAGATCATGCTTATTTTCCTTTACACAATAGCACCTTCTCCATCCTGTCCAAATTAAGCTTCTGTCGGCTTGCCCTTATCTAAGTATTAATCTCTGCCAGGCACAGGCAAAGCAAAGATGCCGACCATCTGGGTTTGATGAAAATGAGGCATAGAGCTGCGCGTCATCTGCATCTTGATAGCACAACAGCCCAAATTGTGTTATTATCTCTCTCAGCATCACATAGAGGAGGGGCGCTAAAATATAGCCTGGCAGAACCTGTGTGAAAGTGTTCTTTGGGCAGATTAGCAATTGATCAAAATCACTTTCTTTCATCTCCTGGGGCCCAAGCCTGTTTTAGTTGAAGCCTAAAGCAGTTCTGCAGTTGAGTTCAGAGGGAACTGGAGTTGACGTTTGGAGAGGAAAGAACAAAATCACTCAAGTGAGTGATAGCATAAAAGCTATGCTTTTATGTTTATCACATCCAAGGACCATGGGTATCAAAGCCTGCTGATGGATTTAAGAAATTAAAACAGACATCTGAGATTTTGCCCATTGCTGAGGAGAAACCAAAAATCAGGGATACTAGAACAATCTCTGTGCTATTCTCTTAACTGAAATTAACCTGAAAAAAAGGACGAAGGATAGATTAAGATTCCAGACTGGTTTATCCTTATCTTCCTTCTTGAAGACCCTTAGAAAGGAGATTGTGAAGCAATATGACAGCAACAGAATTGCTAGTGCTGAAGCATGCATCTTTTTAAGACCAATGACTATATAGTTTTGCAAAGGTGCTATCTTTAGTTCTTATGAAGAATAAGAAATATCTGATATAATGCATTTGTGCTCGACTTGGTTCCAAAATCCAGGTTGCAAAATGAAGTCCTTCCTCAAACTTCAAAACTGCTGCTTCTTAAACTGGCTGACATATTACCAGAGATCAGGTCATATTTATCTCTTCCAGTCCAAGATGTGTGATCACAGGTGGAGACACTGCTTGTCTTGGAGAGCACTGAGGGTGAAGAGTTCATTTGTCCACCTCCTTTCCCCCAGGTAACTAATTGCAACGAAGTAGGTTGGCTTGGCTTCCCCTGTAGGGTCACCTTTATCCTTCTGAGTGGAGACCCAGCCTTCACTACCCTTTGGGGTATGCACAGCCTAGAAGCCTTATATATTTCACCTATAGTGACACTCCAAAGTTGTATAAAAGGGTGATGACATAGATACAGGATGAAGGTGAAGGGAAGACAGAGGTGCTTGTAACAAAATTCCCTCAGTTCTTACTCTTTTATTAACTGCAGCATGCAAGATGTGCACATGTTCTGATGGAGTGAACACACGTGTACTACAGATTGTGCTTTACATCAGACTGCACATATGACATTTGAATGGACAAAAAGATTCTCTTCTGAGCAGCCTGGGTTACAGCCTCACATGGGTTGAAAGAAAATCTTTATGGTATTTTAATCCTAGTAATTTTCTGGAAATTTGTGGGGGGAAAAAAGGATTCAGATTAAAATCTTAAACTCTTATAGTAGTTAAGAAAATGCAGCATTCTAACATGATTAACATTAATAAGTAGTGATTTTAAAAGTGGCAAAAGTAGCTAAACCATGGTGGAACTGTATTTTAGGAATTCTAGGATAATAATTTGAGTATTAAGCTGTGAGAAATTGGTCTGTACCAGAAGGGAGCAGCAAGTTTGATAATTAATGCAGAATGTGAAGTGAAGAAGACAAAATCCTCTACAAAAAATCATGATTTAATGTAATGAAAAGTATGAGCTGAAGTACCTATGTGAGAAATGGCTGTTTTTGAAAACAAGAAAATTTCTGATGATCCTTGAAAGATAAAGTATTAGAAGAATGAAAGAGAAAAGGACACTTTAACTCATGCTAACATCTCTTTTAAATTTAAACACAATTTTATGATAAGCACTACTTCCTTGGAGTAGTAGTGGTATTTAAAAAAGAGTATGCACATTAACTTTTATGGTGTCATCATGACCTGTAAGTATTCAAATGTGGCACATGAAGACAATGTCCTAGTTTTGTAACTGTAGAAAGCCAAATCATTTAATAGTTTATGGGCAGTAAAAAGCACTATGGTTTGTATAGGAGAGTGCGGGAAGCTCTTATTGTTAACTTCTGTGCATTGTCATTCTTGGATTTTATATAAATATTTTCAAACTTTTTTTATTATTGAATTTAGTAAGTACCCAGGGTCGTAAGAAATAACACTGAGAAATGAAATTTCTTTTTTCACAAAAACTTCCCTTTGTGTGCTGGTGCAAACTTTATAATGTGAATGTGTTTCTTATGATTTTAGGTTAAGCTGTGTAGGCTCTATTCAATATACTTACATTAAGATTTTGATGACACAAAATTTCAGAGTTCATTTTGCCTAAAGCATTCTTTCTCTATTGAGATTTCAGTGAAGAACTGTGAAATGTGACCAGAATAATCAAGTAATGACCAATACTCTAAGTTATGAGAAAGATAAAAAGGATTAAAGTGGCACTTTGAAATATAGCTCTGAATGTGGAACATATTGGAGAAAATATTTTCAAAGAAAAGAGTTCATAAACTACATGCATATTAGCAAAGTGCTGTTAAAAGAGGTGGGTGAAAGGTGAGTTGTCCTTTAAGTAAAGGAAGTCAGCAGAGAAAAACAAGAAGTCAAGAAGTCTTTCACAATTTAAAAAACTGCTTATGATCCATGCATACTTAGAGTTTGTATAAATTAAGAATGTAGTTCTATAACATCAATGAAGTAATGCATCATACAAATTAGAAGCATTTTCTAGCCAAAAAACATTTTAAGGAAGGTAACAGATCTATCCTTTTCCTCTCACTGGAATAAAATAGATTATGTCTGACTGGAATCTACAAATAGTGAACAACATTTAATCCAGGGGTAAAATCAATTCCTCCAAATTGTCATGCTTACATAGATTCTTTTTACATTTCTTTCTACCAGTAGATGTATAGAATGCCTTTTCTTGGAGCATTTAGTAGTGTGAATAGCTGCTTGGTGACCTCATAGCAGCCTTCCAATATCTGAAGGAGGCCTACAAGTATTCTGGAAAGGGACTCTACATCAGGGACTGTAGTGATAGGACAAGGAGTAATGGGTTAAAACTAAAACAGGGGATGTTTATGTTAGATATAATGAAGAAGTTCTTTACTGTGAGGGTGGTGAGGCACTGGAACATGTTGCCCAAGGAAGTGGTAAGTGCTCCATCCCTGGCAGTGTTCAAGGCCAGGTTGGACTAGACATGGTCTAGTGGGATGTGTCTCTGCCCACGACAGGAGGGGTTGGAACTAGGTGATCTTAAGGTCCTTCCCAACCCTAACCATTCTATGATTCTATGGTTGTTTCCAAAGGATTTGGACATCTTACTAATGGGACTAGGCTGTATGTGCACTCCATGCACTGGGTTCTGAAGAAGATGTTTTACAGTCAGCCAGGTGTAGGGGCTATAAAGGGAATATCTGGAATCAATTGTTCATGCAATTGCATGTTTAGCATGCATAGAGACATAATTATTTCTATTCACTTCTATTTGTGCATAATTTTCTTGGTTTTAAATTGGCCAGAGCAGACAAATGAGACAAATTGTTTGGGATAAAGAAATCTGGCATTTCTGCCCTTGCTCTCCTAAGGCACCCTGTTTTGTAGGTGGGCATGCTGAAACCACATCTAGCACACTGGTGATACTGACTTCCACACAACATGACTTTCTCAACAAGTGTGGTTGGCAGGTTACTAGAAACAGTTCATGTAAAAGCCTATTGAATAGTAGTCTACTCAGAAATTAAAGACCTGAACTTTAGGCATGTGGAAAAGAACAACTTTAAATACCTTAACTAGCCCCAAGGTTAGAGGTCAGGAATTGGGCTGAGAAGCATAGCTTTATCTTGGTGGCCACTATGTCCTACTCAGGAAAGAGAGGTAAGAGGTAAGAGCTTAGAATTTTTGATGCTTGGACATCCAACATCACCAGGACATAGCCATCTATGTGGTGGTGTTCTGCAGGTGTTAGTGCTGGAGTCTTCATTAAGATTTTGATGACACAGTATCAGAAGATCACCAAAGCGTTCAGTGTTTCTAATGTACTCAAGGCATAATGAACAGTTAGTTCTTCGTTCCAGCCTCAAAATACTCAATGCTCCAGTCTTTTACAAACATAGAAACAGTGTATTGGTTAAGATGTCTTTGACAGTAGCTACTGGGATCTCTTGACTTTTTTCTCTGGGTATTCATTAACTTTTAAAAATCAAATTGCTTTAGCTGTGTTTACTCACTTGCCAGGATCACTCTCTACATACATAAAGTACATCATGGGAGAAACATTCACAAAACAGTGAGAATAAGGTCTAAAATCCTGTGAATTCTGCTTAATCCTGGTAGTGCCTGTTTTCTCTTCTGTATCAATTTTACTGGCAATCAAGTGGTTTTAAGTTAATTTTGAAGAATTTAAACTGACAGAAAATAAAAAAATCAAATTAAGCACATTCATATAAAAAAAAGTCAGGTCATTTGCATATCTATTATTTTTTGACACTACAGTTTTGGATTTTAGTGATCAATGAATTGTTCATAGATGAGCTACATAGCAAAAGTTATTCTACAAATTGTTTTGAACAATGGATTCATTTAAGGAAGTTGTTACCTGTTCATATACAACGCATAGGCATAAAAGAAAAGGCAAAATTAGTCAAATAAATTATGTATTGCAAATCACTATCTGGGCTCTTCTAATATCTTATCCCTTTACTGTATCTCCTTCTTTCACCATATGGAGAAATAAAATGCATTTCTAATTTGTTTTCTAATAAGTACTAATTAGTTCAGGCCTTTGAGATCCATAAGGAAATAAAGTGTGTCCTTGTAGCCTTCCAAATAAAGCTCTAAAGCTGCAGCTGGTATGGTCCCACATTGCTGTTCCTTCCAGCCTTCAAGAAGAAATTGAAATCATCCTTCATTTAGATTTTAATATGAGATTAAGTTAAAATCAAAATGACTAAAAGTAGAAGCAGTCATTTAGGCAGTGGGCAATGTAGGGAAGCTGTGCCTTTGTGGTGACTTGAAAGGGGGCGATCTGAAGGAAAACATACAGAAAATATTAAAATGGAAAGAAGCAAATGATTTTAAACTGTTTGTGTCAAATGATATCGTTAGCAGAAACAGTTTCCTGGGGAAAGCCTGTTTTGCTGTGAAAGTGTCTGCTCCCTCTGCAGAGCCACTCTGAAGCAGCAGCATGTGGGGCATAGGGAGCATCTCCCAGGAGTCATGACCAGAACAACCTGTGCATTCATTGAGCTGGTCCTCCTCATCCCACTGAAGGATTTCGTCATGTATCTTTCATCATTTTTCCACCTAAATTTTACTATAAAACTGGACTTTTTCATTAAACTGTGGACACCTTTGTAAGGAATAATAATGTGTTTGGATACTTTGACTGTTCGTCTTCTTCCAGTGTAAGGCTGCTTTCTGGGATATGTGTTTTCAGGTACTCATCATGTCACATTGATGATCCCTGCAAATGTACTCACAGTGTGTGAGATAAAAAAAAGGAAATCTTTTATCACCTCCACTATTTCCTTTGTGCCCTTCATTCTGCTTTTTGCGCTCTCCACCTGTGTTTTTTGCCTACTCTTTATATCATCTTCTACTGCCTGTTCTGATTCATGTGATCTCTCAGCCAGTCCCTGCAAAGTTTCGTTTAGCTCTCACTTCAAATATTTCCTAAAAATGTCCTTTCTGACTCAGAAAAATAACTGTTCATTAGTCCATTACACACAAACTGCACAGAGAAAGGTGATTTTGCCTTGCAGAAGATTTTAATTTTATTTTTTCTCAGCTGTAATTTGGTAAAAGAAAAAAAATCAACATCAGATTTTTCAAAAGGAAGAAAGAAAAGGTATTTGATGATCGGCCCTGCTACTGCAGGGTCGTGCTGAGGCTCTCCATGCCCCACAGTAGCTACAGAGAAGCTTTGCAGCTGCAATGGCAGGAAACCGAGGAGGTTGATGAGAGACTTAGTGGGCAGGTAGGCATGTGAGACCTGGTCAGGCCCCTGTTACAGTGTTTTCCAAACCAAACCACTTCTGCCAGACCTTTTATTTTATGAGACAGCAAGTTCTTAGGCAAAATTATTTCTGCGATACTTTTGTGACCTAAGAAAGTGTGGCTGTATCTGAGGGTACTTGGGAGAGCAATCGCCATGGTGTGGAGCAGTGTTGGAGTTCCCCCGTGCAGCTCAGCTAGTTGCTCATGTAACAGCTGTCCATGGGGCTTGAGCTGTTCTCCTCATCCCTCCCCACTGGCAAGCTGGGCTCTGCAGGTCACAGTGAGCTCTGCTTCACTTAGCTGAGCATTAAACACGTGCTAAACACAAGCACATGAGTCATCCTGCTGACATGAACTTGAGCTGATGAACGGCAAGCAGTGAAAAAGAAACAACAAATACTTTTTTCATGCCTGAAGCCCTTTGGTTGTGCAGGGGTATTGTTATCTGTATGAATAATACCATTTCCACCAATGTTTGTCTGAATGTCTGAGGAAAAACAGGAAAAATGGAAAAAGGGCATGGTACTGATACCATAGAATCATAGTCCTTTCACAAATAATGTCAATAAAAAATATTTTTGTTACTTGGTCATCTCTTGTGAGGACCATCAGTAATATTTTATGGCATGCTCAATGAGCTAATACTTCTTTTTGATTTTGCTGGCCAAACTGGACTAACCCAAATTTCTACAATCACCTTAACATTATAAGTGCACCCACAGCTGGTGCTTTTTGGTAGCACAGCTAAACTAAAACTTTTCTAGGCATGGCCTCAAGAGCATTAGGGAGACTGCCATCCAGACATCCAGTGTTTGTTAGTCTGAATGTCCTCAGGAAGAAATGAACCCCAGGTCTTCTAATTCATGACCTTAATTATCACCATGTTTTTATTTGTTAGGAAAGTAATTGCCACCATGTTTGAAAAGAAGAGTGTCTGTGTTTGTGGAGAGCCTGATTCCAAAGGAATCTTAGGTGGATGAATATCTATTTCCAGCTAACTGACAACATTACTGATAGAGTTTTGCAGGAAATAAAAAATGGATATGTAGAAAAAAATGTCTGTAGGCACAGAGGGAACTCTGTAAAAAAAATCAAGTCGCTGAGGAATGCAGGCTGTTCTTAAGTTAGGTGGCAAGCAGGGGGAGAGAATTCAGAATAGCATTTAGCGTAAAGGCTATTCAAACCCCAATGTATATGCCTACATCATTTGCAGTGTCTAGCCTGTGGGGACATGCTAAATTTCATCTTGCAGGCACCCTTGTTTTCCTCTTCTCTTTCTGAGAACAATAATTTTTAGAAAGAACACTGGATGTCATATCCATTTTTGGTACATGGGATCTTAAAGGAGATAGATAGACTGTGATGTGAATTCCTAAAAACTGGTCATGATCCAAGCTCATGTTCTTTGCTTGTTTGTTATTTTTACTGGTACCTATTTGGCTGCTTCTAGCTTGCGTGTTACTTTTTCTCCTCATTTCCATAAATAAAATGTTCTTTCTCTGCCATGTTGCTGTTCCTCCTGATTATTTCCCGCTGCGGTCTTGGTGTAATAGTGTTTCTTCTTTTACTTAAAACAGCATGCAATTGCATTTTGAGTTAAGTTAATGGGGGATGGAAAGGATGTAGCCAAATCTCTGTGGGACTCCCTGAGTCTCACCGCAGTATCTCTACAAAACCTTTCTATGGGTCTGGCTCAGTTTTTCTGCTGATTTCTGTTGGTTTTGTTTATTGCCTATCAAAGTAGGATATTTTGTATACCACTTGCTATTTAATGAAATACTCTACAGTAAGTTGGATTTCTAGTATTAGCTTCCAGGGAACCAGTAAGAGTCCAGATATTGTTACTGCTACTTGGGCTGTATTGGTTCTTTGCCATCATTAAAAGAATAAAGTATTACATCTGCTACCCTTGCATTACAAAGCAGCTACATAAAGCTCTATGTGAGCTTTATTATCTGTTGGACTTCCCATAATGTCTAGCATACAATACAGTGCACCTATTTAGCAAAAAGGTTCCTTCTGCAATTGAACCTTCTCTTAGAAATAGAAAAGGATTTTCAGGCTGTGAATCTGCAGGTAGTAATTTTAATAGCCGCTAATGTGAATTAATAATTCTAATAGCCTCATTTCTGATGCATTATCAGAATACTGGAGAGTGGGTTGCCATGGCTGCTATATTTTATCACTCACAGCTGTGTAAACTCTTTTAGGCCAGCGTTTTTATTTTTATTTATTTATTTATTTATTTTACTAAACAGCTTCTGTGTGACTTCTCACTGGGGTTGATCTTAGAGCCCTCATTCAGTTTGGACTAACACAGCTCCTAGGAAAGTACTTTTTCCCCCTCTGGGAGAGTGAGCCATATTATTAGCAGCTTAGAAAAAATGCACCATCCAGGGAAACATTCAAGGTAAAACCAGTTGTCATCAAGCTGTTATATTTATCATTAGGAGTGCATAGTCTGCTTAATACTCTTCAAGAAATTCAATAGCCCAGTGAAATAACCAGTGAGACAGAAGAATATGTCCTCTGTTTTCCAGCAAGCAGCAAGCTCCAAAAAGCACCGCTCATTTCTTGATTTGCAAAACTGTTATATGCAGATAGGATTTACATGGATAGAAATTTCAAATTTTGAATTCTTTGTCTAATAGTAAGACAAATCTTTATATGAGTAACCTCATCCCTGCTTAGCAAAGCGGTTGAGAACATGGAACTTCAGCTCTTGCTTAAAGTAAAATCTTAATTGCTGTTTGTATCTGTTGTTCACCTAAGGTAAAAAAGCAAGGGCTCAGGAGGCACAGCAGTCAGTGCACAGGGCTGCTTACCTCTGACGTTTTACTTATCAGTATAATTTTTGTGCCATTTGTATGCAATTCAGTGGTAGCATTGATTTAGGGAGCATCTTAACCATGTTGGCTAACGTCACCAGTCCATTCACATTTACAAATATTTTGAAAGCAGTGTTGCAAACATTCATGCCAGGGAGACCCTACCAGATTTGTACAATAGTTATACTTCAATATACTTCAATAGTCTAATCTGTTAGTGGGTGGACCTTAGAATGGAGATTTGTATCTGGTAATGAGATGAACTTTCACTTCCTTGTCTGAAGAACATCCAGATCTCTGCAGTCAGTAAAACGTCTCCAAATCTCACAGCAACAGACTTTATAGAGATAACAATGGTATTTCCCAGAAGTTCAAGAATGGTCTTTCTCACAGAATTTCAGCACTGATATTTCTGGCTCTGGATTCAAGAAATGAAAGGGAGGGACATTTTAATAAAACTTAGTGTCTTAAAAATACTCCTTTGTTTCTGTTTTGGTGCTACAAATAGATAGAGGGAGAGGAAGGAATTCACCTACACTCCTGTGCTTTCTGTTCGCCCAAACCTTCTTTATCTCAAGGTTTCTACTGAACACTTTTCAGACAAATCCTGTTCTACTGTGCTAGGAAGGGCTGCAATAGCTGCATATCAGAGAATGTGAGGCATCCTTAGAAACCTCTCTGTAGCATTACTCTGTTGGGGCAGTGGTAAGACTACCTTTCCCTGCAGCTCAGGGCTCTGGGAGGCAGACTGTGCTGCCCTTCAGTGGATACTGCAACGTGCTTCCCAGCCTCTCTGCCCTCATTTGCAGCGTGTTCACCTTCACATGATGCCTCATTTGCTTTCACAGTTGTCAAGAGCCACCTCAGTTTTTGTACTGACAGTTAATGTACATTTTGTACCCTTAAAACCCTAAAAGGATGACCATGGCAAAGTAGGGATTAAAAATCTTTGATAGATGAGTCTTTCTCTTCACAGAAGGCATTTTGTTTCTTTAAATTATGACAGTTAGACAAAATTACATCTCTTTAAATGTCCCAGAGTATGTCCTTCGTTATGATGAATCACACCAGCTACATAAGGCAAGTAGCACAGCACTAAAATGGATCCTCACATGACACATCTAACCAACAGTATCTCCACTTAGGGATATACAAGACTATTTTATGTGATGTAGATATAGTGTACACAAATACACACATACACATACATACAGTTAATTTGAAATATAAACTAATATAAACATTACTTTATTTTTTAACTATGGAAAAATACTTTTTTTTTTCTTGAATCATTCTGTTTCTCAAAAAAGAATTGATAACTGAGTCCTTTTAGATTGCTAAAAAAGTATCTTTCTATAGCAAATATAGATACTCACATACCGTCCCTCAAGAAATAAGTATATAATCGGATTAGAAGATGTTTCAGATTTGGACAACTCTAATTAAATTACTTCTAACTTTTACTGGCCTCTGTGGATCAATCTCTTTTTGACCTTCACAGTCCATCAATATAAGTAAAAGCAAAGCAAAAAAAAAAAAAAAAAAAAAGTTCTATCTCCAAAAAAAGACTTTTTCTTATTAAAAAAAAAGCCTATAGTTGGCTGGATTTGCTTGCCACTTGACCTCGTCATGCATTAGCATTAGTTTAAAACCCCCGCACCTATATTTTACATTAACTTTCTTCCATGGTATAATCACTGTGTAAAAAATTTCTCATGCACTCTGGTTTTCTTTTGCATACATCATTTACCATCTTTTGAGGTAAGGAATTTAAATGTATGCTGATGCCTTTATTATCTGACAGTGTAAGGATAAAAGTTCTGTCCAATGTGATGAACAAAAGACTTTTCCCTTTAAATATATAAAGTAGAAGACATTTTCTTTACATCTCTTAGAAGATTAAATGCCTCATATTATTTTGCATAACATTTAGGAACCCTTTTACTTGAGAAGCCCAGAGTATATGTATTGGAGGTCCTATTCTGATCCTTCGCATTTACATATTGTAACTAACTGTAATCTGACCATGCATCTCCTCACTTGCCACAATAATGAATGAGGACATACTCTGCTGGAATTCTGTCCTTTTGGTGTAGATGGTGTACCTCAACAGTAGGCAATTTAAGAGGTCTGGAGGTAGAACTGCATGTTTAGTTGCTTGGCTCCTGCTGTACCTACTATGTGCTTAAAATTTTCAATTTTCGCATTTGTATAGAAACAAAAGAAATTAAAAGTTCTAAAATTAGCTTTCTTTCATGAATTAAATTTAATTACAGTGATGCCAGTATGCATTAAAGTGAAGATTGCTGCTATGAAACCACACCACCAGAATCAAGTTTTCAGTCAGCAATGTACAACCACTATATCAAATTCAATCTTGAAGTAAGTACAAGCCATCTCAATTAAAGTCATGACATTCGGTGTGTCTCAAGACTGATTTTTTTCCCACTAATTTTTGTGTAATTTAAGGAGTGCATCTGGAAGAAAAATGCAGTCTAATGTTTTTATCCCATGTGTAGAAATGATTCATCATAAAGCTTCACACTGTCACGGCTGGGGATAAAGAACTGACCTTGGATGACCCTGGTTCAGAAGGATAACCCTACTTCAAAAGTTGAGAAGTGTTCATCATGTCACATTTAGGAATGTGCAAAATATTCTTTTGGACTGATAGAAGAATCCCTAAAGCTTCTGTGAAGTTTTGGAACTTCACTGAGAACAAAAGCTACTTTTTCTGGTAGAAAAAAATAAAAAAGATATTTCTAAATATACATTTTTTATTTTTATTTTTTTTTTTTTACTGCTCAGAAGGAAGATACTTGCCTGTAAAAATGAGACTTTTCACCAAAGTGCAAATTCAGACAATTACGCAATTTTATTTTAATTCACATTTATAATTTGTTGGAGAAAAAAATCTTCAGTTGATAGGAGAAATAGTACTGTCTTTCTCTGGAAAAAAAACCCCACAAACCTTCACAAAATGAAAAATGGCAAATCAGGAAAATTTGAGGTTTGTCTTTTGCAACAGAGACTTCACAAAGACATACAACTTGGAAAAATAAAAGATAAATAAACCATTCCTTCACTTCCATTACTCACACTTCTATTCTGCTTTGCTAAATGCTACACTACACTTAGCTGTCTCTTCTCCAGATATTTTTCTTCCTTTCTACTCTCTTCTTTCTCATCAAGCAATTGAAAACATCCTTACTTCTTGCCCTGAGGGAATTCAACCATTTAACGTAAAATTACCAAGGGATTCTCCAGATGGAATATATGAGACATTTCCTAAAATACCAAGTGAATGCTTTCTAAGCATGGTGAGCTGAGAAGATAGTCAGTTCCTGATCAGTTCCAGAACTTATGCAGCTACAATACATTGGATGTTGGGTACATGAAGCCTTCCTAACCACTTATTCCTTAATTCTCTCTCTTCCTTTTTCACTTAAATTATCACTATCACTGCAAAACCTAACTACACACACCCCATCTTTATGCTGTCTGTACCCAACAAATGAGTACAATTCCTCATGAGCCTTCTGTCCTTCCTAATTTGAATCTAAACAGGGCTAACACAAAAGGATTTTCTCTGCAATGACCATAATAACTGCTGAATTAACACCCATGTAGATGGGCCATTAGGTGCAGCACAACTTTGCCATCCATGGGAGTTGGGGTTGTCCTACATGCTGTTTTTTGGGCAACCCTGCTAACAAGTCTCATAGCAGACTGGGAATGTCACCAAACATCTCTTCCTTTGTTTCAGAGACCCAATTTGTAAAGTATTCTCCATAAAATAATAGTAAACAGAGATGTGGGAGTAGTGGGGAAGTCCGCTATAAAACTTCCATTAGTAAATGAAAGTGGCTGTCACAATCATGTGAAAAGTTCAAGGAGGCAATCTTGTTAAACAGCCATTTTGCACAGAGGAATTTATACTGCTGTAGACCTTTTCAAATTACTTTGATGTTTTCTAGAACAATTTATGAATGCTGAGCTTTGGAAGAAGAAAGATCAATCCACCACAAAATAAAGTTGGCTAGCAATGGGCATTTGGTCACAGCTCAGATACTCCATATTCATTTATAACATACTTTTATACAACTCAATAGGGATTTCTCTTTGCTGAAGAGCTCCACAGCCTTCTTTGATTCCATTTTATATTGGGAGCTGTTTTAAAACATCCTGCAATCACATTAAACGCTCCAGAAACACTATTCCTAGCACAGGTCACAAATTACTCTTAAATGAACAGTGTCAAAGCCAATGGCCTCATCACAATTAAACCAGCATGTTTTCATTTATATTGCCCTCTGAAATCTTCAAATCCATCCTTGTCTTGAGGTGACCAGCCTTCTGAGGTTAGCATTCATACTCAGAATTCTGAATTTCCGGAACTACACAGCCTTGAAAACTACAAACAAAGACAAATGACAAAAAAGTGCAAAGTTTTCATCTATCTCTTCAGCCACTCATCTCCCACGCATCTAAATTCAAGAGCCAGTCCTCAAAAGCGTGCAACTAAACCAGCCAAATGCAATTAACAAAACAGCAGGCCAAACGCCAAAACACAGGTCCCTTTAAAGGTACTGTGCACACAACACTTACCCATGTACTGGGCATGCGTACAGGGTAAGGGCAACCAGCAGCTTTTGTGGCAGTTCTAGGCAGCTTCATTTTGTTGTTAGACATCTGTATCAATGGAGCCATGCTGCCTGACTGCTGGATCTCTGTCCCCCTCTTCCTGTACTTCCAAGGTCTCTGCTCCCTGTTTGTATTTTTTTTGGGGGGGGGGAAGGGTGGGGCGGTGTGTCTCTGCTGAAGCCTTGTGATTGCTTTCTGCTACATATATCCTTATACTAGAGCCACTCGTAATTTGTTCTGTCCAACCATGGTGTTTCAAAGCCTACGCATATGCAATGTATTATTTTCATTTATTTATAAGTGTTTGTCTCATTATTGCAATGTTAAGGGGTTTGAATTTGGTTCTGTTCAGGTTACAACCACCTCTTCCTTTACAGGCACATATTCAGGTAGCTGTGGTCTTATGATTCAGTTGGCTAAACAGTATACTCCCTGATCCATGTTGGCTTGTTATTGCTGTGTGCCTGCTGACTGGATGATGTATTTTGAATGCTTTAGTCTTGCCTCAACAGATACTAGCTTTTTGATAGTTATTTGCAAAGAAACTTGATGTAATATGCAAACTTTTTTGATAAACACTTAAATATTATAATTGCAGTATACAGGACAATAAACCAGAGATAGGATAGAAGACACTGAAAATAAAACATAGCAGGATCCCAGCCTGTATTTTTAACAATAAAATAAGTGGATGAAATAATACATGTACTAGTTTAGATGCTGTGGAACTGTAAAATGTATATTCCATTACAAAATCACTATTCTATTGATTCAAGTTGTGATGGCCAAGTTATGACATTTTGCTGGATTTGTTTAATCTTCTTTCAATTTTGCTGGAATTCTGTTATTGAATAATTCACTGTAGATGTAGGTATAAGATTTTTTCCGTAATTTCTTCCATCTATTGGCCCTACTGTTGCAGTAGTTTTAATCCAGCATAAAGCCTGTGTGTTAGTTTCAATTACTGTAATGGCGGAATCACATCTTTTATTACGCTCTTGAATCCATCTGAGTGCACAGAGCACCAAACATCTTTGAATAAAGTTTGGTTTTCAATTACAAAGTGTGATCTAACTGACAAGATACCACATGACAAAGTACATCAATTGTGTATTTTTTCCAGACCAAAACAGATAACTTCTGCATTGAGTGATTCTTCATGGTGATGGATATTTGCTGCTGTTTTCCTGAAGCAGGAGAACAAGTGTTGGACATCTCTAAAGCTTCTTGATTAGCTCCTTGAAAACAAAAGAATCTTTCTATTATATTGGTACATGCTTGCATATCATATAGATTTGTGGTGTTTTGATTATCAGTACATCTCCACAGTTAGGGAATTTATGGCCTCTACCATTTCTTAATATTTTCTGAAGACAAATGTGAGGCCATTAACTTACACATAATTATTTTAAAATATTCACAATTTAACAGGACACTAACGGTCCTCTTTCCCAGTTACAATGCTGTAAAGCTGCATGTAAGGGTGTGCAACCTTCTGAAATAAAACTTCCCAAAGCAGATGTTTCTACATTGTCACTTCTTTTAAGGCTTGGAAAACTGTAACAAGGCTTGGAAAACTGTAACAAGGACATCACACAGGCCAGGTAATAATCCAGATGGATTCTTCCACTGTTTTTATGACATATGAAACTAGTGAAGAACTGGATGTTAGAAAGAACATGGGTCTCCTTCGCTATGTTCTATAATGTGTACATTTCCATTTTCCTGTAGGAATGCTTCTGCCATGCCATTGCCTGACAGAGGATCATAGAAGCATAGAATAGTTAGGGTTGGAAAGGACCTTAAAATCATCTAGTTCCAACCCCCCTGCCATGGGCAGGGACACCTCGCACTAAACCATGTTGCCCAAGGCTCTATCTAACCCGGCCTTGAACACCGGGAGGGATGGAGCATCCACAACTTCCTTGGGCAACCCATTCCAGTGCTTCACCACCCTCACTGTAAAGAACTTCTTCCTTATATCTAATCTAAACTTCCCCTGTTTAAGTTTGAAGCCATTACCCCTTGTGGTACCACTACAGTCCCTAAGGAAGAGTCCTTCCCCAGCATCCTTATAGACCCCCTTCAGATACTGGAAGGCTGCTATGAGGTCTCCATGCAGCCTTCTCTTCTCCAGGCTGAACAGCCCCAACTTTCTCAGCCTGTCTTCATACGGGAGGTGCTCCAGACCGCTTATCATCCTCGTGGCCCTCCTCTGGACTCGCTCCAACAGCTCCATGTCCTTCTTATGTTGAGAACACCAGAACTGTACACAGTACTCCAAGTGAGGTCTCACGAGAGCAGAGTAGAGGGGCAGGATCACTTCCTTTGACCTGCTGGTCATGCTTCTTTTGATGCAGCCCAGGATACGGTTGGCTTTCTGGGCTGCAAGCGCACACTGCCGGCTCATGTTAAGCTTCTCATCA
Organism: Strigops habroptila; assembly: GCF_004027225.2. Classification (NCBI taxonomy): domain Eukaryota; kingdom Metazoa; phylum Chordata; class Aves; order Psittaciformes; family Psittacidae; genus Strigops; species Strigops habroptila. The sequence goes on along the minus strand of NC_044277.2, from coordinate 112,049,492 downwards.
ACCAACACCCCTAAGTCCGTCTCCACAGGGCTGCTCTGAATCTCTTCTCCGCCCAACCTGTAGCAGTGCCTGGGATTGCCCCAACCCAGGTGTAGGACCTTATGCTTGGCTTGGTTAAACTTCATAAGGTTGGCATTGGCCCACCTCACAAGCGTGTCAAGGTCCCTCTGGATGGCATCCCTTCCCTCCAGCGTATCAACTGAACCACACAGCTTGGTGTCGTCGGCAAACTTGCTGAGGGCATACTCAATTCCACTGTCCATGTTGCCGACGAAGATGTTGAACAGGACCGGTCCCAAAACCGATCCCTGAGGGACACCACTCGTTACTGCTTTCCAACAGGACATCGAGCCATTTACCACAACTCTTTGCGTGCGGCCATCGAGCTCGTTCTTTATCCACTGAGTGGTCCATCTATCAAATTGATGTCCCTCCAATTTAGAGACAAGGATGTTGTGCGGGACAGTGTCGAATGCTTTGCACAAGTCCAGGTAGATGACATCAACTTCTCTGCCGCTGTCTGTCAGTTCTGTAGTCCCATCATAGAAGGTCACCAAATTGCTCAGGCAGGATTTCCCCTTAGTGGAACCATGTTGGCTGTCACCAACCACCTCGTTGTTTTTCATGTGCCTTAGCATGCTTTCCAGGAGAATCTGCTCCAAGATTTTGCCAGGCTCAGAGGTGAGACTGACTGATCTGTAGTTCCCCGGGTCTTCCACCTTCCCCTTCTTGAAAATGGGGGTTATATTACCCTTCTTCCAGTCATCGGGAACTTCACCTGGCTGCCATGATTTTTCAAATATGATGGACAAATACATTAGATACGGATCTGAGATCTATACTATTTAATGTCCCAATCACTACCCCTACACTTCTCAATAAAGTAGTTCTCTTTCTTTCCTTCTACTAACATATTTTTTAATCCATTGTCTGCATGGGTTTAGCCCAAGATATTTTCCAGCTGACAATTCAAATATTGATGTTCAAAGGAATACTTAAGTTGATTTGTGCAGTATTCTACTCTTTAAATTTAAAAAACCTTTCAGCTTTCTATGGTGGCCTCATATATGTAGGCTTCTCGTCATGGATTTCACATCCCTTCAAGAATAACTGTCAATCATTCAATTCCTCTCTGTATTCCTACTTTTACCATTTTTTGTGCTTGTTTTATTGCTACGAATCTTCATTCTCTTCTTAGTGAATAGAGTGTGTTATATTCTTGTGGCCTCTCGTTAAGTCATTTGGGTCATACCAGACATCTCCATGCAAGTTAAGTTATTCCCCTCTTGTACAGCTGGTGCAATACCTATTTTTGATGCTTATTTTTTAAAGTTGGTATTTTAAAAAATATTTTCAAACTGCCATATTTCCTGGTAACACAGCATGTGGTCAAGTTTTGCCTTTGATTTCTCTTCATATCTTCCAGTGCAACTTGGAAAGTAGCTTAGGCTTCACTTAATTTTTGGTTTATGTCTTGCTTCCTCTCATGGGAATTGGTTACTCCTTTTTTCTATATTATGTTCCTTTTTCTAGAAATGTCAGCTTTTCTGCTGCTTGTAATCCTTTTGTGTTACATTACCTGGGTTCATTTTCATTTACCTTTGGTTTTGACTCCCATAGTTCATCTTCTGGGCTTTGGTTCTGATTTTATTTGATCTTCTTTTGTTTCATCTTCAACTTCTTCTACTTTTTTTTTTTTTTCCAATTATTCTTTTATTTATTTTTTTTCCTTTAGCTTCTTCGGTTTTATTTTTAGTGTCTTCTATCCTACCTCTGGTTTATTCTCCTGTATACTCAAAACCCAAATGTCTCATCTTTTGAACTTATTGGATTCTTGTAACTGAATTTCTCATTTTATATTAACACTTAGACATCAAGAATTTATTCTGCATTTTCCAATGATCCATGGAAAAATCCTTTCTCAATGGATTTGGACTCCACTGTGAGATCTGTGATTCCAGTTCAGAATTAATTTTCCTGTGTCCTAGAGATGACAAGACAAAGGTTATTATCCTTTCAATCCGTTGCTCAGGTTTTTTTGTTACAGGTCTGGTTACTACCTCTTGGCTAGCCGATTCCTGATTACATAGGCAGTTTGAATACTTGAAACTGTTATTGCTAAACGGTGAAAGTAAAAAGACAAATGTTTCAGTTAGATATTTAGGCTGTTGTGGCTGAATTGCAGCTAGATCATGAGAACGAGATAGAGGATGTTTCCTTACTCATGACAGATTTTCAGTCGTATTCAGTTTCTTAGATTGCCTACATCCTCCTCCAACTGCTGCATGCAGAATCAAGAGCCAGTGCTCAAAAGGAGTTAACCAGATCAGTCATACACAATCAGGTACCAAAACACAGTTATGTTTATGGTAGTAAGTACCATAGTACTAATCACTATTGTGCTACCACCACAGCACTAAGACAGGAGTTCAGGGTATGGGATCTGAGCCATATACTCCGCAACCTGATTCTGAAGTACAGGATAAAGGCAACAGGTTAATAAAGATAGATCTTAAAGATGCTCTACCTATGCTGTCCTTTATGGGCAGCTTCACTAGGCTGTTACACGTCTGTATCAATGACCATCCATGTGTCTGTGCATTTGGTCTCTGGTCCTCTTCTTACCCTGTATTTGCAAGGTCTTTGCTTGCCAGCTTTGTGGTTGTTTTCTGCTGCATGCACCCTTATCCTAGAGCTATTGGTAATCTACTCTGCCTTATCATGTTGTTTCAAAGCACATATGTATATGCATATGTAATACTTCCTTGACTTGTCATTGATATCTATCTGATTCTGGGAATGTTATTATTATGAATTTAGATTTGGTTCTTTTCAGGTTGTAACACCCAGAAAAGTAAGTACAGAATATTTTCACTAAAAATGAACAGTGTGGTACTGTGACAGATGGGCATTAATCTGTCATCAATTACATTGGACGCAGAACAGAACAAAGTTGGGAAGCTGTAAGAAAACAAGAACCCTATCTTTTTCAAAAGAAAAATGAACTGGACATAAATTGAAACCTCTAACCAGAATAAGTAGGTGTGAACCTCAGAATTTTTTTTGCCCAGGAACCTGGGAAGATGGAAGTGATATGTGGAAGCCAAATCTGAAGAAAAAGCATTATCCTAGTTCAGTGTCAGAGGGATTCTCTATGACGCAGGGTCAAAAATCCAGGATGACAAATTGCTTATATAACTGTGAGACCATTGGAAGCATTTTCATAAAGCCTCTATGTAAGTGTTTTTGAGGGATGAGCTAATGGAGACAGACAAATATCATATGAAGTATGACTGAGTTCACCAAGGGAATGTGAAGGGACAGTTAACAAATAGCATCTGTACCAGTGGCTGGTAGTGCTGGGGTGTTTTTGGGACAAAAAGATCAAACACAATTGAAGAAGGTGGACTGTAAGGGAGTCTCTGTTCCTGTGGATTTTGCCTCACTGGTTTAATGTTTGCAGTGTGTGAGTTAAGTGTAACTACAGATTGTTTAATTTTACTTCCCTTTTGCTCTTTGATTCATAGTAAGTATTATATTTCTGCAATGTTTGAGGTTTGGGAATTCATAATAGAATTATATCAATCATATAAAACCTATCTATCTACCTATTTGTTTTGAATTATGTCATATTTCTAACACTTGCCTGGCATTTGTTGCTCAGAGAAATGCAGGCTGAGATCCACCCAACCTAGGACAGTTTGCTATGAGTTCTGAGAGCTGACAGGTGAATTTAGTAATATGGCTCCTGAGCTTAGAGGAGAGCTGAGTTTACAAGGTTATAAAGGGACAAAATTGTATTTTGTCACACATGCCAAACATACAATTCATACTTGCAATTGCCTGGATAACTGTTTGCACTGATTTATCCCATGTGTTTGTTTTTTCTCATATAAAATCAGGATTATCTTTACATTTAACTGATAATTGTTTGTAGGCTCACTGGAAAACTCTGTCATTTTTACAGACAGAAGGAACTCCAGTGTAATTATCGGTTCACATAAAAACATAAACAGATGCCCCATAGCAACACATATTTTATTGCTGAGAATGTGGATTTTGTAAAAATATCCAGTGACAGTGCTGTGAGTAAGCAAGACTTGCGTGACTAGCATTCCAGATGCCCTCATGATATGGGCACTGGATCTGATTTTCAGCAATATTACAGTTTCTACTGATTTTACAGGGAGAGTTAGGTGCTCTGGACTTCCACAAACTCAGTCTATTTTTTTTGTAGGTCAAAATGTGACACCAGCAGAAAACTGCAAAAACTCTTATGGATGAGGCTTTTATTGCTGAGCCAGGATTGGGTACCACTTTGGGTGCAGCAGCTGGAGTGGTGAAGCTGTGCTTCGGCTGGTCGCAGAGCAGTGAGGCAGAGCTTATTACCTCAGGCATGGAACAACGTTAATGTAATTATACAGCTTTTGGAACTACGGCTAATATTTCCAACCGAAATCAGAGCTATGTTATACCAAATCGGCCAGTGTTAGCTCAAGGATGTCTTTTTGAAAGAAGACAGAGATTATCTCCTCTGATGGACATTGAGCTAGATGTGTTCCTCTTCTGTGCAACATCTGATGCTATGCAATGATGCTACTGATGCTGAGGCTACCAGCAGATCTCACTGCGTTAGGCACAGGACAGAGATCTCTCTTATGGAACTATAATGGCTAATAAATAGATTTATTTTTTAAAAGAAATAAGGTATCGATTGAAACTAACTTCATTATATGATTTTGAAAGCTAAGACTGGAGGTGCATTGCTAGGCCTGAGTCAATAAGAGCTAACTTCTGCAGTATTACTTTGGCAAGAAAGGTACCCAATTACCTGCTAAAATGGTCATCAGAAATAGAGAAAATGGACAAACAGAAAATCCTTGATGGGTAGATTACCTTTCTGAAAATTCTGGCTCTGGTTTGCTTCCATCATAGCATATTCTCCTTCAACTTGTTCCACTGAAAAAAAAAAAAAAGAACAGCTCTCATGAGTAAACCAGCAAGACAGAGTCATTTAGCACAGGTAGCACAGATAATTTCAAAGTTCTCAGGCTCAACAAATGTTCCTTTAACTGAGCTAGAACTATCAAAATCATTTTCTTGTGGGCTTTGTAACCATCATACCCTAATTATTGAGCTATTTCTGGGGGATGCTTTTCAGTTACTGTCTGAGATATTTTGCACAACTCTTCCACTGCACCAAGAAATGTTTGCCAGGTCAAGCAACACATACAATTTCCTGTCAAACAGATGTGCCCATCTGCTCACCCTTTAAAGGCACACTCTGTCTGATCTTTACCTGACTAATACTTGAGGCCTTGGAAACATTTTGGAGATGAGGGGTTAAATAAGTGAACTGTTATTTTATCGGGAACTCACAGCCAGACAGTCTGAACAGGCCTTCTGCTTCAGGTCAGTAATATTCTGCTTATGCCTGTATGGATAGAGTTCATCTCCATCTGTCCTTGCTGAGGTAGAAGTAGCAATATATTTTGCCCTACTTTCTAAGCTACATAGAATTGCTATGTTTTTCTGGGTACTCTTTATCCACAGTATATCTTTGCAGTGATAGGTGGGATCCTGACATAGTAACTGAATGGTGCATAGGAGTTTTTTTAACAGATTCCGTGTACAGACAATGCCTGTATCCCCAGTAATCTTATCTACCTGATAAGGGACAGTGAAAATGTAGTAACACAAAAGCAATTTACATTTATGTAACATCTTTCAATCACTGAACTGTAGAATTGTAGCACTGCAAGTATGTGCGAAGTTACATTTACACTGTCCCTGCCCAAAAGACCACATTTACTATAGTTGCCATTCCTGGCAGGTGTCTTCTTCTTCAGGAAGTCCAATTATACAACATATTATCCCCAAGAAACCTCTTGCATTTCCCTAGTTTGTACATCATAAGAATTACTCGCATGCAGCTGTAGTCTCCTTTTCACTTCTACCTGAAGCTTGTTATTGTGTTGCACCTCAGTTTTCTCTGCTTTAGGCTGTACATCCCCTCTTCTGTCAATCTTTCCTGATAGATCATATTTTCTGCACTTCTGACTGTTTTTGTTGCTCTCCTCAGGGCTTTCTACAATTAGCCGACAGTTCTTTTTGGAGTGTAGTAGCCAAAACTAGAAGTCATACTTCTAAGTCCCTGTTGTTGCTGAAGAGACGTGACAGATTACTTTATGTATCCTATAGGCTACATTCCTGCTTATGCATCCATATCCTGATAAAACACATGCAGTTTGTACAGATGAATCTACAGAATGTAATATGGAGTGTTCACTAAATCATGCCACAGCTGTGTGATGCATAACACCATTGCTAGTTTTGTTTTAAACTTATGTTGTTAAACATCTTGCCCAGTTGTTACACAGTGAATCAATACCAGCAGCATCCCAAGAGTTTTGCTTCCTGTTGCCTGAAGCTAGCCTTAAATCACACTACAAATGCCAAGCCTGGTGATTATTATTAATTCTGAGCAACCTTCAGTCATACAACTAGCTCTCCTGGAGTTAGTGAGATTCTTCATACAAAGAGGATGACTACCATGAAGCTGGCCAAAGGATTAACCCTATTTAATTTTGAACAAATATTGACCTATGTGAAAACTGAGGAAGAACAGATGCTAAAATAACCAGGGGTGGCAAATAATGCAGCATGTTGTATACGTTGTGCTTGAATCACCCTGTAATTGAAAATCAAGGATTTAACATGCAATATCTGACTGAAGCTTTCCAAGATCTTGATAGAAGCTCAGTTCCCGTTGGCTGTTTATGCAGTTTGGGTCTCTAACAAAACACAGAGATCTCTGCCCTAACTGGAAGTTTGGTGGTTCTTGTAAAGACATTAGGAGAGAGAAGACATTAATTATCTGTGTTTATAATTTAAATTCGGGTTTTTAAGCATTGCAGCATCTTGTCATTAAAAATATAGATGCTGAATGATTGGAATCTGGAGTCCCACAGAACTCGTCAGCGTATTCCATGGTACGTATTCCCTTTGGAATCAATTAAAAACATCTTCTATGAATCCATTTCTTCTTATCCTCATTTAAAAGGAATACACAAACAGCATACTAGGAAAAAAGGCTTTAACATCAATTACATCAAATTAGGTAAAGATTCTCTAATAAATTGCTAAGCTTGACACCATATGAACATATTTAACTGCAACCTTGACTTGATATATTCAGAGTACACACTGTGTGCCACGAAAATAATTTTAATGGGTTTGCTGGTAAGCTTTTCACTGTTTTAGGAATGAAAAAATAGACTTAATTCTGTAATCACTCTTCCAGACCTACTCTTTATGCTGTATTTAGAGGAGACTACCAGCAAAATGTCTGATTCTGAAAGCGCTTGAGCATTTCAGCCTCTTAATTTCTGTGACTAATGGAACTCAAAGATTGTTTGTTTGCCTCAGTGTTTACAGGCTCATATCTATACAGACTGAGGTCATCAGGGCTGTTCTGGGCCTCATCTACTTTAGCTGAGTTATGATTGGTCCTGGAGTGCTAGCAATGAGTGAAATAATAGTAGTGCTTCACTAGTTTTTGCTTTGGAGACTGGAAATTATTTTTCTCTTGCAAGTGGCAATTTCTTCCATTGGCTGTAAGGCGGGAATAAAGGCCCATATTTGGAAAATCAAGGAGTCGAGCAATGCCCTGGCAGCAATCAGCTTCTGCTCAGGTCCCTGTGCATCCAGCAAGCACCCTCAGCATAACCAGGATGAGCTGAGGTGACAGGTCAGATGTTACCCTGTTGGTTCTTTATTGTGTGCTACTGTCATTAAGGAACTGAGCTTGTTGACAGCTGGAACGGCCTCCCTTACTGGCTTTAATTTTGAGATAATGGCTCCATGTTCAGGGTGGTGCCCCCAAAATATGTCTGATTTCAATAGAACTGTCCTGCCTTTATGAAGTTGAAATCCAGGCTCTCAGGGAAGTCTGCTCCAAAAGGAACAAAATTTATCTTTGTTAGGTAATTAGGCTATGGAGCATAGAATTGAATAGATCATTACCATAAATAAAGAATTGATATTAATGAGGAATGGATATTATGGCAAAAAAAGATAAATGGAGAATAATATTGTAACAGAATTATATACTGAAAGCAGTGTTGAAGCTCCAGGGTATTTGCCTCATCAGTACAATGCATCTAAATAATTGCTAACCTCACATACACCTGTGGAACAATTAAAAAAAATTGTGACAAAATACTTTTATAAACAAAATATAACCTAGGCCTGATAAATTCCATCCGTTTGTTAAATTGAGACTTATGGTTAACATCAGGCTTTAGTATATTTTAGGACGAGGAAAAAGTCCTTCAGTACAAAACCTCCAAGAAAGGTTTATTCTTAAAAAAGAAAAAAAAATAACCGCTCCAATACTCTTCTATTCAAAGTTCTCTTGAAATAAATGAGCTTTCCCCTTGCCTTCCCTTTTCGTTTCCACAAGGGTCTGCTGAAGACATTCTTTGCTGTCTACATCTAGGATTAAGAAAATGACCTGGGAAGCAGTGGCGCAGAAGACTCTCTCATGGGGAAAAGTGCTAGAAGAATCTCTAAAGAGTTTTGAGACTTAAATATATATGCCACGATGTATCAGCCAGTTTTGTCAAGATCTGAATGACTGATCCCAGCTCTAGACCTAAGGGAATGTTTTCAGTATGTCTTTTCTGCCTGAAGCCCCAGGCAAATCACTGATGATTAGAGGTATCTGTTTCACAGCTTCCACACTTGTGAGTGCTGAGATTTCTGCTTGACCAGTAGGTCTCACAAGTCTTGTGGATATAGGAACGCAGAAAGTAGAGACTTATGGCAAAAGTAATTAACTGGCCAGTAAAAAGGAGAAACCGTTGGTTCTACTCAGAGCTGTGATAAAAGGCTTCCATGCCTGGCAAAGTACAGAAACTGGTGTGACAAGACATTTCACAGAGTTACTACTAACCAGAGCACCAGCTGAGGAGTCAGGAGATCAAGGCCCTTAGTTAAATTCTATCAGTGATCCTGGGCAAGTCATCTCACCTTCATATGCTTCAGTCTTTAATCTATAACATGAAGAAGAGCAGTTGACGTCATCTACCTGGACTTGTGCAAAGCATTCGACGCTGTCCCGCACAACATCCTTGTCTCTAAATTGGAGGGACATCAATTTGATAGATGGACCACTCAGTGGATAAAGAACGGGCTCGATGGCTGCACGCAAAGAGTTGTGGTAAATGGCTCGATGTCCTGTTGGAAAGCAGTAACGAGTGGTGTCCCTCAGGGATCGGTTTTGGGACCGGTCCTGTTCAACATCTTCGTCGGCAACATGGACAGTGGAATTGAGTATGCCCTCAGCAAGTTTGCCGACGACACCAAGCTGTGTGGTTCGGTTGATACGCTGGAGGGAAGGGATGCCATCCAGAGGGACCTTGACACGCTTGTGAGGTGGGCCAATGCCAACCTTATGAAGTTTAACCAAGCCAAGCATAAGGTCCTACACCTGGGTTGGGGCAATCCCAGGCACTGCTACAGGTTGGGCGGAGAAGAGATTCAGAGCAGCCCTGTGGAGACGGACTTAGGGGTGTTGGTTGATGAGAAGCTTAACATGAGCCGGCAGTGTGCGCTTGCAGCCCAGAAAGCCAACCGTATCCTGGGCTGCATCAAAAGAAGCATGACCAGCAGGTCAAAGGAAGTGATCCTGCCCCTCTACTCTGCTCTCGTGAGACCTCACTTGGAGTACTGTGTACAGTTCTGGTGTCCTCAACATAAGAAGGACATGGAGCTGTTGGAGCGAGTCCAGAGGAGGGCCACGAGGATGATAAGCGGTCTGGAGCACCTCCCATGTGAAGACAGGCTGAGAAAGTTGGGGCTGTTCAGCCTGGAGCAGAGAAGGCTGCATGGAGACCTCATAGCAGCCTTCCAGTATCTGAAGGGGGTCTATAAGGATGCTGGGGAAGGACTCTTCCTTAGGGACTGTAGTGGTACCACAAGGGGTAATGGCTTCAAACTTAAACAGGGGAAGTTTAGATTAGATATAAGGAAGAAGTTCTTTACAGTGAGGGTGGTGAAGCACTGGAATGGGTTGCCCAAGGAAGTTGTGGATGCTCCATCCCTGGCAGTGTTCAAGGCCAGGTTGGACAGAGCCTTGGGCCACACGGTTTAGTGCGAGGTGTCCATGCCCATGGCAGGGGGATTGGAACTAGATGATCTTAAGGTCCTTTCCAACCCTTACTATTCTATGATTCTATGATTCTAAGAATATCAAATGCTTTTAAAACTGTTTTGGAATTGAGTGGTAAAAAGTAACTGGCTATTAGAATCAGGAGACAGGAAGATCTATGAAGTGGTCTAATGTATATAAATATCTTGCAACCCAAGAAATAGTCTTCATGATTAAAGTACAGACTAATCATTGTTTATGTTTTCCCACCCTGTGATGATCATTCAGATATTAAATATCAGACACACAACTGAATGTATAGGCACTGATTTTTTTTGTCAAAATAATTCCCTTTTTCGTATTACTTTCCAAGACTAATATTTATTATTGTTTGCTTTGCTACTAAATGTAGAGAAAAGAGGCACTCATATTCAATTCTGTATACAGAGTCAATAAGAATTGTGTGTGCGCAACAGGGGGATCAGACTATTGTAACTGTCTTGATTGTAGTTTTTGATGCAGATATTAAAAATCAAAAAATATCATAAGCACACTGTACTTCCCATTGAGGTATTCCTCATGGCAAGATTAACCTGTCTAAAAACAGATGTCTGTTTGAGATACCATCTGAGGTGTCCAGGATAGCTCTAAGAGCCAGCAGATACGAATCGTGATGCCCAGACACTAACACCCTCTGGGAGCAACAGCTGGAAACTGGGCAGTGTAAACTGCTTGCACATATGAGCCTTAAAACCAAGATATTTTGAACTTTGAAAGTATTTCTAGGAAGGACAACAAATACAATTCAAATGTAATGCTTCAAGTGGGAAAGCTGCTTCCAATCCTTCAATGATTCTTGTCATATATTTCTCCTGTAAGACAGAAGCACACATCAATTAACTATCCCTGAGATACGGATCCAAATCAAGGTCTCACAAAATGTGTTGTTAACAACACATGCTGGTGGTGTGTTTCCATTGCATCAATTGTTTTAATGATAAATAACCCTCACAAAATTGAATGGTTTGTTGACAGACAAAAGCACAATCTAACAACGGACTATTTAGACTTGCAAATGACAGAACACTTAATTATTCCAAAATAACATTTCTCCGTTAGGCTATGATCATTAAATCCATCATCTTTCAGTTTATATGCATGAAACATTTATCATGTCTTCTACAAACAGGAGTCAGTCATCTAAATATAGATTTTTGGACCATCCATTTCATCATGGCATTTCATCGAAAGCCCAGGATTTCATTTATTTTCAGTTACAGAGATAAAGTGTTTGTAAACGATGTGATAAGACCATAAAGAAAAGTGAAGTGAAATTCAGCTCCATACAAAGATGATAAATACAATACCTACTTTGAACACTGGGATTATTGTGAAAGAAAAATGAGATATTGGAAGTCAGCAGCTATGTTTAAGATAAGAACTTTTTTCTCCTGTGGATTTTTCATTAAAGTCAGGGGCCAGTAAAGAATTATCTGAATGATTCCATTTTTTAAAATGGCCATTACAGATATCAAACTAAGAAAACCCAAACAGAAAACAACTGGAATTAAAAGGAAGAAAATTCTGTGATACTGTACCTCTTGTGTTGTAGAATTACTAAAGGGCTGATTTTCAGTTACTGAAAAAAGCCTCAAAATATTTCTATTGCATTAAAATGTGCTATGGTGAGAAACGTGTGATTTTCAAAAACTTATTCAAGACAACCAAACCAGAATCCTCTTCTTCAAACAATATCTAATCTGTGTGTTTCTGTGTGCTTCCAGCAGAAGCCTAAGCTTTCAGTTCAAAACTTTATTTGGGCAGTCTTCTCACACACATTTGGGACATTCATAAGAGCATTTTACCTGTACCTCCTGGCATTTTGGCTTCACCTTTGCGAGAGTCCACTTTGGCAGGAATTATTTCTTCCATTGCCCCCACCCCTTCACTCTCTTTTTCTATTTGGCAGAGTGGCAGCTTCTCTCCAAATCACTGCACCCAAGCCTACTATTTGAATGATTGTTTTCACTTTTGTAATGCAATCTAAATCATAACTATCATAATGAGAATGTGCTTGTGTAATTCCTATGGGACTTATTTTGCACAGACTGCAGAGTGGAGAGCATTATTTTATTTGCCAAGGTAACAAAATTATTTCTTTTCTGTGCTTTTTCTTACTGCAACTATTTAGCAGATGAACTTTTTTTCCCATTTCTATGTGCTGGTTGTTGGGGGCTTTTTGGGTTTTTTTTTTTTTTTTTTTTTGTTTTTTTTTTTTTTTTTGTTTGCTTTTTGTTTTTTTGTTTTTTATGAACAGGATCTAAAGAAGAGAACTAAATAAATAATGGATGTACAGAATGTTCTTGGCTTCTGTATACACCTACAGGTGTCCTTTCATCATATTCATTTGGCTGGTGAAGTGGGAAAGTGCTTTCAACCTGAAGGTTAGCTTGCATAACAAAAGAAATTCAAAATGTGGCACAGAAAAGGAAGAAAACATTATGTTTTGTATATACTGTATATCATCTCTCTAGATGGCTCTTTTTTTTTTTGGGAGGGGGAGCACATCTAGAGATTAAACACATATATCTATCATACCAAAAGCTATATGAGGAGAATATTAGGGTTACGGAATGGTTGAGTTTGGAAGAGACTTCTGGAGGCCATCCTGTCCAACCCTCTTAATAAAGACAAGGATTTAAAAGTGAGGAAATACTAGATTTCAAGTAGTCTATGTAACCTTAATTTGTCTTTCCCCTGAGAATGCATTTCAATGGAGCTTTGATTACATATGTTAAACTTATTTTTTTCCATTTGACCCTCCTATTATTTAATGTACTGGATTCAGAGAACTCACAGAAAAGAAATCAGATGTTGATGTTTTTTTAAGCTGATAAAATTCCCTTTGTGATGTCTCTAAGCCTTTTGGTTTTAATACACACTACTCGAACCTTTATCACTGACAAAATACTTACACTTCCTCCTGTGTGTTTATATCACAATCAGAGGGTGAAAGCCCATTGAGATATTTCGGCTTCTAGTTTTTATTTTCAGTGTAGATCTCTGTCTTACTCCCTCACACTGCAATTTTTGAAAGGACAATGTTAATTCAAGGACTTCCTCACTTTTGAATCCTTCAGAAGTTAATGATCCTTCTATATGTTTATTGCTCATCTTTTTTCCTATGCAGTTCCTTAAACTTGTTTGCAAAGCACCCTGTGAGCAATATCCAACCCACCCAGAGGGTTCAGCAAAGTAGTTAGCTGCTGTAGCCATACAGACACATCAGAGCAGCCCTCAGATGTCTTTGGGTATGTCATCTTTAAGGCACTAGGCATTTGATATCTAATGGATTCATTGTGAGATGAAGTCTTGAGAATAGACTCAAGCACACTGATCCATGATGGAGGTGTTCCGTGATCATTGTTGCAAGTACTTCTGTACTCATTGCTGTAACTAAAATCATCTGCGTTGTCCTTGAGAAGAGCTGAACTCTAATACTGATAGATGGGTCTATGCCACTATCGTGCCTGATTTATGCAGTATGTCTGAATGACATTGTGAGCAGCCTTGGACTATATTTTTTTATATGTGTGTATATATATGTATATATATCTATATGTGTGGGCATTCTCCGCAGAGAAGGCAAATATACACTGTGCCCAAGATGTCATAGTTGTATGAGAAGACAGCATGCTTACTGCAAATACACTATTTGGAGAATTTATATTTTAACAGAACATCAGCGTGTGACAATTTAGTTTTTTAGGAGATTACAGCTGGATCAGATTTCCGTAGGAGTGAGAGAAGATAAGTCTTGACATCAAAGTGGTTTTCTTATGGAGTTTCAAACTTTAGCTCCAAAGCTTAGACATGCTAGAGTCTCTCAACATGATGGTTGCAAGAGTTCTTAACATGACTAAAAGGATATATTTTTACTAACACTGTTCTTGGAATTATCTAAACCATTTTTATGAAAACTTTCCAAACCCAACTCAGTTAGAGACAGACACCCACCGTGGAAAATTTAAGCTGTAACAGTCAAATTTTGCCAAACCCTTTAAGTAATTGAAAGTAAGTTCTTATAAATGTGTATTAGCCAATCTTAGCTAAAGGCATTATTTTTCTTATTATGTATACAAGTACATGAATAAGTAATACGTTTACTCCTGCCACGCATATACATACACATTATATGTGCATATGCATAACAGGGAATTAGTGTAACAGTTTTTAATGCATCTGGCAATCAGAAAGACATGGCTTTATGCAACGGTAGCTTGTACTCTTTAGGCAGAATCCTGAGGTTAAACACTAAGTTCCAAAGCCTCCAAATTTTTCACATAAATTTAGAGTTCATGAAAAGTGTCAGCCGAATGCTTGTTAAGAAGGAAGTCATTTGTTTGGGTACGGCACATGGCAGCACAGACAGCAGCAGCCTAAGCTTCCTATGTGGCTCCATCAGATGTCTCATTCCTGATCTGGAATGGACTAACCTTCATTCTCACTCAATACTTTGCTTCTCTGTTTAGTGCCAAAGGAGTATCAGTTACCGCCAGTTGTGTGTTGCTTTTTGTGACATGGACTCTTGTCCTGTAAGAATTGGGCTGAGGCCATAAAACCATCTCATTGAGCCCGTTGGAAAGTCATCTTGGTGGGAATGGCTTTCCATCATTTCCACAATTGTTGGATTTGAAACGTACCTGGATTTAACGTACTTCATTACTTGAGTCATACAGCTTACCAACTTTTCATTTGTGTTTGGAGAGGAGATGTCAGGACAGGAACTCTCTCTACTAATATTGAGAAAAAAGAATGGTAATTACAATCTTTCAATACAGCCAAGATGCCTGGTAAATCTATGCTTTTCTAGTCAGGATCTTGTTGCAAGAAAGGTTATGAAACATTATTCAGACAAAATTGCTCTAGTCAGGCAGTGTACACACATTCTTAATACTCCCTGCAACAATCTAATTTATGGGATACTGCAATGAGAAACAGGCTGCGATGCCGCTAGTGTAACAGTATCTTAGCAGCAAATAAACACAGTGCGAGAAACTCTTCCTTTTAAAAACAATGTAAAGGAAAGACATTCAATCCCTTGGGCAATTTCTTTTCAAAGCATTTGCATTCTACAATACCAGAGAGATTCTTGGTGCATCACATGGGGGATATGGACAAATGCCATCTATCAGTTAATTAGTTTTGCACATGCATTTCACAGACAACTTTTCAAACACTTTGCCCTTACCATCCCTGCTTTTTGGTTTCTGTGCATGTAATTTGTCCTAAAAATGCAGAATTGCATTTATAAATTACAGCTTTATCTAAGTAAGAATGCCATACTGATTTAAATCTAGACATTTTCTAACTGGATATAGTAACACTTTTGCAAAAAAGCTATCATAGGTATCCTAGTGCCTACGGCCTGAGCCTTTCCAAGCACAGACTTTCTGCAGCCATTCCTCTGCCTCTCTACATTCTTCCCCATGACCCATATTTCAGACCTACCCTTCTCAGCTTTCTCGCATGCATATATAGCAGCACTGGGATTTCACAAACTCTCCCTTCTAACTCTTTGCCTCGGGACCAAGAGGAACAGGAACACTGATAGGTAATTCAGAAAGGAGTGGCTCATGCTAATATAGAAAATTCTCTCTGCCAGCACAAGGACTCCACCCTGGTGTGCTGCTGTGTGCTTACCCTGTTCCTGTGCACTTTCATAGGCAATAACTGTAGGACAGCGACAACGTCAGGATGCCGTGCTAGAGAGCCTTTCATTTCAACTCTGCTCAGCTGGTTTTGCTATTCTTACTGCACTGATGATGCCGGCAGCAAATGTTGAGCCCCTTTGTAAAAACAAGCCCAATTTGTGGTTAATGCACTGCACACCATGAGCGGCTGAAATTTGGGCCCACTAATTAGCAAGGGCCTCAAATCGCAGGGCTCAAATCTGGTTCCAGACTCCTCTGGAGTTTCAAGTTATTCAGGTCTATGGTTTTGGCTCTGGCTCATCTGTCCTAAAAACAAAGTGAAGTTGACAAATGTCTCTCTTAGGCAGCTGCCCCGAAGGACTGAATATCATTACAAAAAAGACATTAAAATACAAAAGGCCTTAGTAATTTGTGTAGGGTCTAGTTTCCAGTAATGCTGTAAGAAGCCTGCCAGCATTTTGGTGAAAAGGGCCTGCAGCACAAATCTTGTTAACCAAACTGAATAAGGAACAAAACAGACTCGTTTTGGACTCCCACTGAAGTCAATGGCAGAACTCCCACTGGCCATGGTGGTGCATGATCCAGCCTTTGCAGTATGGAATATGAGCACTTTCCACTAATTACCTGGACAATTAGTCATCAAGGGCTTTTCATTCAAGAAAGTAACCCTGTTTTAGCACACCATTTATGCACCATGTTCAAAAGTTTAATATGATCTCAAACACAAATAGATTTAAAGCTGCTATTTTTCCTGAACATGAACCTCAATGAATAGCATTAAAAAGTATAATGAATTTAAAGCATAGTAGAACTCAGGACCTGATCATCCTAATAAAAGCCTAACCATGTATTCCAAAATAAAAATTACAGAATACTTTCTGTGAAACACCAGGACTTCATAAGGACAGGGGGAAGCAAGTTTTACTTCTCTCTCATAAGACAGTATCTACCTTGCATGTAGTGATTACTTACTGCTGGATTCGCTAAGATACTTAGGAACTTACGCTGGAATCTTTCTAGCATCAGTGAACCTGTGTGTAATAAGAGCACCCATGCAGAGGGTGAGAGAAATGTACCTGGTGTGCTCTAAATTCGTGACCTAGCTTTCTGTTAGAAAGATGCTAAGGCAACCTTAATGTTGATTTCATTGCTGACCAAAGGCTGCAGGTAAGCGCCAATTCACTGCTGTCATGAGAGTGCACCATGAGCTATAGACAAAGCTGGAGCAAACTCATTTTTTTCCAGTCTTCTCATAGATCATGCTGATTGAAAAAAAGTCATAGTTTATATTGAAATTTTTACATTCATTAATTAATTAACAGAACATCCCATACTGGATTTGGAGTTATTTTCATTTAAAAAATGTAATTTATGTTATGTTGATGATTAATTTTTATTTATTTTGCCTTTTTTCAGTTCAGTGATGTTGTAAAAGCTTTTAATTCTCTCCTGTCTTCTTCCATTGCCAACACAGCTCAGTACAACCCAGATTTCTTCGCAAACATTGCTACACATGCCAGTATTCTGTCTAATTTTAACTAAACATTCGATAATGTTAAGCTATTTTAGTACCTTGGGCCCACATTCTCAAAGGTATTTAAGCACAGAACTCCTGCGAGGATCTTGGCTTTGTTGCTTTCTAAAAATGTTAGAATTCCCACACGTGCTAACATGGCAATGGTAAATGAACAACTAATAATGCTGCTATATTTACATAAACTATTATAAATTACATTCTTTTACTGTAGAACATGATTATTAATCATCCCATTCAGTTCTGTGCTATATGCAACTAAATAAGGAACACAGTGGACTCTTTGTAATTACTTAGCCTAACTTCAGTTTTAAAGCCAAACACGTTGGACTTTATGCTCATTTTGGGTTTATTAAACAGGCTCCTCTATTATATGAAAGAAAAGAGGAGAAAATGTTTCTGTAAGATTTTTGACATTTATTAACCCTTCTGAAATCTTTCTCGTACACTAGTCAATAAAATGCGCAGTATGTACATATGGGTATAGTAATTAGCACATATGTCAGAGTAACAAATGAACTCTTTCTGTCAACACAAAAAAGGCTTGGAGAAGGGTAAATCAAGATTATTCTCTACTCATGTGGAATCTAAATAATTCAAAAATAAGCTGCTGTCCTTAAATGCTACAAATTATTAAAAGCACTGAAATATTCAGGTTTATCATCTTGATTGTTTGTGCACTAAATTATTACCACCCCAAGTCCTCAAACTGATGACCCAGCTCTCTCCTTCTACTGCCTGCTCCCCAAATTTGTTGCACTGCCTAATTTTCACTTGCTTAATTAACAGTGGCACTAAATTTAGAATTGTCACAGCCTGAAAGGACAATTTACGATCTATGCATTCCTGTATTAGCACTAATGGAAATAGTGCTTGGGGAAATATTAATCTAAATTTGAACATTAGTTTAGGATCTTATTTTTCTCTATCCTGGCTGGTATATTTGCTAGCAGATGGTGTGCCTGTACAGATAATAGACTTCAGATAACAGACTTTTAGCCACAGGAACTCTAGAACATTGGTTTGCATACAGAAATATCATGCTTTGACTGGGTTAGTCAGAGGTATTTACAGCATTGCCTGCCAGGGGAATGCAGAAAGTCACACTGTCCTAGAAATAAAGGCCGAGGCTTTCGGTATAACACTTACTGGAGGGGTACAATACAGTTTCATAAGCAGTTTTAACAGTTAAAGCAGAGAAACCTGTACCTCTCCTGCTCTTGGGCTAGCTGGGATGGAAGCAAGAGAGTGCAATCCCTTTGCTTAACACTGCAAGCTCCCAGCTGCAGGAGGTGAGAGACGCTGCTTCTGTGTTCCTCCCACACTGCCTGCCTGAACACTGCTTTTGTGTAGTCTGGCCCATAAAACCCATTTCTTGAGAATCTGGCCCTGCATCTTGAACTGTCTTGAGAGAATCAAGCCTTCTAAGGTTCAGCATCTAATAAATTCTGCCCTTAGGCAAGGAAGTGTATGGCCATTTCATCTTTTCTGCAGCTGCCCAGTGAACGCATGCAGAGCAGCGCAAGGAGGGACAATCCTCCTTCCTCAAGAGGTAAATGATACAGAGAGAAGAGTATTCATGCTTTTAATATACTGGAGATAATGAGGAGCTGGAAGATGTCTGTAGGCCTAAGAAGAAAGGGCCATGCAAATAGTAGGGGAGATGTGGGTGAGTGAGAGTGCTGGAAAGTAAGAGTCATATAAGTGCCTTGAAAAAAAGGAAAAGAGTGTGCAGAGAGCAGAATGTGATGGAGAGGTAAAATCCTGAAAGCAGACTTAGAAATAGTGACATTTCCGAGGAACCAATAGGAGAAGCAGTAAGCAGAAGACTAAAAGTGAGGTGGACTGAGAAAGGCTGTGCACAATTCAGAGAGAAGCTGCTAAGGGAGGTACAAAGAGGTTCCAGACAGGGAAATTCAGGGACAGGCTTGGATTATAACCTGGGGGCCTCTTGTAAGGCAGAGAAGACACAAATCTGTTTTTTCTCATGATTTATTATTTTTTTTTGTTGTTTCCTCTGACACAAGATTAGTTTCATAAGACATAACTCTGAGGATTTCGTACCTTTCCATGAAAAGCATGCCAAAGTGAAAGAAAAAGCTTTCAGAAAGCGTACAAAGTGTCCTGTTTTCCTCCTATTCATTCAAATGTTCTCCCAGGAAACATTTTTCCTCTTAGATTAAAAGCTATGTTTTCAGTCTTGTCAAAAAGATAGAAAAGCATTTAAGCTGTTAGTCTGTTTAGTTTCTAATGGACAACAGTTGTCGTAGACTACATATTGGCTGTGGCTGGCAAGTCCACTCAAAACAAATAAAAAAGAGGTGTGTTAGATACCTCCAAAGTGTATTCAACTTACTCTTCCAAAGAGTGATGTTTTGAGATCTATGTGGAGATCACTACCACAGCATTTCACATAGAGGTTACTTGGACTGCAACACCCAAGTAGATAAAAATAGTCTTCATTAATACAAATTCAGAGAAGTAATAAAAATCCATTTCCCATTACAGTAAGAAATCCCACAAATAGTCTTCTATCACTGGACTGCTCCTTTTTAATGCATTTTTGGGCATTACTTATTATGCATGGAAAGCATGTTCATGCTAAAAAAACCGCATTATCATCTGCTTCAATGTCTGTGGTCAAATGTATTTAAAACAACAGCCACTCTCTTTTCTGCCCTGAAAGGTAACCTTAGGCATTAACTATTTCAGATAATTTTGCCTTAAGAAAAAGCAATGTTCACTGAATACTTTTGGCTAAACCTTTGAAAGCCTCCCATTCCGAGGATGGCACTGTTTCTCATCTCACTGTGCCTGAGATAATACAACTTCATACTCATTTGGTTTTCTCTGTCTGACAAAGAGGCTTTGATATTTCTTATGACTTTCTGATTCTGCATTTCAATCATCTAGCTGAATAGCCAGAAGTTTGAAAGATTCCAACTATTACTCACCATGACCAATTTTTTTAAGAAAGAGCTTTATGCCACATATGAGTGACTCCTTATCTGCAGTTTGCAGAGGGAAAAAAAAAGTACAGGGACATAAACATAGTGATCTATTAAATTATGGATAAAGAATGCACTATTTTATGGGTAATTATAAAAATAATGAGCAAAGCATCAAAGAAACTTTGTTTTTGAATTCTAATGAAGGAGACAAATTATTTCCTCCAGTTTTCCTCTATCACAATACACACAGAAAGAGGGACAAGTTCTGAGGACAAAGGAAACAAACCCATAAGTGCATGTTTTTTCAAGAATTTCTCCATGAACTTATCCAGGAGTAGCTAGAAATTTTGCACTGTTTTTTTCTTTTATTATTTCACTGGAAATGAATTTCTGCTTGCAAAGATGTCTCCATGGGTCCATATCAGTTTATTTTATAATTTCCTTTATAGTAGTTACTATATCTCTTCTAAGTTTATGGATGGAAAAGGCAGATAGTAGAAGTCCATACAAACAGTATCTGGAAGTATGGTGATCCTCATCCAAATGGATATCTCATGTGCATTAGTCCTACACCAATATTTTCACACTGTCTGCAGATACTGACTGGAGATGCAGTGGCTCAAACTTGATACATGCAGGACTGAAATAATGCTGGCTGGAAAGGGCAGATGATTTGGATAAGGAGCCTAAACAAAGTGTGTGCCTCAGCTCATTAAATGACTGAGTTTCTCTTACACATTAGTCCCAGGTACTTTGGATGGTCAGTGGAAGAGAAAACCCTCCACTCTTCTATCTCTTCTTGCTCCAGGTGGGAATCAGTAGCTTCTCCCCAGCTTAAAACTTGTTTGTGGCTCTGCATGTAATCAGTGTCTCTATGGGTTGTTAGTGAAATTTTTTGCATCTGGGACAGCACATGAAAACACTTCAGAGAGTAGTTTATTCACTTTCTTGCTGCCAGAGGTTACAAAGAGCACATTGCTGCAGCCTCAGCACTGCTCAGTGTTTACCTCTCTTGGCCCTGATCCCTGAAGCTGCTGACAACTCTGGTCACTGCTTTCGCAGAAACTGTCTGCCTGTCCATAGCCCATAACCTCCCTAGGGATCCTGTAGCATTGCAGATGTTATCCAAGGAACGTCTGGCAAGTTATCATACAGGGTTTTCTTAATGCATATGCTGCCTGGTTTAGATAGTAATAACTGATCTTGTAGTATTGCTTTCTTCCTTGACTGGGCAGCCTACGAGCTGTGGACAATCAAGCACCACAGCCATTTACACATCTGACCTGAAGTTTGGCCTCTGTGAACACTCAGCAAGCTTGGTCCCTAAAACAATTATGGAAAGTGAAAGGATACAGCACACCTGAAGGGAGCCTATTTTTTTTTATTGTTTTGGCAGTGCTACCTCCAGTCTCAGTGCTTTCTGCATAAAAGAGATCCAAGAAGTGAGGTTTTTCCCTTACAGCACAGGCAACCAGGTGGTTTTCCCAAGGCTCAGTGTCAGTTGTGAAAGCGGCTGGCAGTGAACACCAGTCTGATGGGGATAAGGGGCAGATGATTTCAGCCAATCTAACTGGCATGCTAACGTGGTTGCCAGAGAACTGAGAGCTTTGGTAAATCCATTGCTCATATGGCAAAATATGCTGCTGAAAGACCCCAGCAATATTTAGAGTAGGAAGTTTATTTTTTCCCAAAATTGCTTTTGTTTTCTTATTCCATTATTCTTATAATTTTTCTTGTGTTTCCTTTCAACATGATTGTTTTTCAAATCCTAAACAAAAGAATAAGACAAATTATTCTGCAGCAGTATGTGAGTTGGCATAGAGTAACAGAAGGAGCCATTATGTGTCAGACAACTACTTATTTAAGGACTTTTGAAACCATTGATAATTGACTTAGTAGAATAAAACAGCTTCTCTGGAAGTGATAGAGTCTATTGTTTAAGTACTTACCACATTTTCTGCAAGTCATTTAAAAAAATGTTATTGACCCTGGTTAAACTGTTACAGACATAAAAGAATGGTGAAAGTGTGTGGTGCAATGGTGGTATTTAATACAGTTTTATTAAACTGACTACATAAATACAGATTTGAAGACTAAGGTGGGGTGGGGTAGGGGAGTTGGTCACAAATCGAAACCCCAGTGACAAACACTGTCAGTAACAGAGGCAGCTGGAGACTGGAAGGAACAGATTATAATATGCAAGGCACTCGGCTGTGTCAGCCTGACAGCCTCTATGTCTGCTCCACAGGACTCCTGTGAAGGTTGCCATGGGCTCAGATCCATGTGTCCCTGATGCATATTCAATACCAGACCCCATCTCACTCTCCAGAACAGAGTAAGTTGTGCAGACATACAAGACTGACACATGCACACAAGCAGCCACATCAGCTGGAGCAGGGAACTAGATGCCTACTGATACCCAGGGACCCAAGGAACTGAGTCTCCTAGGTCCCAGGGAAGCATGGAAATCCTGAGATGGCATTTGTAAATCTAAATCTTAAAATCTGGGCACCTTGTCAAACTGTGCTAACAGTCTGATCGCAGTGGTTGCTGTTCATGGAGACAGATGTGGGCTTGCTTTAATACAGCTACAGCATGGCTGTTGCACTAAGGAGCTCAGAGGATCCTCATTTCTAGTTCTATGGTTAGGACACCCTTCTGGGAGGTGAGAAATAGGAGCCTGGATAATCTTTGTCTGAGAAAGGCACTGAACAGAGCCTCCCACAGCCTATGCTCCAGTCTCGAATAATTCAGATGCAAAAAGTAGCATCTCTAGAGGGAACTGCCTGTGGTTTGTATTAGAGCGAAAGAGAGAATCACTTCCAGTGAGAATCTATTGCTTTGCCTCCTTGGCAAGGGGAATGCAGACAAGAACTTGCTGGCATATCGTTTTCCAGGTTTTCTCAGGCAGGATGAAGTACGTAAGCCCAGCAGGTCCTGGCGAGCAGCTGATCTGTGTGGTTTATGCCCATGTGCTCCCGCAGCTAGTCTGTGCATTTGCAAGAGGTGCAGTGTGGATTGGCCATTCTTACTATGCGTGTGCTGCCTTCTTGATCTCCATAAGTGCTGTGGATGCAGCCAGGATTTCCATATCGCTCTGTTGCTGCTCTGACTCTGTTGCTGGACATTAGGAAATCTTGTTTCTAATCTGATTGTGTGCATTGTCGTCAAATTCCACTTGAGCAAAATTTCCAGCTGGAAAGAAAGGATATATGTGGGTTTGATCAGTTTCTGTATCTGCCAAAATGTAGATAAGAAACCCTCAAAAACCACTAACAACATTTTTGACAAACAGTAACTTTTTCCTTGCAAAACCTTTGTGACTCTTGAAACAGTGAAATATTTTAGAAAGATAACTTAGCCACACACTGTGGCAGTTTAAAGATCCAGCGCTAATATAGGCATCTTCTTACCTGAAGTATGAACATGTTCATGGAGATGCACGTGCTTGTTGAGGATTCCATCAGTTACCACTAAGGAAAACAGAGACCCATCTATCTTTTTCAAATTCTTAGCATGGCATTGGATATAGAAATAAAGAATTTACCGTTACCGTGCTTATGCAAATCTGACTCACTTTGCTGGTTTCAGTGGAACTACTCCAGTTCTACACTGACAGAGGAAGAGAATTTGCCTTACTTAGATTTCTACCTACACAAAACAAAATAAATGCCAGTCTCAAGCTCTGGATGCCCTTGACTGTGTTTAAAGAACATTAAATAAAACTGACTGGCTCCAGCAATTATCTCCAGATCATGATACCTTGGTTGCGACATAAATACAACAAGAATTTAATTACTCCCACCAACACAATCAGTAACTTTGTTGCTTGCTAAAAGTGAAACAGCTCTCCTCTGCATGACAATGTCAATGTTATGGGTTAAGCCTTGGATTCTTGATGTAATGAAAGCAATATTTATGGAAGGGGCCATTTATCAGCTAAAGACAATAAAGGCCATGACTAAATTCATAGGCTATCTGAGACAGAGAAAACAGTACTGTTACTATGAGCATCTTGACAGCACTGTACAGGTATATTGTGCTCACACTCTCCAGATATATTTTACCTACATGGAAGAAAATATACATCTATATCTTAAAATTGGATGTGAAACAAAGGAAAGGGGTATTAAGAACATGAAGCTTGAAGACAAAGTGCATTTTTTGACTGTATTTACCCATGAGGAAATCTGTGGAAAGGGATAAGAAAGATGATTCCACTGGGAAAGCAGACTACATCCCTATTTTTGGGTAACAGTCTGAGCAATCCATCCAAAATCTTGCAGAAACAGACTTATCTGACAGAGATATATATGTTATAGCAAGTACCAATCACTGACCATGAAAAATAACCAACCTTCTTCCAAGCAACTCCAGGATTCCCTTAGGATGACAATACTTCCACCTCTGTTAAGGGATCGTCAAATGTGTAAAGCAGTGGGTTATGAGAGTACTATATTACATTATCCATCTGTATTACATTTCTATCTCAAAGGTCATAAGCCATCAGTGCACATTCCTTTGGACCTATTGTTTGCAGACTAAGCTCCAGACAGAATCTGTTTTGTGGGCATCTTTCCAGAAACATCTTTGGATGCTGGAGAGGGATTCTTCATCAGGGACTGTAGCAATAGGATAAGGGGCAATGGGTTCAAACTTAAACAGGGGAAGTTCAGGCTAGATATAAAGAAGTAGTTCATTACTATGAGGGTGGTGAGGCACTGGAAGAGGTTTCCCAAAGAAGTGGTAAATGCTCCATCCCTGGAAGCGTTCAAGACCAGGTTGGACAGGGCCTTGAGCAACCTGGTCTAATGTGAGGCATCCCTGCCCTTGACAGGGGGCTTGGAACTAGGTGATCTTAAGGTTGTTTCCAACCCAAACCATTCTATGATTCTATGATTCTATGAAACTGGCCTTTCGCTGTAGGAGGAAGAAAACTATGTTCAGAAGAGCCATTTACATGCAGCTCTTAGGGCATGGTCCTACCAGCTCTCACTACGGGTTGTTGTAATGAGCTTTGCTTTTCTGAGATGCTCTTTTAAATTCTTGCTATTCTTGTGGTTACTCAGGAATGTCAATATGTTCTCACGCTGAAATTGCAACAGCTATGTAAGTGCTGTTTCAAATAAAGAAGTGAGAATGAACCACGAGGAAGACAGTAACAGAAAGAAAAAAGTAAAGAGATAATTATAACAAAATTAAAAAGACAATTTCTTTTCATACCTTTTCTTTTTGTTTGTTTAGTTTTGTCTTTGTTTGTTTTTTGCATTTTCCTAGGTAGGAATGGTCACTTAAGGAAAACTTAGTATAGAATTAGTGAATAGTATTGAAAAATCCATCAACCTCTAGTAACATACCAGGCACATTTTAGTCCATTTTAAGCCATGAATGATTTGATATGTAATGGAATAATAAACATTCCTTATGGAATCAGCCTCAGATTAGCCAGAATTCATTTGTAAATAAAATATTCAGTGGAAGAACATTGCATAAGGTTTGTAGGTAGCATAACTTTCTCTCTGTCTTGTCTTCTTTCGTCATTAAATACAACTTCACCTAGTATTTTCAATTAAATCTTAATGACAAGTATTGGGGTTTACAGTTTATTTTCAGGACAAATGTATGTAAATGTATTTAAATGTGTATGTAAATTAAACTCAACCGTCAGGCTGTCAGAGTTGCAAATGTTGTATTTTGCAGCACAAAAGGCTAAGCACCTCTGGCCAGAGAGTGAATTTTTATAGATGTGTATTGGGGGGATACTAGTATTATCTTAAGTGGTGGCACTCTAATGTTGCTCCTGACTACTTCTTAGTATTAATTAGGGAGGGACAAATTAGTTTGGAAAAGTCACAAGCATAAATTCAAGTAGAAATTTTAACCTCCATTTTCTGTAACTGCCCTGGTAAGAATAATTTTTGACTTTACCTCCCACAATTGACTTATCCACCACCCCATACATTTCTCTCGATATTTGACCCTTCTGTTGAAGGGCCTTAGCCCGAAAGGCAATCAGCTCTTGGCTGCTTGCTGGTGTCCAATGTCACATGCACTAAGTGATCTAGGGCAAAAAATATACAGGTTCAGTGTTATCACGCAGACTTTGCAACATCTGTTACTCTCATGCAGACAGTTTGGTGGAACAAAAATAAGCAGCTCAATGGGGTTTGCTGGAAGGAGTGTACGGTTAAGTGTAAAAGTCTCAGAAAAGGGTAGGACAGGCCTGGAAGAACCTACATGAGTCAGCCAAAATGCTTATTAAATTTAGAATTCCACTAATAGACACAGCTAGTTGCAAGGTCAAAGGCAAAGTCAAAGATGTGACAAAAGGACATAGATTAGTGCTTAGAGGTGGAGTAAAGGATCTCTGTGGGACAAGGGCAACCTCCCTTGAGAAAGATGTATGACAGAAGAGACTAAGTAGTAGAAAAACCAGGAAAAAACTGGGACAGTCTCAGGTAATGTTATGGTTCCTGCAAAACAAGATTTCTCAACCGTTTGAAGTTTTTACCCTTAAAAATGATGTGAATAATAACCATAATAATCTGAAATGGAAAAAATTCTCTCAGTAGGTGCTAATTAAAAAGCCATATATTATTTGCTGCCTTCTAAATATTGCCAAAGATATAGGGTATCTATTAAACAGAGAATACACTATATCTGTTAGTTATATTAATTCTGCAGTTTTATCACATGTGAGCTATCAGGCTATAAATTATACAGAAAGCTATAAAACCCTGATTATTGAAGTAGGCTTACATGAATAGGAAAACTGGGAATGAGTAAGGTCCCACTCTCTTACAGCTGACAACCACGTGACATTAGAAGCGACTTGACCCTTAAGTTCCAGCTCAGAGATTTGAGTTTTGTTGGTGAGATTTTAA
This sequence comes from Strigops habroptila, assembly GCF_004027225.2. Classification (NCBI taxonomy): domain Eukaryota; kingdom Metazoa; phylum Chordata; class Aves; order Psittaciformes; family Psittacidae; genus Strigops; species Strigops habroptila. The sequence goes on along the minus strand of NC_044277.2, from coordinate 112,022,256 downwards.
AGCCACATACTATTAATTAGAACCATAGAATGGTTTGGGTTGAAAGGGACTTCAGCGATCATCGAGTTCCAACCTCCCTGCCATGGGGGTTCATTTCCACAATTCATTTCCATAAATGTATTAACGCCTTGTTTAAACATACTCCATTCATATTTGAAGACATAAAAAATAAACTTGCTGCTGGTGTGTTCTCTGCTCAGGTAAAAACGCTAAAGGATCTCCTTTCTTTTGGAGAAATTATATATATTCAAACTCCACATGTGAGAGAGAAAGTGTTCTCCTCTATCTCCTAAATTTCTGAGTAATCTGGAAGTTTTGAAAAAAGGTAACTTAAGAAAATGTTTAAAGAAAAAATAATTTAAAAATTAAAGAGAAAGCTAGAGTAAAGGAAAGTACAAGTATATGGCTAAATTCTGGAACGTATCTCGAAAAAAACCTAAAAATGATGGCTAGAAAGGACCATAATCCTTGACAATTTAAAATCAAAATCAGAAAGAAAGGTGCTAAAAAATTTGGAGAAACTAATCTTTAGTGACAGAGATGCTGCTTCTTATTCAAACCTATCAGAAAAGAAAGCTAGTCTAGTTCCAAGATACGGCTAAGAAAAAACAGGAATGTTTGATAATACATAGCAATTTCAGAAAGGCTCACTGAATCATTCCCATATCACAGTCATTCTTTAAATGGAATGTACCTGAGGAAGTGTTTCAGACTGATACAACAATAAAAGAGTTTTAAAATAAGTTAATATGTTTAAGAATAACAAATCACTAAAACTTAGCAGCATTGTCTGCTAAGTAAAAGAGGTAAATATCATAGAATCACAGAATCATAGAATAGTTAGGGTTGGAAAGGACCTTAAGATCATCTAGTTCCAATCCCCCTGCCATGGGCAGGGACACCTCGCACTAGACCATGTCGCCCAAGGCTCTGTCCAACCCGGCCTTGAACACTGCCAGGGATGGAGCATCCACAACTTCCTTGGGCAACCCATTCCAGTGCTTCACCACCCTCACTGTAAAGAACTTCTTCCTTATATCTAATCTAAACTTCCCCTGTTTAAGTTTGAAGCCATTACCCCTTGTGGTACCACTACAGTCCCTAAGGAAGAGTCCTTCCCCAGCATCCTTATAGACCCCCTTCAGATACTGGAAGGCTGCTATGAGGTCTCCATGCAGCCTTCTCTGCTCCAGGCTGAACAGCCCCAACTTTCTCAGCCTGTCTTCACATGGGAGGTGCTCCAGACCGCTTATCATCCTCGTGGCCCTCCTCTGGACTCGCTCCAACAGCTCCATGTCCTTCTTATGTTGAGGACACCAGAACTGTACACAGTACTCCAAGTGAGGTCTCACGAGAGCAGAGTAGAGGGGCAGGATCACTTCCTTTGACCTGCTGGTCATGCTTCTTTTGATGCAGCCCAGGATACGGTTGGCTTTCTGGGCTGCAAGCGCACACTGCCGGCTCATGTTAAGCTTCTCATCAACCAACACCCCTAAGTCCGTCTCCACAGGGCTGCTCTGAATCTCTTCTCCGCCCAACCTGTAGCAGTGCCTGGGATTGCCCCAACCCAGGTGTAGGACCTTATGCTTGGCTTGGTTAAACTTCATAAGGTTGGCATTGGCCCACCTCACAAGCGTGTCAAGGTCCCTCTGGATGGCACCCCTTCCCTCCAGCGTATCAACCGAACCACACAGCTTGGTGTCGTCGGCAAACTTGCTGAGGGCACACTCAATTCCATTGTCCATTTTGCCGACAAAGATGTTGAACAGGACTGGTCCCAAAACCGATCCCTGAGGGACACCACTCGTTACTGCTTTCCAACAGGACATCGAGCCGTTTACCACAACTCTTTGCACGCGGCCATCGAGCTCGTTCTTTATCCACTGAGTGGTCCATCTATCAAATTGATGTCCCTCCAATTTAGAGACAAGGATGTTGTGCGGGACAGTGTCGAATGCTTTGCACAAGTCCAGGTAGATGACATCAACTTCTCTGCCGCTGTCTGTCAGTTCTGTAGTCCCATCATAGAAGGTCACCAAATTGCTCAGGCAGGATTTCCCCTTAGTGGAACCATGTTGGCTGTCACCAACCACCTCGTTGTTTTTCATGTGCCTTAGCATGCTTTCCAGGAGAATCTGCTCCAAGATTTTGCCAGGCTCAGAGGTGAGACTGACTGATCTGTAGTTCCCCGGGTCTTCCACCTTCCCCTTCTTGAAAATGGGGGTTATATTACCCTTCTTCCAGTCATTGGGAACTTCACCTGGCTGCCATGATTTTCCAAATATGATGGACAGTGGCTTCGCAACTTCATTCGCCAGCTCCTTCAGGACCCGCAGATGGATTTCATCAGGTCCCATGCACTTGTGCAAATTCAGGATCTTGAAATGGGCTCGAACCTGATCCTCTCCTACAGTGGGCCTAAGGTCTTCATTCTCACAGTCCCTGCATCTGCCTTCCAAGACTTGGGTGGTCACAGCATTTGCTAGTGAAGACTGAGGCAAAGAAATCATTAAGAACCTCAGCCTTCTCCAAATCCAGGGTAGCCACTTCTCCCGATAGCTTCTGGAGAGGGCCCACGTTGTTCCTAGTCTGTCTTTTATTTGCTGCATACCTATAGGAGCCTTTCTTGTTATCTTTCACATATAAAATACAAATTGTTGAACTTCTATATTTGACGCTTGTGATTATTGTTTATATCTGTCTTATTGCAGAGGAATGCAGATGGGAAACATGGCATCAAAACTTTGAAGACAAGCTCCACTCATGATTCTGGGAAATATGAATCAGTAAATCTGATTTCCACAAAAAAGTAAAAATGAAGTAAAACCTTAATAATAAATTTAGCAAAGCAGTGAGGAATATGACATATTTGGGAACAGGCTTTTGATGAAAGCTGTAGTTTTATTATAGTTGGGAAAAGAACAAATGAACAGGTGGATATGGCTGATCCAAAGGATACAATGTGTGCAGATTTTCAAAAAGCATTTGACAAAATCTCTTTTAAAGAAACTAAGCACTCATGGGATAACAGAGGAATTTTTCTTATGGATTAATGGGTGATCAAAGAAGGTTAGAAACAAATGATATGTTTATACAAAGGAGAAATGGAGAAGGGTTAGGTACCCAAAAATTTGCAAAATCTTCTTAGGATCAGTACTGGGACATATGTAAGTTCAGCATAGTCTGGATCTGCAAATGAGGATGAACGTGTTGACAGTCATTGTTAAGTCTCTACATCGTATAGACATTCTTGGCATAGTCTGTTTTGAAGTTGACCCTGAAAGCTACAAAAGGATCTCACAGTCATGAACAACTAGAGAATAACTTATCATGTCAATATAAAATTCAATGTTAGTAAAAGGGAAGTGTGCAAAAGAAAAGGAAGTTTTGTTCCAGGAACACAGTGATATTTTAAGGAAATATAATAATTGTAGGTAGTTCTCTGAATGCATCAACCTAATACTCAATGACAGTGAAAAAGGTAAATAGAAGATTGAGCAAACCAAGATCTGTCGAAAAAAGTTTCTCTCTGTAAGTTGACCGATTTACATAACCTTTTAAAAAGGAGTAAAGCTCCCAGTGACACTGCAAGGTGTTTCACACAGTGAAACACACAGTATTTCTCCAAATTCTGGTTGAAGATGGTCAGCATGTGAAAGTGTCTATTCTGTGACTCCCACCTCTGTAAACCCTCCTTGCTGTCTGACAGCTGACATAAAGCAAAGCACTGGCCCTTGATTAGTCGAGATTTTCACCCCTACATCTCCTTTCTGCTGATGCTCCACTTAGAGATATATTTGTTCCAAAGACAACTGACACTACAATTATAATTTTAAATCCCTTTTTTATTCTGTAGCAAGTGATATTCCATCAGGGCCATAAGGGCACACACAGGCATCTTCTCTCCTGGCCCCACCTCAGCCCATCCCAGGGCCATCAGACTCTGCCCCAGCATGGGATGCTGTCTCCAGCTTTGCCACAAATGTGCCCTGCCTGGCCTCCTGCCCTGGGGAGCCCCCATGGGGTGATGTCCTACCCAGCCTTGTCCATCCTCATCGCTAGAGAAGCTGTCCAGCTCCCTGACTGGGTTGGTGAGATGGGCTCCAGTTGCCAGGTCCTTCCCTGCCTGTCCTGGGAAGACCCTGCAGCCCCTGGCCCCTCTCTGGGAGGGCCACAGCTTCCTGACACTTACATTTATTTTCTCAATCATGTATACAAAACAAAGAGTCAGAGAAAATGTGGTTAATGTTACTACCCTGAGAAAAAAAATCACATTCTCCAGCTGAAGACCCACCAGAAGTTCCACAGCAGTGGTGAGCTGTGCACATCTGAACCTGAAAGATTTTTCGATGAAGGCAACTAAGCAGCACAAGAAGGGCAAAAAAGAAGGGTTTTGTTCATAAGAGAGAGAGTTGGGCACTCCAGATTTCTTATTCTGCTACGTAGAAGCATTGTGCCTTGTTGAACACTATCTTTGTCTTTACCTGAAAAGTGACTATTATCTGTTGAAAAGGACATTGTGATTTCTGTGTAGGAGTGTATGTTTTTGTGCAGCATTCTGAAATTTTGAAATATTATTTTAATACATAAAAATTCATAAACATTTCACCTCGTTAGCAGGTCCTGAATAATTTCACCTAAATCATAATTAAAATGAAGAAAAATAACTGGCACTACTGCTCCAGTTTTCTATTTACGTAATACAAATAAAGTTAAAAAGTTTCCTTCAAGTGTCAGTATTGAAGTTCTCTTTCTTTACAGGAAATACATATATTCTTAAAACTTTGCTGCCTATTTCATGATAAGAAAACCAAACAGTAGAAAAGCACTGTGCAAAAGAATTGTGTAAGGGAATTCATTATTACGTTTTGTAAAGAAATTTCATATTTGGTAAATAGAGAGATCATCTAAGAGAATATTTTGAATTCCAGTGTAGGAATCCCACCACAGGTAACAGAAGAGTAAGATGCAAATACTGAAATAAGTAATTTCTACTAATACCTGAATGGCATCCTGAAATTCAGAGGCACGTATTCTAATTCTGGATTTGGTTTCTAAATGTTATTTCTTTAAAATAAAAGACAACTTGGCAATGTGGCTTACAATGTATTGTGGCCTATTTAATAAATAAACACAGAAATCACTGGCTGAAGATATTTAGTTAATTAGTGGAAAAAAGCTTTGACGAATGCCAGGAAATAATTTCACAGCCGAGGCATAGTTCTATCTGTGTTTTGAATAATTCAGAGAAAATACTCCTCTAAAATGCCAAATATTTTATTCCTGGATAAAGCTGACTGCCTTATTGTCTACTTTATAAGTCAGTTATAGATTATGTCTACTTTTTAATTCCCACAAGGAAATGACATATTTTCATCCCGTTAAAGATTAACATTCACTTTGATCCTGTAGTTCATGAAAATAAATTTAAAATGTTACATCTTCTGATAGCACTACAGGTCTAAATTTGCTGATTAACATCCATGGGGATATGCAACTCAGGCTGTAAGGCAGTTAAAATAAAAAAGTGCTCCTTGAGATTTGGTTGCAGCTTAAAGAATAGCAGGTGGCCACTGTTTACCCTACTAAAGCAAGCCATTTGGCTAGAGAAAGCTCATTTTGGACCAAAGCTGAACGCCATGCGTGAGTGATTCTACTCCTAATAAAGCAGCTGAGAGTCTCATTCACATTGTTTCATTCGAATGAGAATTAGCTACTGTCGATGACATGCCCAGGAGCTGCTATTTTAAAATGATTCTCCAGGCGTGCTTATTGATAACTCTCAGTCTAAGAATTTGGGAATTATCTCTTAATGGGTCTACACTTTCCACATTTGACTTTGCCAGTGAGAGGGAAAGTCAAGCAAATGAAGCAAAGAAAGGAGCAGGGGATGTGGGGAGACAGCATCCTCTCCCCATGGCAGCCACCCTTACTTCCTGGTGAGCACTGTGGAAGTGGTTGGCCTATATATTTTCATTATGAAAAGGAAATGTATCTGCTCAGTGTGATTCCAGTGAAACTAGTCTCCATGCTCAGAGAGCACAATGTTAATGCAATTACAATGCACGCTACTGTGATCACTATGAGATCTTGGAGAAAATGTTGAAACAAATTGAGGTATAAATGCTATTATTTGTGTAGGTAACAGATTGCCCTACATGCACTTGAAAAAACTGTCTTGGAAAAGCTGATGGCATTTGCCTGGTAGACCTCTGAGGAGCAGAGTTTCACCCTACGTCTCTGAGGCTTGGTTGTGTAACAACAGGGTCTGGGATGTCTCCTCTCATGGGTGCAGTATGCCAGAGCTCCTCAAAAAAAGCAATTCACATGCTCTAAATACTAAGGCCATACTTCTCTAAGCAGTCCACAGCAAAATGAAAACTATTGGTATGTAATTTCAGCTTCTCACAGGCTACCAAAGAAAGCTAGAAATTCTGCATGCCTTATGAAGCCACCTTTTAATTTGGACTATTCACTTTTTTATCTTATGTATTATTTTTTTTCTTGTAGAGTGCCATTTAAAACATGAAATTAAGAATGGAAAGAACCCCTTGTGATGTTTTGATTTTTGTAGTTGGTCAGCTAGCAAGAGTTTCCCAAGTTATTTACTGTGGGGAAATGAGAAAAGGGCAAGAGCCTTTTTTTGGGTTCATTCTAGGTATCTGTGATATACAGATTATGCATATTATTATGCATATTCTACCCATACAATGGTAAATAAATAGGGCCTTAAAAATTCAACTCCCCTAGCAAGCTTAATATGGTTTAGTCAATATCTTTAATCCAAAGTGAAATAATTTTTTTTATTTTTTTAAATTAACACATATATCTATGTCTACAAGTGAAAATACCAAAAAACATTGAAAGAGACTTGTATTTTGAGATAGGTATTATTACCAAAACAAGATCCAAAATAATGACTAAAACAAAGAAGCTTTGGCTTATTACGCTGTCAAACTAGAAATCCTTCCATTGACTTCCAATGAAACTCTTTATTAATGTTAAAAGTTTGTCTGGTAACTCAGACACTTTCTTGAGTTCATACGTTTTAGAACTACCAGAGCGACACACTCCATTTCTCACTCCCTGATCTGCTGACTCATTCACTTCCTCTTACCAGTGAAGATAAGGGAAAGACTGCTGGGTTAGAGCTTTTACTGTTCTTGTCCTGTGCATCTGGCATTCCTTCCTTTAGAGATTAGACTATTTCCAGCTGGGGAGCTTTTAAAATAACAAATTAAAATCTCTTTTTGCTTGATAAAGTATTTGATTACTGAAACATCAGAATGAGGTATGACCTCTAAAGGTATTGTAAAAAGTGATTTTTTTTTCTCCTTTAATATTTCTTTTTTATTCACCCTTGAAAGAAATGAAAATCATTTGTTTCCAGAATACATACACTGCCAAATTCCTTGATCTTCTCTGCTGTTCCCCTTCCGAATATTTTTGCTTTTGCAATTAGAAGTTGAGACACTTTCCTCTCTCATGGGTCTTTGTGATAACTTTAACATACACCAGCAATAGAGCTTTCAGCAGTGTATATATTCACAGAGTTTTTAACCTTCTTTGCAGATTAGCAACTGACAAAAAAAATCATGACTCGAAGAAACGCCACCAACTGTGAAAACTATTGAAAAGCTCTTTAAAATGTTTGGAAGAACTGGGTATTTTTTGCAGTATTTTTCAGAGGAATGACTTACAGCAGAAGTTGTTGGGTGGCCAGTTCTGCTGGCACATGAGTGACAAGTAGGAAGAAAAGAGCCAGGTGCCAAAGGTACAGAAGGTGAGGCATGACTTGACAGGTGGCTAGGGACTCATTTGGTCTCTGTGAAAGGGGAGCCGCAGGAGGAAGGAGATATGAGTTGAGAAGTTTTCTGTTTCATTGCTTCGCTACAGTGCAGTGCTTTCCAGCAGCCAATGGTGTGAGTTAGCTGTTTCTTGGAGTCTGAAGAATCTTTGAGTTACTTGACTTAAGATCGGGTTTGGACACTGGTGTATTTTTCCTTTCTGGCTGGTAATCGGAAATTTGGTCATGGCTCTATTGTCAGTATTGGAGTCCTGGCTTGTTCTAAAAGACAGATAAGAGTCCTGTTTGGACCTTGAGGAATATAATTTCTCCTTGCATGGACACTCTATTGATGGATTCAGTCCTCGAGTAGACTCCAAGATATCCCCCTCCATTACTTTGTCCTTGGAGATCACATTGATTGGGATCACCCAGAGCAGTTCCAGAGGCCCAGAAAGCAGGCAGAGCTTTGGAGGATTGTCAAACAAAAGCTACCTGATTGCAGCAAAAGTGTGGTACAAACTCTTAATACCATGGCAACATTGGAAGCATAGAAGCATTCTTGCCCATAGGATTTACCAAATCCCACTGTTGCTTTAGGCTGCAGATATCCAGAAGGAAAATCCTACCTGGTTCTACTCCGTGAATGGCAGATACTTGTGAGAAAAATCAGACTGTTTTCAGATGGTCATCATCTCTGCAGAGCTAGTGCAGTATCTTCCTAGCAGAAATGCTACAATATTCCTGCTTCGTTTTTGTCCTTGTCATGCTCTGTGCAGTAGTGAAGAGATTAGTGACATGTGGGCCATGACTTGGAGGCTGAAAACATGAGTTTCACAGCTATTAAAATCTAACAGGAGGCCTTAGGTCCTGTTTAAATAAAACAGATACTTAAAGAGCCCAGGCCAGCAGCTTTGCTTAAAACAGCAGTGATATGGCTTGTGTTAAAGAGACATGGGTGGGTGGGTTGGCCAACTTTGGTTTTTGTTAGCTCTTTCATTTTTTATGAAGCTTATTGACAAGGTCACAGTGAGATAAAAATTACAGGTTTTATCTCTGTATGGACTGACACATACATTATAATATACAGAATTATAGCTTCCTGTCAGGGCACAATGTGAAGACTGACTTTTTTAGCTAGCAGATGACTTCTCTACTGATGGATGAAATCAGATCGTTTATGCATATCCATTTAGCTATTCATGGGATACTGTTAAAATACCTATAAACCTAAACAGTGTTTAGTGGTCTGCTCTTATTCTTTAGACAGAACAAGTCCTTCTGAGTCATGTCAGACAGTAGGTTTCTCTCCCGCGAGAGCTGCTTTTTTGCAAGAGTGTATCTTGCTCTGTTTTTCTTGCTTAGCTTGAAAACAAACTGTTGAAGGTGCTGGTATGAACACCTGGTTAGGCTACCTTCCCTGAGCAGACATGCTCCAGATGGCATGGTTAAATCCTTGTTCCTGGGTCTGGCTGGTGTTGCCACATGGATATATGAAAGTTAATCAAGGCTTGTGTTGGATGGCATTTGCTTTACTGGCATCTTCACAATTATACATTTCTTGCCTAAAGACAGTGGCCAGGTGATGTGTGGCTTGGGGAACGGGAAGGTGATTCCTCCTCATCAGGCCTACAAGCACGTTTGGACACGTGATGGAGAAAGTGCAGGATGAACCTGGCAAAGAAACAGGGAGCTGGAGGCTTGTGGCATGGTGCTGGGAGAAGCCAGCCAGGCTTTAGAGATGGTGAAAACAACTTTCCTAAGACCCAAAGGGTACAGTGAAAAGTCTGTTGCTCTTCCATAGTAAAGGAGTTGCCTGGAAGCAAGGATATAGTGGATGAGGAAAGAGGTTATATACAAAAAACAATACTAGCTGTCTGTCCTTGGTTACTTTGTTTTCCCTATTTAAAAAGTTGTATTACCATTTCCCCCTCTCCCTGAAAAGTTGGTTGTTTTGTCTTTAGTCTTCTTTCAGGATTTCCCTGTAAAGCAATGGTCTACACTGTAGCAAATTTGGCATCCTGTCACTACATCCAAACCAAATAAAATAAAAAACCCTGGGATTATTATGTATCTTTCTGTTGGATTGCAGGTGTTTGTCAGCCCTTTGTTTTTTGTTTAACCAGTGAATAGTCTGATTGGATTCTCAGTTATTCCATTATCATCTTATGAGTAGATGGAACAGCTTTCTTACCTTTGTATGTGGACAAGAAGGTGCAATATTTATGTGTAGGTGCAAACACACTCTCCAGTGATATGTACAAACTCTGCTTCTTATATTTTGGAATAATTGTGTTTGTACAGAGAAAAGGATTCCAGCTGTTCACTGAAGGAATGTTGAGCTGATTATCTTTTGGGTACCCTGTGATCTATGTTGATTGCTTATTGATTTTTGGGTGGAGCTTAGAGTGTTGGTTTGGATTTACGATATACTAACTGGCTTAATTTGTCCCTTGAGAAACTACTTTTTTCTTTGTGCTATACTGATGCAGCAGAAATCTGTGCAGACCCACGCTTTATATTCTGAGCTCTATTAAAAAAGGAGACTGCTAGTGGAAGATTATGATTTGTGAGGGGCTCTGTCTTTAGAACTTACTCATCTTCTCTGAGAAGGCCTCTAAGAAAACATGATTTTTAAGGTGCCCATGCAAAACCTGCCATTTTGGGGGTGCTTTTCAGAAAGAATTTATTAATTGAGCAACAGTGTTGCATTTCAGTTTTGTGTGTTGGAAAGATTAACCTGCTTGTATTCAAATCTATGGTTCCAGTAAGTCTGAGTATTTCAAACCGGCAGGTTAGCTGAGGCTCAGCAAATAGCATATAAAAATAAAACAGGCTCATTTGCTTAGTTTTTGAGATAAAAAGAGTCTCAAGGTTATCAGAGAAGATAGTGGAAATTAGGAGATACTCATTGTTTGAATAATGTATTAGAAGTCCAGGACACAAATTACAAACAAATATCAGAAGGTAGGAGGACAGAAAAGGTGAAGAATGCATACAAAGATATATAGATTATCAGGGCTCAGAAGGTAATACCATTTTATTTGATTTCTCCATTTCCCCTCTGAGATTGTAGCTGCAACATGATTTGTTATATATTCATTTTGTGTTTTTGCCCTTTTCATTGAACACATAAGTAAACCATTACATATATACAAACAAGAGGAAAAAAAAAAGAGGAAACTTGAGAAATAATCAAACAGAAAATAACATTGGGAAGAGAAACATAGCATGAGAAATAAACTGCTAGGTCTTGATAGAAGACATAATATTAAGTGAAAATAATAGTTAAAAAATATTTAAAGCATTGTAAAAGTCCTGCTTGAACAATAGCCTCTTTTACAAGATAAAATTTCTGGGTCAGATTGTGGCTTCCTCTATTCTGCTGTATGGAAAGGACTGTAAAAAGCAGCCCTAGCTGGGCAGTTGCAGATTCTTTTGGCGTATGGGTGCATCGTGACATCCAAGGGATTGCAGTGGATGATGTGCTGCAGATACATTAGGAAAAGGAAGTGAGGCCAGCTGTGTAATTCTTCCTCAGGACATCTGAGGTCTCAGACCAAATCAGAGTCCCTGGGGGTATGCTCATCTGTTCCCAGAATCATATTGTATCCCTGTTGTACCCAGCTTTCCAGAGACATATATACAGCAGGATCCCTCATGCTCCTCTCCCAATGAACTCATTTGTTGTTTGGCCAGATTCAAAAACCATGTCCTTTATAATGCATTGTTATGAGCCAAAAAACATTTAGCTGTTTTCTCATAATCAGTCTGCCTAAGCAAAAGAAAGATTTAGCCTGAAAATACACAGCAGATTTCCAGCTGCTTTTTGCTGCAGCAGTGCAACCATTGGGAAGATAGAGTCCCTAACAAGAAGCAGGTAATCATGTCATGCTTGCATGCATTCCCAGGCACTCTGTTATGAGCTTAGCTTTTCAAGGCAGATCTGTGGCTTGTTGCAAAAGGAATTCTATATCCCACAAGTGGGAGTGCAATAGAGACTCTCAAAAAGAACAGGTAATCTGAAATGAAAGTCTTACTGACCCTTTAACTAGCAGTGGCATTGCCACACAGCTTGCTATAAATGAAGACTGACAAATTGTCTTAGCAGGATACAGGCTTTCAATTTGCTGTGGTCTCACATCTTAGCAATTCCAAGCTACAAGGATGACACATGCAATTCACATCTGTTATGGATGGACCTATCCAAGGCAGGTGTGGGTTCAGCTGGAGAAAAGGAAGAAACGGAGGCTTCTGAGTTTACCATTCACTAGCAATAGGAGTCCTGCACATTCTTTCTCTGCTCTGGGGAAAGGCCAGGAAAAGGTTTGGGAAGCTGAGAGCATTGAGATATTATAATTAGTACAAGTTCTTTTGCCAGACATTCAAATTCTAGAAAGTGAGCCCCTCCAGGTCCACTTGGAAAAGTTTGCAAACTCTTTTCTGTTTTTCTCTTATATTCAAGGGGGAAAGCAGGTCTGAAAGCTGCCAGTACTTCTTTATCGGAATCAGCTGTTTCAGCTGAGGCTGAGCCCAGCCATATAAACAGAGAGAGAGACAGAAAAAGAGTTTTGTGAAAGCAAAACCAAAAATAGCTTGTTCAAAATATTCTCTCCTTTTCTCTCTCTGCACCCTTCAATTGATTTAACTTAATTAGGATCTATTTGCTCTTGCAGACTTTTTGGTTTTTTTATTGCAGACGTAAAAGAGTAAGAGATGTTTTGCAGTATTGGGCTTTGGTTTACTGAATTTTGTTTGCCAAGATAAGCCTCCAGAGAGACAGCACCTCATTTTCGCAAATATCCCTGGAGACAGCAGGTGCTTTCCAAAATGTCCGCATTTGCATCTGGGTAGTTCAAATAGCCAAATTAGTCAAAGCAGAACATACCCACTAAATCAAATATCTAAGATCATTTCCAGTTATGGCCCAGACTAGAAAATGTCATGGAAATGAACAGCTTTCCAATTGCAATTCCATTTGGAAGCACTGGCTGTGAATTAAAATCTGTTCAAGTTGAAGGAAAGATTCCCACAAATTATGCCTTATCTGTTTCACTGTAATATGGGATATTTTCCTCAGTGTTTGTGGGATACTTGGAGGTGGATAATCAGAAATATCCAAGATTAAGGGGCCAAGATGGAGATTTCTGAATTAGTTTACCAGACATTTGCATCCTATTCTGGAAGGATGATAACAATCTGCCCAAAGATGGGAATGTAAACAGACACTTAATGAAGATGGCTTGCACTGATACTCTCTCTGTTCAGGATGCAGAAAATAAAGGTGGATTTGTTGGAAGAGGTTGTACTGCAAACAAAAAAATTCAGATTCGTACCACTTAACCTTAGTTATCCACAGAGCAGACATGCAGCCATACTGCTCACCTCAGACTTCCATAAAAGCTAGACATCTTAACCAGTTACCCACTATTAAGGGTAACCTGGGTAACAGTCACTATAAAGTCACTATAAAGTTTGTATTTAGCAGAAAAATCCTCTTTACAGTCACTGACAGTAATAGTGAGCATCATGGTTAAGAAGAGCTCCTTTATGTACTGAGTTAAGGCCAAAGCTCTACAGACTGGCTGGCAACATCCGTCAAGCAGCACAAGCGTTCTGAAAGCCACGATGCTTCTTATTACAAAATGTGGGCAGTCGTAAAAAAAAAAACGTTATGTCTTTACCTGTCAAGAAAATGGCCAACAAATTATAAAGAGCATGGCACACATCTCTACTGGTTGTGGATATATTTTATTATTCTACCTCCCTGGTTAATCGTAATTTTTAATTATTGATCTTTCCCCATGTGAAATTTGTGTCTGCAGTAGATGAACTCCTTGATTGCCAGCAATCCAAGTACATTTGGCCTATCTGCCACACATGAATGGGTCACTACATGAAAATCCCCATCAATTGATTTTTGTAGGTACTGGGTGAAATGAGCAATAAACCTGAATCGCAAGAAAAGTACTTTTGTCTAGAACAAAACCAGGCAGTGAATACTTGGGTGGGGCTTTAAGACATGGGTGCCACACAGAAGTACGAAAAGAAGGCTTTAAATGCCCATTCAAGAACAAAATGTGGTGAGTACAATTTAGCTCAAACGCAGAATAACACTAGTTCAACTAGCTGAGCTTTGCATGTTTGGGTTGTGGATGCATGAGAAAAAAACCGTCTTCACCTGCTGCTGAAAAAGCAATTCTTCAGACTTGGTTAGAAGAGAGGCAACCAGAGGCTGCTATTGTCCCTGCCTGCCCTAGAGAAGCTGCGGTCTCACCAGTGGTGTGGTACACTTAATATCTTAAGATGTTGTAATCAAAGTAAAGACATTTTGTTTATTGAAGGTAGGACTACTAAATCTTTCTTCATAACACAATACAAAGTGTTGTTTGTTTTGTTGGTTTTTTTGTTTTACCTGCAATTTTACCCACTAATTGGCTGCAGAGCATCCTCCTGGGCCCCTCTATCTACCTTACCATGCTTTCCATGTCAGCTGAATGAGCTCAGCTAATGAAAATCCAGAGACCCAATATTCCTCTCTGAGCCTTGCCATTACAAAGCCCCATTAGACCTTTCTGGAAAATACAGGTTGTGACATTGGGCTCTTGCTGGACACTTCCTATTTGGCTGAAGGTTAGAGGTTAGCAAGTGGCTGTAATCACCAACATACTTTGAATTGCCAACCCTGAAAGGTAAGAAGTGTAGTAAGCAGATATTTTCCTGTCTTCTTTCATCAGCCTGTGAGTGAAGTTTTTGATCTCTCAACCATTTCCAGTTTGTCATATTCACAAATAATTCTTCTTGAGAGACTGGATGCCTGGAGTTCTTTTCTGCCACAACAACTGGTGTTCTGGATAGATACCGTGAGGGTCCAGACATTTCTTGATGTGGGATGCACACTGCTTTGTGAATGATGCTCTTACATGGGAGGAAAAGAAGGGAGAGTTTCCAGGTGGTAATAGATCCTTAACAGGGGTGATGTAGGCAGGCTGATTGTACTAGTGTCATACAGGTGATTTGGTGCATAGGGCCACAGATAATTCCTATTATACATTCTGTCCCCTTAGCCAGTGTAGCAAAAGGACATCTTTGCAAAGATATGCCCTGCATTGGTGAAACTAGTGCCACCAGAGCTCTTGCAGAGTTGAAAAAGGGATGTTTCTAATTCTGGAACTGGGGACAGGCCAGGCATCCTCACAAACATTACAGCTTGGCCAGAGTACTTCCTGTGCCTCAGCCTCCAACTTATCTCCCAAACAAACATGACCCAGCACTGTCAGATTACAAATGCTTATCTGCAGTGACTGGTGACTAGACATGTTTTTACTCTCCTAAAAGTGTTATTTTGGGCTTTGGCAGGGGAAGGGTCAGCAGCATGTGGTCGTTCAGGCGCTGGCCTATATTTGCTCTCTCCAGTGCTTACGGTAGTAAATAAGAAGGCTGGTTCTTATCGTCATGACTGCTCTGGGAATCCTGGTGGGTATTACTATGATAAACAACTGGGCTCTGGATAACTGAAAACTCTGTTTTGGAGTTTAGAAGCCTAGGGAAGTCAGGGGGAGTTTGAGAGGAGAAGGAGTGGGCAAAGCATGGCTGGTTCCTGGCATGCATGCTGAAAACTTTGGAGTCTGAAGGCACTTGGGTGTCTGCCTAAGTCAGATAACAAGTCTGGAAGAAGGGAGGAGAGTTTTGTATGCAGGTTTGGCCAACAGCCTCTATGTGAGGAGGAGACCAGGGGAATAAAAAATAAGAAGTAAAAGGAAGGTAGAGGAACATTTTCTCACATCCGGCCACAATTATAGAAGTGTCATCAACTGTTGGCAGGAATGAGTATCTACTGGTTGTGCAGGATGAGGATGCTAAAAAGGCTCCTGGCTGGCCAAGAACCCTGGTTTCTGAGGATTTCTACACACTCTTTTCCCAGTTTTATCCAAGTCAGGTGCAGAATCTACAGCAATATGTAACTCGAGGTGATGTCTTTGCAGACTGTACCAGCTTCCTGTTTAAAAGTGGTTGTGGCACCTTTAGCATTGGAATGATGATTAGTATCTCTTATCCACCTCTGAACTCCTCAAAGTCCCTGCCCAAGGGCTTCTGGCATCTACATGGAGTGCAATAGCCTTGGCAAACTCCATGTTTTAAGGACTGCTAGGCCTTTGCTTTTCTCCTAAGCAGTGAGTTTGAAAATCTTTATGAGGAACCCTGAAGGGATAGATGGGGGAATCACAGTGACCACAGAGGTAACGACATAGGTGAGATCCCAGAGTCTCCATCACTGGAATGCCTGTGGAGCTGGAAAATGTGCTTCTATGCCAGACTATTAAGTGGGCAGTGACAGTTACTCTGTAAGACAACAGTGTTAGAGACTAGAAGGTGTCCAGACAGGCCTGTCCTGAAAGGGTGCAAACTGGTGGGGAAATTATCAGGGGTATTATTAGCTGAATTAGAAGGGGACCATGCATAAGTGTAATATAAAATATATTTTAAAGCAGCAAATTTATTCTTGATCTAACCAGGAGTAAGTTTGTAGAATTTATTTATACCATTTTTTGCTTTGGATCATTTCCCTTTAAATGGGCCATAAAACAACTTCCTAGTCGAAGGCCTGAAAAAAAATCACTGTAACAGTCATGGTCACCAGGAACATGGAGGCTAACGCTTAACTAGAGTTTGCCAACAACCAGAGGTAGTGGTTTCTCGCTGGAAAGCTGTGGGTGATGGCAATCCTCAAGCAGAAGGAGGCCTGGCCAGAGAACTAAGGCTAAGATTCTAATCTGTTACTGGGTTTTGTACTTCAGTTTTTCCATATGATTAAGCTGATAATTTCCATGTTTAAACTAGACTACTTCACCTTGCAAAACAGCATATTAAAGACACAGTAAAATGCTTGGCAGCAATGCTGCAAAAATTTATCCCCCAGCACTTATTCCTCACCCTGTACCACAAGTGCCCTCTCCCTGCTTTTGTGGGTTCAGTGGTGGATGGGGACTTGTCATGAAGTAGATCAATGAATGAATCTAGTTTGGTCCAACTGAGAAGACATCTGGGTGGGGCTTTTTCCATTTGCTCAGTTCAGTCTGCAGCCCCACAAGCAGTGGGGTGGTACAATCAGGAGAAGGGCTGAAGAAATGATCCAGTCCCACATAGTGTAACGGAGCCCCAGGGGAGAGCCAGCTATGCTGATTCAGCTGAGGTCTATTAACTGGGTCATAAACAGTCCTCTGGACAGACATATATCCCTCTACAGTTTACACTCCTTTCCTGCTATTTACCACTCTTTACTGGTTTCATTTTGTCAACACCAAGGGGCTTTAACATCCAAGAGACACGAGACTTGAGGAAGGTGTTTCAGTGGCAAGGTGTCTTCAATGTGAAACGAGCTGGTACAAGATTATGCAGACTTTTGTTTCCAGGCAATGGATCTTATTATCATTTCTCTTAGATTAAAGAGACCTTTAATACCAAAAACATTCTCTGCACATAGACTCTAAACCAATCACGGTGTAATGTTTAAAGGTGCTAATGGCCTGCCATTAAAGGTCACTGATGTATACACATGCAGACCCTAATTAAAGGGACTGTGTAGGTTAAGACCGTCCCTTTTGTCTGACAATTAAAGCTCAGAGTTTCCTTTGTATTGCAAAGTGGCACAAGGGGAGAGCTGATACTTAGATCTCACCTTTAAGGACACAATTTTTCCAGCAGCTTTTAGGTGAGGGGCTTTTACAAGGGGGCAGGAAGTTCTTGTCGAGGTCTTCGGTTTAGTGTGAAACTTTAGAAGAGATAAGAAATCTCAGGCAGTTGCTTTTTGGGCAAAGCAGTGAGGTCTGTGGTCTCTGCGAGTGGCAGGCTGCCATTTGTTATCCCTGTTAGCAATCCACTCCTTCCCACAGATGCGGGGCGGTGAATACTTTATAAAAATCTTAATCACATCACAAAAATAGCTAACACAAACTGACCGTTTTTTATTGCCCAAAAAAGGATCCTGATTTACAAAGTACACTATTGTTTAGGAGAAGTTACTGTTGATCTACAAAACAGCAACAGTATTAACAGTACTGGAGGAAAAAAAAAGCACAAAACATTTCAGTCTGTCTTTAGATGCAGCAAAAGTTTTAGATGAAGCTTAAGGTTTCCAGCTACTGTAGAGCTCAGGGTCCTCATTTTAAAGGTGGAGTGCAGAGGGGCTGATTCCTAACTTTTGAAGGCTTAGTGCAAAAAATGAAGTGCTTATGACTGTATCCAAAACTTCTCCAGACTGATTAAGCCTTAGAGCCTTACAAGGAAAGGCTTTCTCACATGATTCATGAAACTTCCACTTTTGCTGGACTTGAGTGTGGAGACGTGCAAAATGATCTTTTAAATAATATATTGAGTGACTAATCAGCGAAAGGTGGCTGAGCACTGGAGATAAAATAATTCAAGATGTTAGAAATCAAAAGAGAGGAGAAAAAGAAATGCAAACTAGGAAGTATACAGTCCATGTGCTTTACCAGAAACTTGAGATTATGATCATCTTTTGTCACAAGAGCACTTTTTAGAAAATCTGTTTGATATCCTAATTTGATCGACTCTACATAAATATTCTGAGGATTTTCTTTTGAAGATTTTTATGTTGTTCACTTGCCATATAATTTATTTAAAAATACCATAAAAAAAGCAAAAATACAATATTAAATGCAACAAGCAATCCAGGTTCCAAGCCTGTCCTATTCAGTTTGCAGAATAAGAAAAGCAGTAGCAGAATAAGAGAATAAGACATAAATGCAATCGTCCAACTGAGAAAAACCTTGGAAAAAGTTTTAAGGTTAGAACACACCAGTAAACATCCTTAAGTGAGGCATTCCAGCTCTGATGTTGCTAATCTGCTCAAAGCTTCTGAATGAAGGTAAACTCGGGCCCAATTTGCATATTTTAAGTGTGTGTCCCCATCTCTCCCCCCAACTTTGCTTATATGTGATTTTTATGTTGAAATGATTTTAGAAGCAAACCCACTGTGATGATGCCCTAACTTCTTGTTGTTAGATTTATTATTTATTAACTTGTTTCTATTGTAATATTAACTTGTTATATTAACTTGTTTTCACAGTTGTCTCAGACTGGCATTTCCTACCTTCATGCTGACACAAAGGAGAGAGCCCTGTCCTAAAAAAAATCAAGATTGTAAGATCTTGCTGCTATCGAAATGATGATCTCCACTCTCTTCCCCTCCCCTGCTCCTAGCCCTAAGGCCCTACTTTCTCTTTTATACTTGCCCTATTGTTTTCTGGATATGCCCCTGGGCTGCTTTAACTCACTAGGCCAAGAGAAATCTAACCCTCTCCCTTCTTTTTCTCCGCCTTCCTTAAATTGGTTTTCTGCCTGAGTAGTGAGTTAAATGATCACAGGGAAGGGAGAAGGGCTGTCCAAACATATTCCATAGCTAGCCCTAAAGAGGAGGTAGTGTTTCACATCTGAGAAAGGTAGGGTAGAGCAGGATGTCCCATTTTTGATAGCAGTGAATTCTACTTCATATTACAGGTCTATCTAGTAATTGTTTTAGTGCTAAGAAATGTATGCCACTAACTTCTGGTAAAGTAGTGCAAAATATATGAATTGTGATTGTGCATGTCTAATATTTCTCTCTTACCATTCTGAACTATTCAACATCCTCTTTCCCTCTCTCTTTCTCGCTTGGTGGCCACTGGCGGAATAATCCCTTCCATGTGAACCTCACACAGTGGTCACCCTTTTTGCTGGGAGCAAAACACGAAGCTGGCCAAAGCAGGAATTTGAGACTGTTGTTCTCAAGGACTGATCCGATGGCAGTCAATGCCATCCTCATGGCACCAGGCAGATCCTAGCATAGACCAGCCCCGGCAGACCGCCACAGGGTTCCTGAGTTGCCAGACCAAAATTTGGTTTGTGGTTAGTATATGATTTATAAATTGACATAAAAGCTGCACATCATAGGAGAAAATGAAATCGAACTGAACATTTCCTAAGCAGAAAATATGTGGAGTTAGAAAGCTGGGGGAACAATGGCAGTTGCAGGAATGGGTAAGTGGTTCTCCTGGTGAAGATTTCTTTGTCATTTCCTCTCACTTCTCCCTTCCTAGAGGTGGAGGAGCTAACAGCTACTTGAGAAGAATTGCTAAAATGGTAGGGGAAAGTGTTCTGCTTTGCCTGTGATGTTCCCATCTGTAGGAAATGATGGACCCTAATTATGTAGATTTCCTTAGTGAATTATCTCCCTCCACTTTCTCTTACAGGAAATAATAGAGGGTAACAGTGTTCATTAAGTATGTTGGGTTTCTATCCTTGGAGACTAAATTCTCCCCAGTACTGCTTGTGTGGTATATGCCGTACAAGCTCTCCACATTAGCGTACTTCAGTCCTCCACAATTCACTCTAGACAACCACAGGAGAAAAGTGTAATTTAGTGCATGGAAGTGCATGCATATTATTCCAGGAAAACCCTATCTGCCCCTGGGGAAAAGAAAATAACACCAGAAAACTGCACACATGACATAGCCTGCTGGACTGAAGTGAAGCTGTCTGAGTTCAAGGGCCTCCAATCTGCATCATTTACCCCCAGAACAGCTACTTGTGTGTGTGCATGTGTGTACAGTTGCCCTGCAATGGTTCCCCTTACATTGTGCCAGACGGTTTCATGTCCTGAGGTACCTCTGTCTGGGAGGGCAGAACCACAGGAAAAATTTTCCTTCCAGGACAAACAGCTTTCACCCTCTGCTCTGGCTTATCTTTTGCTCTGGTACCTCAGCGGTCCCCTCTCTTTGCACTCCTACAAATGTAAGCAGGTAGAAGAGACTGGAATGTCCTGGAAGGAGAACCCTCAGCAATGTAAAGGATGATAGTACAAGGGGACAGCAGTGCAAACCTCTGGTGCTGGAGATCTTGGTAAACCTTGCTGCTAGGGGTCTGGGGGAAGCTGGGCTGCCTTCCCTCCCCTCTCATACATCTCCATGGCCTATTCCTTCAGACCTGTGAAACTGTTTTTCTGCCCTGATTGATTGCTAAAACTTGCCGATTAGCAATGGCTGTTTTCTGATGTTGACCCACACACGAGAGGCAGAAGAGGCACTACCAGGGTCTGGGTGCAGAGACATCAGATGAGCTGATCCATAGGAAGCCGCTGGACATCAATACTTGAAGTGCTGAGTCTCTAAAAGCAGACCTCTGGAGTACGCTGTTATATAGGCTCCTACTTTTCTGTATTTTAACTTAAGAGAAGTGACAGTGGTGACATTTGTGGTCACATTCAAGGTTGAGGCTGTGGCATGTTCAGAGGAGGGGAGCAGTAGACTGAGAGCTCAGTCTTGCGTGAAACCCTAAGTTTCTATTTCACATCATAGATTTAAAGCTTTGGCATGTTTTTGATCTCATAAATACTGGAGTAGCATACTTACAATATCTAGAGAGAGTGTCTGGAATTCGGATTGTTTTATGTAGTGTTTAATATAGTTGAGGTAAATGGGAAGCTCTACGGGACACCATAATTTTCCACATGGAATATTGTTCCAGGATGCTTCTGAAACAGTCCGTCTCCATCACCATCATACTATACTTGTTAAATAGAAGATGTTAAATAGAAACAGGTGATCACTCTGTGAGGGCACGATTGGATGGTACTTTGCATTTTGACACAACATCCAAAGAAGTGTATCCTGGTTTAGTGCTGAAAAGACTGTTAGAGTACAAGTGTTTATTATTCAAGTGAGGCTGGCATTAATCCTCAAAGTCAGTGTTACCCATTCCATGCTATGGGACAGTGTAGTGAACAGATGTGCCAGTGCATATGCACAATACTTATGTGAAAATACAAACCAGTTGTATTTTGTTAGAGCAAGACTCTGGTATTGGCATTCTCCCCTTACTTTAGACAGACATTATTTCTAGATTAAAAGACATCTGCAAACCGTTTTTGTGGTGGTGGGGCAGGAAACATTTTATAGGCGTTACATGACTGTACGGTATGAATATTCAGGCTACATTTTATTAAAGTACATAACTCCTCTGACATAACTGGATTATTTCTTCCTCTAAATTTAGCATACAGCAACATTTATTTGCTTAATAAGGAGCAATATTTACTTTCAGGGTCCCATGATATTTACTCTGGGACCTGAATCAGTTTCTGATTACTTCAGTGGAGATTGGGTCAAATTCTTCCTTATTTTTGTGAAAAGGAGATGGGACCCCTCTCAACATTTTTTCTTTCCAAACAGAGAACATGTATCAAAAGCAGATGTCCAAAAAGTGCTGAAGAAAGACTAAATGAGGAGGAGGTAACCTGGAGAGTAGATACTTATATAATCGCTATATAGAGTTCGTAGCCAGTTTTCCATACTGAGCTTCTTATGAGAGAGTTCCCAGAAGATAGAAACCAATTAACTCTTTATTCTGGCAGTGATCATTCTAGGTGTTCTTTAATGCACATTATTCTTGATAAATTATGAATGAGCTTTATAGTAAGACAAATGCCATTATCAGAGTTATTTATTCATGGTCTGTCATCCGTAACATCCCCACACCAGTTTTTCTCAAAGTTTAGTATCGATCATTTGCTTTAATCAGATGCATCAAGGGACACTCAAAGAATCAGCAACTGTAGCTTTGAATATCAGCATCTCTCTCTGGGTCTTTGCCAGGTCTAAGTGAGTACTGAGGCCATGTCAAGCATTAGGTAACAAGGGCAGTAAGTGGGGGCTTACTCTCCTTACATTAGGATAAGTGTCCTCCAAACTCTAACTTGACTGATGATTAATCACTCTTCACTGACATGCCCATTATTCTGTTTTTCCACTTGATTCTAAAATCCCCCAGGGCTCTGCAGGGACGATGCCCTGAAGGATTGCTGGGAAGGCAGAAGGGTCTTGCTCACCCTAATGGAATTGACTGCTGTTCCCTCTGTCTTGCCAGGTAAAATCTTCTAAGATGCAAGTAAATATTCTCTGCTCCATGGTAGCTAGGAAGCTCAAACCAAGTCTAAAGTCAGCATTACATTTAATGAGGCAATTTAAAATGATACAATGTCTACTACTTTTTTATACTGTTTATGGAGCAGACAGGAGAAAAGCAGCTCAGTGAACGCTTGCTTCTGTATCGATCTGCATGTGGCAAAGACTGCCTTATTTTCACTCTTTATTCCTTTACGCAAAGATTCAGCTTTGCCAGATACTAAATCCAGGTACATTAAGAATTTTTCTTTCCTTTTTCTTTCTTCATTGATGTATACAGTGTCCCTGAAACACTCTGGTTAGCAGACACTTCACTTTAGGCATGAGAAAGTTTAAAGTCTAGGTCTGGATTAGTCACCATAGATGTTTTCTTAACTCAGTCAGGAGAAATGGGCATCTCTAGGTGGCAAATTACTTAAGAAGGGCATTTAAGAAGCAGCAGACAGGCTTAAACACTAAGACTATTTTTATACTACTAAACTGAGCCAAGCTATTGCACAGTCCTGCGCACCAGTGCATGACCATCCATATGGTCAAATTGCGAGCACCATCAGCGCCATCCCAACACTTTCCCAGACAGTGCCCGCACACAGTTCAGGGCTCAGCATGGGCCTGACACATCCTTAATAAGCATATTAAATGTGGTTAGTCTGTTTTGGAGCACAAAAGAGTTTAATCACGGATAAGAAAAAGTTAGCCCAGAGTTGGAGAATGGGTCCAGTTCCATGTTATTTTGTAATATAATGAGAACATTTAAAGGCCTGTAGCCAAAGATTAGCCGAATGCTATGGTAAGTGTAATTTTCAGTGTTTTGGAGGACACTATGGCACACCTGTGATATAGCGGGGGAACAAGTGAATCCATCTCGGAGCAGTATAAAGCAATCCTAAAGCCCTGCAACATGCCTTTAGAATGTAAATTTGATATACTGGAATACATCAATATGTTAAGGTCCAATCCTTATATTTTTCAGCACCGAGTGGGAAGCCGACCTTTGAGGATATTTCTGTTTTCGGTCACCAGATCACAGATCAAGAGCAATTTCTATGAGGTCTAAGGAGTTACCCTGTGTTAAAACTGCTAGAGATTCAGGCCTACTGAGTCCAGAGTTTGATCCTTACAACAGCAAAAGTCTTTCAAACACAGAAAATCTCAATGAAAAATTTCAAATTCAGCTCCATAGGGCCTGATTTGTAAAATAGGACAATTCTCTGTTTTCCACATAGTTCACTTGACTTGTCTAAAATATGAAAGAAAAAAACAGGTTTGTTCCTAATTAGATTTATTACCAGGATAATTATCCTTGTACAAATGATCTATAACATAGTACTGTAAATATCTTCTACTGTTGCTATGAAAGATTTCGACATATTTTAAAATCATGGTTTACCGCAGCTCATTATATTTTAGCACAGCCTGACCTCCTTATCTTCCTGCTGGAAAAGATAGTAACAGAGAGAGTGTACATTTCCCTTTTAAAATGAGATACACAATTCCCTCTTTCCCTCCCCACTAACACACTTCTTTTGAATTCCAAAGTCCCATCGTTTTGTGCAGACCCATCTGCTTCTATTTTGAGGCAACTATTCTTCTGGCTCTGGAGTGCTGGGTAGCACTCCTGTTAAAGTCTGTCACTGTCTCTGGTTAATCAGCTGGAGAAGCTGCTGCTGCTATCTCTGCAGCACTCAGTGCCCATGACAGCCTGGGGAACAAGAGGGTTGGAAGAGAACCTGTTTCTCCCACATGCTAGTGGAGAACAGATCACCCTGGCACCAGACTTTTTTTCCCCTGCTTCTGTATATTTTATGCTGTAGCAATAAATAGTCTTGATAGAGATGTACAGGAATTTAATCTAACGCCAGCAAAATGGGTCATGTATTAATTTTAAATAATTTAAATTGGAAATATCCAAGGTAAACCTAAGACTTACCAGTGAACTGGCAGAGGCATTTAAGAGGCAGGCTGTGTAGTTAATCAGTATAGTCATTTTGCTGGTTAAATTAACACACATTGTACCCTTTGTGTACATGCGTGTAGGAATTCTACCAAAACAAAAGTCTAAACTTTTAGCTGGATAAAGCATTTCATTCTCCAGCCTTTCTAGTGAAAGAAAAACACGTTTGAGAAAGGAGGCCAAGCTTCACCATGAGTCACGAGAGGCAGATCCAACCGTGGAGGGCATGGTTTGGACCAGGCTGCTGCTGCTCCCAGCTCTCTGTCAGTCTGCGCTGCATGGATGGCTGTTCCCTTTCAGAGACACCTGCCCATCCGTAGCACAGCGGAGCCTGTGGTCGGGAGGAAGCCCTCTCTCTTTCCAGTTTGCTTAGCAACACCACACTGTTGAGCCCTGATTCACAAGGAGAACAGCTGCCTGAGCACTGGAAGTGGGGCGGGCTGCTGAAGGCAGAAACCTCAGCCAGAGTTTTGTTCTTAATTTTTTCATTGATACAGAACCCCTTACCTGGATCCCACCTGGGTTCAGCAGGACATCTGGTTGATCTGAAACTGCACTCTCTGGTGCACATCCATTGCTTTTAGTGACTTCATCCTGAACATATGCACTCAACCCATATGGGTCCATTCCAACTTGAGATATCCTATGATTCTATGTCACTCATATCATATCAAGTCTAATCCACTTAAAACCAAAGTTTATAATTCTAAAGCAAGTACACACAGTGGAAAATGTCACCCATATGTTTCAGCTGTGCCTCAGATTGGAAGCTCTGTCTTTGCTTTAAAAGGATTTTTCTCATTTTCAGTGTCCATTTTTATTGATTTTTTTTTTTTTTCTGGATGGGTAGTGAAGTTGTTCTGTTTTATTTAATTTTTTTGCTTCCTTGGCTTTGTCAGGGCTTAGAATACTTTTCTTGTATAGTGAAGATAACATTTGATGAATCAAATGTTTGACAACATTTTCTCGCTTGTCAGAAGAGGCATTCAGAGCGCTGATTTTTTAAGACCAAATCTGTGCATTCCACAGCAGCAGCTGAACTTTCCTTTATAAGCTATGTATAATGTCTCTGTCTTCCTTCCTGCATTTTAATCTCTGGGCATATACAGTTATGAAATGTCATACATGCCATTTACACCTTTATGCTAAATGAGGTGCAGGAAACAGCCTTATCACCCTAGTGTCACTTTCCTTTCAGAGCTTGAAATGTAAAGTGCTAATTGCCAGCTTTTACTTATTTATGGTTACTGCACCAACTCCATGACTGCTTTTTTGAGGTTCTGAAATCATGTTTTGGACCACTGATGTTATTATTGCTACTATTGTTATTTATTGTTCCTATAATGGTGTGCATATGTAAATGGTACTTTTCAACTTAAATTAAGACTCTCTTCTATTTTTGATATATTTAGGTAGTGCCCAATGAAATAATGGCAATAATAATTTAAAGACACACATCCCCCCACCACACAGAAAGAGTGCTGACTGTGAAGTTTGGTCAAAGCATGATTAGAGGAAAATTGTCAAGATACAAAGGGATTTATGTATGCATTTATTACTTGCACTAGTGGGAGTTCCACCAATAAATCCCTTGGGATGAATGTGAGCCTACATTCTTCAATGCTAGTGGGAACAGACCTTATCTTCAGCAATCATTTTATTTCCACACTTTAATGTTCCCATTCTATAGCACAGCTCTCTGTAATTTTTCTAAAAGATTTTTTATCAGTCTTGATCAAGTGTGTTAGTTGATAAATGGTTGAGGGTTGCACACTATAAGGAAAGATGCAATGAGTCATGCTGTTTCCTAGAAACCAGACAGCAAATAGCTTTCAGCAACTATTTCAGCCTTCACAACTACCCTCCACTCCAGTGCTCTCTCAAGATGTAATATAGGCTTCCACATCACCTGTATGTTCACCTGCCCAGGAAAATTTGAGAAGCAACTGTAACGAAACAAAGTTTAAGTGGAGTCTTTCAGTACCTACCCAGAGAAATGAGACTGATGGTGAAAGAAGGCAAGAGGATGATGACAAAATAGGTAGGTAGGGGAACTACTTCCTCAGCAGTTCAGTCCAGTTTGAAAGGGGGCTTCTGCCCAATGCAGCAGGTCAGCTCTTCCCCTGTGCCTCTGACCACACATTCTCTTCCCCTGGTGCCATGCTAGCTGTCATATCATCAACCATATGAACAAGCTGATTTGCCTTAAAAACACACAGAAAAAAAAATAGATATTAGTGTTCTGTGTTGTGAGGCTATGCAATTGCTACTGCCAGCACAAGAGATGCATCATGAACATATGCAGGAAGTGTGGGGAAAGACTGCTTTAGGCTACAGTGTGGTCTAAGATTGCTCACAGAGAAACTACACCCTCAGCTAGAGTGGTTTATTTTGAAGTAACACATTTTTAATTTTACTAAATAGACAAGCTGAGCCTATAGGGGACCTGCGGTAACATCACGGACAGTTGAGAGTAGCATTGCTGCAAGAGCATTTCCAGGGACCTCCCTTGTGCACCTTGTGGTGTGGAAGTATTACACATAATGTAAGATATAACACAGAGTATTGCAGACTAACTCTAGCAGATCCAATACTTAGTGAAGAGTAAGGGTCTGCTGGGTGACACTCAGTCATTGCCCTGAGACACAAACAGGGAGAAATCCCTAGGCTGGGGATATACAAAAACTTCTTAGGCCTGAGTCTGTAACAGTGATTGAACCTCATTGAAAAGTCACTCCCAAAGCAGTTGTCTTCTCCAGTTGCCTGTCCAGACAAAAGAAGGCTTCCTCCTAGGACTCCAGTGAGATAAATTGGCATTTTTATTCCCATTTAGCAAGTAGGAAAACTATGAAAAATAACATTAATAATTTGTCTAAAAAAATGGAGTAAACCTTCAGAAGTATTAATGTTACTGGACCCAAGAGGCTGAGGACCTCGTTTCTGTGCCCTGATGATCTGGCCATGTCTCTCTAGATCCTGTAGCAATAGTTTCTATGGCAATGACCTACAAGAAAAAATATTTGCATATACCTTTACTGATCTTGCATTTCCTCCAAATACTATTTGAATAAATTAGTAGTAAAGGACAAACATTGGAAGTGTCTTGTGTGGAAATTATGAAGGAGACCACCAAATCCTTTTTCCTTTTCCAGCTGCAATACTCCTGAGAGCCCTCGTGCCAGCTCCAAAGCTACAGTGACTCTGACTGTCAGGAGCCATAGCGTGAGTGCACTGAACATCTTGAGGCACTCTCCTCCCACTTAATGAAGCAAGTATAAGGAGCATGACACTGCTGACACCTGCCTGTGACCCATTGTGTCCCTGAGCTGCTCAGATGTAAGTGCCCTGCTCATACAGAATGTGTCCTGTAGCTGTTACCACAGGGGACCCTTCTTATAGGTGTCCACAGTGACAGGGTCTAAATTTTGTGCTGTGTTCTTCAAAGGTGAAATTATGAAAATAGAGTCATTAAGTGGGCCTATGATAGAGGTTGAACTGAACTTTCTTTGTATAAGCTCAGTTAAAATGCATATTTCTTCCCCTCGTGCAGTGCTAGCTGTCATATCATCAACTATATGAACAAGCTGATTTGCCTTAAAAACACACAGGAAAAAGATTAGTGTTCTATTACCCTATAGAGGTAGGAACATGTTTTACACTGTCACCACAAAAGAGATCTTTTTCTATATTTAACCTAAGAACTTGTTTTAAAAGACTATCCAGATTTTTGTGGGGGGATGAGAAGGGAGTTTTCAGTAGCTTCTTGACACTACAGATGAGGTTACTAAGAAACAGCAATCTGGAATCTGATCTCAGGTTTCCAGGACGTGGGTTATCCTGATCTTGAAAGGCCTGGGAGGATGATCTATTCATCTTCCCTGAGGATGTTTTGTTTCTCTTCTTTCTGTTTGAAACAGAAAGTTTCTGTTTCTGTTTGCTCCTACTTTAAGGTTGTAATTCCCTGTTTGTGATACCATCAGGATTCCCACAGCAATAGATTATGATGTCACAAGCAGAGATTTATGAAGCCATAGGATGGAGAAGCAGGAAGAAGGGCTCTGTTGTGAGATGATCCTGTCTACAAACTCTTTTTGTAGTAATTGCCCAAATTGGAGGAAACCCATCTCACGGAAGTTATATTTTAACCATCTAAGTGACTGGTTATCAAAGTGTGACAGAGCATGGATATTCGACAACAGGTTTTCTGCTTTAGAGCTCATTCATAAATCCTGACTGAATACACTAAAATCGTTGGAGGAGATTTCACAACTGTCATTAACAAAACAAGGAGAATGTGTCAGCATGGACAACAGCTATATTAAGTGTCTCTGTAAAATGAAAGAATAGACCCTGGGAGCCACTGAAAGCTGTTTAAGGGACATCCTAAGTGGTGACCATGCCTGAGGTGGCACTATCCCTTTCACAGCCTCATGGCAAGCAGGGAAGTACATTGTCTGTACTTTTTCAGAGTAATCATTAATTCTCCATGAATAGCTACTTGGATCTGTCTCAGGTGGGTTGCCTCACTTTGGGCAATATTCAATGCCCATTGCAGACATATTCATGACCTTAAGACAGAGCTCTTCAGGATTTTCTCCTGCAGTGGGTGAGCTCTAGAGCTTCAGGGCTTGTGAGTGGTCAGCCACATGCTGTGGTGTATGGCTCAGCTAAGAAATTCACCCTCTCTGCTCGATCTCTCCCACTCTTATTCTGAACAGAGATTTGGCTGTCCAGCTGGCTCACAGAGCAGAAGAATGGCTTTGGAGTGCTGTTGAGATGGAAGGGTTCTGTTTGCCTGTGTACGTTTTGGGAACTGAGTGTATGAGGTTTTCTCTCTGTGACTCTTACTGGTCTACACAGTCTTCCCTAGCTTGTCCTTACTTGTCCTTCCTTCAGAGTGACCAGAATATTGTTTTGAATCTAACTTGCACAGTGACTGGCAGGCATTTGATCTGGCATTTTACTGAGATGTAACCAAATGTGATTTGTGGAAGAAATTCCTTATCAATGGCACTCTTAGTGGGTTTTTAGTCCAAGTTCTGGACCTCAGAATGCCCTGTGGTTTAGACTTAGGTTGAATTCAAACCAGAAGGAGCACATTTTCCAGACTATAATCAGGTGTCATAAAAAATACCTGAATTTCTACAAGAATATCTGAAATGCAAAATTGACCTTGTCTTGGATATGAGGTTTCTACAAGGTCAATATAACTGAAACGTCCTCTGATTTAAAAAAATGTGAAACAAAGTCTATTTTTTTCCAATTCTTGTGAAGAATAAAATCCTTTATGAAGATCACATTGAAAACTATAAGGTGGTCTCAAGTCATCCAGTCATTGGAAGCTCATTGCTGATTTTTCCAATGGTTACAAATCATCCAGGAACATAAAAAGATGGGTCTTGTAGTCATACAAGTCACACAAATAGCTTTTTTTAGTGCTGCAGACATAGACTGCAATTTTACAGTGATGTCAGTGATGTGACTAAAAGGTCCCAGCATCCTTGTGCTTCTGGTGTTTGTCACTATCATCCCACTGCTCTTTCTGTAATGCTGGCAAAACTGTGCATGTGAACTCTCTTATGAACTTGACCAGGGAAATCATTGAATCATTGAATCGTTTAGGTAGGAAAAGACCTTTAAGATCAAGTCCAACCTTTAACCTAGTTCTGCCAAGTCCACTACTAAACCATGTCCCTAAGCACCACATCTACACGTCTTTTAAATAAATAGCCACATAAGGGCAGAAACAGGCAGCTTACACTGGTAGGTGTAATATCACTTATGTTGGCATGAATTATCACTGACACTGACTTAAAGCGCATATGAAATGACAGTTATATTTTCATATCTGTGTGTTGGCTTAAATTCTCCCCATACTGTTGCCTGTACTGATTGTATCTCTATGAAATTAAAATTTGACTGGAATGTTTTACAGGCCTGTCCCAAAACACTAATATTGGAACCAGCTAGACACACTAAGCTTGGTGTCAGTCTCAGATCTTCTCTCCATACCCACTCCAGTTTAGACATGATCCTAATACCCATCATTTGACCTAATATCAGCTTTTGATCTTTACACATATAGGATAAATGCTGGGTAGCAGAGTATTGGTTTGGTGACTACTGCTAGACTTTCAAGATAGCTCTGATTATGATACTTGATTTATTACTTCTTGTTGGAATCGCATAGGCATTCTGATTAAGAACAAGTGCTAAACAGCTGTGGCACTAAAAGAGATGGGCAGACACAGCAGGAAGAGCCAACACATGGAGCTTGATGTAATTTCTTAAAACTGTTATTGATATACGTTTTAGTGTCATTCGCTTTAAGAAGGTCATTCAAAACAACACCATTTTAAAAATGTGCAGAATTAAGTAACAATCATACTGATATATTTGGAGTTCCTTATTTCTTGAAAAATGAGTTGTCATGCTATTTTAAATTCATCACAAGCGCAGCCAGTAAGCAGAAAAAAAAATCTCCCCTTAAAGAATATATTAATTTGTACTCAAATTTTCAAAGTTCATGGGTTTTTGCTTATTTAAAACTTGTCCAACTCTTACGAACTACTGCATCCTCAGGCATAGGAAAAAACATACACAAGTTTTAAAAATGATTAGTCTCTAAATATTTTGAATGCCAAATGGTAAATGAAAAACGAAACAAAGAAAGTGTGTTTCTTGAACATGGCTTACATTAGGCTTACACCCACACTTTCCATGAATAACTCTTATAGTGGAACTCTAGCTATTTACTTTGTATCTCTCTGCCTACGCTAATGCTTTTTCAGGCCCCTAAAGTCCTGCCATTTGAGGATGTGAAATGACTTTACAAATATGATCAGATCACAATGAGTAGGTATTTCATGATCTCCATTTCAGTGATGTGGGTCCTGAGGCACAGAAAATTAAGTGACATTCCCAAAAACAGAGAAGCCAGTGAGAGACATGAGAAGCCCAGAGTTCCTGACCTCTCTGTCTTGCTCACTAACCACAAAACGGCATGTCTTCTGCATACCTCAGAGTTTTTTCCACTGCTGCTGGGGAACTGACTGTTCAGAGCTGCCTCTGTACTTGTTTCTTTCTGCAAAATTCCCTCCATAGCAAGTGTAATCTAGCAAAGTTTTTAAGGTGAGCAGTGAAAGAGCCAGAATGGAATTTCTGCCACTTTAGCCTTAGGAAATGAAAGAGGTATGCTGCTTCTGGGGGAGTCGCTGACAGACACTTGTCACAGCATCAGGTCTGTTTCCCTTTGGCAACAGCCAAATGTTTGTACCTGGGAGACGTAGAGGTCTGTTAAGTCTGAAGGACCTGGGCACTATTACTACTTTTCTTGCTGAGCATAGGTACCAGCTAGACTGTGTGTGCTCCAGTGCTAAAGAAGTGCTGAAGCTGAGTACATTTTGACAAGCCACAAAAGGTATGATCCCTTGGGAACTGGTTCATAAAGTTTAGAGCAACTTTAAAACTGCTCTATTTTTTTATCTTTTATTTTTGTAAACAAAGACAAAAAATTAGGGAGTCAAAAGTAACTCCCTTATGCCTCTCTCCTGATTGAAAAAGGAAGTTCATTGTCTATGAAAGAAGGTCCATCTACACATGACAATGCTTATCTATATTTCAAAGACTTTCCACATATAGTACTGTATTTTTTCTGAGTTCCCTTGAATTCAGTTCAGGTCTAAAAACAAAGATACATTTCTTGGCTTTCCCAAAGTTTGTTTCTTCACTAAGGTGTGACAGTTCTTTAGGGCTTTTTGACCCAGGTTTTCCCTGCATAGTGCTAGAGACCTTGTCTTGGCTCCTTGGTAATTACAACAGGGAGAGGAAAGAGTTGAAGTTCTCTTTCAAATAAATCCTTTCTTGTTTCATTGCTCTTTGTAATACTATTCAGTTTTGTGCTAGTGCATATTGAAATAAATGTAGCAAGTGACACCTTCTAAGTAGGCAGAAGTGGGAGAAACCTCTTGGGATGATGAAGTACTCTCTCCATCCCCTGTCTAACACAGGCAGTCAGATCGTGTAATCCTTTCTATAAAGTGAAAACCTTTTTAAAACTCCTTTTGTGGTCTTCCTAAAAAGATGATCCAGAATTTGGTAACTCTAATGGTTCTTCTTAATTTCTTCTCTGCAGTTGCTGTTGTTAACTTAGAACAGTGTGAAAATGCTTGAGCTAATTTTAAATAAGGAGTCTTTGAAACAATATAGCGGGGCAGAGATGCCCAGCATGGATTGTCTTGGTTTGCTTATCAGCAAATAGACTATTATTTAGCTGTGTCTACATTAGCAAAAAGCATGGTTTTGTATAACCAAATCTGCAGAATGAAACTTGGTGCTGAGGAGTCCACATTCACATTACGAACACTTAAGAGATTTTTCCTACTCTGCTTAGTTGAGTCTGATCCTGTGGATTGGGCTCCCATTAGTGGCTGGAGTTCACCAGATGAACTTTTATCACATTTTACACGTTCATTTCATCTGAAAGGAATCCTTCTTCTGCCCTCCAAAATCATTCTGCAAGATGAAGCAATCAGATCAGGAGATCTGCTTCAAAATTGATATGAATCAAAACACTGATGTAAACACATCTGCTTTCTTAGGCTAAGCAAGCCACATGTTTCTGTGTGTGGATATAGGCAAACCTTGCCATGCTCTGAATGGGCCAGACATGACGCAGCTGTGGTATGGGAGTGTTATGATCTGGCTATTAAACTTTAAGGAGACCTTAAGCCTGTCTCTATCCTCTCACTTAGTCTTGTCCTTGCTCTCTTCCAAAGTGAAATCTATTCTCCATGCCAAACTAGGAGCAGTTTTCCTGGCACTGATTTTAATATATCTTTTTGGAACAGGGATAAACAGAACTGGACATGAGACTTCAGATAAGGCTAGTGTTTCGAGCTTGTCATTTAGATTCTGCAAATGCTGGTAGACATCATTACATCAGTTACAGGCAGTTCCAATTTCAAGGCTATTTCAGCCATTGTAAAAAGATAGATAGAAATTTAGCCATCAGCTACAAATAAGACAGGCAGACACTGCAGATCCAGAATAAAAGAATTACAGCATTCTGTACTACAACTCACTAGCCTACTCTGAGCAGCACCCAGACAATGTTGTATATATAGTTAGAACTGATCCATGGTCAACACAATACCATAGTCACGACATATTTCTATGAACTGTAACTCTATTCATCTGAGAAAAGTTACAGAGGGAAATCTGGGAAAAGCACATGGATCTGCTCTTATGTTGCTTATAAGATATTACTGGGACAGATTTTAGAACACTTTTTCCCCAGCTGCTCAGGTCTCAACACTTCTGGAGTTTGAAGCGGGCAATTTACAGGCCAATAAGGACTCTGATGGGGCAAACATGCTGATAGAAGCAAAATTTCCAGGGTTATATGTTTCAGTCATATTTGTAAAGTTGTGGCAGTCCTATGAAGTTCCCACTGACTGGAAAATGGGAAACATAACACACTTTTAAAAAAGGAAAAAAGAAAGACCTAGGGAACTACAGGCCAGTCAGTCTCACCTTGGTCCCTGGAAATATCATGGAGCAGATCCTCCTGGAAACTGTGCTAAGGCACATGGAAAATAAGGAGGTGATTGGTGACAGCTAACATGGCTTCACTAAGGGCAAATCATACCTGAAAAATCTGGGGGCCTTCCATGACAGTGTTACAGCACTGGTGGATAAGGAAAGAGTGACTAATGTCATCTATCTGGATTTGTGCAAAGTGTTTGACACTGTCCCACACAATATTCTTGTCTCTAAACTGGAGACACATGGATCTGATGGATAAGGAATTGGCTGGATGGTTGCACCCAAAGAGTTGAGACCAGTGACAAGTGGTGTTCCTCAGGAATCTCTACTGGGACCGGTGTTGTTTATCATATTTGTCAGAAACATGGACAGTGGGATTGATGCACCCTCAGCAAGTTTGCTGACAACACCACACTGACAACACCAATGTGCGGTTGACATGCTGGGGGGAAGGTACAAATACAGGCTGGGCAGAGAATGGATTGCGAGCAGCCCTAAGCAGAAGGACTTGAGGGTGTTGGTCAATGAAAAGCTCAGCATGACTCAGGAATGCGTGCTTGTAGCTAAGAAAGCCAACCATATCCTGGGCTGCATCAAAAGGAGTGCGACCAGCAGGTTGAGAAAGGTGATTCTCCCCCTCTACTCTGCTCTCATGAGACCCCACCTGCAGTACTGTGTTCAGCTCTGGGGCCAGCATAAGAAGGACATGGACCTGTTGGAATGAGTCCAGAGGAGGGCCATGAAGATGATCAGAGGGCTGGAGCACCTCTCCTATGAAGACAGACTGAGAGAGTTGGCCTTGTTGAGCCTGCAGAAGAGAAAGCTTTGGGGAGACCTTAGAGCAGCTTCCAGTGCCTAAGGGGGGTCTACAAGAAATCTGGAGAGGGACCTTTTACAATGGCATGTAGTGGCAGGACAAGAAGGAATGGCTTCAAACTGAAAGAGGGTAGATTTAGGTTTGATTTTAGGAAGAAGTCTTTACTGTGAAGGTGGTGAGACACTGGCACAGGTTGCCCAGAGAAGTTGTGGATGCTGCATCCCTGGAAGTGTTCAAGGCCGGGTTGGATGGGGCTTTGAGCAACCTGGTCTAGTGGAAGGTGTCCCTGCCCATGACAGGGGGGTTGGAACTAGATCCCTTAAGGTCCCTTCCAACCCAGAACATTCTATGATTGTATGATTCTATTGTCTAATAGACAGTTAATCCCTGCATACATAACCCATTACTTTGCATTTGTGCATCATAGACAGAAAACTTAACTATCAGTAGGAAAGAATACGTCTAGTTGCAAAATAAAAGATTAAAAGAACAAAGAATAATGGAAAAAATTCTATTTTTGACAGCTATACATGTTAAATACATAAAAGGCTTAGAAAAAGGAAGACAGCACACTCCCAAACACTTCACAGTTGCTGTCGTTGGGCACTTCGTGTCAGAAATATGATTCTGACTGACATTTGTGGGAGTAGCATTCACAGGAAGGATTGTACTGAACAGTAGCTTTGATTTGGCATATCTATATTGTACCAGAAAGCATACTATAGATATTCCCAAGCCAACTTCTTATCTGGTTTCAGGATAATATTGGTTTTGATAATTAGCCATGCTGAGAGACAGAGTTATTTTGTTTGGGTTCTGTGTTATGTAAATGTAGTTCTGCCTCCAGTACTTGAGCTAGGATGTTAGTGTCAGGGTGCTGTTGCTTACAGTGTGTTTGGGCAACAGCCAAAGGTGTAATATTGCACTGGAAGGTGTGGACATCTTCTCAGCTGGTGATGCTGCAAAGAATGAGAGCTTTATCTGCACTACTTTCTCCATGTTTTGTCTTCCCATTTCTTCTTTCAATGTAAGGAGGACCTTTGGTCTCTGGGTGGTTTTACCTAATTTGGAACTAACTTAAACACTTTGCATTCAAAAGTTTACATTCAGTGTTACTGGCTTTGTGTTCTACCAGAAGGCTCAAAAGGAATAATTTCCAATTAAAAAAAAAAAAAAAAAAAAAGGAAGAAGGGATGAGAAAGGATGTTACAGAATTATAAACAAAAGTTGAGATGAGCAGACTGAGAAAAAAAAGGTAATGGAAAAAATAGTATAATAAATACATTCAGAAAAAAATAATACAATAAGTATATTCCATATGGCCAAGGCAAGGGGCAACCTGGCTTTAAGGACAGTCTGCTGCATGCTGGTTTTTTTCAGCTTGAATTGTGTCTCAGTGTGGGTTGTTTCTTTTTTGAGTAATTGAATCATTCTGGAAGGAAAAAAAAAGGAGGCTAGCAGCTTTACAGCTCTCAGCAAATAGTTTTAGAGTGTCACAAAAAAATCTCTGTCATTCTTTGTTTGATTTCTAGATGCCTCTTAAAACTTTATTCCCACACTGGTGCCGGAGTGAGAGCTCAGGACTTATATACTCTGTGCTGGACTCTGGCCAGAGGTATTCAAACTGTACATACTCTTTGCCAGATCTGCTGAGAACCTGTGATGACATTTTTGGAAGGGCAAGATGTCTCTCAGAGTTCAGGGAACGGGTGGATTATCTGTCACTATAAGTGTGTACGTGATCTAAATAATTGCTTGGCTTCAGTTTGCAATCTGGGCTGAGATGCTGGTTCATTGCTGTGATCTCTGAACCAGGGAGTCCATTTTGAGTGTTTGGGACATGCCCTGGTTCTGTCCACCTTATTTTCACAATCATTTTCTAAATCAAAGGGAAGCTCTTAAAAATAGAAGACGTTTAGACGCTTTGTAGTTGTCTGTAACATAAAATGAACTAAACTTCCATGACCTTCTGGGTCTTATACGAGACCCTGGATGTAGGGGTAGCCTGAGGGGTGGGTTAGCTGGGTGGCTGCCCAGCATTCTTAAGACTAGAGTGCACGACTGAATTTCTAGGTTAATGTTTATCCCCAATCAATTAGCGTTTTGGAAAGACATGAAATTCTGGCTTGCCCTGGGCACTATTTAACTAAAGGCCAGCCGTGGCTGGGAGCCCCAGAAGGTTGCAGATCTTGGCTCTGTGGGAGGCCTGGCTATACAGTGGCAAACAAGCTTTCCTCCAAAGACCCTCAGTGCTCTGTTCAAAAGAATTTTTCATCCTCCACCTGTGTCCATGAAAGAGGGTTGACAGATGGGCTGTTGTAATGGGCTATTGTGTAAATAGCATGCATTTAGCAGAAATGCTGAGGGTGTGTATTTACAGAGGCCTTACGTGGATTGTCATTGTAGATGAGGAGGGCTTCAGAAAAGCCACTGCAGGCCTGCTGCATTAATTTCCTATGCAGAGCAAAGTATTTTCTTATTCTTCATTAGCTTCTGTTGGGAAGTAAATACAGCAGTTCAGGGAGGGAGGGAGGGAAAGAGATGCTTTGGAATAACATTTGGCCTGGATATTAATGGTAACTTTTTAAATACCTGACCTCTCAAACCTCGAACTTGCAATGGCATTTGTACCCATGTACAAAGGTTTTTTGGTGATTTTACCTCATCCCTCTCCTCCTCACATCCCTGTGCAGAATACCCACAGATATAGTAGTCTGGGAAATCAGGAGCAACAGAGTGGAGAGGACTCCACTCTGTTGCTTTCAAGTGTGAATTGAGAGGGTGGAAGGAAAGGTGAAGTAATGTGTGGAGAGCTATAAAACTGGCTGCAGAGGATTCGTAGGAACCTGAAGCTTGGAAGGGGAATCTGAGAAACAGCAGAGAAAATTGCAATAAAGATGAAAGGAGATAAAATATGTCATTTCAACAAATCAGTGAGGAGCTGAGGGGAAGAAGACAATCCCAAATAAAAATGGGCAGAAATAGAGATAAGCTGGAGAGGCAGAAGTACTGGAGGGGCCAGTCTGAAGGAAGCTGGTGAGAAAGCAGGAGAGGTGATGATCGCTGGTCCCTGGGTGACCTGACTGGCAGGTGGGAATGGCTGGCCATCCTCTCCACTGCTGGCCTCAGCAGTGTGTCAGCTGGCAGGGCTGGGAGCTGGCAGTACAGCATTGACAGGGGGATGAGCAACACGTGGTTTCACTGGCAAAGGAGAGCTGTTCCCAAGGGACTTCAAAAATTTTGATATATATAGAAGCAGGTCTGGCTCTTGGGCATAAGGCCAGCAAGCAAGAGAAGAGTCAGTACACATGTCCATGTTAGTATTCCCTTCTAATGGAGTCCCAGCCTCTGCGAAAAATCTTGCTTTCAGGTCTGCCTAGGGCAGCTCCTGATTGCTGTCAAGCAAGTTCAGAGCGGGGCCACAAGAAACAAAAATGTCCCTCATCTTTGCTCCAAATCCTGCAATAACATCACATTTCTGTTTCCAGTTAGGATGATATACTCCATCTGACAGTACAGAACAATTGCAGCCAACCAGACGGCACCGTGACAGTCCACAGGGCTATTTTTGGAGGATGAAAAAGTTTGCTGGAATCTATACCAAATACCAATGGGTTCAGCCAGCAGGGAAATTTAGTGCCACTCACCTCAGGTGCATCAACTTTTCCAAGCCTTCACTGCTGGTGTTTTGCACAGCAAAGGGTTGGTTCTGTGTGAAATGTTTAGAAGGGCTCTTAATATCCTTCTTGTGCTGTTAACTGTGCTGACAGCAGGAGCAGCCCTATTTTCTGGCAAGATGGTAGAAGTCATGATTCTTGTAGAGGACCCCCTTTTCTCTCCCTAGAAGTCAAAGTTGTGTGAACTGGTGGGACAGTGAACTGTTTTTGACTGGATGAGGGATGAGTCATCTCTTGAAATTGCCATCAAATTCATGTGGAATCAGGATATCAGATCCTGTAGAGGAAGATGGGCCTAAAGAAGAGGCTTTGGCTGATGTCTCAAGACTAGGTCTAAGTTTGTCTTTCTGGGCATTGGATTTCAGTTCCAATGCAGCTCCCAAATGAAGAAAGAGTGTACAACTTTAAAGACAGTGGTACTTCTGTGCAATTTAGTGAGCAATTTGTGTCTTCCAAACATACAAAAAAGAAGTACAG
Source organism: Strigops habroptila (assembly GCF_004027225.2). Lineage (NCBI taxonomy): Eukaryota > Metazoa > Chordata > Aves > Psittaciformes > Psittacidae > Strigops > Strigops habroptila. The sequence continues at coordinate 111,983,039 of NC_044277.2, read as the reverse complement.
ACAGTTTTGTTGTTGATTTTTCTTTCCCAATTCCAGTCAATTGTTAATAATCATGTTGTCATTTTTTTAAAGAGCTGGCACCAAAACTTCATTCATTCCACTTAGAAAGAACCACCACCAACCTATTACAAAACCTGTCATTATCTCACAAAGTCATATTCTTGACATCTGTTAAGTAAAGGTTTATTTTACACTTCAAAAGTCAGTCTGCACAGCTGACTAAACTTCTTTAGAACTGTAAAGCCTGCTCCGGTCAAATATTTGGGAAAAATTGGTTTAAGAAAAATATTTGTTTTAGTTGGAAAATGAGTTGCCTTTTTTAATGTGCACTAGAAAACATTACTTTTTTTCCTTATATCTAAAATAAGAGGTGGAAGAAAGAAGATTAAGCATTTCCTATGTACTGTATCTGATTTTATCAGTATCAGAAAATGACAGCGGAGTCAGTTCTCTGTACATCTAATTTCAAGCTCTGCATTCTTCATTTTTTATCTATAACATACTGGAAAGTTGATGGGGGTCAAGCTGGTGTCCTGGATAGTTTGCAAACATAGCTCTGGAAACTAGTTGATTCAGGGTATCTGTGATTTGCAACTAAGTCTATGCCACATGTCAATTTTGGCTTGGCTGTCAGACTTGGTTATGCCATTAACCCAGGTGCAAGAGTCTATTGTATGTAATTACAGGCCTTGGCAATGATGCTTAGAAACACAAAAGTGCTGGAAGAATCTTTCAGATTTTTCAGCACTTGATCCCACCCTATTTATTTCTCTTTATCACTAGCTCTGGTCATGCATGCATGGTATTTACTAGACAGTCTTTATTATAGACAGCAATGATACAAGAGCCACTATAGACAACTCAGGTACTTTTTCACAGTCTCAGAACAAAATCTCGACAACACAATGAAGTATGGGCATGAGTCTTTTCTGCTCCAAGTTTTACTCTTTTCACAACCTTGACCACAAAAACAAAGAAATTGGTCTATAATTGAAAGAAATAGACATTATTTGGGAATGATTTGTCACAATAATTTGTTAAATAGAAAATCAAATTTTCACAAAATCAAAAATGTTCATTTCAGTTTTATCCTCCTCCCCCGAGGAAAAAATATAAAAAAATTATAATCATGGATTGTCTCAGAGATCAGGAGATCTGGAGAATGGAAATTCTCCACAGGTACCTCTCATCTGTGCAGTCACTCTCTACTGTCATTCGTTGCAAGCCAGGAAAGGAATCAATTTACCACTCAGTGGCCAGCAGTCAGAGCAGATACATTTCTGATGATCACCGAGATAAGACAAGGATACAGAAAATTCAATTAATAAGTGGTTATCTTTACTTTAATAGAAAGAAATTTTGATTGCTTCTAGCTAGGTAGTCTTGGACCTTATCTTATGCCTTCAGGTCAGCTTTGGGTCAACTATGTTGATAACTGAATTGAAGTTTAGAAAAGTACATTGGGACTGGCACAAATAAGCACACCTCAACGGTGGAGTTAAGCTCTTAAAAGAAGCCTTTCTTGGGATTATGCTGGTGCAGTCAAAAGGGAAAGGACAGGAAAGCTGTATGTGACAGCAAACAGGAGCCACACTTCACACATACTGCTGGACTTGCAATCTGATTTCAAAACAGATGATTTTGAATTTCTGCAAAATAAATAAATAAGCAAGGTATTTTTCTTCTTCAGTCCAACCATAAAAGACTGGGGCATAACCAGAGTATTAGGTGTGATTGGTCATCTCAGGTACTCAGATCCACAAATTCCCTCCACAACTCTTTCAGTAGCTGGCCTTTAAACCTGAAGTGTATCTATGGTTTTAAGAGTAAGATTCATTTTGCTTTAACTGACCCATTAAAAATTAAGTGTCTAATCTAAGTGGATTGTGTAGCCAGTGGAGCAAAACAGGTATGTGAGCAAGGTGTCATTGATATGGTAGCTGGATTGACCTGCTCTCTCACAGAATCTATTTCTTCACATCCATTACAGAGTGAACCTAGACAGCTTAGACTAAATATGCTACATGTTAGTCAACTCAAGTTTGGTGAGATTAATCCTCCCTGATTGTCTTAAATACCCACCATAGGCAGACTTGCAAAACAGTTCAAGACCTGTCCCTGGCCTAAATCTTGCCATAATTCACACTGATTCTCCTACAAGAATCAGTGCCTTCTAGAGCAAACCAAGCAGATGATCTGCCTCTAATAACATCAGGAAACAGGAATGCAGCAAGTGACCTTTTTCATCAATGAATAGAACACCAATCCAGGACAGAAGATCAGCTTCTTCCCAGGTCTAGGTAGATTTGACCCTTTATCTCCTGTCTCCTGGAATGTATCTTTACTTGAGTGGGAAGTTGAGGATACCCTCATTCTTCCATCCTGAGGCTCTTCTGCTTTATATGGCCAACTTAAACATTTACTGAGAAAGAGGGAAAGCAAGTACCACACAATAGAGACTGGGTTAGGGAACTCTCATTTATTATAATGTTATACTATTACACACTCCTATGAGCAATTCAAACCCTGGGACTTAGGGTCATCTCTCTCTTTTCCATTTTGTTATTTAAATGGGTCACATGATGTGGAAGAACTTCAGCATGCAGGAACAAGAACAACTCTTCATAAGACCCCCAAAGCTCTTCTTAATGACTATGGTGTCTTAGAGAGTTGGGAAAACAGGGCCTAAATTCATTAGACAGAAGGTAATTGAACCCAGAACCCCGTACTCTAGATTAATGCCCCAGACCCTGGGGAAGTTCTGGAAAATAGGGGTAAGGAATAATAGCATTTTTTTCTCCAGTCAGTTTTAAAAGAACCCATTATAGAAACAGTTTTTTACCTAGCTTTCAGAGATAGCTCAGCACAGCAATGGAACCAGTCCATGCCCATACCCTGGGGATCAAGGAGGGAGGTCGTGAAACTCATGCTGTTACTGTAATTTCTTACTATCAAGTTTAAGAAGCTCCAGTTCATCAGATCATGTGTTTTAGGGAGAACTTCTTACAGGATTATCCATGTCAGTGCTTTGGGTATATAGTAGACCTGAATGCATAACTTAAAGACTAGATGCTATAGCGCTCTAAAGCACAATGTTCTTACTGTTCTAATTTTAGGACTACAGAACACCAGGAAAACCTAGGCAGTAACTTTCCATCAATATATTTTGAATTTGATCATATGGTCAAGTTATTGTGTCCTACAGTTCACTACTGATGTCCAAACCTATTCTACATGAACTTTGGAATTTTTGTTTACATTTCATATTATCACACTTCTGCTTATTGCAGTTCAGGTCAGGAATACCGATTATTATTTCTGTTGCCTTTATGAGTTTTGGGGGGTAAAGCGTTTTGTAATAAATGATGGGAATTTTCTTTATCTACTAGTACAGTATTATTACTAGGAGATAGGCTTTGGATAAATCTAGGTGTTTTGGGTCTAATGCGTTCTTTCATATACTGACCTATGTTATCGTAACGTATTTAACATATTTTTAAAATAAACACACTCACATAGGCTGTAGATCAATGATTTTTTCTTACATGGGAAGATTGATTTTCTGGAAGCCTAAGGCTTAGATATGACCACCTGCTTATTTTAATTTGTAGTGAAGTGTTTGCATTCTTACCCCAGTCATTTTGCTTGTCTAAGGCAGACTGTTCGCAGTGATTGTTGCGTTATAGTATATGACAAAAGTCTGAGATATGTTTAATATAAGTTAGAATCAACTTAATACAAAATGACCCACAGAATTTCCACAGGGACAGAATGATCTTTCAGCAGCTGATTGATAGAATAATTCCTTATGAAATAGTATCAACTGGGATACTGCAACTTCCAAAGGAGCATAATATATTAAATGTCAATCAACATGAGTTTACGAAAATAGTTCTTGTCAAACCAACCACATATCTTTCTCTGGTGGGATTACAAACTGGGTTAATAAAGGTAAATAGCATTGATGATACAATATACACAGATTTATGTCAGGCATTTATCTCAGTGCCCAGCAAACATTTCTTTAAGAAATTGTAATGACTAAAAATCAACACAGCACACATTGAGTTTATTAGAACTGGCTAACTGGTAGGTCTTAAAATGTAAACAGGGAATCATAACTGAACAAATATGGTTTTGTGATCCTTGGAAGACTGAGGAGAAGTTGGACTGTTATATCTTATTTATATTTTGTATCTGTATGGCTGTGACTACATTAATAGGTGCAGTTCTGGGGTTCACCGTCTTATGAAGTCGTCTACAAACTGTGGAAGGGAGCAATTTGGGGAGAAGTACAGGCATGGTTAAAAGACAAGAAAACAAGGATTATAAACTCAACGAGTTCAATCTGTTTAGTTTATCAAAGGAAAGGTTAGGAGATGACATAATCACAGTTTATAAATATCTCCATGGAGAAAATACATTTGATAATTAGGGGTTCTTCAGTTCAACAGACAAAGACATAATAAGATGCAGTAGATGGACACTGAAGCTGGAAAAATTCATATTTAAAGACATTAATTTTATAAAGAAGATTTTTAACCTCTGAAAAAGATTAACAAGGATTATGGTGAAACTTCTGTCTCTGGAAATCTGTAACTCAGAACAGGATGTCTTTCAGAAAGATTGGATTGGATTAGCACAGTGGTTCCTCATATTTTTATAATCTAAGAAACACTTGAGTGGCTTAACTGTTCAGTCTGCTTACGTTTAAATGGATATCTGCCATTTGTATCTTTACTATTTTATGCTGTCTCAAAAGTGCTAGCATGGACCAAACCCCCTCTTTCAGATGAGAATGTGTTTATATGTTGGTGCACTTTGTGGGTTGCCATAAAACTTAAACTACTTCTTTAAGTAGTTTAAAATGAAATACAGTCTCTGGCAGCAGCAGGATGTACACAGCTGTAGCATGTGTGCCTGTCATGTCATGCCCCTAGCAAACATTTAGATCCTGGCATGCATTTTCTTAACATAAATAGTTTAGTGTACATGCTCAGGCTCTGAGAGAGAAAAAAGTTGCTCAGCCTACTGTAGCAACCCTGAACAATGCAGATTTAATGCCCTCTTTAGAGAAGCCATCATAACTCTATTGGCTTGGTCTATCACTTAAAAGCTCTCAGAAGCAGCTTAATGGCCTGGCCAAAATTTGGACTACAACCTGCCCAAAGGTAATGCCAGACTGTGTACCATATGATGAGAGTATATGATCTCTACCTCTGAGAAGAATGGGATTTAAAGGTATATTTTAATAATAGAATCATAAAATTATGTATATATTTTAACCACTAAGAAAACTGGATTTGAGAGCCTCTTTGTTGGTGCTTCCCCTCTGCGGTAACGTAGCTGTTAGCAGCTTTAACACAGGGAAGGAAAGAGGACCTTATCCAGCCAACTGGCAGTACTCATTCCCACCTCCCCCCACCTGCACAACCTCACACCTGGATGCTTAAACCTTCGCTTTGTTAGGTGTACTTCTGCCATTCTTAATGCCTTCATGTGGCTAAAAAAGAAAACACGTGTCATATTTTTTTTGAGGTTACTCCTGTCTTTTTGGCTGTATTTTAATTTACATCATTTCATCTTCTTGGTTTTTGTTGATTGCAGTATTTCTTCATATTTTTTTTCCTAGTAATGCACAACTACCATAACATGTAGAAAAGAATGTAGATGTTTCAAAAGAAAGGATTAGCCATTATATGAATTATAATGCTAACTGTGGTTTCTCCAGGACATCAATCCACATTCTTCTAGGATATAAATCATATGCTAAATGTCTGAGGCATAAAGGAATAACTTCCCTCTCCAACATGTTGTTGCATAATTGCCTGTTATGGAAGTTTTACGTCTTCCTCTGAAGCATCTGGTACTGGTACCATTAGTTTGATCTGGAACGACAAATCTTGTGCGCCTTTATGCAGCATTCCTGTGACAGTTCAGCAGCTGCTTGATTCCATCTCGTACAGGGCAGCCAGATGTCCCACAGCTTTAAGGTTGTTCCACTTTTCAGCATCCTATTCTGCTTCCTTTGCTTGCCTTGAGGAAGGCTAGCTAACCACCTATTTTGACACACGTGTGCTATCTAATGCCTTTCACATTAGAACACAAAACTACTCACGGTGTGGTTGTGACATAGGAGGAAACTGGTCACAGACGGAATTTTTAGAAAGCTGGTACTCAGAAAAACATACAGAGAAAAAATATTGCTCTCCAATTAATTTCATATCCTGTTCTATGTCTTTCCTACTGCAAAGAGAGATATGTGTTGTAAATCACAATCATGGCAACAGTGAACACTATAATTAATTTTGTGTAATGTTTTCCATTCCAGTCCTTTGTTTTCAGTAGTTCATAACTTTCTAAAGCTTTCACTTATTGATTTTGAATCAGGGAAGGAAATGGAGAAAAACTCTAACACCCTGTGTTTTTCTTTATTACTAAACAGTTTTGGTCACTATTTTCAAATGGCTCTGCTACTTAAATAGCTGTGGGTAAACAGGTGCCAGTGAGATTGCTGTCGACATTTTGAAGCAGCTTTTCATTTTTTGAAGCTTGGAACATGTAAATAGTTCATGCTAGAAATGCTGAGCAGATTTTTAAAGTAATATCTTGGGACAAGTGTGATAAGAGAAGAAAAATTGCAGATATTGTAGTGATGTCTATCTTGGATGTCCTAGAATGACAGAGATGACCTACAGAGTGATCTGAGAAATAGCTGAAAGATTTAACCATGGAGTTAGACCTTGTATCAATGCATGGACTACCAGTTTATAAATTATTTAACTTTTTCTAGTCACAAGCAAGGTGGAAAGACATAAGGTGGGGTTCAGAACACCAGAAGATGTCTACTTTTGAACTAATTGTCCCAAGCTTTTTTACAGTCAGTGGCGATGTAATCAGTACGGCCATTGAATCCATTCCAATCTAGACATGCAAAAGAGGTTGTCTGAACTGCTTCCTAAAAAATACCCATCTTTGTTGGCTAAAGAGAGATTAGCATGAAGAGCTTAGGTGTCTACATAAAGATGCTTGAAGTTTAGAGAAATACTTAAATCCATATTCATTTAGATTCACATTTCTTGCAACTTCTCCCTCATAAGATCCCATGGTTAACATTTATACAGAGTTCATCTTTTTTTAAACTCTAATCCCTTATGATACACACATGAGAATGTTTAATCTAAGTAGGAATACACATACCTGTTCTTATTTTCCCTACCCTTTATCTTATTTGTCAGCAGGGGCATGATGTACAGTGGTTGTAAAGGTTTAAATGTGCGAGTGTTGCATTCGCTTTGCCTTTGAGTCAGTGGAAAAGCAAGCTTCCATGTTTGACAGAAGTATCAGCTTATGCTCTTCTTTCCTCCCCGTTTAAAAATAGCCCAGCAAAATTTTCAGGTCACTTTCCTGATCCAGGTCACCATGTCACCCCAGTCCAGGTCACGGACAGCTATTGCAGCCACAATGAGGGTGTGCGATAGGTACAAGGTGGTTAGACCAGAACTGCCTCAGAGATAAATGTCAAAAATGACCTAAAAAGAAAGTAGACATTAAGGTAAGAAAATACGCTGATGTTACAAATTTATTCAGACTTGCAAGACAAGAGCAGACTGTGAAGTATTAAAAAGACTGAGTGACTGGGCAATACAGTGATAGATGAAATGCAATGTAGATATATGTAAAATGATGCACATAAGAAAAAGCAGTTCCAACTCTACTTATAAAACGGTCTCTGAGGTGTATTAGGATTTGAAAAGGTCCAGAGAAGGGCAAGAGGGATGATCCTTTTTTTTTTTCTGAAATGGTTTCTGCACAAATAGCAACTACATAGCCTGTAGCTCCTCATCCTGGAAAAGAAACTTAGAAAGGATTTGGTAGAGCTTGGTGTAATTATGGGTGACATGAAGATTGATAGCTCACTTTCTTTACCAAAACTGAGAACTGGGCCCACCATGCACATGCGTAAGGGCCAGGTTCAGAAGAAACGAAAGAGGTGGTTCTCCATGAGTCAGGCAATGGACCTGTGGGACAGCTTACCAGAGGGCATTGTGTGTAAAATTGACATATCAATAGGCAGCTGGACAAATACTTGCAAGAATCACCCTCTGGAGATTACTAAATAGGGAAATCTCATCAAGAGGGGGAAATCCTTGAGCTGAAAATAGTTTCAGTCTGAATATGCAAAGCAATACATGTATTTGCTCTTCCTTGGATTTTCACCTGTGGATACTGATGGACAAAAAACGCTCAGCTAATCTTGGCCTAAGCCAGAACAGTTGTTTTTGCATTCAGCTTACTATGGCCTTGTGAGTAAGAATTTTCCCTTTGCTGGTGTTTTGCAGTAGTTACTGTGCTGGCTGTCATACAAATATTGAGTCAAGAGATACTCCTTTTCCCAAAAATCTTACCTTAATGGCAAGATATAACCTGTGTACGGGTAGATGGGAAGAAGCCTAACCAAGGAACCAGTTCAGCAAGTTTTTCCACACTCTGCCTTTACCATGTATAAATGTGTGAACAGGAGCCAGAAGATAATTAGGTGTTAGGCTGTATCCATAGCTGTGTTTTGTTGAGGAGCTCTTAATGAATTTATCACTTCTACATTTTTAATTCATTCTTAAACATCCCTAGCAAGAATTGCATACTTCAAGAAATTTGTGGATAAGTTTGGGAATGCACTGAGATGAAAAAGCACTCAACTAAAAGCAAATATGATCACTTTCAGAAAACGCACCACCTCCAATTACCTAGTATGACTCTTTCTGTGTTATTCTCAGGAGCACCATATTCCAGCAGAAATAAACTATGGAAATGTTTAAACAATGATGCTAAACCAAAAGTTTTCTAGTTAGATCAATGAGTATGATATAGTGTGTGCCAGATTATATATAATTTTATGTAATGGAAAAGGTATGCAAAAATGTATGCCTGTGCTAGTATCCCTGTATGACTACATGAATGTCTGAGCGAGTTGATCTGTTTGCATATATTTAGGTATTATTTTTACACTGACAAAGAATGTACATGTGTGAGCACTCACTCACGTCCTCTTACATATGGCTGAGCTATACCATTTTCTATTTTCTTTCTTTCTCTAAAACTTAATTTACCTTCTGCTTCCTTCACATTTTTTTTTTTTTTTTTGTCTTTTAAGCAAAAAACTTTTCTGTTTCACAAGTCTTATAGGATTTACTTTCCAGGACATTTTGGGAAAAATAATCAACGAAATCATTCCATGCAATTTAAAACCCCCAGTATCAAAATAAACGTGAAAGAAACTGAGTGGGGAAGGAAAACAGTACTGCAACTTTTGTCCTCTGATCAGCATTTTTGCTGTTCAAGACTTCCTGAGTGGTAAAATAGCTCAGCCACCCATGCAGTCAAGTCAGAGGGCAGAAAATTTTTATATTACTCAGATTTCCTCAAGGGGATGACCACGCTGTGACCTCTTTGCATTCTGTAAATCTCTGTGACTCAGAGATGTTAGGATGCTTCTATTTTAAAGAGTTTCTCTGGTGAACATTCAGGCTTTCCTCTGTGACACTTTTCAACTAAGGTGGGTAAAAGCACATTGCCAGATTTGGTAACCTAAGGTCATTCTTGGACTCCCAGTATTCACATCTGATTAGCTGTAATAGTCTATTTTGCTGTCCAAACTGTGCTTTACTTATGTAACGACGCACTTGAGTAGCCCCACTCATTTCAAGCTCTGATGTAAATGAATGACTCTGCTTACAGAATCATCCCATCTGTTTTTTTCTAGTACAAGCCGGGTAAGCCTTTTTTAATTAATCTGAAAAAATAAAAAAATGAAAAAAGCTCTTAAGGCTTGTAAAACAGCAACATGTTCCTGTTACCAAAAAATAGGAAGGAGAAAAAGCTGCATGGCTAAGTTATAGACTGCAGATATATTGAAAAAAAAAACCAAACAATGAAGTAGGTGTGCAAATAATTGACATTAAATTTATTTGCATTTCCAGGACTAAGGATTAAAGCCTCCCAAGATTAAAATAATAAATAAACAAATGTAAATGTGAATTTCAACATGAGATTTCATTGTGACAAGGGCTGTAAGCTAAAATGAACAATTTTTCAGTATTGTCCTGATGTACTTCATTCTGTTGCCTTCTATTTTCACGTGTTTGTTACTTAACAAACATAGTTATACACATCAAAGAGAACATTTAGAAATATACAGCAGATTTTTCTCATAATCTAAATGTATCTAAACTGTGGGTAGCAGAAGAAACCATTCTCACAGTTTAAGAAGCAGGACAATTAATACAGCTTTTACAGCTTGATGTCATATATAAAAGAGATTATGGAGTAGTTTATGAGGAAATGGAAATAGGAACTGTACATATCATATGAATAAATTGAGAAATATTTGATCAATCAGATCATTGTGATACTTCTTCCCACTTTTGAATGGCTGTTTTACTGCTGATTGCATTGTAGCTTGGCACAGCCAGCTAGTGAGGAAAAGAAGAAACACCCAATATATGTAGGAAAACAGCTGAGCGAAGAGGTGTAAGAAGTAACCTGAGCATCTCCCATAACTTGCATGCCCTGAAAGCTGTGGTCGGGTGGGAGACAGGTAATCTCACATCCTTGTTTTCCTATGTAATGTAAAAGAGCAATTTGCTTGCCTGTCTAGTGACATGTAGTGCAATTTTCTACAACTTAGGGTATGCAGGACACCAGTGCATGTATGACACAGAGCCTAGGAGAGATCCACATCTTTCTGGAGACTCCTTTGGAGGTTATGTAGGGTACTGGGCATTTCTAACACCACCCTACGAATTCCTCCTCCTGTATGTGCTAAAGGCTCATCATCCAGTCTCCTACCACTGTCTGTTGCCACTGCTGACCCAGGTGACTTAGTCTAGATGAATTTTCCCTTTTTTCATTGAAGGAACCTAGATGATTAAATGGAGCAATCCCTGACATGGCTAAAAGTAGGGAATGTCAATCCTGCTTCCTGTGCTAGAGTGTTATTCAAAAAGAGTTGCTAAATCTACACAATAGTTTGTATCTATGCAATACAGTTCAGCCATCAGACATCCCACTGGACTACAGTTATACTACTAGTTTGATTGCTTGAACAGACAAAGGGCAGCCATGAACTCATGTGGTCTTTTTGTGGCACTCACAGATAATCTGCAAACCTTGAAAGGGGGAGAGGATCCAGTCCTGACACCATCTTCCTAGGGCTGCCCAAAAGCAGTTAAGCCAGCTTTCTAAATTTAAGTATCATCAAAACTGATTGTTTAGGTACTTAAACAGGCATGGATTTTCAGGTTTAATAAATGCAGTCATGCCTCAGTTTATTGCCAATGAATGTGATTAAAAAATACCTGGGGACTCAAGAAAGGGAGGACAATTGTTTGTAAAATGATGTTAAGATTAGCATCTCATACTGACTGAAGTCTGCAAGAAAAGAGCATGTTTTCCAGTCAGCTTTGGTGGTGGAGCAGAGAAAGAAAACGCTACTCAACATTTCCTGAGAGAAGAATCACAGATTCTGCTGAATTCTCTTTTATCTATGACTGATTGAATTATCCATTGCAAATAGTGTTTGTTGCTAATTTGGCCGTTTTGCAGTTCATGAATCATTCTGGAAACAATCCTGATTTCTACCAACACATTTGTTATTTGTAAGTATTCACTGAACAGTTTTATGTGAACAGATTTCAGTCTATTTTTTTGTTCGCAAATCGTGAGTGTCATCTATTCACTATTTGAAGTGTTTGACTGGTCAACCAAATCACACACTATTGTCTGTGCTCCATGATTGGGTAACTGAAACTTATAAATACAAGTATAATGAATAGCAAATGATGAATAGCAAATAGGGTATAACAAATATTGGATCATCTGAAATTTCATACAAGGAATACATAATTCATGTAACTTTTAGGACTCAACTATTTCCCTCAATACCTGGCAGCTTCCAGAAGATCCTGGAACTATGAGTAATATATGTTAGAAATATCAGCAATTATAGTCTCCATTTTATTAGCATAACATTCAAAAATCAGGACTTCCATGAGTAGAGAAATGTTGGACATACTGGCAAGAATGCATTTATGAATGCGTAGATGTGATTCATTATTATTTTCTACCAATGTTCTAAATATATTGTTAAAGTATGAATATATGAGCCTTGTACATGACGTTCTTCAGGACATGACTTCTTTATATATGCTGAAATGGTATAAAGGAAATGAGCAGGGATGGAGAATGTGTTTTACATTGAGATTTGATGAGGTAGAAGAAAACAATTCCAGACTGCAGGAGCTTCATGAAAGAAGATTTTCAGCTAACAACCTGTTTTAATATTGTTTCTAAATTCTTGTTTTCTTTCTGACTTCTTGTGTTTTGTTTTCATGTCTTGATTATTTTCAATTAAAATCTTAAAAATGTCTGAATTGTGGTTCATTTCTTCTTTGTGTCTTTAGACATGAAGTTGTTACACATTTATAAATACACCCCGACACAGTAAGCTTTAATAACTAACTGATTATTAATGTTACCAGTATTTGTTTTGAAGGAGAAAATTTAGTTATAAAAAACCCCAAGGATAGAGATTCTTGGACAAAAGCAGACTAGGCAAAGACAGGAGGGGACTTGCATTTACAAGCATTTGAGTGCATCCGGGGATCAGCCAACCTGATCATCTAACCTGTTTCCTAATGGGATCAGTCAGCAAAAAAAGTCAGGACATTGTGTCATTGGTATTTGCAAAGGCCAAAACTCGAGATTATATAACTATTCTAATTTTAGAATTGTCCTTTTCAACTTTTTTTCACTTATTTTTCTCTGTATTGCAACATTCATTTTAATGCAGAATAAGGGTAATGGCACCCCCAAAACTAAAAGGTTCCAGTGAACTAAGACATGCCAAGTCCAGCCCACACATGTAACAGATATGGAAATAGGCTTTGGAATATCAAGTGAGGCTGGGACCAGTGCACATCTGGAAAGATTTGCAGGGAAGAGGAGAAGACCTTGGAAAGGGAAACTGCAATGGATAGCCTAAGCAAACTCAGTCTCCTCTCTTGAGATCACCAGGAGGTGAGTGGAAAGATCTCTCTCTGCTAAATATAACTGGATGTTGTATATGTAATATAAATATAAACAAAACTGCAGTCTGCAATTTCAATCCCTCATCCAGTGTTTGGGTCCTCATTTGCCTTTAGTCAGATCCAATCTTGTGTGAGAGCAAAAATATTTTCTCTAATTATACGAAAGGAAGGCATGGAGCCTAACTGAATATACAAACATTTAAAAAAAATAAATTATATGTAAGTATGAAGTACAGTACTGCTGTCATGATCTGTTGATTAGTTTAAGACTATCAGTCAAATGCATTGTATGAAATCGAAGTTGCATGGTTGTTAACCCTTTTAGCACAACCACTTAGCCAAATGCCAGCAGCCTTGCTTTCTGCTTCAAGAGGAAAGGGAAGAAAAACTTATTGGATATGTTCTTTCATAAAACAAAATCGCCAGCTTTTCTTCCTACTGAGTTTCATGACAAAGCAGTGTTTTGTCCATTTCCTTTGGCCATACCAGTGAGTATTTCTCTCACACTGATGGCTTTATACTCACTTTTTCTGCTGTAATACCTGTCCATAGCTTGTCATGCAAGCCTTATATCCTTGCAGTTATAACCAGACAACCTCTCAGGCCACAGGCAGCAGCTTTTGATCAAGCCTTGTTGTATGATCCACTGCCTTGGGCAATGGCTTCTGTTGTTTCTAGGAATCTCACTAAATGTAGTTTAATTACTTCTTTCCTTAAGGCTGAACAATGGTTGTTTAGCATGACCATTGCTTAAGATAGTTCAATAATTGTCTGGAGACCTGAGAGTCACTCGAGAGCAGTCACTAATTTTTTCCAGTATAACAAAATTATTATTTCCTGGCTTTGCCATATGGGCTACATAGGAGTGGGACACATAGCCAATTGACTGAGACAAAGGTTTAACTTAAAGCAATAACGATAGTGCATTTAGTGCACTTTGGAGCCATGGTTATCATTACTGAATTATAAATATTAATAACAGTTAAACACATTGTCAATTGTGCAGCCATTAAACATCTGCTACCTCTGCTACACGGTGCTTTTTAGCTGGAGTGAAGTCTCTGCTTTGAGTTGTATGCCAGTGCACTGATACTTGTGACTTAATGTAACCTAAAGTTCTGCTGTCTCTGTAATGGCATTTTGACTCCAGTATGGCTAATATAACACATATACTTCTCAGGAGTGTCTGTTTTTCCAGACTGCCGATAAAGATTGTTGTTATCGGTGAATGCAGAAACAGAAAACAGGATCCACTGGTGCTTGCATTGCAGGCTCAGGGCTTCAGGCACAAAGGCTCTGAAACATGGTTTGGGCATGGAACTCCCTCACTGGTGCTCCACAAGAATGCAATGCTTACCTTCTCTTCATCAATACACTGTGGTACCACGCAGAAATCAGGTACCTCAATGTGGCCAACAAATGAATTCCTTTCAAGAAAACAATAATTATCTAATTTTTATTTAATAACATGTTGGAGTCTTCTCCCAAGATTTTATTTTCTTGATATCCACCAAGAAGTCCTGATCAGAAAATACAGATTATTCTGAGAGGGATAATTTATTTATAATCTTTTCCTCAGGAGTGAAGACTATAGCTATTTTTTTTAAAACTCTGAGCACATAAATGAATATGTAACTATGCATAACACTGAAGAAGACAAACAGCAAGAAACTTTACTCTAGCAGGCTTTAGTATTTAAAGGTTTCATTTGGTGCTTTTGTTACAGGTAAATGTACCTTGACAGTATGCCAGAGAAAGAAAGAAAATAATTTAATCTGCCAGATCTTTTTCCCAGAATTACTTTGTTCCAAATCTAAGGCCCAGTGGGGAAGAAGTGATTAACGCCCAAGGTCATTTAAGCATCAAGCAGTACTTACGGTAAGAAAAAACCCTCATAGAAGGAACAATCAGTGACACCATTATTCTCAAAGCAGGGGTAAACAGAATTTTGTGAAAGCAGAAGGAAAGTAAACAGGAAAAGAAGGGAGGCCAGAAGAAGAGTGTGAAAAGCATAGAATGTTAATATCTTCCTTCCTTCTAATTTCATAGGGGGCAGAGAACCTACTCGGCTCAAGCCCATAGGCAAGACATTATGTGAACAGATATTGTGTTGGATTGGTTTCAAATCCAGAAAGAACAGTCTATTCTGTTGCTCTAGTAAAAAGTTACGAGGTAACTTGGTCTAAAAGGAAGACATTATCTTATAGCAAGTTCTTTAATTCAGCAGATAAAGTCATAGTAGGAACAAAATAAAGGCCAGGAAATGTTAGCTAGAGGTGAAACACATTTTTAATGCACAATGGAAACAGCTACTGTAATGACTACTAACTACCAGAATCCAGAATCTTTATTAAAAAAAATATAATCAAGTGACCATGCAATATTTTTATACTAAGGACTAAAGGAAGATTTTTTGATTCGAATTGAAACTCAGGTTTGTTTTGGATTCAGCTTTGAATCCCACTATAACTCAGTTCTGCTACAAGCATTACATCTTCAGTGAATCTCCAAGGCCTTTTGGACGTAAAAATATTTACACATCTCTAATATTTTAATTCTCGATTTACATCAAAATCCTATGTGGTTAGTTCCCATGTATATTAAACAAAAAAGAATGCTAGAATTTGATATGCAATATTCATTCAGAGTATAATTGAATAAATAGTATTAACTGTACAGATGAATTTAGCCATTATAGGATTACAGATAAAAACATATTTAGCAGAAGCAATGAAATGGCGATTTCACATATTAAAGGCCAACTAGCAATGTGACATAAATAAAACAGGGACAAAAGCAGACCCCAGCAGAAGCAGAAAGTGGATATTGTTAAGTAAACTGTCTAGTTAAACAAGACTATCACTATGCAACAACACTATACCTTGCCAACTTAGAGCTCAGTTGAAGGTGTCACAGTGTAAATGTCAGGTCTAAAAAGAATGTGGTATAATTTGGAAATCCATCGCAGTGGTGTTAAGTAATTTTGCAGAAAAGTGATGGAGAGTTCTCTGGATACCACCCAGAGAAGGGTAAGCATTCACCATACTTCAGTGGAGGTAGGTGCCATGGGAATATTACCTTAGACTTTGAGTGTTGAAGTACATTTGGTTGCTTCTTGCAGTGATTTCTGTTTAGGACACAGGGGACTAAAATCACTTACTCTGTGTGAATTTTTCTTTTACAGTGAATCCTTACTACCAAAAAAAAAGGATAATGATTGAAGGATTCCATCTCCAATTTCCCAAACCGTTCTTGGTATCCAGGTAAACTGAGCCAGTGTTTAACACCCACTATGATTTACAGTTCACATTAGATGTTTCTTTGTATAGTATTTTGTATTTGCCAACCTCTGAAAGCCAAAACCAGTGATGTTTTTGGCTACAAAATAAGAACATACTTCCGTACGTATTGGGTTTGGTAAGCTTGTTGGCAGGATGGGGTGGTGAACTGCTCCCTGAGTACACACTCGTGATGATTGGCACAGGCTGCTTGCTGCCCTTGCGTTGTCTTGAACTAGAAATTCCTGCACCATAGGTATCAAGTGGAAAGTTAAAAAAAAAAAAAAAAAGACGTGTCATACTTTCACTATGTTAGAAGCATTACTCTATGGTACTTGCTAAAGGATTTAGTGCCACTAAATTCAATCTAAAACTAGCTTGAGGATAATCTGATAAAGTTAAATTCTCTCAATTTATGAACATTTGCATGTTATTTATTCATATCGTTTACATGTGTTTGCCCTGATAACACAAGCCTATGTAAAACAGCTGTCAGCAGCCACCAGAATCTGCTTGCTCACTGCATTTTGCTGGAAGCCAAAAACAACTGCCCAAGCTCCATAAATACATGCTGTTCATTTATCCCAATTGGAAACTAATTTCAGGCAAGTGCCACTAACCAAGAACAATGCAAGACAGAACATGAGAAATGATCTACAGCAGTGCTGTAAAAGAAGAAAGATAACAAATGAATATTGAGAAATCCTATGAAAAGTGGTTTCTTTTTGCCAAGTTATATCTAATGTGTCTTTCAGTTACTGAGGTTTCCATTACCCATGCAGACATACCAGGCTCAAAATCTAAATCAGTTTGGGGTGTTTGTCTCTTGAGTTTGCAAAGCTCAGATGAGAATCTTCCATAAAAATGTTTTCCTCTGTAGCTGTAGTCATAAATACTGCAGAAATAGCCATCTTCACAGCCTGCTGGCATGCCTATCTTCTGCACTTGGCCAGTAAGTCTAAGTGCTAAAACACTTAAAAGTTGATATTTCATTTCCTTCCTTCCTTCCTTCCTTCCTTCCTTCCTTCCTTCCTTCCTTCCTTCCTTCCTTCCTTCCTTCCTTCCTTCCTTCCTTCCTTCCTTCCTTCCTTCCCATTCCCTTCCTTCCTTCTCTTCTGTCCCATCCCCTTCCTTCCCATTCCCTTCCTTCCTTCCTTCAGTCCCATTCCCTTCCTTTCCATTTCCTTCCTGTCTCCCTTTCCTTCTCTCTCCCACCCTTAGCCTTTTTTCTTTTTCCTCTTTTTCTGAATATTTTTTTTGTGGCAGGATGCCTCACAAGCTTTTAGGGTAAGACAACTGGAAAGCAAAGCTAAACACTTCTGTCACCATAAGTATGCCTCACTACATCAGCTTTATATGACATTTAATAAATTCACTTAGTTATTTTAAAATATATTTTATATCTTGGAAATGAGTACCTCAGACACTCATTAGGGCCAAAAGTGGGTTGGTCCCTTTTGTTGAAATGATTTATGGGATGCCTTTTTTTCAGTTATATAATTATTCATATATAATGAGTTATGTATATTTTCAAAACAATTATGTAGCTCATTACTGACACAGAAATTACAGATGACCTATGTTAAATACGTTTTTATTTTATCATTATACATAAGGTTTATATCAAAACTCTTCAGCTGTGTCAGAATTAGACTCAGACAAAACTTTTAAGTTTTAGAATAACTTCTCATTATTCTGTTCACTAGTTTAGACATAGGATACTAAGGTAAGGAAAAAAGTATTTTAATATTTGCTGGGCTGCTGTAAAATAGTTGGAAAAAGAGAGGAGTAGAAATGGATGTTACAAGCTGCAGAACCACATAACCGTGTTATTCTAGGGACAGGAATTAGTATCACCTATAATTAACAGAGTTCCCTTATCTTCCCTTATACTCCCTCCAGCATCCTCTGTCCATCAAATCCGGGCTCTGTAACTTGAGAGTTTGGGGTTTTTTTTAATGCTATGGGCATCAAAAATAACTAAATATACTTTCATTTTCATTATTAAAATTTTGTTCCATGAAATTGCCTTCATTAAATAACTCTTGTTTACACATCAAGGTCATATTGGAGAACCATTACTTAAAAAAGTGTGACATATGCAGTGTTGATTGTTCAGATATTATTGGCTTCGAAGTTCAATTTCAGCTGCATTCTTATGCGACTGAACGCAGTACTCCAATCCTCTGCTCTTGCCATCATAAGTTTATGAACCTTTTGCAGTGAGATTTCTGTTAACCCTGAGGCTGTCAAACAGTATTTATTTAAGATGAAACAGCATCTGATCAACATTGATCATTTGCCTACTTACAAAGAAGAAAAGGGAATATGCTAAGGAATGAACAACAACAACAAAAGTAAAATAACTACCAACTACTTTGTTCCCACACGGTAAAAACTAGATGTCAAGTGATCAGTTCTTTATGCCTGCATAGACTTTTAAAGTGATTTTTTTTTCAACAGCTATCCCCATCAGAACATGTTTTACAGTTGTAAATCAGTGCCAGTGAATAAAGTTTTGCTCAGGGCACTGTGTACATTTGCAATATGGCTATTAATGCAGGGAAAATAAACAAGGAAAAGATGTTTAACATGACATAAGATGTGACTTATTAAGTGATTTAGTATAAACGAATGTCAAGAAAATAACAAGAGCCCTAGGATCTAGCCAATATACAGTTGTTTGGAAAAGCATTTCACCAATGTCTTAGAATATGTTATTTTTTCATTCGGTTGTCTGTGCTTCCAAGCGAAGGAAACATAGCTTCAGTTAGACAAAAAGAAAGAAAAAAGAAACACACCAAGTGAAAATATTGAATAAAAGATGATTTCTATATCAGAGGGCAGCGTAATGACAGTGATTAACAGAAGAGAATGTACGACCAAAGAAAGGCAAGACTTCTTCCTAAAAAAGCAATTGATGAAGACAAGAAGCATGAAAAGCCCATTGCCATGGTGCTGGATGTGGTGGTGTTTCTTTCTGACCTCCCCTTGTCCAGTCAAGATGACTAAAAGCCTTCCTTTGTTATTTACTAGCTTTTAAGCATATGGTTTTTGACAGTCTTCATTATTCTTTAATAAGTTTTGCTTGTAGTGGAACTCACCCTTTGGAAACTCAGTTAAGGAACTGAATGTCTCCTCTAGAGCAGGTTCATTTTAATTCATTTAAATATGTAAACGTATTCTGTTTTGTTTTGTGGTTTTGGATTTTTTTTTAAATACCCATGGGCTTGCAGGCAGAGAGGTATATAGCCTTATCTCTGAGAGAAAAGTCAGGTTTCAGTTGTCTGCAAACTTTTCCTTGTTCAAATTAGGGCATCTCAGTGCAAGAGCTTGTTAAAGTTTCATGTTATAAGGGATGGGTTTGCCTTGGCAGATTAATTTTTCCAGCAGGAAAATCTACTTCTGTTTTTCTTAATGCCAAGTTTTAAAGCCTGTTTACTTTGTGGGTGGTGTGATTTAAGAGGAAGCAAGGTAGCCACAGGCATGGGATCAGAGCTTTGTCCTTATGCACATGAGCAAGTGTGTGGGTGTGAGAGAAAAGAAGGTGCGAGGTCTCTATCCTTCCTTCTTGCACCCATATAACTCTCCTTGGCATCCTGGGGCTCTGTGCGTGTTTGTGGCTGAACGTGCTGGGCCAGTGTGCTTCCCCTCCATTTCAACAGGACTGGGAAGCTTGAAAAACTTGCCACATGTTCCTGGATTTGGAATGAGAGGAGTCGGAGGAAGCCATGTGCACAGGTAGGAGCCTTATGAGCCTAAGGAGGGCTTCACAAAGCCCATAGTAAATTGCACCATGCAAGACCACAACTGCAGAGAGGGGCAGCAGGACTCCCACACAAGAAGACTGGTGCTTGCAGAAGAACAGCTGCACAAAGGTCCAGAAGCCAAATGGTTTCCCAAAAAGCCAATGTCGCAGTTGACCCTACACAGTGAACTAGGCCTTTTCCCATGCACACCTATTTGGAAAGAGCTGTTGAATTAAAATGAGCTTTTGTGTATGTTAATGCTAATAGTTAGTGTAGTAAAAGACAACAGCACTTACGACAACGAGCTCTGTGGAACCACGGAGCAAGAGTATATGGGCTTCTCCCCAGTGGGTTTTCATATAGGTGTAATGATCAAAGGAGACAACTTAACGTATGAACTTTTGCAGGCCTAATCAGCCATTGACACAACCAAGCAAATCCCATAGACACTGACAGGAATCACAGCCCCTTCACACATCACAGACAAAATAGGCTTTTGTTTGGGCTCAATTTTGCAGTTTTAACTATGTAATACAGTGTGGCTTGCTCCAGGCTTATATTCAGGCAACCCTTTAAAGGTCGTACAGGTCCTACAGACTTATCTGGATGAAATTTTAAATGAACTGTAGTGTCTTTACTGACCAGAGTCTGCTCCAAGAGGTGGCCCTGTGACGATGATGCTTCAGCCAGTGTGCCAGCTGCCCTCAGCCTGGCTAGTCTAGAGGCACCTGACATGCCCCTAAGGTGTGGTGCAGCATGGAAACACTCAGATACGTTCCTTCAAACCATAGTACCTTACTTTTACCTTGCTCTAAGATTACCAGAGACACACACTAGGTAGCTTTTAGAGTGACTGGTTTGACAGTTTAATGGTTCCTATTTGGGGCTTCTGATTACTATCAAATTTGAAATCATGAATGTGTGTATTCATATTTCTACCCATGACACTCAGGAAGAGGACAGAGACTCTTTCCTAGATCTGAAGATGCAGTGACAGCAAGAAATATGGCCAGGTGACCTGTGAGGCCCAGTAGCCTATTTACTGTAGGAAGAAGCAGTAAGATTCCATTAACAGCTTTGGCAAGAGAAAAAGTCAGAGTCAAAATATATTCTTTACTATTTGGCTTAGATCACAGTTTTCTGCTGTTTGCCAAGCAGGACCAAACTGGAATGTCTGAGAGTAGAACTTGTCTTCTGGTTGCCTTTGCACAGCCTGTAACCACATAACTATATTGCTTTTGAACTCAGTTCTCTCTAATTGGCTTTCTCAAGAAACAGTTTCTTTCAAAAAATATTGATTCAGGAGCACAGGGAGGACAGCAAAGAGCTTGTTCAGCGTATCCATCTCTACCAGCCTGCACCATTAGCCATTCCACTGCTCACAGGTTGATGTCTTTCTCAGCTCTTCCATCGTCCTCTACTTGGTCTGACTTTAGCCCCTGCACCTGCTACTGCAGGATATTGCCATCTATGGCTTTCCAACACTTCATACTCTGATGAATAGTTGGCTTCTTGCTGATTCGGTGAAAGTCCCCAACTGTTGCTGAATTTTCTGTCGAAGTCTAGAACAGAAGGGGCCTTTATTTACCTTAATGGGCTCTGAAGGTTAGTGCCGCAGTCAGGTGCTCAGTCTCCTCATGCTGATTTCTGCCTTTGGTTTCATGACCTCTGGGTGGCCAAGCAGAATTTCTGCCAAAGGTGCTCAGATCTGTAAAGCATGATGTTCTTGTCTAACTGCAATATTAAGAGATGCCATAGGAAAACAAAATGTCCTGTGTCTTATATAGATATAATTTATAAACTCTCTCAGTAGAGTCCCATAGTGACAGAGTAAAATGAACATACTCTAAAGCAATAGAGCCTTCCATAGCAATAAACTTACTTAGAAATTAATCTAAAAAAATTATAAAAAATAAAAACCCACAACAAAAATCCCTTCCTCATTCGAGCCAGGCTTAATTACTGTCAGTCCTTTTTTCTGGTGAACTTGCAGGTTGCTGTGCTAACACTACACAGCATTCCTTAAAGGCTTAAGCACATACTTTTTAAAAGCTGATAACATTTTTTTCATTAGAAGAGCTTAAGTCCTTTTATGGTATGTTCAGGGATCACATTTCACGAATTCAGTTTTCAGGCCATGTAAAGCCAGGCATCCTAGTACCACAAAGTTTAATGAGTGAACTTTTGTCTCACTAAGGCCTGGAAGATAAGAAGAGATTAATACTTTAAAATAAAGGCAAACCTTTGCTTCAACATGCAAATGTATTTGTTCAGACTGTAAATTAAATTCAATTAAGTTCAGAGAGTAGTATCTTAAGCCTTTTGCTAATTACAGTTGTGAGTTTCAACTCATTAAACTCAGATAGTACTGTCTTAAGAAAAGAGAATCTGCCAGGAAACTGCCCATTACATGGGGTGGTTATCTTGTTGCCATTAAAGCACCACTAAAACTTTGAGACCTGCCTCCAAGATACTCCACTGAAGAAGTAAAAAAGAGAAGAGAAAATCGGTGGTCTTTTTGCCAACCACAGCAAAGAAGACAATCTGCAGGAAGGAATTTGTATTTACTGGGAGTGTAAAACCTATAGCTGCACATCCAAGAGTATCCTTATTCAGCACCTGGGTGACTACTGTGCTCAGGAGTCAGTTACTAGTGATGCTGTCCACCTTGACAAATGCTCTGGAACTGGCTGATGTATCTCTGGTTAGCAACACACCCCTGCTCAAAAGAGAAAGCCCACTGGAAAAAACTAAACCTCTCAGCAATTTAACGCCAAATGAATGCTCCCTTTTGTGATAACTACAAGCCTGGCCAGAACTTCAAGGCTTGCTGCGGGTATCATCTGACCTAAAACATGAAGGAAAGTATGCCAGGAAGTAGGAAAAGAAGAGGGGGAACCAGTCTCAAACTGAAAATCTGATATGGGGCATGAGAAATATAATTGAGGCAAATGTAGTCAAAACATCATGAAGAGGGTACAGGGGAGTCTAGAAGAAAGTATGAAATGGGAACTTACATGTTCCCCAACCAAGGGAGAAACAGTGTAAAGAGGAAGGAAACTGAATCTTTAGGAGATCTCTGGCATGAAGGAGCAAGAAGGAGGCAATGCAGGCAACTGGTGAAGTAAAAATCAACAGGAGGTTGACACGTCAGGAGAGAGACAGGGAAGATTGCAGCCTCTGGAGACTAAGCCAAGAACATGGCTTACAGAAGCTACAAAATGTGCAACCAAGTGTTTTTATAGAGGGACTAGCTAGTGTTGGCACAAGACAGCAAGTGTTAGCACTAGAAGACAGAAGAAGTGCTCAGTGTGTGACAGTGATGAAGTCCCACGCAGCCCTGTGAAAGTATGTCTAAGCTGCATAAAACCAAAGAGCTTGCTTTGAGCTAGTTAGCCAAGCCTCAGAAGCAGTCTGTGCATGTTAACATAGCTTTAATTAATTTAACTGGGCTAATACCCCTAATTTGTTGGAAGTATCTGTAAACTGCACTTTGCAGCATTAAGCAGACTCAGTGTATCTTTGTTAGAAGGAGTCACTCCAGAGACAGCAAAACAGGTCAGTCCTTTACAAACCCATTTAAACCCTTAATTTTCCTACTGTGTCCTTGGTCAGTGATTATGAACACCAGAGCAATAGGCACTGAGCAGAGGCTGCCAACAAGCCGAAGCCACTGAATAACTGCCCCCTCTCAATTACTGCCGAAGCTAACAACCATGGCTATGTTCATACCAGGTGGTCTCCCCTTAAAAAAACGCTCTTTCACTTTCCTTCTCCTTTTCTTAAAAAACATTATGTTGTGTAATAGAAAAAAATTGCCCAAATGCATGCTGGCTATTTGCAGCAGACAAGAAGTGCTGCTCACACAGTTTTTCTGTGTTGTGTTTTCATACTGCTCTAAACTTTCTGCTGGGTTTGAACTCCTGCCAGCATTTTAGCATAGCAACTTGCTTTCTTCATGACATTCAGCAAGTGGTTTTGCCTCCTGAAAGGCTTGGGCTGCAACCCAAGTAGAATTTTACATTATGAAAGAATGAAAAGTCAGTTACAGCAGGAGTAGCAAAAACTACACACCTCCTTCCCTCTGACCGCAGACTAACCCAGCACACTGTCTCTATGGTCTGGGTACATGATATTATGATTACGATCATGTGGGACCCAGCTCTTCCAGCAGGAAGGGGAGTATACCTCTTTTGGTGGAGCAGAGGCTACTCACGGGGCTCCTGTGGGCTTGCTGCTACATGCATGGTTTTAACATGCTCATGTTTACGTGATGACTTTGCACATATTGTAGAGTAGAATAACACAAGTAGAAACTAGGCATCCCTGAAAAAGTGGGAAGCCAGACAGGCACATCTTCCTCTGCGGCAATCCAGCCTGCTTGCTCCTGGCTGCCCTCTTTCCAAATCACCATCACATGATGGGGAGGGAACATTTTCCCAGGGGAAGAGGGAGGTTTGGGGCAGGCCATGACCTAGATAAATTATGCTAGGAACCTGCACATGGCTTGCAGAGTTAAACAATTCTGATTTGTACAAGTGCTGTGAGAGCCAAACTTCACTGAAACTAACAGAAAGCTTTCCATTTGCCTTAGTGAACATTGGATCAAGCTTTTAAGTTACAGACAGGCAAAAGTGCAAATAAGAAACCTCTGCGCATTGTTGGCACAGTGACTGTGAAGAGTACCATTCAAATAGAAACAACCTCAAGGTACCCTGAAGCTCCACCACTGCTGCTGTTCAGTGACTGGCTTTTATTCATTCCCTACCTCAGTGGAGCTACTCTACACCAGTGGGAAAATCTGTCCCATGCTCTCTGCTCAGAGAGGTTTCAGTCTAGGTGCTTTCAGCATTGGACACAGGGTGCTCACTACGAAGATTATACCAGGTGTCAAGATGCAAAGCAACCTTAGGTAGTTGTGCCCGCATGCAGAATAAATGAAAACATCCTTATAACACAGGCTGGACAAACTTGAAACGACTGTTCCTGAGCCAGAAAGACAGATTCCTCTTCCCACAGTTGTTTTCCTGTCTCCTAGACAAAATGTGGTACCGTTAGCAGGGAGGAATGGAACTCCTTCAATGCACATTTTGCATGTGACTCTTGCTGCTGCACCGCATTAGGCAGATTATTATTCTTCCCTTCCTTTAATCATCAGCTAGTGAAAAGTTAGTGATGGTTTTAGGACCACAACTTGTTAGGGATGGCGTATTAATTTAGGGGGATTTTTTAATTTATATTTTTTTTAAATTAAAGCCACTTGTTAGGTAGTAGGTCTTGTAAATTAACACAAGAAGCAATGAGAAATGGAATAATAATAATAAAATGCTGGCTTAAAGAAAGGCAGTGCTGTACATCAAGAATGATGATGAAGACTGGAAAAGGACACAGTCTCCTTGTGCATTATTCTGCGTCAGAAAACATCATCACAGCTGGGGAACTTTTCCTAAAAGCCTTAGTCCTTGCACATGTGAACCTATTATCCCAAAGAAACCCCTACAACCAATGTAACTTGACAAATTTGCCTTAGAGAGATCAAGTCTACATTTGTAACAATAAAAGACATCTGCATTTCAGTGCTCTGCCTACTTTTTTCTTGTGCTTTCAAATGCACATCCAGGTCACAGGCACCATGTGACTTGTTTCAGGTTTATGCCTTGAATCTTACTTTTCCAGCCACTCATTTATAGCTGTGCGCAGGCAGGTGAAAGCCTGAAGTCTCAATCTTGAAGGACTTGAAGGACTACTTTCAAGTCCTGCTGTAAATTGGGTACAGTAAGGTAGAGAGTCTAGGCTTCTACTTCCTTTGGCAGTTCCCAAAGACTAATTCCCAAGACTTTCTTGCCCACACTTATCTGCCTACCTAAAAAGCTAACATTAACCTGTTTTAAATAAATGAAATAAAAAAGCCATCCATCTTAATAGTCTGTTCCTTCCCTTATGTTCACTGTGTAAGAGCAAACCTGCAAGTTTCACCCAAGGCCTATGATAATAAATCTCAAGAAGGGCAGGACCTTTCATTATGAATAGAAAGATGGCTTTAATTTAAGGAAAATCAATACATTATTCTCAATCATTAGAATCTTGTGCCAGTTGCAAAATAAATCCTTTTCATATTAAAGTGCTTATAGTCCCAGTAAAATACTCTATGAATATAGAATCCCCATTATGAAAGAGCTGGACTATTCTCTCAGGAAGCCAGCAACTTGCACTGTAATCACAGATTTCGCATAGTAAATGAGAGCCTGAGTTTTAACTCCTGGAATTCGTTTTGAGGGAGACTAGTGGATTTGTAACTTAGATCACCTTTAGGAAGACTGGGAGTGTGGGCAGTTGTATACAAGGAAAATTGGACCTAGGACATATGATTAAGATGTTCCCAGTCCATAACAGAAAGTCATTTAATGCCTCTTGGCAAAGTCTGTCATGACAAAGAAACCAGATTCTGCAGAGGGAATGGGACGACCTGACCAGATTTACTCTGATTTGGCACACATAGTGATGAAAAAGAAAGGTAGGGAATGAAATAAAATGTCAGAAATATGATTTCCACCATAGTTTTGTTTTGTTCTTATCTATACTGAAAGTCACTATTTTCTTTAGTTTTGAATAATTACTCTGCAAGTAAGATTAAATTTGCTTCTCTCCCTTGGTTTAATGTTGCAGCAGAAACAGAGTATATTATACACTGGCATAACACATGTCTTTTAGAAAAAATCCTGACAACATGAAATTCCCATAGGTGCTATGCTCACAAAGCATTAGCATAATCATGTTAGGGAGAGATCTTTGCTCTTATAGAAACTATTTATATCTGTTAGGGTCTTGTATGTAGACTGTCGCAAACACTATGGAAATGAAAAAAGAAACTAAGACACAATAAAATTCTGTTAGTGATTGAGCAAAAGCAGAGCTTGAAAATGAGAAATGAAATTCCTTCCACTAGAGTAGATATATTTTTACTATGGTAACATACAACTAAAGAAAGCATCAGAAAATAGAGACAGAAATTAAAGGCCAGTGTCATATTAGTATGGGACAGTTTAAGGCCTAATTCAAACCCTTCTGAAGCCAGTGTTATGTCTAACAGGTCTAACAGTAATAATAATAGTAATAATGGTTGTTCTTCATAATTAAGGATGATTATGAGGTGCTTAGGGTAATGCAGCTCTTTACTTTAACCACCCAAGTATTTGCTTGTGTGAGAATAGACTCAACTGTGATGAGCAGCTATGGTTGTGTGTGTTTGGTTTTGATGACTGGAAAGTGCTAATTGATTCTCCTTGAGCTTTCTCCCTTGAGGCCTTTTTGGCCTCCATTTCATTAGGCATTTTGTCTCATAGGCTGAGTTGTATCATCATACATCAGATATCTTGATCTAAAGACTTTTTCCCTGCTTATTGAAAAAGATCTTGCAAGCTTTAAGGGATGATTTCAGCATGCCCTTCAAAATGGAGTTTAGCTGTTCTTTTGCCACATGTAAGCAAGGTCCCCTCTAAGATTCAAGGGCATAATGAGAGCGGCCACTGGAGGAAGAGGGCCAGGAAATGGAAGATTGATGGATCACTGGCAGGTTAGTACTATGAAACCCATTTTAAGACGTTGAACCATCAGGATCCATCTAGAGAAGCCATCCTGGTATGAAATTAATGTCACCTCCTGAGTAGTTGAGGAAGAGGTAGGAACATTCTTCCGCAATCAGTGTTTCAGGAGTACATTCCATTAATTTCCCAGTGAATTTCCAGC
The DNA here is from genome assembly GCF_004027225.2 of Strigops habroptila. NCBI lineage: Eukaryota > Metazoa > Chordata > Aves > Psittaciformes > Psittacidae > Strigops > Strigops habroptila. Next base: position 111,955,178 of record NC_044277.2, on the reverse strand, counting down.
AAGAATGTCAGGTCTACAAGGAAGGCTTGCCCTGGATCCAAGCTTCATGGAAGTTTTGGTCCCATGGTTTATTCATTGAGAACTTCCCACAGTGTCTAGGTAAGAGGCAAGGCTCTAAAGCATCAGCTTCTTTTGCTTTCATCTCTCCCACAAATCAGCCAGTTCTGCTTCTTTCTACAAGTTGCTGTTCACAGAAGAGAGGAGAGATATGGGCTTGAGTGACTGTGTAATTCCTTGTTTTGTAATCTTCTTTTTAATCAACTCAGGTTTTAAAGAATAAAATTAAAGGTGGCTGTATGTCACCGCATGTAAACTTCTTCTAAAATGTGAATAAATTAAACAAGAAATTATGGAAACAAATTAGTAATAGGAAAAAATATTCCCTGAGTTGAGCTTTTCTTGATGAGCTTCAGGAGTGCATGGCTTTTACTATTGAGAAGGAAGGCCCTGAGAAAAGATGCCTGGAAGCGTGGAAGCCCTGATTGAGGCACAGGCCCTGCAATGCCATGAGCCTGCTTTTCAATTCCTTTCATCTCTATCAGGTTCTTTTAACAACTGTAACAAAACAAGCCTTGATAAAATAGCCTTATATCTTAATCCAAAGTATATTATATTCATAAACAATTTCCATCCATCCCTCTCCTTCTTGCTTGTGAGACAGAATAATGTACTAATGAAAATAGGATTTCTGCTTTCCAGTTGAGAACGTTAGTATTGAGAAAATAAATAGTTCCCTTCATTACCAAAGTCTCAGAGGAATGCAAACAGAGAAGAAGGAGCAAACATAAAACCTATTTTCAAGGTATTTTAGAGTAATGGATCAGCCTCTGATCTTCAGATACGTATCAGTAAATCCAGACTTTGATCTACAAAGCACTTAAGTACTTGCATAACTTTGAGCATATGAGTAGCCTCTTCACTTGAGATTAGCATGTGGTTAGGTGCTTTTCTGGACTGTGACTTTTAAAAGGAGTGTAAGGACTGGTTATGTATTTTGTATTGCGGGAAGGAGTACAAGGAAGGAAGGAAGGAAGAAATAAAGGAGGGAAGGAAACCTGGCTTTGGTTAGAAAACAGCAAATTCAAGCAGAACTTCCCAGCAGATGATAAGACTTCTGATTGAGACCAAAGAGAAATTAACATGTATAATACATTGCAGAATCAATTCAGCACCTGCTGGCCTTATATTAAAATTACTGCACTGAAAATTCCAGTAAATATACATTTTTATGAGAAAAAAAGGATGACCACTGGGAACTCGGAGCTTCAGGACTATGTGGGATCAGTTTTATTCAAGTCTTCCTTGGTTTGCCCTGCTTTCTCAGCCTCCCTGTCAGAAATCCTGTCTCTTTATAACCTTCAGATGAGATGATTATATGAGATGCAGCTTCTCTGTTTTGGTCAATACAATCTGAACTCAATTAAATGGAAGGTCTGAGTTTATTCTTTTTTAAATTGAACAGGTTAGAGATGCTCAGCTCATATGCCTAGGTTATAAGTAATGTCTGACTCATACAAGCAGTGAATTGGCATACTGGAAGCAGAGATGGCAACAACAGAGTGCCCATAGATAAGGATGTATGAGTTTCATGTTATACAGCTAATTAGGTAAGTCCAGGGGACATTCCCAGCTTGATTATTTATAGTATGAAATTGTTAGGATGATGCCTGGCATGTTTTTGGCAAAGGTACAAATACCCCACCTAACACACTGCCAAGCAATTCCCAGGAACAGCATGGACAAGGAATCCTTCTCCATAGACAGTCTGCATTCAGCCACCCGGTCCTGGAGGGTAAGCTAATCCAATAGCACGAATGCAGGCTGTTTTGCACCAGCTTGCCTCAGTGCCAGCAAATGTTCGTGGGCATGTTCAATTTACTGATACAGATGTAGCCATAGGTTCTATTCACGGACACAGTGCTGATTCAGTTGACTTACCAAGTCTATTAAAATCTAGATACAGCTTGATTCACTGTAAGCAAAATAAACACTTGGAAAAGCAGCAGAGGTGAAACCAGCAGGAGCCTGGGAAAAAGTGCAGCTGCAGGAGGATCTGCTTTGAGAATATACTGTATTAAAAATACACTGGCTACAGATGTAAGGTCATCTAAGGAAACAAAATGAGAATGGGTTGAGATGGCAAAATAAAACAATTATGTTGGTGAGCCATAGAATTAATAAAGTCTGATTTGCTACAATTTATGTTTCTTGGTTGGTTGACATTGCACAACAGAAAACTATGATATAGCTGCCATCATGGAAACACGGTGGGATGATTCACACGACTGAAGTGCTGCAATGGATGTCTATAAACTCTTCAGAAGGGAGGAGAGGTGAGGAAGGAGAGGTGGTGGAGTAGCCCTATATGTTAAGGAGTGCTCTGATTGTTTAGAGCTTAATGATGGTGATGATGAGAGGGTTGAGTTTTTACGGGTAAGAATCAGGGGGAACCCCAACAAGGCAGATATCATGGTGGGAGTCTGTTATAGACCACCCAACCAGGATGAAGAAGCAGACAAAATATTTTATAAGCATCTGGGAGAAGTCTTACAATCACTAGCCCTTGTTCTCGGAGGGGACTTCAACTTACCAGATGTCTGCTGGAAATACAATACAGCAGAGAGGAAACAGCCCAAGAGGTTCCTGGAGTGTGTGGAAGATGATAACTTCTTGACATAGCTGGTGAGTGAGACAACTAGGGAAGGTGCTCTGCTGGACCCATTTTTCGTGAACAGAGAAGGACTTCTAGGTGGTGTGATGGTTTGAGGCTGTCTTGGGCAGAGCAGTCATGAAATGATAGTTTTCAATTCTCAGAGAAGTAAGGAGAGGGGGCCAGCAGAACCTTGGACTTCCAGAAAGGAGACTTTGGTCAGTTTAAGAGTGTGGTTGACAAAGGGCAAAGGAGTTCGGGACATGCTTCCAGAAGGAAATCTTGGAGGTGCAGGTGCAGGCTGTCCCCATATGCTGAAAGACAAGTTAATGGTGAAGAAGTCTGGCCTGGCTGAACAGAGAGCTTTGGCTGGAAGTCAGGAAAAAAAGGGGAGTTTACGACCTTTGGAAGAAGGGCAAGCAACTCAGGAGGACTACAAGGATGTCATGAGATTATGCAGGGAGAAAATTGGAAGGGCCAAAGCCCAACTAGAATGTAATCCGGCTACTGCTGTAATAGACAATAAAAAATGTTTTTATCAGTATATTAGCAACACAAGCAGGGTTAAGGAGAATCCCCATCCATTATAGGATGGGGGGGGCAGTGTAATGACAAAAGATGAGGAAAAGGCTGAGGTACTTCATGCCTTCTTTGACTCAGTCTTTAACAGTAAAACCAGTTGTTCTTCAGGTACCCAGCACCCTGTGCTGGAAGACAGGGACAAGGAGCAGAATGAAACCCCCATCACCCAAGGGGCAATAGTCAGTGACCTGCTACCTGTCTAGACAGCTTAAACACACATAAGCCTATGGGACTGTATGAGATCCACTCAAGGGTACTGAGAGAGCTGGTGGAAGTGCTCACGGTGCCACTTTTCATCATTGTCAGCAGTCCTGGCTAACCAGGGAGGTCCAGGTTGACCGGAAGTGAGCAAATGTGATGCCCATCCACAAAAAGGGACAGAAGGAGGATTCGGGGAACTAGAGGTCTGTCAGTTTGACCTTGGTGCTGGGGAAGGTTATGGAGCAAGTCATCTTGAGTGCCATCACGTGGCATGTGCAGGACAACCAGGTGATCAGGCCCAGTCAGCATGGGTGTGTGAAAGGCAGGTCCTGCTTGACTAACAGATCTCTTTCTATGATGAGGTGACCCACTTAGTGGGTTTTGTTTAATATCTTTATCAATGATCTGGATGAGGGGTTAGAGTGCATCCTCAGTAAGTTTGCAGATGACACCAAGTTGGGTGGGAGCATTGATCTGCCTGAGGGTCGAAGGTTCTGCAGAGAGATCTGGACAGGCTGGATTGATGGGCTGGGGCCAATGGTATGAGGTCCAACAAGGCTCAGTGCCAGGTCCTGCACTTGGGTCACAACCTCATGCAATGCTACAGGCTTAGGGAAGTGCAGCTGGAAAGCTGCCTGTCCGAAAAGCCCCCTGGCTGCATGGGGGTCTTGGTCAAGAGTCCGCTGAACATGAGTCAGCTTGTGCCCAGGTGGCCAAGAAGGCCAGGGGAATTCTGGCCTGTATTGGAAATAATGTGGCCGGAAGGACTAAGGAAGTGATCTTCCCGCTATACTCAGCACTGGTGAGCCCACATCTCAAATACTATCTTCAGTTTTGGGCCCCTCACAACAAGAAAGATGTAGAGGTGCTGGAGCGGGTCCAAAGAAGGGCAATGAAGCTGGTGAAGTGTCCAGAGCACAAGTCTTATGAGAAGTGGTTGAGGGAACAGGGGTTGTTTAGCCTGGAGGAAAGGAGGCTTGAGGGATACTTTATTGCTCTGTACAACTACCTGAAAGGAGGTTGTAACAAGGTTGGTGGCCATCCCTTCTCCCAAATAACAGGTGATTGGACAAGAGGAAATGGCCTCCAGTTGTTGAGTCAGGAAAAATTTCTTCGCTGAAATGGTTGTCAAGCACTGGAACAGGCTGTCCCAGGAAGTGGTTGAGTCACCATCCCTGGACGTATTTAAAAGATGTGTAGATGTGGCACTTAGGTACATGGTTTAGTGGTGGATTTGGCACTGCCAGGTTGACAGTTGGACTCAATGATCTTAGAGGTCTCTTCCAACCTAAACAATTCTACTATTCTATGATTCTATGACTCTGTTTTTTAGGGACGTTTGACTAAAACTTATTTCTATCTTAGATATATTTTCATATGGTCTCTTTTATGCTTGGGTTCTCTGAAGTCTGACCATGTGCGCATATACAATGTTCCTTTCCTCCAGTCAAGTTACTTAGTTGTTTCCATATGTGGCAACTTGTTTTATTGAAGCTTGTAGGATCTTGTTTATCTTTGGGACTTCTACCTCTCTGACAAAATCAGTCAACAGATTCAAAATTTAGAGGTGTACAAGCCCAAGAGCTGACTACAGAAGCCTTGTTTCCATAGCAAATGGGGCTGCAGATCCATGGTGCATTAGGACACATGGCGCATTACTCCCCTCATGCACTTAGCACAGAAACGAGACAGCACGAAAACTCAGGTGGGGAATATGTCAAAACCAATACATGACAATTTACTCAACAACATTCATTAATAAGTGGCTTTTTTCAGTTAAGACAATTAACTAATTTCAATTCACTATTTCCTTATTTTTTAATTCATTAACTCCTAGAAGAGACACCCATACTGTTCAGAACATCCCTCCGAATATGCTGCTGACCACCTAGAAATATTTTTTTCAGCAACACCAGAAAAATAAAAAGATCTGGAAGAATAATAAAAACTGGATTAAAGCGAACAGAAATAATTTATCAGCTGCAGACATACAGGAATGGAAAAAGGTGACTACAAAAGATTCCTAAAAAAAATCAAGGATAAAATACATCTGCATATGCTTGTCATTGTTGCCTACAAGTTGCTGGCTGCCTTGGGGTGGGGGGAACCTCTCTTGCCCAGGTCTCCTCACCTGTGAGAGTCAGTCTGGTGTCAGCCGGAAGGCAGAGAGATGAAAATGGTGATAGCAGCAGGAAGAAAGAAGAAGGAGGGAAGTCTCACCAAGGCAAAAATAAGAAAGATTAACTGGAAGGAAGAAGGAAGCCAAGGGGAAACAGATTGAGAGTTGCAGGAGTTCAGTGCCAGCAGATGTTCAAAATTGAATGGGCTGAGGGAGCTCCATAGGGAAACGAGGGTTGGAAGGGAAAAGCATAGGAGAACGGCAGGAACCCAGAGGGAATTGCTGCCAGGTTAGAAAAGGGAGCAGGCTGTGCTGACAGGCTCCTCTTAAACTGCTTTTCTCCCATTCTGTCAGTCTGATTTGTTTATTTTGCCCCTGAAATTTTCAAGTCATTCTGCTGTGAGGTTTAAAGCAGAGAAAAGGGGTAAGCTTGTAGCAGACCCATGTGTTTGACCCTCAGCTCAGGATCTACACAGCTAAAAGCTGTAGCACTTATGCATCTATCACTTTACAGATATTTCCTTATTTGTGAATAGATATCCTATAAATAATCTGGAAAATACCAATGAGCCTGTAACCCTGGCAAAACACTAGCTGAAGAACCAAACCAGGCAGACCCTTCAGAAATCCCTGAGAATGTAAGGCAGTGTAAGTGGCAGCTGCATAGCAGCCTGCAGCCATTCTGTACAACGGTAAGACCAGAAGGGAAGGAATTTAATTTGTTTCTGAAACCTCAACACTGGTACAATGCATATTTACAGAGGGGAAATGTACTTCCTTGCCTTTGTTTCACTGACAAACGTGCAGACTGCAAGGTGGATGCTCACTGATCATCCTTTCTCACACATTGGAGGTCACTGATCATCCTTTCTCATGCATTGGAGGGACCTCCTCTACTCAGAGGTTTTCCTTCTATCAAACTCCATCTGGTTTTGCATGATAATAAGGTTGACTAGCCAATTTCTCATGCTTGAATCAGGCAGATCTAAATAAAGAGAGCTGTGGAATCCAAAGAGCTTGGTAGAACAAACCAGGTAGCAATATATATATTTTTTTTCACTGTTTTCATATGCAAATTTATAACCTTTATTACAAACTAAAATTCACCATCTGGAAGTATTTATCCCTCTACCTATGAGACATTAATTTCATAGTTCAGTTGTTACAAGAATATTGTGGCAACTTCAACTTCACCTTTAAACGCTCTTCAGATTAAAAGGAGGCAGAGAAATATGTGTTTTTTCTTTCTTTCCTTCTTTCTTTTTTTTTCTTTTTTCTTTCTTTCTTTCTTTCCTTCTTTCTTTTTTTTTTTTTTTCTTTTTTCTTTCTTTCTTTCTTTCTTCTGAGCTCATCTTTATTCTTGGGCCTTAAAATGGAACAGATTCTGGATACTTGGTAAAACTTGGATTCTCCAGTCGTGTAATTTTAAGAGATTAGTTGTTAACTACATTTTCCAGTTTTAGGAAGCTGAGACAAGAAAGGTCATTTAAAATGACATGACAACCGGTGTAAAAAAATATAATAAAATTGTTGCTTTAATTTGAAAAAGAAAAAAAATCATTAATGTGATAGTGAGCCCATCTTAATAAGATGGGTAGTCTGTAATTTATTTCCCTGCTGTGACAAATCTGTGGGCAGATACGCTTGTCCCAGACAAAGTGGAATTATATTTAAATTCTGCCTGAAGATCAGAAACAGTGAGAAAGATCCAGGATCAAAGCAAGTTATGCTATTCAGACCCCCCCAAATTTACACATTCTTAAAAGCAAGGGTGAAGCTAACATTTCTCTTGAGCTCTTTTCATTTACAGGGTAGATATAACCCAGGCAGATATTAATTTTCACAACACTACAGGGAAATCATGATCAACTACATCTTTCATGAGAAGTTTCTCTAATGAATTAGTCACAAACACATTTTTATTCCTTAGAAGTCCCTATCTCTTGTGCCCATTACATGAATCTCAGATTCTATCCCTTTTGTGTTTTTAAATGAGTGCTCAGATGGTTTTTCATGTTCTGAAAATGATATCAGTAACAGATGAGCCAACTTCATTGCATCCCAATCGAAAACCAAACGCTGCTGAATTCTGGAGTCTAAAGATAAGCCATCTTTTTTGTGATTTTCATTCTGGAACAAAACTAAAACCAAGGGTGCTGTTCCATTGAAATTGAAATACTGGTCAAGAATAAGGTTGTTCTTGTGGATAAGAAAACGAAGAGGTCTGACTTTGCCACAAATTCTTTAAATGCCCTTGAAAAAGGCCACAGAAGTGTCCAAGTCTTGGTCTTTTATTGCTAAAGTAAGAAAGATATTACTTTATTTCTCCCATTCTTAACCTTTCTGGCCTATTTTGAATATAAATCATTAAGAAGTGGGAACTGCCTTATGGAATCAAATACATCAAATGCAATACCTTCCCTCTGGCAGTAACTAAGAGCGGATCTTCTAAGACAGTAAAAGATATTCCAGAGAAAGAAGAAGTAGCATAATCTACCCTTACGAAAGATTCACTCTAATCCCTAGAAATTAGAGATTGACCTAAACCATGAAGCATGAAGTTTTCTATCCGGACACTTACTTAGGTTATTCATACCTATACCAAATCCTCTTCTAAATGCTGCTAAATAAGGAACGCATTCTTCTGGATCATTCTTAATGTTTGTTTGAATTATGTTTATTCTATAGGGTATATATAATTGTGGCTGGGACTTCTGGTTATTCGCATAAAGATAAATAGAGGTAGGGAAGCAAACGGGCAAGAGAGGGAGAAAAGAGAATTCCTACACATAGTTTCAAACTTCATTTCCTTTGTGTGCTGGCAAGTTTTTAGCCATGGAAGAAAATGCTGAGTTGTGCATTTTGCAGTGGACTTTTTTACTAAACTATATCAAACAAATGAGTTGGCTCTTTTGTATCCTCTTTCTAATTTGAGATGATGCCGAGGCAGCTTTGCTTTCAGAAAAACAGGAACTTTGGGGATTCCTTTCCTCCAGATCTGATTTGTTTTTCTTTTTCTTTTTGTTTCTAAAACAGACTGGATGAAGCATACAACACCACTATCTCCTTGTGTGAGTTTGCTCTGCCTTCGTCTGGTCTGGGCAAGCACCTAAGGTCAGTGCCAAGACCCCTAATTACTCGCCCCACACCTGGGATTGCGACTTGGGCATCTTTCTGGGTATGAATCCCAGGTGAGAAGAGCAGGTCTAACCTTTTCTCTCCCTCAGAAAGCGTTAAGCAAATCGAAGCCTTGTTTTCTTTCAAGAATTGAGCCCCTTCCATCAGCTTCTTATGTGCGTAAAGTCTGTTTCGGGTTTTTGCCTCCTGCTCCCTGGAGGGATCCAGGAGCAGATTTACGTGCTGGTGAACACAACGTGTATCAGGTTGCTGGCAGAGCCCATGGTCACAGTGGCTTAGTGCAGCAGTGGCTGCTGCAACCCCCATGCACAACATGGGGAGGGGGGCTGTGCTCCCCGCTGCCAAACACTGAGATGAGGAAAAGAAATTTCAATCTACAGCATAAGGCTTACAAAATAAATTGCTCTGCACCACACCAGATAATTTGCAGGATATTAAATGGAATCCTTTTAACAGGAAACGCTCGCATCCAAGAAAAGGGCAGCAAAGTGAGGCTGCTGGACTGAGGGAATTGCCAGCCTGCTTGCTAATACCGCAGAACAAAGATAAACTTAAATGGATTCATCACTGAGAGGGGGATGGTTTCTTACACTCTTCTGCTATTGACCACTCATCCAGGTCTCAGTTTATTTCTTATTACACTATCTGGAAAACGACTGTCAGAAAGGGCAGTGGCAGCCTGAATCTCAGCACTGCTCAGCCAGCTCCAGGCATTCCCCGAATTCTCCGTGGCTGTGCATTTCACCTTGGCACCACTGCAGACTGGGAAATGGGTCTTGCTCTGTTCATTGTTGGAGGGGGTGCCACCGTCAAGGGAGGCATGGTGAAAAAAAAGATCTGTTAGAGCTCTTTGCCTCAAGCCAAAGGCAGCAAAGAATGGAGAGGAGGGGCAATTGCCCTGGGAAGGGTAGCTGGCAGAATTACATAGTTATATTGGATTAATCTGCTTTGTGAAATGAGACGATGTACTAAAATATTCAAAGAGCCAGGGGAAAAGAGAGGAAGAGTAATGATATATTACAGAATCATGGAATTGGCTAAGGTGCGAAGGCACCTTTGCATATCAAGAGCAGGTTACTCAGGAGCATGTCCAATTGGGTCTTTACCTAGCCTGACAACAGTGCAATCTCTGCTACAGTGTCCAAGGAGGCTTTAAACTTGTTTTAAACTGGCTGTGCTGGGTAGTGTTGCCGTGTGTTGAGTAAATATCCTGGCTATTAATCTTCTAGGAGTTGGCTCATCCATGCTTACATGGAGCTCAGTGACTGTGGTGTAGAGGATCTTCGACCTGTTTACGAACAGGCCAGGGCTATTGTAGGGCTTTGTAAGGTTACAGCAAAAGTAGACACAAAAATGAAAAACCTTTCCAGAATGATATTGCAAAAATGGTCTTTTGGATTTGGTTTGGTATATTGCAAAACATTACAATTCTTATGGTTTCTTCAAAATGCTACACATAATCACTATTATAAAAACTTATTTTTGCTTTCTGTTTATAAATGATATAATCTACAGTCCAAACATGTGAAGGAAGAGCAGTATTGAAAATAAGTTATTGAAATATTTTATATTTCCTTAATATCAGTTTTGATGAAACTGGCATCATTCTGTAACAGGTGAAGATTTGAATAGAGATACTTCTGTTTAAAAGTGCTCAGCAAACTGTAATTCTATTTTAGTTCTAAGTGGCAAAAATCTCCCTCAAAGGACAGGGTTACCTTTCCATTAAAATCTTAAAATCCCATCTTATGTTCTTTGGCCAGGCTAAATTCACTCATATTTCATTTGGAACTCTTCCGGAATGAAAGGTGCAAGATCTAAGTACAGCTTTGATTTTTGAAAAAAGTTAACCAAAACATAAGTACAGATAGGTGCAGCAGCTCTCTCTCCCATGAGAAAAAATAAAATAGTTTAGTGAATACCTTTCCCATGTGAATTAAAAGGAAGGTATATGTAAAACTACCTTTGGTATGCAAACTCATAAATTCAACAGGAAATTGTTAAAGATCTGAGCAGCGTTCACACATACTGATTTCAATAAAAGTTGAAAATACTCCGGAAAACACCATCATGCCCTCAAATACACTGTTTTAAAACTTCCTCAGCTTGTATTCTGAGCACAGCTCAGGACATTTTATGTGGGTTGAGGAACTGGGACTGTGCTGCTATCATGCTACTGCCAGGGGCTGGCTAGTAGAGCTAAATCACATCATGCAAAGAGACCCTGGGATATCTCCAATGTTAACTTTTCAGGAGAAAAGAGCTATAAAGCCTCCATCCTGACATGTTTCCAATTTTTTTTTTTTTGCAGCTATTCTTGGAGTATCACATTCATAGCTGTAGAATTCAGCAATATTAGACTAATGCTTGTGTAAAGGGTAAGAGAAACCACATCTTTTAACTTACTTTATTGCAAGCTTTCTGTGCACAGTTTACATGCAACACAAGAGGTTAAAGATTCTTATAGAAAATATCTTTGTCATCTAGCTTCTTTACTAAGAGATAAGGTTACTAAGACAAATATGACAATACCAGCCACACAACATTAAGGGTATGATTCTCAATAGCCTTAGCAAACTTAAGCAAATCCTTTTCAGCAGTCTGACACCATAAATGAAGTGTTTGAGATGGTATCTCCAACATTTGAAAGACCAGCCCTGACACATACTTTGTTTAGGGAAGATGACATTTCTGTTAAAGTTCAGCAGGTCACAGAATCCTCTTAACATATGGCCAAATATTACAATGTTCTCTTCTGAAAAAGGTGAGTGTGATTGCAGATCTCATAAGTTTCAAAGTCAGAACCCAAACTTATTGCATCTGCTCCACTTCTCGTTTTCAGGAAAACAAACAAAGATGGGGAGAAGAAGAATGATGATAATAAGTCCCACACATGCTTTGAAGACATAGAGAAGACAATGCAAATTTTGCTATTGCACAAATATTATGGTACTGAAATTGCTGAGGTAGAAGTTGAAGAATATTTTGTATGATATTACCACTATTCTGGTTTGATGACAAGCAAGCCTCAAACCTAGAGATGGGATTCGAGCCATAGTGTGAGATTCAGCAGCCAATTTTGTCCATAGCTCAGATTACCTCTGTTCAAATCTTGAGATTTGGAGGTCCAGATAAATGCCTGCAAATTTAGAACATATGGAGTAGAAACTAGGCTAGAAATCATGCCACAATAGAGCCTCCTGAAAGGCTGCAGTATTCCTGGGTTGTGACTGGATTGGAATACTGACAGATTAATCCTCACGGGACTAGATTAGACCAGAACGTAGAAGAATGAAAACTCTTTTATGTAAACATGTAAAAGGATTTAGATTTTATTTAGTTCAAGGTCTGGGAACAGGATCTGGTCAGTTCTTATTTATTCAAAGCAATTTACATAGTGCTCTTTTTTATTTTGTTCTTCATTTATCTAACAACATAAAAAAAAATCTCTGTAAGAAATAAAAAGAAGCATTAAAGTGTACCATAAACAGTATGTATTTAAGCAGGGTTTGCAAATGCATACCTTGAAGAGGAAGATGCTCCATTTATACTATCCACTAGCAGTTTATGCAAACTGGTTGTATAACCGCACATCCTAAATCATGAGGATAAGGACCAATCTTCAGAATTGTTTAAAAGGTTTACAGCTGATTTCTTTGAAATAAATGTACTGGAAACAACAGAATCAGGAAATGGTGCAAAGGCTATAACGTTTGCATAAAGAAACCGTTATGAAGGTGTGTCAATAGAACAATTGTTGACGTTGCATTACAAATATATCTTCTCCCTTCCCTTTTTTTTTTTTTTTGGTTAAGATTCAGTTTATCCAAATTTTTTGCATTTAAAAACAAAATACAGGAATTATTTCCTGAGATGCAAAGTGGAAACTTTCAAAGAAATACTAAAAAAAATAATCAAGATTAGATGAAGTCTAAGATGTGGCTGGCTTCTTTATTGGGATTTAACTTCATTCTTTGCCATCTTGTCTGTAGTACCAGAATTGCTTCTCACAAAATTTTCACTTCAGGTACCAGAGGGAACCTGGAAATACAGAACAACATGAAAGCTAGGAGAAAGCACCCAGAAATTAAAAATTAAAAATTATTTCAGATTAATAAAAAAGGCTTGGCATCTTTTATGGTGACCCTTAAGCCAAAGTGTCTATCAGCACATAAAATTTCAAGGACTGCCCTCATAATCCAGTAATGGAGCGCAAAGCTCTATTGCACAAATGCTCGACAAATATTTGTTATTTTCTGGAGAACTCAAAGCTGTGTATCATCCTGAGGTGTTGGAATATTCCAGCAAAATTTTTCAAGTAGATGCTCTAAATACTAACCAAAAAGGCACTTGGCATTTTTGTCTCTGTTCTTTCTATTTCCCGGTGTTGCTCTCAGTGTCAGTATTCCCACTGGAAAATCTGAGTCTGGATGCTGGACAAGGCAGAAAGGGGAGCTAGAAAGATGAAAAGCCTCTTCTCCTTTCCCTTGTGCAGTCACCCACAGACCATCTTTTAACAAGAAGGTAAAGTTTCAGCATTCAAGGGAAAAAAAAGCTGCCTGTAACTTACCCGGAGTAACAACTAACTGCCTACAAACATGTGAAACAGAATGATAACATCTTTTGATCAGCACACCACAAAGCATAAAATACCTTGTACTCTCTGTAATTTATTACCTTTGGATTTTTTTAGGAAACAAGCGTTATGTGAAAGATCCTAGACTGGCAGCCCTTCAAAGAAACTTCTCAACACTGGAGTCATGGCTCACCCCCTCATTTCCCCTCCCAGGCCCTGACGCCAGTCATCCCAGTGTCTTTCTGATGCAACTGCTCACAGGGAAGGGGCAAGGGGGGAAATTAACACTCAGCCTCAGCACAAGCCCTGATGATGCTTCTGGTGAGGCTGTGACTTGTTCCTTGGGTAACCAAACAATGTAATCCAAAACCCATGGGCTTACCATTCTAAAGTTCTTCACAGAACATGACACCTATGAAGGGTTTTATAGAAAATTTTAACTGTACCTAACTCTTCAAATTATGTTTGTAAGTTCAGATTTTGAACAATCTTTAAAAGACAAGTTCAGATTCCTAGTTAGGAGGGCTCTGGAGAGACAGCCGTTAAAGGCTGGAATCTCAGCTCAGCTCACTTGTGCTCTGGGGGATCTTGGGGAACAAATAAGACTATCAACTGGTTCCGATTCTTCAGCATCTGGGATGGACACTTTGAATGGGATGATGATGCAGCCACGGAGGATGGCTGGAGCACAAAGGGAATGCAAATGCAGGATATGTTTGTGTGAGGGGTCAGTGCATGAAGTATTCAGCTTCCTTTAATCAGCATTTGGCTTCAATTCCAAATAGCATTTTGCTTCCATAGTAATCTCCTGATGGTGATTCCTAAACATATTTCATGTGAGATGCAATGCAGTTAACTGTGTGTTCTGATGGCTTTGATTTTAACCTCTTTCTTCCCCCAAAGATCTGGGGGAGATTCCTGGCAAAGGCTATCTGGCTACTGTACTATAAGCAACACGAATGGCTTTCTCAAGTTCTCTATTGCAAATGGACTGTAATCCTAAAGCTGGTGATGTCACGAGAATCTTTCTCTTGACTTCCTAGAGATTTGGACTAAGTCCATAGTACAACCACTTCTTCCAGTCCTCAGTTGCTATTTCAGAATAACACACACAGGAAGTTTAACTTCCTCCATTAGCTTTGTACATGCAGAGGAATGTGAGCAAGAAAATTGAGTGGAAATGGAAATATTATTTCCTAGAACCAGTCAAAAAAAGGTCCTGAGAGCATGTCCTCTGCTCACAGAATTGTGATTAGTATGGGGTGACTCCAGCACTGAATTTTATGGCACCTTAAGCTGAAAGTGATTATCAATAGCAAGGTAAAGAAGGACAAAATAATAGGCCAAAGTTTTATTCAGAGGAAACTCCCCTGAGCTCAGAGAATTTCCCCTGAGAAAGGGCGGCAAGGTTTGACTCATAAACCCTGCATGTAGATTTAGCAAAATAGGGATTTGTCTTTTCATATTGGAGGAAAAAGAAATTTGTTCTCTTATGAACAAACTATACATATGGACCTTGTTAATTACTGGGGGTTCCATAGCATTTATCTGTTCACCAGCATATTTATTTCCCCTAACATCTAATGTACCTTTGACCTTTAATACAGTATCAACATTAAGCAAACAAACCAATAAAATAGCATGGTTACCAAAACTTATGAGTTTCTTTTTTATTGTTAAAATACTCTCTTTTGCAGTCTCACTCATTTCCTGTCAGGAAAGTTTGGCACTCAGTCTCCAGTATATACACAAGCCCAGGAGCTGGCCCAAGCCAGAGATTTTGTGCAGCTAAGGACAGAAGATGCTTTAGAATGAAGAAAATATAATTGTCCCTAAAGGACCTGATCTCTTTTTGGGAGTCTATATGCTTCTGACTGGCTTTTTAAACATCTCTTCCATCCTTTTGGGGAAACAGCCAAATAAAAGCAATGAGAAAGCTTATTATGTCGTGCTAAACTTCTAATGAAATTTTCAGTTGAGACTAAAGTCAGGTTCCTGATATATGTGTGAATGTTCCTGATGCAAATGAGATGCACCGGAATTGTCCCTCGTTTGCAGGTGGTGAAAGGAGTTTATAGTTGCAGCTCCTCAGGAGACATGCATTAGCTCAGGTAGTGAGGAAAGCCCTGTGCAGAGCACTGTCATCTCCAAATTAATATTGGCTATTAACAGAGCATTGCATCTGTATTGTTTGGGGATTTGAGGTCGGTCTTACAGGGAAAACTTGGGAACCACTGCTCCACAGCACAGCATATTGCCCTGTGGACATGCCCATGCTATGTCTGAGCCTGAAGAAAAAAAACCCACCAAAAACAAACCCAAGAGTTTTGCTCAAATAGCTTTTTTATCTTGAGTCTTCACCACAGAATAATATCCTTTCCTCCATATAAACATTTATCTTTAATTGCCTTTTTGGGACTCTTATCCATCTACTTGTTCTTTGCATGAAATAGTTCTGCCTTTGACTTCTATGTTGCACCTTGGACTTACAGTTTTAAAATATCCCCTTTGCCTTGTTTTGTGGGTTGTTTCGTGGGTGTTGTGAGTTTAATGCTGATACTGCATTAGTGATCAATCAAATCTTTGCCAAAAGCACACACAAAATAAATAAATAAATAAAACCTCGGGTATATTTTGATGTGCTTTTGAAAGGAGGAAAATTCCTTTCACATGGCCTCTTGTCCCTAGAAATCTACAAGTTTCTTTGTCTTGGCAAATGGCCAAGCAGCACCGTGATGTACCATTTTTCTTGGCCAGTGTTTTAAGGTTTTTTGAAACCAGACCAAGTGTTCAAATGGTATTTCTTCATTTAACAGCTGCAAGACAGTGATTGCAGCTGCATGTGCCACGAAACACAGCTTCCATCTACAGTAAGAGATGCTATGTTTTTGTTTTTCTGAGGTAGCTGACTAAATGAATTCAAACTCAGGGCTGATACAAATAGTGCTGCGGCTTCCTATGAAGACATTTTACTCTACCTATAAACTTTACTGCTTCAGAAAGCAGAGCCAGAGAGGGGCCTTTGCAGGGTGAATATGTATACGCATGCTAATTTTCTATGTGCATAGGACCGAATTAGCATCTCCCTAGGTGAATGCCATGCAAGTAGACTGAAGTCGAACATCTGTAGCCCACCTGGCAGCAATCTTTGCAAGCCCACACTGCTTGGTGCCTCCCCTCAACCCAATCCAAGTCCCTTGGGGTTACAGACTTGGCAGCCTGTTTAAATTGACCCTGTTTGGAGTGGTCCCTTACATCATTTCATTTCATAAGCTGTTAACTAAGCTATTTGTGAGATTGGCCCAAGTTGCTTGCCGACAAATTGCGACGATGCTTGTAAAAAGGGGAGAAAAGGGAAGGGGAAAAAAACCCATCAAAACATGGTTCATGTGTAAAGCAAAGTCAGCCAGGAAATATTTATGTTGGGTCCTGAATGATCAGACGTTCTGGAAGTGGAAAGGAGGAACAAATGTTTCCCTGTCTGCTTGTTAGGGGTTTTTGTGGTGTTCCAGTGAAAAGTGATGAGGTTTTTGTGGGGTTAAGATGTCTGAAACTAAGCCTGGCAGGATGGAAAGATTCTGCCCATGCTTAGAAAGAGACCATGCATCTGTGCACTAAACAATGCTGTTTTAAGACCTTAATAATATTATTATTAAGTAGCCGTTGGTGGTTTGAACATGAACTGAGAGTGGAATAAACCCAGTTTAATAGCCACAAGAGGAATTGTACCTCATAATACCTGAGAAAAAATTCCCAAGGAGTATAATGGTTTTGCCAAGACCAGAGGATTGGGACACTGGTCAGTTAGGTGAAAGTGGCTTCCTGTTAGATTTACTTAGATACAAGGATGTGTGTTAGTTTTTTGTCTGTTTGTTTAGGAATTGTGATGATCACATTGTGAAAACAGAATTCCTGCCCAAGAGGTCACCTAATCTATACACAGTAAGATAGAGATAGATGGGAAAATCTCACAAAGACAGCATGATATAACAGCCATGGTTATCAAAGTAATCACACTCTTCCCTTTCTCCAATTTATTTTTCCCTTTTGTTCTAGTAGATTAGCAGTGGCTTGAGGCTTGCAAGTAGTGGAAATGTGGCTCCCCTACTTGGGTTGAACTAGGGCAAAACAGGGCGGTAGGGCTGTGCAGGCAAGATGCTGTGGCAGCTCCACTCTGCTGTGCAAGGCAAAGCCCTGCCGGTGACATTGAAAATGCCTGAAAATGCCATTGAGGGGGGGTCACTGGGAAACTAAGCAGAGTGGTCACTGCAGACCACCCTGGCATCGGCTGTGATGAGAGATCCCTGGGGAGCACTTAGTGTTTCCTGCCTCTGAAACTCTCCTGGAGCTCCCTTTCCGTTAGGGTCCCTGAGTTGTGTGTCTCATGGCTCTCAGCCACACAAAGATTTGGGCACGTGGCTCATAGGGTCAAGAGGAATGGCCACCCTTGTAGAAAAAATGAAGCTCATCTGTGTTTACTGAATTCTTTTGGCATGCTGTTTTTACTGAGAAGAAGCCTTCTCACCCTGTCTGTTCTCCCAGAGCAGGACACAACACACTTGTTTAGGTCTTCCTGCAAACAGCCAGTATCCCACTCTGCTGGTTGTTTTTGCAACTTTGTTTTATGTTATGATACCATTTTAATGTTTAAAAGCAATGGATTGATAAAATAAAAGGAAAAAAGATTACACTTTCTACTAAGGATTTACTCACAAAATCCATCCAAAGATTTGCTAACATGTTTATAGATATTTAAGGGTGTAAGCAGTCCAATGGGTCAACAGGTTGCTTTTATCCATGGTTCATCACTAACAAGACTACCTCATATCTTACCATCCAGCTGTGGCATAGCCCCTTGTGCTTATTATGTATTCAGACATTATTAATAATTGATTAACCCTTTACAAACCACTTAGATGTGGAATCTCTCTCTAAAGTGGAAACAGGAGCTGATCAAACAGGGACTTGTCAAAGAGGCTATTAGGCAACCTCCTTCCTGTCTGGAAAAAAACGCATAAATAAACTGACACATGCATTCAGGTAAATTCTGCTCCATTTTTATCTGGAGATTCCTTTTGTGAATTCTATTTCTTCTTTTGTTATATCTCTGTTAACTCAAAAAAGATTCCGAGTGCTCTAGGGGATTTGGGCTGTATTTTCTGTGAAAGGGTTTTTTACCTATGTCATTTATTAATTCTCCAATCCTACATGGCCTGATCTTCTAATGACATACCAGGAATTGCACATACGCACTCAGGGGTGAATGGGCTGTAATGATTTCCCCATGTAAGGCTGCCAAGATGTTCGTTATTGAAATGTGCTACTATACAACAACTCTGGGGGAAAAAACGTGTATAAATTGTATGACTGGCTTTGGTTGAAGTCCTGTAACCATAAACCAGCTGAATCTGTATTATGGGTTTATAGAACCATAAAATCACATTATGTTTTGGGTTGGAAGGGGCCTTTAAAAATTATTTAGTTCCACCACATCCTACCATAAGCAGGGACATCTTTCACAATATCAGGGTGCTCAAAGCTCCATCCAAGCTGACTTTGAACACTTAATGGGATAGAGCATCCACAGCTTTTCTGGGGAACCTGTTCCAGTGTCTCGCCACCCTCACAGTAAAGAATTTCTTCCTTATATCTAACTCTAACTCTAGTGTCTTTTATTTTAAAACTGTTACCCTTTGTCCTATCATACAGGCCCCAGTAAAAAGCCTTTCTCCACCTTTCTCATGAGCTCCTTTAAGTATTGAAAGCCTGCAAAAAGTGTCCAAAGCCTCCTCTTATCCAGGCTGAAAAACCCCAACTCTCTCAGCCTGCCTTTATCGGAAAGGTGTTCCAGCCTTCTGATCATTTTTGTGTCTCTCCTCTGGACCCGCTGTTAACAGGTCCATGTCTTTCCAGACATCATAGAAGTCACAGGTGTGTCTGCCTGGGGATTTGGTTTCATAATCCATGCAGAACTCAGGGAAGCTATAATTTTTCAGAAGTACAAAGCATACCTGTCCTCATGACAACAACGGAAGGACCTATCTCCTTTCTCTCACAGGTAGCATGCCATAGCCTGCCAATGGCAGAGAAGGGATAAGCACACATGATTTACAGTAACTTTAAATGGAATTCACTTGATGGCTTAAAAGCTTTCTATATAATATTAGTTCCTACTGATTCCTAAACAAGCCTTTTTTCTAGTCAAAAAGCACAAGCGTGTGAACTGGGAAGTACCAAAGGGACTTGGTTTGACAACAGAGGCTGAGTTGCACAATTGAAAGGTATTGCTGTCAGCCTGCTCAGAGTATTCACTATGGAGGTTTCATAAATTTAAAATAAAGCACTGGTTTCTATATTGAGTCCTTCCCTATTTCTTTACTACTGAATTGTCCTTTGAAACCAAAGATACTGATATATTCTACACTGCAGGGAAATCAATGAAAACTTTAATCACTAAATAAAACCAAAGCTACTGACATTACATGGTAGCACTTTTGGAAGGAGCAACATGAGGCTTTATGGTCCTCCTGCAACTGGGCTTATTATTTACAAAAAAATAAAATAAAAAAATAAAAAAAGAAAGATCAATACCTTCTTCAAAGCTATTGGGATGGAGAATAAGGACCTTATTCTTTCAACTCAACGTCTTAGTGGGCTTTGGTGCAGTTACAGTGGAATAGCATGACATATGCTTTTCAGTGGTGCAAGTTGTTTTCTCAAAAAGAATTTGTTAGCTCTTAGATCCATGTCAATCACAATCCCTGAACTTCCTTAAAAAGTTTGTGCCACCATCCTACCCCATTCATCATTTGCCGGGCCTAACTGAAAAAGCAGCAGTGTGAAGGTAGCTGGGTGTGAAGTAGCAATGTACACTTTAGAGCAAAAAGGCACACCTGAGTCATCCATACATGGCAGTAACGGATATACAACTGAAGATCCTACATTGTATCAAGCAAAATTAATCTAGAAAATAGTTTTGACAAATTGTCAGGTAGAACTGTGCAGAATGGTACCAAGTAAACCTACAACAACATTAAAAATCCTTATTTGCACAAAACCTTAAAAACCCTTGTGTGTGTAAAAAGTTTAAAGGTAAGAGTTTCTTCACAAAAAGTACCTGTTTATAAATTAATCCATTTCCCTGAAAATATGTTCTAAAGTGAAGAATTGAATCCTTTTACATATTAACATTAAGACATTTTCTGAGAAGAATATGGGTGATATATGTAGGAAGCTTCTCAAATGGAAAGCCATGAAACCTCTTCATTCTGTGTCAAAAATAAAAATTCTATGCCCAGGTTCTTCCTAGAAATTCAGAAAAAAATTCCACTTTGGGGTTTTTTCTTTACAGGGGAAATGTTTTAAAATGCGAAATATTTCTTCACAAAGCTTGAAAATAAATAGAAGAGGCATTTGTACAGAAATCCTACTATAGCCATCATAGATTTTAATTTCAAATTTTGCTAGAAATCAAGAACTTTATTTATGAAGAGAAAGATTTTCCACTTGTAATCTTCATATTTCTTGCTATTATGATCATTATTTTCATAGAAGAAAAAAAAATCAATTAATCTGAAAATTGTTAAGAGATTTACACAACAAATACCACATATTAGCTATAACAGCAGAAGTATATAACCAGGATTTTATGAATCTACAGTCATTCTTCCCACTTCTGATCTAATGGAAACCTGTGGAAAATTAATAAAGGGAAGACAAATTCATATATATATATATAAAACAAGCAGAAGCAGATCTCTTTTCTCCCTTAAATGTGTAGATGTGTTCAGATTTTCTGGTGGGTTGGTCTTGGCTGGTCTCCAGGTGCCCACCAAGCTGCTCTATCGCTCCCACTTCCCAACAGGAGAGGGGGAGAAAATTATGAGGAAAAGCTCATGGGTTGAGATAAGGACAAGGAGATCATTTACTGATTACTGCCACAGGCAAAACAGACTCGACTTAGGGAAATTAATTTAATTTATTGCCAATTAAACAGAGTAGGATAATGACAAATAAGAGTAAATCTAAAAACACCTCCTCCAATCCCTCCTTTCTTCCTAGGCTTAAGTTCACTCCTGACTCTTCTACCACCTCCCATCCAAGCAGAGCAGGGCAATGGGAAATGGGGATTGCAATCAGTTCATAATGCTTAATTTCTGCTGCTCTTTCCTCCTCATGCTCTTCCTTGCTTCAGTGTGGGGTCCCTCTCATGGGATACGGTAATTCCCTGACTGCTCCAATGTGTCCTTCCCATAGGCTGCAATTCTTCAAGAACTGCTCCAGCGTGGGTCTTTTCCATGGGGTGTAGTACTTCAGGAGCAGACTGCTCCAGCATGCATCCCCTGTGGGGTCACAAGTCCTGCCAGCAGACCTTCCCTGCGTGGGCACCTCACCATGGGCTGCAGTTCTTGCCAGAAGCTGGCTCCTGCAAGGGCTCTCTGCCCCATCTGCTTTCATGTGGGGACTCCACAAGCTTCAGGTTGGACATCTGCTCAAATGTGGATGTCCATAGTCTGCAAGAGGACAACCTGTGTCATCACAGACTTCTCTCGGGGCTGCAGGAGAGACTGCTCTGGGGCCTGCAGCACCTCCTCCCCCTCCTTCTTCACTGACCTTGGTGTCTGCAGAGCTGTCGCTCTCACATATTCTCATCTCTCTCCCAGCTGTTGCACAGTGTTTTCACTCCTTCTTAAATATATTATCACAGAGATGATACCAATGTCACTGGTGGGCTTAGTTTTGGTCAGTGGCAGGTCTGTCTTGGAGCTAACTGGAGATGGCTCTGTCAGACATGGAGGCAACTTCTTTTGTCTTCTCACAGAAGCCACCCCTCAGCTTACCTGCTACCAAAACCTTGCCATGTATACCTCAAACAGATCTAGACAGAAAACTACAGGTGTATGCTGCTAGAAGAATGAATGGAGACTGTTTTCTATTTAAGACTATTTAATATTGTTTAAGATACAAGCAAATAAGAGTGTTTGCTCTAAGCCCGAGCAGATTTTTTACTACTTTGATAATTAGTTCAAAAATATGAGCAGAAAAACTCATCAACAAATGACAGCAACTCTTCCCCAACTGATGTCTTTATTCCATAGGTTTTGTAACAGGGGGGCAATGGGGACTGCAGGTTGTAAGCCTTTGTTCTAATCATTTTTATATTTATTCTAGAATGATGGACAGTTCCTTAGTTTTTGGCAAAGATGGGATATTTAACATCAAGTCCTGCTCATAATCAAAGGCAGAAGGAGACAAGTGCAACACTCCTAGATAAGCTTACTATGACTCATTCAGATCCATTTGTTCTGAATATGTTCAGAGATATTATTGTCTTTGCCAAATTATCACAATATTCTGCAAAGAGTTGTTCTGTAGGGTTTACTTTGAATTCAGGGACAAAGAACAGGAATGACCTGTTGAGACATGTGTCCATGAAGCCACTTCCAGGATAGGGACTAGCTTCTTCGATACTGGTTTTTGGGGAAGTAACCTTAAGGGCAGAATTTATATAAGAATCCATTAGGAACAGACACACTTGGATCTATCATAGCATATAATGACTTTCTGGGCCACATGTCACTTTGCTCTGCATCTTGCAGGAAATTTGTGAATGGCAGTTGGTGAGACAAGATCTGTTATATATATTTTCCTGTAGAATATTGAACATGACACAATAAAGTCTGATTTTAATCACAAGATAAATAATAAAAAATAACATAGAAAAGCTGTTTGTAAATACTGTAAAAGGAAGTGCTCAAGGGCATTTTCTGATAGTGTAGTTATTTATAAACCTCTTCTTTCCACATGCTAAAAGACCCATTAAGGATGGGGATTCTGGATAAGAGCAATAGAGTGTATTGTGCAGTGGGTAGCATGAAGTAAATATTCAATAGGCACTGGAGAGTCCTTGTTCAGGGACCAAGCTCGGGAAGTGATGCAAACTGTTCGCAGAGCACTTAATTTGATTCTATCAGAGATTTATTTCAGCATTTGATTGATGGAAACTGACTAAGTGGTAGTGTGGCAAAAGTACAAAAGCTATTGAACTATTAATGTTATTTATAAGGACAGGACTAACCGTGATAAGCAAGGACCAATATGAAATGTTTGTTTGCTTACTTGGAGTGCAAACCCTTACTTTGTGAGGAGCCAGCATGATTGCACAGTCTTAATGGAAGCTAAAGACAAGTGCAGACCTACCAGAGTCGGCGGAAACTCAGCTCCAGCTGTACAGTGGTGTGGGAAACAGGTTAGGACTGAGAGGTTTTGTAGCAGGTTTTGGAAGCATTTTGGTCAAAAAAACATAAACACAAAGGTGCTGAACTTCCTTGGATTCAGAAAATGTTGTTCTTCATCTCTGACCTGTCAGCTGCACTGGGCTTTGGCGTTTCATTTCTCTTGTTAAGGACACCATAAATTGGTAAGCAAAGTGGAGCAGCAATCAGTATTCTTTGTATTTGACAACTATTTCATCTCCCAAAGAAATCACCCCTTTCTTGGGTCCACATTTCCTGAGCGCTTGGAAACCACGACAATATAAATATATGCTAATCAAGTGGTTAGCATAATAGCATATTGTGAAATTATATGTAATCATCAAACTACATTGATTGGGCAATTTCCTATCCAGTTAGTCTTGAATTACCACTTCCCTGAATATGTCTTTTAGGAATGTCTCACCTACAAAGCAGTTTGCAATGTTTTATTATCTTTAGACCTAATATATTCAAAATATTCCAACTCCCATGTACTGGTCAATATATGGCAGGCTCCTGGGCCAGAGATAGAAACCTAAATTGGTAAGTGATTGACCAGCTACAGAAAGAAAGGAGGAATATGGGTAATTGATCTGTAAATATTTGGTGAAATAATTCAAGAACCTCTTGCTTGTGGTTTACTGCATGAGCTCAATTTCTAACTCATTTAATACCGTGTCCCTGAACTCAAGCAGAGGGATCAGACATACCAGCATTCTACTACAGGAATCCTCATGGTACCATTTTAAAGGGTTAAAGTCACAGGTGGCCTTGAAATTCTTGGGAAAGGTCCCACTTCACATGCAGGTCTCCTCAGCAGCTTAGCAAAACCAACCAATGTGTCAATCAAGTTGCAGTGAGTAGAAGTCAGTCCAAACATCTGCGTATCTTTCTGGTTTCCCTGGGTGTTCTGATTGGATTTTGTTGCATAGAAATACTTGACATGAAAGTGTTTGCTTACTTCACAGAGAAAGGCACAGCAGCTTCTTGGACTTCTGTCTTATTTGCTTTAGCCAGCTGGTCTTTTGCATGACAGAGAACATTTTTTAGTTTGATGTTGGTGCACTGATTAACAGCAGGTTCCTTTACAGATATATATTTCTTAGACTTGCCAATCAGCA
This sequence comes from Strigops habroptila, assembly GCF_004027225.2. NCBI lineage: Eukaryota > Metazoa > Chordata > Aves > Psittaciformes > Psittacidae > Strigops > Strigops habroptila. Next base: position 111,930,535 of record NC_044277.2, on the reverse strand, counting down.
AGATTAAATAGTGAGCTTGTAGTAATTTACTTATAAAAAGTGAGCAGGTGACAGCCTCATATCAGCTAATGTTGGCATATTATCTACTGAAAGAAAAATGAAACCAAATATTTTGTCTCCTAAGAATCAAAGTAGGAAAGAACAGGAGGAATGTATGGCATTTCTCCCCAGTGCATCAGGCAGTCATTTCCCAGATAATAATTAAGTCTCTTTCCTTTATTGACATTGTAGGCAGGAATTATGCAGAAAATAAAGTATTTGAAGTAATATGATATCTGTGATCTGCTTTCAAGTTTATTCAAAGTTCATAGAGGCCAAGGAGAGTTTGGGCTTAACAGAGCTTTGAATCAGGAATTGTTTTGCACCATGAAGTCTCCACTTTTAAGTTACCTGCAATATTTATGTGAGTTTTTTCTTGTGAGAACAGGCCTTCTGATCCTTTGGGTCAGATTTTTTGGGTCACCAGGTTAAAATAACATTTAAATATCTTCCAACTGGCTAAGTCCTAATTCTGACCAGAATCAGGATGTATAAAGACAATATTCATTTTCACACAAATTTTACCCATGTTTATTTCTGAAGCATCCACACAGTAGTTTAGGCCCAACATTATCTCTTCTGTCATTGCAACCACATAACCTCAAGAATCACTAGAAATTAGGGAGAACACTTATGACAGAAAGATCTTTAAACAGAAATTCAGGTGAACATAGAACTAGTACTGCGCCTCCACTAGGTCTGTATGTCTAGATCCAAAATGCCAGCTGGGACACTGCAATCTCTTGGCTATGTCTGCTTTATCAGAAGAATGAAATGGTCACTAAATAAAAGCACTATGATTATGCTCTTTCCTTCCTGATTGTTGGCTTTAACCGGGTTATCAACTGGCTCAGTGGGGCTACAGATTTGATTTCAGACTCCCTGCTGTTGGGCTGCACTGGACATGTCCAGCCCTGCCCATATCCGACGCACCCAGCACATGAACAGGAGTATGAACCCAGTGAGTCACTAAACTGCCTGGGCTTAGCCAGAGCAGCCCCAGCAGGACATCCTTGACCAGCGGGCTTGGTGGGGACTGGGACTGATACCCGTGTGACATTTGGTTATACACATCCAGGATCAAGACCTGGCCCGTGATTGTCCCATCTGCTCACTGGTACAGGCTCCCTGGTGCTGCTTGGACCTGCACAACAGCAAGAATGGGCCAGGCACCGGTACCGTCAAGGATGTCTTTCCTGCAGGTGGGTGGAGGAGAGCACCTCACTCTGTGGAAGAGCGCTTCTACTCTCTTCCTTGCTCTGTATCCTGCTCCTGCAGCTCATGATACCCCCTGTTACTGTTTATGTACACAAATACAGGAAAACTTTATTGCACAATGTCTGAAATATTGGTTCGATGCTAGTTTTTTTTGTCTGGTCCATATACTAACTTGACTGGGCATATTTCCCCCCCTTGCAATCAGACCATCTTGAGTGTCTGTTATTGTGATAAAATGTCTCATGTGCTCTGCCAGAAACTGTCATGTTCCCATTGTTTAGTGATTACAGACAAGCTGCATCATAGTGGCACCAAAACAAAAAAAAAAAAAAGAAAAGAAAAGAAAAAAGAAAAATTTAATGTCTTTAACACTTCAGGCAAAACAGGAATGTAATTCAGAGAGGTAAATTGTAAGAATACTGAAGGTCAAAAATAGATGTCTCACCAAGCTTTTTAAGTTGACATCTGCACTCAGAGTAAGCTTCTATCTAGGGTATCCAAACTCAGGATTTGACAGGAGTGCTATGATTCTTGAACAATAAGAAAACTGCAAAAAGTGTGAGATAAAATGATGGAATTGTCTTAGGTCTTTAAGGTTGTGATCATTTATCCTTTTACAAAAAGCATGCATTATTTTCTTCAGGTCCTGTACTTTGTTTGTTGTTTCTTGGATGTTGCAGCTGCTGCCCCTATTTTGGCCTTTTAATTTTTCTAATTGGTGAGACGATAACATGGAGAAGATGGAATGTGGTATGTAAGTTCAAAGCATAAGCCAGGCTCATTGATTTTGGTGGAAATTAAGGCTTACATCTATATTTTATGCTTATATAACACATTCCATCTTCCACTCTTTTCCATTTATGGGATAAGGTCGTTGCTGGAAAGAACACATCACATTCATTTCTGTATTATTTAGCTGTGTAATGTGATACTGATAAGATCAAGATGTTTGGCACTAAAATCCCGACTGTTTCAGCAAGTGCTTCATGTTTGCTTGGGGTGTCTTATCTGTTAACAAGCTTGTTCATCATCTCGGTTTTTCCTTGTGGAACAGGTAATGAGTGGTAACTTGTGTATCTCTTTCTTTAGTCATCCACTGCACTGTTACAGAAACAGTTGTCCTACATTGGATAAGACTAAATCTTTCGTTAAGTTGGGTGTCTTGTTTTTTGCATTTGAGTTTCAATTTTTTGGGAGGGGAGGAAGGGGGGAAGATTGTGGGGCTTTTTTACATGTTTTGGGTTTTTTTGGTTGTGGAGTTCCCTCCCCCCCCCCTTTTTTTTTTTTGTTTTTGGCTTGTTTGTTTGTTTTTTGAGGGGGTATTTTAGCTGGTTTTGATTTTTTTTTTCTTCATGTTAAAATCTATAGACAAATTTGCATAGGAGATTTTTATACAGAGCTGCAAAACCTGAAATTAAGAGCTGTTTGGTGCTTAAATACAGGGCACCTTGGAATACCTGGTCTGACACAGACTAATATAATCACAGACCACTTACTTTACCAGCCTCTGCTTCCATTTTTCTATCCTAAAAAATGGGACAATCTAACATTTACCCATGAATGTAGTAACACTTAATGACTTAGGAAATGTTTATGGCACAACATTGTTATTAGCATAGCATTGTTTACTCCTGCAAATGTTGATTAAGGACACTGAAATTATCTGGATGATAACAATAAGGTACAAAAGGAAATTAAAATGAGGCTTTAATCACTCAGTGTATAAAGGAACACTGATAAGGCCATTCCCAAGCACAAGGTATAAACAGGACTTTGCCCACTGAGTACAATTTTGTCACTTATTTTCTCTCTGGGAATGGAATCTCAGCAAAACTTTGTCTTTGCTGCCTGTTACCACAGGCTGCTAGCCTGGAACCAAGCTCTCAAACATAATGAAAAGGATAAAGACAAAGAAAGTTAATGGCTGCAACTGCTCATATGGGTCTCGCTTCCACAGATTTGGTAACCTTGTGTAGTGCTGCTTTCATTATGTGCAATAGCATGCTGTGGCTTCAATTACATAGGCTCTGCTGTGTTACTGCTTTGCCTACTGACACTAAGATATTGCCTGGATAAATATCGCCTCCTGAATGATTGCACTGGGTCAACTAAATGTACTAAGCTAAGAAAGATGAAAATTTCTTCTGGATGCAACAAGTTAACATTTCTCTTGCTGACTCCAGCAGTAGGAGAATCCTTTGTGATTCAAGTACTAGAAATGCTGCTTTTGTCTAAAAGTCTGCAACTCTTCCCCTGCTCAGGAGGCACAGCCCAAGCTCTCTGCTTCTCCTGATTTGGCTGGTGTCTACCTCATCTTGCTGTGTTGCTAGCACATTAACCCATGTGTGCCTTGCCTTTGCTGAGAAACTCTGTTGCAGACTACATGACATGCCAAATTCCAGCCACTGTTCCCACTTTCATTCACTCCTTGACAAACTAAAACATTCTCAGAGAAGTCAGGAATTCATAGTTAATCTGAAAAAATGTTGAATGCTGCAACATAATAGCTATGATGCCTGCAGGAGTGTTGAAAAAAATGTACTTACTTCACTGAGTATTTCTAAACTCGTCAGTTCGTTCACAAGTTGCATTTTTCCCCCATCTCCTTCTTGTTAGGTTTTTGACCTTTGGGTGCCTTGCAAGTGCATAACAGCAATGTGCCTATAACATATGCTTTGTGCAGCATAGTTGCAGCAGTATGCAATGCAGATGAAAAAGCATCTTTAACTGAGTACCAAGTATCTCATTCAGAGTCCGCTTTCATCAACTTTTCCTCTCAGAGCTCAGGAAGAGCACGGGACAGCAAGAAGTTTGTCATGGGCTCTTCATCGCTTTCCTACTCATATTTCCAATTACTACTCTAGACCAATGCCAAAATTATTGTTTCTAGTCCTTTTTGCTAGATCTAGGATGACTATGTCACAGAATTAACAGTCTCTGGCCCCATGAAATATAAACCGCTTGTCTATGTTGACTTCAGTAGCACATCTTGGAACTGCTAATTGAATTTGATTTACCTTCCCCTGTCCTCATGCCCTTTACCCCTACTTGGACTCTGCAGCTACAACTATACCAGTAAACTGAGCAAGGTCAGGGCACGTCCCAAGCACTGGCACACCACTATCCGTACTGTAAAATCATTAACGAGGTACATGAAATGTCTTTGGTCCTGGCAATTCGATATTCTTCCAGACAAGTAGAAGACATGTCTCATGGATCAGCATGGGCTAGAGACTGTCCCCAGTTCACGCTTTCTATATAGTTGCCCTGCTTGGGAGTCAGAGAGAAGTTAGGTAGAAATTAACTGGGCTGTATCAACTTTCTACAGGTCCATCCACACTGGTGTTTTAGTTCAGATCAGATATATGAGAACCTAATTTCCTGACTGGTGCCCAGTTCCCCACAACACTATCCTGAATAAAATAAAGAGTGCAGATATCCTGTGTCACTCAGGGCAATACTTCACCATGACATAAAATTATTGCAAGCATGCTACTGTATCATAATTCCCAAGCTACTATGTAAGATAAATAAAACAAACCATAATGTTGCTGTTGGAAAAAGGATTTCAAAGTCTGGATGTAACTTTGAACATTGGAAGTAACCTTCAATACAACACCATATTGGACCTTGAGGCTTGAATATGACACTGGATATTCTTTTTTCCTGTTGTTCCTGTAAGAGTACTATGTAAGACAGTCTAAATTGTAAAAGGGCCATCTAGAGACTCAAATCTCAATGTACAAAATCTTTGTGCCCAAAACACATTGGGACTTATCCACTAGGAAAAGCTGTCTGTAGAAGGTGCAGCAAGATCAGCATAAACACCATGTAAATAGCTGAAGCATAATTCTCACTTGGCCATAAAAACCGTTCAGTTTTTACTGGCAAGTTTGCAATGATTTAATAGTCCTAGTTGGTACTGCAGCTATAGCTGCCTTTCCTCTAGTCATGTATTTGAGATATCTACTGCTTAGGGAAAAATTTTGAAGAATTGTAAATGGGATGTCTTCTGCAAATGGTATTTCAAATTTTCCCAATTATCTGAAGTCCAATGTAATGCCTATGAGGTTGTAAGACTTTTTAGTTGAAATATTGCTGCTGTATTTTGCAAAATTGACAACAGGTTTGAATTCAGAGACCTACTGATTGAAAAAGGAAGGGTTTTCAGAGAAGGACTTGAGGAATGGATATTTATAAAGAGCTTTTGTTAAGTTTTGGACATGTATCATGCTTTCCCTACCCACAGCATGGATAACAAATTAATTTAAAGGCACATCTAGGGGAGGCCATTGCAGAATTTTCCAAGGTGATCTGAGTTGGCATTAAGATCAATGAGACTGTGCCAAATGCTTTGTAACAAATGATGCCCATCTTCCACATTTCTATGGTTCTTTTGGCACTCCTCACGTGCCCTCACAAAGGCAATAAGGCATCCAAATAGGAATATGGAAACTAGAAGATAAGGGGTATTTAATCAAATAGAACTAGAAAAAGATTGCCTTGAACATGTTTACAAAACAAGTTATTGTTTTGTATTGTGCAAGGATTAGATATCTTCTTGGTATAATCTGTACTCTGAGGAATTATCACTTAGCTCCAGCCCTGGATCATACTTACATGAGACTATGAGAAATCCTTCTATGGCTGTCCATCTGCCCAGCAGATGGACATGATAGATCTGGCTTTTCTTTTCCTTTTTTGTTTGCTTCTCTTTTCCCAAATCCAGTTGGCAGATCTTGTAATTTGCTGGTCTGACCCTTCCAAGGGCTTGATATTGAACCTGCCATCTGGCTAATAATGAGGCCAGCTGGACACTAACACCAAGATTCAGTCCCAGACTCACATTTTCTTCATCTGGCTCCTTTTCTAGCTGTTTGTTCTTGCTCTGTGTGGACCCAATGGACATCATGTTGTGCAAAGTCACATAAAGTTCCTAGCCAACCTTTTAGTTTCTGGGTACACTTCATGATGGCAGGGATGTTGTTTTACAGCCCCTCAGGCAACATTTTATTGTTGGATGTGGACCACATAGGATGCCAAAAAGAGAAAAACCTGATGTAACTACTCTCACTGTTAATAAGCAGCAATATCTTCTGGTTGCAGCAATAGGTTCAGATAAATCACTGGATCATTTCACTCAGAGTTTAATTGAACCACTGCTCTAATTTATGGCTGTTTGATTGATGTGACAGTGTACACAGATTCTTGATCCATAAGAAGTAAACACTTTTCTATCGTTAAATTAGAGATCAACCTCTAGGACATTCAGAACAATTGAATCTGACAAAGACTCTTAGTACACTGGATGCTATTGGATCCACCTAAGTTGTTAAGTAGGGGGCTAACTAGCAAAGACACATTTATATTCTGCATAAGCTTGCTATGGGACCCCATCATGTCTGCCTCTGCCATGTCATTCGTATCAACGAAAGGAGAGTTAGAGGACCTAGGTGTTTTTGCTGGACACAAACAACTGATTGTACAGACAAAAGGAGTGGACTGCTCCGTCAGGAAAGGTGAGCGAGGAGCTGAGCACAGCAACAATGCATCCAGCATAGTCCCATAGAACCCCAGAAACATGAGCAGGGCAGTTCCAGGGACAAGAACTGGCTTCAGCCTAGAGTCAAGATTGCCAGACAGTTCTGTAGTGATGAGGCAGGTCAAAAGTCAAGCCAGGAGGCCAAGTTTGCCTGGAGGTCAGAATTCACATCAATGGGGTGTATGGCCAGGCGTAGGCATAGATGAAAAGTTGCTGAGACATGGACCAAGGCATTCATGCAACATGTTTAATGTTTCTTGCCAAAACATATAGGGTGAGAAGAATCAGAACTATTACCCTTTGTAAGTTTAGTTTTCGTAATATGACATAACAGATGTCTCACTTTCAAATACAAAAATATGAAGTAGCTATCCTTTTTCATGAATATGCTGAAAGGCATCATCTTTATTGCTCCACAGACAAGTGTTTCTCTTTATTAACATGATTTTAGAGATACTTTATCCATGAGAGACTGTAAAGCCAATGTCCATGCTGTGATAGTTTCCCTGCTCCTATCCAATAACATGCCAGTGTCATATCTTCACGGAAGAAAGAGATCATTCTCCCCCAAGGGGAGAATCTTGTTCAACATCTGTTCTATGTCTTCTGCAGCTCCTGCTGTTGTCTCTAACACAGATAGAGCCACTCTCAAGTGTAAAGGCCCATTTCGAAAATGATCAGTTTCTTGCCAGCTGTTAAATGAAGTACAGTAGAAAGACAATCCTTCACATGTCCATGGAGATAAGTTAATGACACTATGCTAATCAGGTATGTGTTCTCCCCATTTAGGAAACCTTATTGTGTGTATACCAAGGTCTCTTCACCCTGAATCCTCTGAAGCTTGTTGTGGCAGACCATTGATTTATGCTGCTGTTGTTGCCTTAGAAAGCACAGAAGGGTTCATATTGCCAGAGATGTGGGATCAATCCTGTAATTACAGTCCATTAGTAGGGAAGCCACTGTTAGGCCTTTCTTGCATTAGAAATAGACTATCATTTCTGAGACTGCCTAAAACAATGAGATCTATGAAAATAGCTCCCAGTTGTGAGGAAGAGGCTTATACAATCGGATGGAGAGATAATTGCATTGGAGCACAGGTCAGCACAGAGGGGAGATGGTCCTTGTCTCAGTGCATTAAAAGCAATCCACTATGGCTATGGCAGGCTCCCTTAATTTCAGAGTGATTTTCAAGGCCATATTTGAAAACAATCTGCCTCCAGGTGGTTTTCTCCAGAAAGATTTCCTGCTAGTTTTCTAGTTAGTGCTTTGCTTCGTCCAGGAGAACTGTAGGGAGTTGCTTCAGCTTCACCCATCAGTTTTTTACAGACACTTCTAGGCCCCTGCCTTAACCATCTCTACCTGTGACTTGAGTTTTGAATCAATGCACAGCCACTCATGTCTCCTCCTACCCAAATCTCTGTGGATGAATTCTCTGTTGGTATTTCCCACCATTTAACTCCAAAAGCTGAAGTATGGTTGCAGCTGAACATGGTGCTTTGCATGGCCACATTGTAAGAGCCAACTGCTCTTCCAAAATGTAATATACTACTTGTACCACTTTTGTGAGAACAGGTGCCAGCCAGCTGGCGCAGGGTGCTGGGTACTTGCAAGCTCAAACACCCAGGTTATTAAAATATTGTTAAAAGAAAACACTGGCTGTCACTTGTAAACTTGACTGCCATTGACTGCCCAGCATCGCCAGGCACTCAGAATGCTAAGATGAAGATATTGTTGTTGGTAAATTATATAGCTCTAATTACATCAGTTCTAATCTCCACTGTCAACAACTGCCAAACATCTGCATTTCCTTCGTTCTGCTGCTGCTCCACCCAGAGAAATAGCAGGCTTAGGACCTTCTCTGTTGCTGTTTTCCAAGGCTCCAAACTGTGTTAACAGGCCAGCAATAAGGTCATGTTCTGCATTTGCCGAATTTGGTCTTTTTCATACAACCTCCTATCCCATGTACTGTGAATATGTAAGTAAGTAAGTTTAACATTGCCTTCACCACCTCCTTTTCTCTCATTGCTGGAGAACAAGAGAAAGTTTCACAGAGAGAAATCTAAAAATTATTAATGATGTCTTCTTCCCTTTACCCTATGTGATTGTTTAGTCATGACTTCACTTACGCAATCAGACCAACCCACCTTTTCTTCTGCCTGTTCTCTGTTAAAGAGCTAGGTGATGCTCAAGCCCCCAGGCCTTAGCAATGTATCCTCTGTTACTGGAATAGTGTATGCCAGTGCAGGTCCCAAAAGACTGCACATAAAAGAAGTGAAATCAGCACTCCATGGTCTCTAATTCCTAGTTTAGTATCTACACACTTATTGTAATCTTCCTGGGCAGTTCTTCTAAATGAAGGGCAATCTCACTCACTGACCTATAGCATTTTTCTCTTTCAGCTAGGTCAGCAAGCAGCCTTAGCCAAGAAAGTGTTTAACCCCTTAGTAGCAAGTATTGCACTGGGTGACATTTCCCTGGCTCTTCTACAAGAACAATGTCAATGATCATTAAGATCATCATTAATGATCATTTATTTAAAAACTCGATAATGTGGATTTCTTGGCATAGAAGTACAGTTCAGACCTTTGGAAAATTCAAATCCACTTGCAGAACTTCATCCTTCCAGCCTCCCAGTAATGAATTCACAAATAGATTTAGGGGAGCTTGGAATTCTTTGCGGGTTTTTATCCAAACTTCACAAACTGAGCCTATTTCAATCTGAGCATTGAATGGTATCCGAGCAGTACCTTTAGAAGCACTGACTCCTTGAAGTGCTGTATGTTACTCAGAGCAGCTCCCCTCTTTGCCCCATATGTTGCACTTAGTAGTTCAAGAGTTTATTTTCCCTGGTCATGGTAAAAAAGAATAGCAGAATAAAAATCTAACCAAACACGAGGAAGCTGTTCTTCTGTTGAGTTAGCAACTATTCCATGTTTTTGTTGCTTCTATCACCCTCTGTGTAACAAGCTCCTCAGCTGCACTGTAAATTTTATTTTTCTCCTGTATTCCCCTTCTTCTCCCAAGTGACCTGTTTGATTCTCTCAGTAGTTCTTTTTTCAAAAAGAAAAATCTACACAAAATATCAGTGACAGTCAATATTTAAGAAACATCTTCAAATATTGCATATTGCTGCACATAGGTTCAGGGTCTCTCTCATACCACCTGTCTGAGCAGCAGGTAGCAGTAGGTATTGCTGTATTTCTGTGCTGTTTCACAGAAGGAAACTGAGCAACTGTGTCACATGCAGGTTCATAAAGCCCAGGGAAGAATGTGCTGAGCTGCAGTTGAGGCTGGAGCTCAGAGGAGATCCCTCCAGAGACTCATTCTCCAACAGCCACTTTTCCCATCCATGACTGCAGAGTACAGATGCATTGCTGTCCTATGGTTGTGGTGTATCTGCTGTCCCAGGCACCAGGAAAGGAGATTATTGATAGAGAGACATTGATGTAGAAAGCTGAGCAGGTAACAAACCAGCGGTCAGGGCAGAGTGGGTTGGTGCTGTGTGACAGTGGGCAGCTACATGGGTGGAGAGGACATCAAGTTGTTAAATCCACCCTTCTTCATACAGAGCTGGTCCATGTCCAGGGGAGCCTTCCTGCACTCTGCACCCTTCTCAGGAACATGGGCACAAAGGGAGCAGGATTTGCTGCTTCTCCAGGCACAGAACAAATCTGCGTGCTTTTCCTTCTCTTTCCTATGCTTTCTTGGCTCATGATGTGCTCTGTGAGGGACTGGGCCAACACAAACTCGCCCTGAGGTGTGTACGCTCACCTATCACAGTGGGTCACTGGAAAGCAAGTGAGGAGCCTGAAGTGTTGGCTTGACAAGCCTGTGCCACAGACCCTTGGCCATTCCTGCTGCACCAGCATAACAAGAGCTACAGCCATGAGTCTATGTAGGTACTGCTATATCCTCCCTTCAGGCCTGCAGGCTTTTCAGTGAGCTCTGATGTAGCATGTGTAAACAGAAAAGCAGTGTTGCAGCTAAATACCTCCTTTCAACCAAGAAAAAGGCCAATTTTGAATCCCTCAGACACAGGCAGAAATTTTCAAAAGTGACTTACAGCAATCATGGAAGAATCTTAGCTAATATTCCTCTTCACTGGCTGCTTACAAGCTCAAAGACAGCCCCATCCTAAAGTGCTTCCTTTCCAAGGGAAAAAAAAAAAAAAAGGCAGGTACAAAGAGCTATCTAGGAATTACAAGAAAACAGCTAAAAAACTGGTCAGCATGACAAACACTAGTTTCAGCACAGCAGCAGCCTGCCAATTGTCACATCTTTTTCAGCCATCACAGCAAGAGAGAATTTTTTAAATGCATTTGAAGGAGGGACAGCAACCACAGAGGTACTTGTTTGAAAATTACAAGAGGAAAGTAAGAAAAAAAGAAAGGAAATGAAGTCCAGAATGACATTGAGTGGCCTTCACTTTTGTTTTTGCGACTGTTTTGGGTTGCAGTAGGGCTTTATTTGTGCAGGGAAGAGACAGAATCTTCTACAGTATGTGAAAACACACATGCACACATACAAACACAAAACAGTTCCCTGTTAACGTGCTTTCATTGCCTACATCTCAGAGCCTTTGTTACGGTTACATTTGGTTCTCATTTAATCTGTGTTGCCCCCCTCGCGCCTCTGTCTTGCATCCCTCTATTGTTTAGCTGAGGCTTCTTTCAAGCCTCTCTCCTCCCAGTGTCACCGAGGACTTATGCCAGTCTTTTTCCTCTTTCCCTCTTAGCATTGTTTCTATCTATCTTTTCAGCATTTCCAGCATTCACTCTCATTTTAAGCCTTCATTTTCCTATTACTCTTCCCCTCTCCCCTGCTATTTTTCCATGTCATTCTTCCTCTATCTCTTTTCTCTCAGTTTCTTCTCTTCTGCATTAAGCATGCCCTTTACCTTTATTTACCCTCTAGATCAATTCCAGTCTGTATCACTCTCCTCCTCACCCTCTCCCCCGCTCCTGGTTGTTTCATTCCCCTTCTCTCTTTTTGATCCTCTTTTTCATGCTCTCCTTTCCCCTGAGAACCTGTTGGTATTTAAGCAGCACTTCAGTGTATAATTTTTGTTTGTTGTAAGACCAAGATTCAAAGTCCACCTTGACAAAGAAGATATCTCCACTGACTCCAGTGGGTCTGCCTGAGCACTGTAACTTGAAGGATTTGTTTTCTTCCAGAAGCTGAGTTTCTTAAGGCTTTGATTACAAACAGAACTATTTACATATTAAATGTGTTTGTGGCCAGAATTTGAACTCAGTGTAGTACATGGGAATCACTTAATTCACAACAAATATCTGTTTCCTCTTACCTATTTATTTCTTATTAAAAACGTGAAATTATGTCAGAGAAACATGGTCCAAGTTGAGGAGCAGTTGGGATCCTTTTTCTTTTAAAGGAACAGACATTCCTGACACAAGTGATGCTACAATAACTTCACACTTGTGAATCAGTAGTTGCTCTCAACAAAAAACATTTTGATGTTAACTTTTGGGATAGTCTCGATTCTGTCTGCCCTGATGCTCTGCTTTCGTCCTCACTGAGTGAAAACACTGGGACATCTGAGGTTTATTCCATCAAACAGAAAAATGTAAACCACTTCTAAAGACACTATTTAAGTTTTTTTATTTCCTCTACAGTTTAAATAGTTTCATATTTTTGTTACCTATTACTGTTAGGGTTTTTTTCACTGCTGAATTACAGATCCAGAAGAAGACAGGTGGGCTGAACATGTTGGAAGCAGTCAGAGTGATCTTAATGTGAAAGGTCAGAAATGCTCTTTATTGGCCATATGATTTTTATGGGTTGTAAAAGGAACCATCGAATTCAAGTCAGGTTCCTTGAATTGCAGGAACTATACCTTTTCCCTACTCTGGATGGTTAAACAAAATGAAAATCAGGAAAAAAAATGCACGTGTAGGACAGTCAGAGGAGTTATTCAGTTTAATATGTTTTTAATTAAATCCCAGCACTTGATGTGAGTATCCATCCTGCACGAAGAAAGACATCAGGAAATTCTGCAGTGCTATCGTGCTCTGATTAAGGTCCTGCCTATTTCTTACCTGTGGTTTATTTCTCTACTAAAAAAATGTTCACCATCTTTCTCCCCTTGCTACTTTCATCATGTTAGTTCTTCCCAACATATTTTCTTTTTCAGTCACAACCAGATAGATTCCTTCTCACTGATACGTAAGCATTTCCCTCTTTCACTTTCATCTCTCATGTTGCAGGAACCATTTCCTCTTCTGCTGCCATTATCTTGAATGGGCTTCTCCCTATCAGTGACTCTTTCATCTCCTTTCAAACATCAAGAACATCATTCAGTCTCTCCCTTAGATAGCCTGCGTAGGTCTCCTGTCATTTTTATGTACGAATTATAGTTTAAATTATAGCCTCATTGTGTAAGCATTTAGGGGCTTTAGTAGTAAGGCATCTGTAGTCATTTGCACAGATGACTACAATAAGGCAGACTAGTTTTGTCTTATAAATCAGCCCAAGTGTACAGGTTACAGACTTATTTAGCCTGTATGTCAGCCTGATTTAAAATATATATATATAAATATAGAGGAATGACTTTGAAGAGGGCTCATAAAGGTGAGTTGGTGACCTGCCACCAGTGGGAAAGGTGCCACAGAACCTCCCCTCCCCTCCTTGCTTTTGATATCTCATCAAGTCATCTCACCATTTGAAGCTCAGTCTTTCTAGCCTGCCTTACAGCCAAATCAGAAACCAAAGCACCAGATCTGAGTTGAAACATAACCTCTGAAGCTCCCTTCACTAATGATATATCTTAGGACAGCCCACTTAAAATCCTCAGGTGCCTAAAATTTTGTGAGATGCATCTGGACCCAGCCCCTTGCTTAAGGTGTTGACCATTTAGAAAAGGTCATTAAATATCTACCGGGTTTCCTTCTACACAAAGACCAGGCTAAAACCACAGCAACATCTTCAATATGAGAGCATCCAGATGAGCTGCAGATTATCTGCATGAATGCTGAGTAACATTCATCCATGGAGAGCAGGGCCTTTGCATCACTGACATCCAGCAAACATCTAGTGATTGCCACAGCCCAACGTATTTTCTGCAGAACTATGTATAGGTGTTGTGCCCATGCTTGAGCTCTGCTGCATCAGTGCCTCAAACACTCCTGTGTCCTGGAAAACTCTGGCACAGCACTCTGCTATGCCTTTCTTTCCTGAGTCTTCCTCTGAGCTCTGTTATGGCTCTTACAGGCAGAACTGAGTCCAAAGCATAATCGTGTGAAGTTGCAAGAACAGGTAAGAACACATCTTATATACCCATCATACAGGCTTGAAATTAAAATCTGGTATAACAGACAACTATTCTCAGATGTAGCTGCAAAAGGTAAATAAATCCAGCTTGTAACTTAATGATCCTTGTGTTTGCAAGCAGCAGTGAAAACTGCCTGGGGAACAAAAGCTGGAACTGTATGTGGAAGACAGAATGAAGTCATTGGCAATCATATACAGAAAGCACCTGGATTTTATCATTCCGACCTGGAGATACATTCATGTTAGTTCTGGCCAGAAATCCCCCAGTTAGTGAGGCCTGGGCTTAGGGATCAGTCCCCTGGATATTAGATCCGTGCTGCTGCTCATTTCATGTTCATACCCCACGTTAGACACCCTGCACTGTGCAAAGGCTTCATTACATTACCCCGCCAGTCCCTCCTGCTCCCTCCTCCCACGGCTCAGACCAAAATCGTCTGCATTTCTTGGCATTCATTTCAAAACAGATTCATGTGGCACCTGCTATTCCCCAACAAACAAATAAATTAGCTGCTGTGATATGGAAATTTGCATGATTCACTGTACTTAAAAACTGTTAGCTGTGAACTTATTAATTGAAAACCACAGGACAATAATAAGTGTGTCCTTCAGTCTGAACACAAGTCTCTTGTTATAATGAATTTGTAAAGCAATAAAGATGTGTTTTTCAGAGAAAACACTGCTGCCTCAGGACAGTTGGGGCCCAGTCACGCCTCACAGGAGATAGAGGTGCTTTCAGCAAGGGGAGAGAAGGGGTCTCCTGCCAAATTCATGGCACCCTGGCTGCAGGGCACAGCCATGGCACACAGGTCACCAGGGGCAGCCATGCTAGTTCTGCCTCTCTGTCGCTCTCCAGCAATCCTGCCTTCACCTGGGTGCTTTCACCACCCCTTCCTTACAGCTGGGTGCAGGGAGATGGCTTTCCCCTCCCTCCTTCACAGCTGCCCTCAGGGTTTTCCCTCTTGTCCTTCCTCTGGTGTCCTCACACATGGGTGGGGAGAAATGGTTTAACCCTGGTACATCACATTTCAGCTGACTCTGTTTTCTTTGCAGAATACAGTAGCTATTGATTTATTTGTTCTGATTTGGTCATACATACTCACGTGGGTGTCCTTGTGCCTTGCGTTTACTGAAGACAACCTGTTTCTCCCCTCTTTATTCTCTAGAATGTTTTTCAAGCAAACTGCATTTATTTTGCAAATGTGATGCAAAAGCTAAAAGCTAGCAAGCATGTTCTCCTTGGTGGGTATATGTGAGGTAGCTCCCACGTACAACAGGAGCTAGAAGGCATGGGCCTTCTTCCGCCCTGACCTACAATCTGCAATACCAGTGAAGCCAATAGTAATTGCTAGTCTTCACTAGAATATTGTACCATATATTTTCATACACATTAAAATTTTCAAACAGGAAACCATTAGTTAAAGCTGCATTGACAAAGCATGGCAATATTTGCTACAAATCCTGGCAGAATCATCCATTGCTTTGTTTTCTGTATTTTCCTTCTTCTCTGTTTTCCTTCGTTTATTCAGAAGGAAAGAAAGAGATTGCCTCTAGTGCTTGAATTTTAATTCTTTGCTGCACTGTCCTTGGGCAAAACTGAGTGTTTCTAAGAGGTGTAACGCATTGTACAGCAAAACATGAATGTAGTGCCAACGGTTCTAACTCCAGGATTTGTTGCTGCTTTCCTTATCAATGGCTGTTATATATTATTTTTGAAACACATTGAAAATACTGATACTTTAACTTAAAAATTACAACCCTTAGAAAAATACAGAAAGAATTGTCAAAGAACCATCACATTTGTGGGATTTAAATAAAACACAGATTTATATTTCTGTTGTCCTTAATTACAATAATAAACTACAGCATGCATTGAAAAGCCAGAGATTTATTTTTTCAGAAGCATACAGTAACCATGTGAACCTGATGCCAATATTGGCTCAAAAAGGTGACCCATATGCATTGTGAAAGATATTGCCTTGTGGAAGTTCCATTTTATATGGAAGGACAAGGGCATGAAGCAAGAAACTAAAACTTTTATAGGCAGAAATAGCTGAAAAAATATAACTCAATTTGCAAATAAAAATTTTCTTTATCTGCCCTATCAAACCAAACTATTCTTGTATATCCTCAACCTTTTCTCATTTACCTGCTATTTCTCAATCTAACATTTTATACCACTGTGATTTTTGATCTAGTGGTAATGTAGATGAATGACTGCAGTGGTCCAGTCAGCAAAGTCAGGTCTCTTGCGTTCAGCGGATGTGCATCATGTGGGGATCTTTCTTCAAAGGGGTCTCCACATCACTAGATACTTGCGTTCATAATGTCACAGCCATCATTATTACTTATTTTCAGCAAAGTAAAATGAAATCAGAATAACATTTCAGGCTGATTAAAACATTCTTTTTCAGCTTACTCTTAATTTTATACCCCTTAGCCATTTTGCATATTGTATCAAACCCAAAAACTTGGTATTTGAAAGCTCAGTAGCTCTCATTAATCCTTCACAGAGGAAAATGATGATATTTTTTGCTCTGAAATATAGAACAGAGTATCTGCAACAGATCTAGCCACTGGGTAAAAACAATGGAGCTCAAAATCTGCTGTAGGAACAATTGCTTACAACTTGTAGACCATCAACTAATCAGAAGAACATTACAAAAAGCCCAAAGTTCATATATACTATCAGTACCTACACTTCCTCTTTAAAAATGATAAAAATTCCAACTCAAAAGAAGTCAGGAGCATGGCAATCAAATTTCTCAGAAAAAAAACATAATAGTCTGTCTGAAAAATGTTGGTTCTTGTTAACAGAGGCTGCTATTTGTCTAAAGGACACCTTTTAAAAAGGCATAATTTCACCAGAAAGGCTGGAAAATTATTTGAGCTCACTAAATGAATGCACATGACTAAAACACGAAAAAATCAAGGTTGACATTCAAGATACATCTGAAGCGAAAGGGCAAGAAAATCTAATAAGTCAGAAGAATATTTTTATATCGGAAAAGCACAAAAATCTCTTCCATGTCTTTCAGAGTCACAGAAGCATGGCCCATGTTATGATTTTCTATTTATTTTTAACTAAGTAATATCTCACAGTTATCTCATAGAGTTCAGAGAAAATTGGCAATGTGAGACTTATGGCAAGAACATGAACTGCAAAACTCTTAAGACACCTTTATTTGATGATCCTTAGTGCCTGATTCTAGTTACTTAATGCAAATTAAAGAATGTCTTAATGAAGTGGGAAAGCAAGTCAGGCAATGAATAGATAGATAAAAAAGGAATCTGGAGAGACACTATTCTAGATCCAGATCAAACCCACAAATATTAATGTCTCTTTTTGAAGCATTTTACCTCATCAGCATTATCCTATTTTATCATTCCGATTAGCCTATCTGGTTATGCATTAATATATCACTAATATGTATCAACATTTTAAAAAAGTTAAAAAAGAAAGAAAATGACCAGGAGAAAAAAAAAAAAAAAAAAGAAGAGTTTAAACAACGAGTCAAGATGTAACCCTTACATATCTAGCTCTCAGGCAAGCTTCAAGGGACTATGATTTTTTAAAATACAAAATCATGGAAATATTAGCTTTTGCATGTATTAAAACCATCTTCCCACACTACCTCTCTTACCAAGTCCAGTACTGTTAGAAAGTGCATTTTAATGATATTCTTTTTTAGGACTTTCTTAAGTGATTTAAGGAAAACAACTAACTAAATAGAAAGGAACCAAACTTAATTAAACAAAATCCTTTTCAGATCATTTAACTTGTCAGAAATAAATGGTTGCAACATGACCAGGGTCCCCTTGGATAATGGGTATATAGGCAGGGCGGTAATGCTCACTTTATGAATCAAATTTTGAAGCTGCAATTTAATCCTCTGTAGGAAAGAAGCCATAATGTTTTGCTCTCAGAAATGTTAAGGACATGCCCTTTAGTCCTGGCATGCCAAAGGCTGTAACCGAACAATTCATACAGGAGATGGACATGAGCGTCACGTGTTCTTCTGCTGGAGAGAAAGCAAAAAAAGACCTCATCTTCCCACTCGAACAGGCTGTCATTGGCAGCTCCTTAAATTAAATACAGTAATCTCAGATTGAATGGCTGCTGTGCTGTGGCTGCAGCTAAACACCGTTTCCTCAACTTGGGTGTGCAATCCACAGGCTGTGCCTCTGGCCGACGCCACAACCAGCAGCGGGGACAGAGCTCCCCGGTGACACATATGTGCGTTTCCTTGCAGCAAGGTTAAGGCATCAAGGAACTATTTGCTCAGTGGAAGACACCAGATGTAAACTAAGATCTTAGTTTTCTCTTTTTTGTGTGTGTATGTCACCAGCAAAGCAGCAATTGTACTTTCAGAGAAAACTTGTGTCACCATCCCACTTATCGTAGTTGTTTTAAAATTGCTGCACTACATTAGCAGCAAGAGCTCCCACTGGAAGTGTGACTCACGTAGTTTTTGAGACATGTGGGCTTCTTTTTTTCTGAATCACAGCAAGTTTATCCTGGAATAGATCCCTACAGAGACCAAAAAGAGGTGAAGGAAGGAGAAAAATGGCTTAGATGAAGAGAATGAATCTCTGAAAATAGACAATTAGGTCAAAGACTTTCATTCCCTTCTTCTTTTCTCCCAAAATTTAAAAAGCTGAGTGAAGAAATTACAGTGCTTCCACTAAAGAGAGTTAAAAATTGCACCCCACATGCTATACAGAGGGCATTGTGCTTTTGGAAATGGAAGCCATCCTTTGGTTCATTCTCAGATCAGTTTGGCACATCCTTGTCACCTGCATATTTAATATTTGACAATAAGTAGCAATAGGTGAAAAGCAAGAAGCAAGGAGTTCTGCTTTGTTTAACCTGAGAATTGCTATATGCTTATCCAAACCTTATCTACATCCTCCTACAAATATGTGAACCTCTGGGCATGAGAAATCTTTAGACACCTGCTAGTGAAATTAAAGGGAGCTGCAAAGGCAGAGTTCCCAGGACAATCAGATATCTTAAGTCTACAAAATTAGGTTGAAAATCTCCCAGGAACAATTTTTCTTTCTCATCATATTTACTACTTCCCACCAGGCGGGAAATATCTGAAGCACAGGCTCACTTGTGGTATGCCGGCAATCCTGAATTTTTTATGGGAAGGAACCAGGACAAAGGGCAGGGCATTATACCTAGGGAAAAAAAACCAAACCAACCCCAAAACAAAAACCGACAAACCAACTAAACCCAAACTTTCAAAGTAACTGTCAAGTTACAGTGTCTGCAAATGCCCAATTTGAGATTGTCTCAAGATTATGAGTGGATTTTCAGTTGGCTGTAGTTTTAATCTCAACAGATAAAGCTTTCTTTAATAAAGGGAGGATTCTCTGGAAAATACAAGGAAATGGCTTCTTAGACCACTTCTTACAATGTAAAACACATGGGCAGGCTACTAAACTCATCCACTGCCTTTCTGCGTTCATTGAATGAGGACTCCAGCTTTCAGCCTAGTAGGATCAGGATAGCATTTTACACACTCTAAATCAAGAGAAGACAGTTCTTTTCCATTTAGGTACTCCCTTCAGGAAAAATGGCTTTAGGATGGCTTCTGCAGTTTCTAAAGCTTAAAATGATCCCCTAGAGAAAAAGGATACAGTTATGAGGAAGAATAGGTACCATAAACAGCTTGCTGCAAAGGTCCTTAGCAGATGAGAGAAACTGGCTGGTTTACTTGTAATTCTGTCTTGTTTGGCTTTATGGCTTTGGTTGCACTTTTAAAAATAAAGCCAAATTTGTGGTTTGATTGGCTGTTTCCAACACTGAACAAATACTGCAAGATATAAAAGTGAGCATACATTTTAGTGGAATGAAAATATATCCAATCACACTGAATACCTTCTTTGTAGTCCTCCTCCACAAGCAGTCATGGAAAGTCTGGTATCGGGGGCTTTTTTTCCCACAAAAAAAAAAAAAAAAAAAGTGATGCATTCATAGACGTCAGGTCTCAAACAACTGACGTCAGAACTGAACACGCATGGATCACAAAACTTGTGGTTACGTGATGAACCTGTGACATGTGCTTCCCCAGAGTAAGGTTGGTATTACAGTTCTTACAAGTTTGTGGTTGCTGACTGACTGGTGAGATGACACTAAGTGATCCAGGCAATAATCATTGGTGCAAAGGCACAGGGTGCTACAGAGCTGGAGTGAGTCTGTAGTAGCTTTCCTCCCATCCTGCCCCTTAGCCTCAGGGCACCAAATGTGGTCCAGAACGTAACATCTCATGCACACATATATAGACAATTCAAAATGTGGTCTGTCATTTTATAAGCCTATATGGGGCACCTTGAACACCTTCTATTGAATCCAAAAGTTGAAATGAGTCTGAGTTTGTTCTGTAGAAAAACTTGGGCACTGACCCAGCGGCTGAAACGCAAACATTGAAAGTTGTGGCTGTGGAAATTAACCACAATCTTTCCAAATGCCACTAGCGCATTTCCTCAGCGACTATGTAGCATTTCCTGGCCCAGTCTCTGCAGAGGCTGTGTGGGCTAGAAATTGCTTTAGGGAAATGAGTTAGTTGCCTCTGTAGTTACAACACTCTCCCCAGGCACGTTCCTGTGGTGTTGACTAACATTTGGAGACTGTGAAGGAGCAGCTGTGTCTCCGTTATTGCTCTCCACGTGCCTCCAACAGACTTAGTTGAACAGGTGTGAGTAGGGGGCTTCAAACAAGCTTTCATGTGCCTGTATCCTCTGAACGTTATGAAGTCCTACCTAGGTGGGAAGAGTGTGAAAGTAGAGAGTGAGAAAGATGCCCAAAGCAACCTTTCTGCTTTTGCATCGTGTGAATTTGGAGCATAGTTATCCATCTGCTATTGTAACCTGTCTGGTAGTCAGCAGAATATCCCCGTAAGGCTTCCTTAACTATTGGAGGGTTTCATTTCTCAAAAAGCCTTCTGGAGCAACAACAGTGGCTATGAGTTCTTCACCAACCCAGTCCCCGAGCCACAGTGTCTTAAGAATGAATGGGGTTCTTTGTATTCCTCACATCTAGAGGAGCTCAAGAGTCAACTTTTGGTATATGTGCAAAGCAACTTGATAGTGCATGAATACAGTGAGATAAGGTTCTTTTTATAACACATAGTTAAGCTATGGAATGCAGAGTTGTAGATTGTTGTGGGTGACAGACATTTCTGGGCTGAAAAAAAATTTTATTGAAGTCCTTAGTAGGCAACCTCAAGGCCTGTCAAAAAAGAAGAAATGTCCTTTGGTTCAGGAGTGCCCTGACCTACAGATTCCTGATGAGTAGAAAAATATGCTAGGGAAGTGTGACTATATACTCACCTTTGCTTAATATTTTCATCTCTGTTGCCCACCAACTGCTGACCACTGTTGGCGACATGCTAACTGGGCAAAGCAGACATTTGACTTGACTTTTTGTAGCCATTCTCACATTCTTTCTCTTTTGACTAGCTTTGCTTTGTCTGTATGTATTTATTTATTTATTTTTATATGGGGGGAAGGCTGTGGGCAGGGGGGCTCTTTCATATAGGTTGGATTATGGGACCAAGTCATAAGGTGCTACCATGCTTGAATCTATTTTGAAAAGCTGCCATTCAAGAAGTAGAAGGTATTCCTGCTATAGGCCAAACTCTTCTTAGATTTTCAGGTTTTATATAGAAGTGGGCATGAGTCAAAATCCTAGGTCTGAACAGCCTAAAGCTGAGATTTGAGCTTTCATGAGCTTATGGTGCATGTAATAATTTTCTCATACTGCCTTCAGGAAGGCTTGTTAGAGAGCAGGATTTTCATTTTCTTCCAGTGCAGCTCCAAAAGTACATTTGGCAGTGTGTAAATTAGCTGATGTAACTAACGCTTCAGCTCCACTGACCACTATATTCACCTCATGAGCTAGAAAATTCCTGCTGAAGCTTTTCCACATCTTGTTGAGCCAGAGGTGCTATGCTAATGTATAGATACACTGGATATAATAAGCTCCAGTATCCACATGCTAATAATGCTAGAAGTGCTTGTAAGGGTGCATAATAATGCATATAAGATTAAAAGAGTGGGAAGCACATGCACATGGGGTGGGTGGACATAAGAGAGAAAATGTTTTTACCTATTAAGTGTGAGATAGATGGAAAGCCTGAACAAATCTTTCTGGCTTTCTATCACATAAAGGTAGGCTCCAGTTTCCCATTTTAAAGGTGAGTTTAATAAAGTGAACGATAGAGCCAGATTAATTTTGTTTTCATCTGTAGGTATTATACCAGTGGGAAATGCCATCTGATAAAGGGTCTGATTCAGCTACCAACCTTTCTTGAAAAGGCGTAATAGAATAAAAGCTGTCTTCAAAGGACAGTGATGTACTTATACACTGAAATTAAAAATTAGATACTTCTGTCTTTGCTAAAGTTGACTGAGTTATGCCACATTTGTCCAGCAATCCAGTGGCTTGGCTTGGTATGAACAACGTTCTGCTTTCGTGTCTCAGGGTCAGTGGCCCTCCCTGTTATTTTTGGAACCTTTTTTTTTTTTAATGTAATAAGCTAACTATGTGAGTTACCAGATCTGAGTTCTGCATAAGCAGACGAGCATTGTTCACAGGGAGAGAAGAAACTGTTTTGAAGCTGAGGAAATAAAAGGCAGTGAAGTGCTTTATTTTCGTTCTAGCCTAGCAAAGCTCAATTCTGGCACGCTCAAATCTAGGTGGAATATCTACCTTTGACAGTCTTGGGATATCAGCAAAATTAAAACTCTGAGCACAGAGGGTTTTTCTTTTAATTGGGTTTACTGTCTCCACTAACAAATTGCAAACATAGACTGAACATAGATGTAAACAAAAACCTGCATGTAAAATGCCTTGTACTGTTCAAATAGACACTAAATAAACTTCTCAGCATAAATGCTCTTTTTGCACTACCCCCTGCACTGTCTTTACATATATACAAATATATAAACAGAACCATCTATTTTCATTTGCCTTTTTTTTAGCCTTAGAAACTACGGGCATTTATCCCCACCAGACTGTTTATAATGATGCTCTAGGTTTAGCTGCATGTCCCCTTTGGCTTTTCTCCTGAAGCAGAGAAACATTTGCACAGAGCACACCAGGTGTTACTTTCATATCCTCAGACATACTGGAATATATTAACACAAACACTAAATCAAAACACAGCAAAATTAATGATCACTGCTAGACTAGAGAAACCAAACTCCTTATTACCAAAAAAGAATTGTGTGTATTGTTTCTGTTATCTTACTTCCTAGATTATTATAAAATCAGATACCAATAGCTAATTAGCTGTTCTAATTATTGGTTTGAGTTAGCATAAATTATGCTGAAATGCCCAACTTTCTCATGCTTTAATCAATATAATATGTCAGAAAGTTGCTTGAGGTTGTAAGATAATGAGATAACTAAAGCAGTATCCTGTACACTTCATTATTATAGGTTTCAGCCAAAAGAAACATCAGTATTTCCAAATTAAAGCATGCAGTCTGAAGTCTACTGCTCATCAAGCAACTGCTCATCAGCCCTGTTTATCTTGCAAGTACTGCCTAACAATCAGACTATCAAACAAAATGTAAATTGAATAATGTAAATGGTTGTATCTTTTACAAAATCCTCAAACTCCTGAACAATACAACCTGCACTATCATTTCAATGCATGGATTTAATCTTTCTCTGGATTGGTCTCTTGAGAGGAACATGTAATTCTCTGAGGGCACAATTTTGACCAAAACAAACTCTCGTTCAGACATGACCCTACTGCAACCCAAGTTCACTTCCAGGGCACTGTAACCTGCTCTTGCTTGTAATGCTAATACTTTGATGCAGGGGTTACTTCAGTAAGCACCATAGTCATTTACAAATGAAGGAAAGTCTTTAATTTCCTAAAAAGCTGACATCTCTCTCCCACTTACATCTGCTGCTTTAAAGCTCTTAATTATGAACAGATTTAAATTATTTTAGTATAAAATACAGTTTTACGTAGTAATGACATAAATGAAGGATAAGAATCAAGAAAAATATCACTGTAGTGGAAGAGGTGGAAATAAAAATAGCGAAAGTGAGCTTTACTGCTCATATATTTTTACATGATAATCTTCATAGTGTTAGGCAACACTAGCTCTTCAGCTGTACAAATAAGACAACTATTCATCCCAAATCCTCCCAAATTACTTAACTGTTCAAAGGATTATTTCAGTGGAACGTGGGCATCTAAGTCCAAAAAATTGATTCTCAAAATGCATTATTTTCTTGCATTTCTGCCAATAAATTTCCCTAAGAGACAAATATTTTGCAGGTGTTGAAAACCCTTTCCACCTTGGCCATCGTAAGCAGTCTGTCACTTAGATCATGCTTAAACTCATTCAAGGTCTACCATTAAACTTTCCCCAACTAGATTCTGAAAGGGAGGGATCCCACTGCCATGTACTGATCACACACTGGAAGAAACATGTTCTCCACATAATATAGAGGCATTGAGTATTGATGTAATCTGTTAAAATGAAGACAGGATGAAATTAAGAACCAGCTAGAGTAGGGAGTAGGGAAAGATAGAGAGAATGACTCTTCTGGTGAGATAAAGGTTCATTTAGTTGTGAAATTGAGGACTTGGCTACTACACACCACAGTCCTACTGTCTTTCCTTTGTCCATTCTGTTGGGTCCCTTAGGTAAGCTTTCACTTACCATCTGACTGGTTTGGACTCCACTGAAAAGTTCCCATCCCTGCCCCAGAAGCAACTGAAGTCCAAGATCTTTGAAGTCTACACAAAGAACCAAGAAATTACAGTGATTGTAGTCACAGAAAGCAACACGAAACCAGTGGGGACAATCTTAAATAAACCCTGGATTCTGAATGATCCTATGTCATCACAAGGGACCAAGGACTAGTATGCAAATCCAGATCAAAATGTGTCCTGGGTTCAGCTATAGCAGTCATTTTTCTCCTGCTTAGTAGCTGGTGCAGTGCTGTGTTTTTTAACTTTCAGTCTGGGAACAACGCTGATAACACCGATGTTTTTAGTTGTTGCTAAGTAATGTTTATTCCAACCAAGGACTTTCTCAGTCTCATGCTTTGCCAGGGAGGAGGGGAAGCCGGGAGGAAGCAGAGACAGGACACCTGACCCAAACTAGCCAAAGGGGTATTCCATACCACAGCACGTCATGCCCAGTATATAAACCGGGGGGAGTTACCCGGAAGGCCAGATCACTGCTCGGGTCGGGCTGGGTATCGGTCGGCGGGTGGTGAGCAATTGTATCCTCTCCCCTTGTTATTTCACTAATCGTTATTATCATTAGTGGTAGCAGTAGTGGTTTTGTGTTATACCTTAGTTGCGGGACTGCTCTTATCTCAACCCGTGGGAGTTACATCCTTCCCATTCTCCTCCCCATCCCTCCGGGAGCGGGGGGAGGAAGAAGGGGGGGGGGGGGGGGGGGGGGGGGGAGTGAGCGAGCGGCTGTGTGGTTCTGAGTTACCGGCTGGGCTCAAACCACGACAGTTCTTTTTGGCGCCCAACGTGGGGCTCGAAAGGTTGAGATAACGACAGATCTGACCAGAGTGTGTTTAATCATATTTGTGATAAGCATTCATTGTTACTACTCGTCACAATGGTGATTATTTGGCTCTCAGACGTGTTGCGCTTGATCTCAGAGTTTCAGCATGTTGTACCTTACTTACAGCCACTATTTGCTGTTTTAGTGTTTATCGGCTGGGGGGCCTGGGCTAAGGTTCTTGTTTCACTGTACTTCATGGTAATGACTTGTAATACAATAGACTCATTGATCATGAAACTGGTCTGGTTTGTGCTTCCAGCGTGGCCATCACCACTATACATTGGGAGGTATATAATGAAATATTTTAGCAATTGCATATCTTTTTTTTTCTCCTCGGGGGGTAAACTTACGAAGGAAGCATTCTCTTTCACCCCCCGTTCCCCCACCAGCCTATTTGCAACAGCAATTGAGAGTTCTGAAGGTTTTAGATGGCCTTTGAGTACCCTTGAAACCTGCCTGCTGATTGTGCTGGGGATCAGCATGTTGGCAAACATATGGAGTGTGTTTTACCCACGGCCATCCCGTCGTAGGAACATCCTATTTCGTTTAATGTCAAAAATTCAGCAGTATCAGGTTCGAATCTGGTCTAGGGTTAGACGACGATATAGGAGGACCACCAGGAGATTTTCCCTGAGGCTGGACAGTTATGAGTGGCAGGGTGTGTGGGATAGTATGGGCAAGTACCTAGGCCAGTGGGCCCCTCCAGTGCTTTGGAACTTCACCACTGAACAAGTGCAACGTCCGGAAAAACTAGTAAAACACTTAAACGAGGTGTGCTGTCG
Organism: Strigops habroptila; assembly: GCF_004027225.2. NCBI lineage: Eukaryota > Metazoa > Chordata > Aves > Psittaciformes > Psittacidae > Strigops > Strigops habroptila. The sequence goes on along the minus strand of NC_044277.2, from coordinate 111,904,108 downwards.
TCCTGGTTATACCAGAGAGGGACAAATTTTGGCAACGTGCTGGGGCTTGGCCTATGCCTACAGAGCCCTGCTCAACACTATCCAGCACCTTCAAAGGGAAAAAAATGTCTCTGGATCTGATGGCAAAGCAACAGACAATGCAGCTATGCCAACTACAAGCACAGCAGCTACTCAAACCCTGACCACAACAGACAACGCAACTACTCCAACTTCAAATACAGCAGTTACACCAACCCCAGTGACAAGCATAACAGCTACTCAAACCCCGACAGCAACAGACAATGTGGCTACTCCAAGCACCGCAGCCACACCAACCCCAGTGACAAGCACAGTAGCTACTCAAACCCCGACAGCAACAGACAATATAGCTACTCCAAGCACCACAGCTACACCAACCCCAGTGACATGCACAGTAGCTATTCAAACCCCGACAGCAACAGACAATATGGCTACTCCAAGCACTGCAGCTACACCAACCCCAGTGACATGCACAGTAGCTACTCAAACCCCGACAGCAACAGACAATATGGCTACTCCAAGCACTGCAGCTACACCAACCCCAGTGACAAGCACAGTAGCTACTCAAACCCCGACAGCAACAGATAATGCAGCTGTTGGTGTTACTCAACTCCCAAGCACAACAGCTGCACCAACCCCAGCAATAGACATTGCAACCACTCCAATCCTAGTGGCAGACACTGCAGCCACTCCAACCACAGTGACAAACACTGCAGCTAAACCAAATGTCCAGTTTGTGACAATGTTTGTTGCCCCTGTAAGCAAAAGCAGACGAAAGGCACAAAGAGCAACCCGCGAAGTGAAGAAAGATGAAGACCCAGTGCCATTACTATATGCAACAGCACCTGAACAAGAGTTACTACTACGTGGGTCAGAGGAAGAGGAAGAAGAAGAAGTCACTTCTCGACCCCGGACCTCAACCGAACTACGGAATATGCGAAAAGATTTCACCCGTCTTCCAGGGGAGCACATTGTCACCTGGTTGCTCCGGTGCTGGGACAATGGGGCCGACGGTCATGAACTAGAAGGTAGGGAAGCCAAGCAGCTGGGATCACTTGCTAAGGAAGGAGGAATTGACTAAGCGATTGCAAGAGAGAAGCGAGCCCTCAGTCTTTGGAGGCGGCTCCTGGCAGCTGTGAAGGAAAGGTTTCCCTACAAAGACGATATTACGAATCGCTCAGCCAACTGGACCACGATAGAGAAAGGCATCCAGTCCCTGAGGGAATCAGCCATTATAGAGATGATCTATCGTAGGCCGGATTCCAGGAACACATCCGTAGACCCAGATGAAGTCGAATGTACACGACCCATGTGGCGGAAACTTACACGGAGTGCGCCATCATCATATGCCCACACATTGGCATCAATGACCTGGAATGACGGAGTATCACCAACAGTGGATTTCCTGATTCGTCAACTCCGAGAGTTCGAAGACAATCTCACCCCTTCCATCATTTCAGCTGTGGAAAAACTGTCCCAGGAGTTCAAACAATTGAGAGACGATTTATCCGATCTATCCAGCTCTCCACGCATACCAACCCATGTCTCAGCTATTAACAGAAGGCACCCTACTGCTCGAGAAAGAAAATATAGGAGGTACACGCCACGGGCCACCCTATGGTTTTACCTGCGGGATCATGGAGAAGACATGAGAAAGTGGGATGGAAAACCTACTTCAGCTCTGGAGCAACGGGTGCGTGAACTGAAGAGGAGAACAATGGTCAAGGATGATCCTCCCAGGAAAGCTGCTGCTCCAGTCTCTGGCGAGCAGTTTCCCAGATGGAGCGAAAGAGCTGATTTTACTCCAGCTCCTGTGATAAGGAATACTAATCCCTTGCTACAAGACAGAAGTGGAGAATTTTGTGATCACTATTAGAGGGGCCCTGCCTCCAGCCAGGTGGAGGAGAGGGATAATCGGGTTTACTGGACTGTGTGGATCAGATGGCCTGGCACATCAGTCCCACAGAAGTATAAGGCTCTAGTAGATACCGGTGCACAGTGTACTCTGATGCCATCAAGGTATCAAGGGGTGAAACCCATTTCTATTTCTGGAGTGACAGGAGGATCCCAAGCGTTAACTATGCTGGAAGCTGAAATCAGCCTGACTGGGAGGAAGTGGCAAAAGCACCCCATTGTAACTGGTCCAGGGGCAAAAAAAAGCAACTGCCCATGTGCCGTGGTACCGCCGGGGCGATGCCGTGACTCGGATCTGTCGTGGTTTGAGCCCAGCCGGTAACTCAGAACCACACAGCCGCTCGCTCACTCCCCCCCCCCCCTTCTTCCTCCCCCCGCTCCCGGAGGGATGGGGAGGAGAATGGGAAGGATGTAACTCCCACGGGTTGAGATAAGAGCAGTCCCGCAACTAAGGTATAACACAAAACCACTACTGCTACCACTAATGATAATAACGATTAGTGAAATAACAAGGGGAGAGGATACAATTGCTCACCACCCGCCGACCGATACCCAGCCCGACCCGAGCAGTGATCTGGCCTTCCGGGTAACTCCCCCCGGTTTATATACTGGGCATGACGTGCTGTGGTATGGAATACCCCTTTGGCTAGTTTGGGTCAGGTGTCCTGTCTCTGCTTCCTCCCGGCTTCCCCTCCTCCCTGGCAAAGCATGAGACTGAGAAAGTCCTTGGTTGGAATAAACATTACTTAGCAACAACTAAAAACATCGGTGTTATCAGCGTTGTTCCCAGACTGAAAGTTAAAAAACACAGCACTGCACCAGCTACTAAGCAGGAGAAAAATGACTGCTATAGCTGAACCCAGGACAAAATGTAACACTTGCTGTGTACTTAGGGCAAGATTTCCCTCATATGTTTCTCATGCTACTAAGCCATTGAAATGAGAAGAATGTGGGAAGAAAGGTGGAAATAAGGATCGAGATTTAAAATGTGTGATTGGATTCTTCCAATAACATGAGAACATTTACTTGTCAAAATAATTAATCATGCCTTTGCTTTTAGAATGAATGGAAATTGAAGGTATTCAGAACCTCACAGAAAGATCAAGGCATGGGATATGGTCCTGGTTGACAGTGAACTGATAATAAGCTTGTCCATTAAAGGAGTACAATGGGAATAGTTTCTGCATAACACTTTTAGCTATGACCTGGAAGAGCAATCCTTCTGGATTTAAAGGCCATTCTTTCTCAATGAAAAACCTGGAGACAGTTATGGTAAACTGTGGAAGAGCACAAATATAGGAACTAAGATTGGTATGGATGCTCTGAGAGAAATCCTGGGCCTTTTCTTGGAAGGAGGTGAGGACACTGTTGAAATAAACACATTAATTAGTGCCTTGTCATGGGGCTCACAGAGGGGGTTGGGTGGCAGATGTCAGAAACACGTGGACATCTCCCAAGTGAGGAGAAAGCGATATTAAAAAAGAAAAACAATTAAGGGTCATAACCTGGCAAGTAATCAAGGAATTGAAATGTCTGAAGAATGACGGAACTTTGAGGCCAGATGGGATCCAACATGCTGGAAAAATATGGCATTCAGAGACGTGGGGGGAAGAGTAATCACTTTAATGCCCTGCAGATTTATAATGTGCATCCATAATGGCAGCACCTGTGTATGCAATTGTACTGTATGCCTCAATTTCACCATTTATGAGTTCTGAGTACATAACAAATCTACTTTGCTTTTATTTTTGTTTCCAGCCAAAAAACTTACACTATTTGGATTTAAGTTGCTTTTTTTCCTCCAGCACCTCATCATTTCAGTTTGAACTTTTTTGCTCTCTTCTTTTGTCCTGAATGCCACTTCACAACTGAACCGCAAAATGAATCTACTTACTGCCTCTTTATTTCTTCGTTTGTACAGAAAGTGAACAAAATTGATCCTAACACTTACCATTATTCCCCTCCCCAAGTCACAGCCCTCCATTGTAAATTGCTCCCATCCACAATGTCTGTCAGCAGCCAGACTAATTTTTTGTTCTTAAGCACCCAAATAATTTTCTAACCCATTTGTTTGATGAACAACACCTTCGCATATTTCAGTAAAAAGCCTGGTTGGTCTCTTTGGAGCAGGTTTTCATGATATGTAAGTCACTATTGTGGCATTAAAATCAAAATAGAATGAATCAAAGGAAACTTCTTGTGTACCATGCAGCGTATGCTGAGTTGACTGTGTCTGAGATATGGGAAGAAGATGAGGAGTTTCCAGCTTCTCCCCCATCATAGGATCAGAAATACTGCACTAGTCAATGCTGATAAGGAAGGTATGGTCTCTTTTGCCCATGCCTGACAAGTTCACTCCTGGTTGTATATGTTGAAAATTTGAGTTGGAGAAGAGAGACAGAATCAAAGATTCTCAGCAGAGAACACTTTCAGGTGTCCTCTAAAGAAGTCACAATTTTACCTCAATTCAGCCAGCCCATCTGCAAAATAGACATAATAATGTTATGCATTGCTAGGGAAGGGATCTAATTTTTGTATGTTTTGTTTTGATTTTTTTTTCAGCAAGGAGCTGGAGACAGGGTGTCCTGCCAGAGGAATGCTAGCTGTGGGGTGAGTGGAGGAGTGAATGTGGTACAGTGGCAGGTGCCAGGTTTTCATTGGGGTTTTTTAACCCTTTTTTTATTCTACAGCCAGAGCCTTTTTGTTACCACAGCACAGTGAGTATTGTGCAGCTTTCTGAAAAACAGCCAGAGAGGTAGTGTGAGTCCTCAGCTTGAAACGGAAAGGCCCTTGCTTCAGATGTCAGGAGGGAGTGGGAGCCAGTGCCGGGGGATGTGGGAACCACACCCTGACAGAATGTGGTGCCTGCCAGCAGTCCCCTGCTCAACTCATGTGCTGCGGCTACAGGCACATCTCCGCAAAGATACCTTCGGTTCTAATGGAGGTACAGCAGTGTTTGTTACTCAGCCATCTCTGTTTAAAGAGGCTGGACCCACTGTTAAAGCCAGTCTGGTGATGTGAACTTGGGCCTGGTGCCTCAAAAGTATTTGTTTGGATGTCTAATTCCTGTTGTAGTTAGATGCCCACCACCTTTGAGGAGTTAGATCTTCAACCAAGGTCATTCAATAAAGAAACACCATCTCATCATGAAAATAACTTATTTTTTCATGCATCTCAGTGCCACACAATTTTTATGCACAAGATTCCTGAATGATGGGAAATTATTATCTCTGCTCAGAAATGTGGTGCTAGGACATATAGTAGGTCAGGTCTATTGCCTAAATTCATACAGAGAGTCTGCATCTGAGCTAGGGTTTAGAGCCAGGTCTCTTGAGTTCCGTTCCAGTGCACTAGACAGGTTATCTTTCTCCTCTGGAAGGGTGACTGGAAAGCCTTTGAACCAAGAGACCTGCATTGCTTGCCTAACTGCAGCAGTAGGAAAAAAATTAAATACTAGTCAAGGTCAGACTTGGGGAAATTATAATTTAATTATGGCAAGTCAGCATGAATTCAAAAAAGCAAGCTTCTGCTTCACAATCCACTGATGGGATTTTTTTCAATGTGAGGAATAAAAATATCTGATAACAGGAATCCATATATTCAGTTTAACTAGATTTTTGTGTAAAAAAAGTCAGGTTCTTTGTGTTATATGTCTGACTTCAGGGAGCGAAGGGATGCAAAAGAAATCTCTTTTTAACACCTACCTATGACTGCTTTCCATTAGAAACTAAAAAGACTTCTCTCTCGCATCATGGAGACAGGGATGAGAAGACAGCTTTAAACCTCCTGGAGCTTCAAAACATGGTCAAGAACATTTGAAAGATGGAATTGCTCACGGGGCCGTTCACGTTGCGACTCACCAAGGAGATGCAAGCCTATTAGTAGCTGCTGGTGGTCCCAGACCACATCCTGCGTCAACTTCTCTGCTGTATGGGAAGTTTGCCCTTGGCTGGGGAGGCGCCTACAGCTGCAGGAGGGCTGGAGAACCCCGTTCAACTCCTGCCCTATGGGGAAAGACCAATGGCTTCCAGGTACACCCCCTTCTTCCTAATTCTCCATATTTGCGGTCTCAGCCTTCTCAAGACATCCAATTTCAATAAGCTGTGAACTAGCTCAAATGTGTTTTTTTTAAGTGGTAACTATGTATGCTAACAGTTTAACATGTAAGGATGTGACTAAAAGCGAGTCACAAGGATTAGTGCAAGGATCAATTTTCTTCACTTTATATATAAATGACCTGGAAGAAAGAAGATGCAATAAGTGGATTACATTTGTAGATGATATAAAGTGAAGAGGCAGTCAAAACAAAGAACGAGGGCAACAGAATTGTAGGAGCTGGAGACAGATAAGTAGCTTACAAGTTTCAAAGTATGCAAGGTAATGAGTCTAGAAAAAAAAAACTTAAACCCAAAAAGAAAGAATATCCACTCAATAGCCGCACATTACAAGACATTACAGAAGTGCAGTATACGTGGTTAGTGGCAGATAAAGCTCTAACATCATAAGCAAAAGTGCTGAATAGCAGCAAGAAACTGGAAAAAAATCTCTAAACTGTAAGACAGAGAACGGTAACTGTAAAGCAGGAAAAAGAATTTATTCAAATCCTGCAAATGAGGCTGGTTTTATGACAAAATATTGCATATTTCTAACCAGCTATGAAAAATATGTTGTTGAAAAAAAGTGGTAGAATAGGTCTCTGCCAGAAACTGACAGCTGTTGAAATATCTTGATTATCCAGGGACTGGAGATGAAATCCAGGTTTGTATGGCTGAGGATAGAAGATTAAAAGGAGGCCCTGCTGTGGTACAGACAATCCTAAGGGGAAAAAAGAGGGAAAATGGTATGAGGCTCTTGGAGCTGGTGACACTGCAAGGGCAGGGAGGCATGGACGTTGTCAGAGGGTAGGCACCAGCAGGGCAGGCAGGACTGCTCTGCACAGAGAATGAATCACCTAACAGACCAAGGGCTATGGCAGGGACGAGAGGCATAGACAATTTTAAAAAGCTGATTGACATGTATTTATAGCGCAGGACCAGTTATGGAGAACACCTCTAACCCCTGATGGAGGTCAGTCACGCTTGTATGGCTCCTCTCCCTCATCATTGTCCTCGCACTCTTCAAGCCTTACCAGGAGCCCACAGAGATGAATAGGGATCTCTGTGCTGACTGCAGTGAGGGCTGGATCAGATCCCACGTGGAGAGTGGCCTTTCTGTCGCTCTGCTTCTCAATTCCAGCAGTCACTAATTAGCTCGCTTGCCTGTGCCCCTTTGCTGGTTGCTCTGCAGTGTTGGGGCTGGGGCGGGTGCTTATGGCTTCTTCAAGAGCTCACTGTCCCAAGCCTCCCCCAGCATTCCTCTTCCTTTCCCTCTCTATGTGATCTGCACTTGCTGCTTATTTTCACAGCCTTTAAGTTGTCTCATTCCTTCCTCCCTTGGCTGCTGGCAGTGTTCACCTTCCCAGGTCTGCCTCTGCAGCAAGAACAGCCACGTCCCTACATCCCCTCCTTTGCAGATGCCTGAGCACAGCCCAGACCAAACCTGCCCCTTTTTGCTCCACTACCCTTCTGCTGGTATTTCTCTGGTCTCACAAGTCCCCTCTGGGTAATTGCTCTCTCTGGACAGGACGTTCCAGGCCACCTCTGACACACATTGCACTTGGGCAACTCTTGAAGTCTGTTGCCAACTGCCTGAAGGTTTTACCTTCTGCTCTGTTAACGCCATGTCATTTGGTTTGCTGGCCCAGGGTAAGGCAGGCTAGAAGATGCACACTCCCCCACTCGCTGCGTCTAAAGAGAAAGACCCTGTTACACAGATTTCATGATTTTTTGTCCTAGCAGAATTTCCTGAGCTCACAGTGTCTGAGTAGGTTGGAAATTACCATAGTGATTTCCTCTCAGCCTTGAAATAGATGTTAACTGAACTGTGAAAAGCAAACCATCGACCACATTTGTCAGAACAGAGTTGTACCAACAATATTGAACCTCGAACAATCACCCTGCATTTCTTCTTTTCATCAAAACCTTTTGGATTCAAATCCTTTAGCTGATTCTATGATACTCCACAATCAATTTTGTTTTCCCAAGCCTTGATAATAATTCCAAGCCAACAGATGTGTCCTGCAGCATGAACGCCTATCCACAGTTCTTACCACAACCAGTGCAGTGAAATCAAGCCTTCCCACAGGCTTGCAGGAAGGTCTTGAAAACCTGATGGTGTCCTGTGCAATGTAAAAAGGAGCAGAGGGGGGTCCTGGTCCTTAGCAAAGCTCAGATACAGATGCAGCTTTTTCCCTACCAGCATCCTTCGAATCAGTCTGAATGCATCACAAACCATGGAGTCACAAGCTGCATTTGGTTAGTTATAGTACTAAAATAAATGGAATAATTTGGGTTGTGTGGCTTTCCTATTACAGACAAAGCCAGAAACAGCAAATTCCCTATTGGGTATATATGATTAATGTATGATGAATTTATAATATTTTTGCTTTTGACAGACATTTGAAAGAAGTTGAGATCTGGTCTACTGCCACTCTTTCTAAATAAAATTCCACTTTTACTTTTTTTGTCAGCAAACTTGCTGATATGCCAGAAAAGGTCAGAGAAAGAGATACATTTGGAAGAAGGTTTTACATTATTATTGGGTCTTTGTTCCAAGCAATTTCTGCATCTCAGGGATCAAGGTAAGCCTCCCATAATGCACCTGCCAGTAAGCAGGTATTAAAAGGAAGTCTTTCAGGCATTTATCTTTAAGACATCAGACTGTAAGATGAAAATATGACCCACGGATTTGCTGACCATCACAGACAATGGCTTGCTATGATTAAAGCTATGCGTGTTACCTGGACAAAACGACATCAAAGTGCTAATTAAGGAACATGTACTCCTGACTGGTCACCTCTGAGGCTAATACGCTTTCATTTGTGTTAAAACCCCAAGGAGATGCAGAGAATCAGTGTGAGCTAGAAAGATATATCTATATAATGGACAGTATTACTGCACTCTACCATCCCTTCTGTGACATATTCTCTTTATGCAGAGAAACAAAATTTGTGTTTATCTCGCAGGGCCGAGACATCCAATTAAAGAGCCTTGGCCTAGAAAATCATCTGCCTGAAAGTAAAAATGAAAGAAAATTGGTCTGATTAATTTATTCCTGATGATAAGTACTTAACTATCAGTTTTTAGGAGCTTCTAATCCTATAATATTCCCAAAAGGCTTGCTGTAATTGGGATAGACCATACTTATACAAAGAAGGGAAAAATATCACCCACATGGTTTTTAAAAAGTCATCTAATTTACCAAGGCAATCAATTGATAGGTAACAGGTCAAGGAGTACATAGAATAAATACATATATATTGGTAATAAAGCAGCCAAGACGCAGAGCCTGCTGTATGTTAGACGTGCTGCCTGGTTTGCAGCACCACATGCTCTGAATGCCCCTCTGGTTGTGGACGGTCTGTCAGGAATAGAGCAGTGCCTCTTCTTGGGGGAATATTGCCTTCCTCTCCAAAACCGACAGATAACAGGCAGTGGTACAACAAATCAAGTCATACTGAAATAGGAGGGACATTATTCACTCTCAAGAAAACAACACCCAGCTATTCTCCTACTGAGTCAAAAAAAATGCATACACTTAAATGTAAAAGAAACCAGACCAATCTCTATGAGTCAGGCTGGTTTTGATACACTTTTATCTAAGAAACAACAGAACTCCATTGTTTCTCTGTTGAGCATGGACCATTTGGAGGCCATATGGATATCCAGGTTTTATTGCACATGCAAAAGATATTTTACAGTAACAAGTCTACACTCTCAATGCTTCTTCATAGGGTCAGGATGAGGCTGCAGGGAGATCAAATAAGTTTTTCTTTAAAGAAGAAAACAAAACAGTGGGACTAATGCTGCTAAGTGTGTTACATTCAGTGTTCCACTTCATCTGGTATAAAAGTAGGCAAGAGTAGCAAAGGTGTATAGAAAATGACTGCAAAGGTGCCGACCCTCCAGAAACTCAGCTGCTTTCACTTATTGCTTACTTGAAGAAGTAATTAGGGTTCTAACTTCTTGGCTAATGCCTCCTAATGGTCACTTTATTCTTGAAAATTGTACTGTACTGTAACAGTAGGAAGGCAAAGTAAGCATGTAAAAATGTTTATCAGGAATGGCACAGTAAAAATCTAAGGGGGAAATATGTTTTCTCTTAGACTGTGAGGGCCTATGCCCTTTTTTTCTGGAGAGAGGTAGAATAGAATAATTTGTTTCATAGTGTCCAGACAATACAGGCAATGGGAACACATAATTCAGCCCAAGCACTGTGAATACAAAAAGCCAATCTTCTGGCCAAACAATGTTCTCCTGATATGAGCTCCTGGTTTTCCTTTGGATGTTTCTGTTGGAGAGCAGAGTTTCTCTCATCCTTTACACAAAGTAGTTTCAACTTGTATTTAAGAAAACTAGAGGCAGCACTCTCTGCTACTTTATTCTATTTACTCACTGACTGCTTCCACCGCAAAGGTGTCAGTTAAAGACACAGGTGAGTGAACAGCTCTGGAATGCCCAGCCCTGGGGGTTGCACACAGATCTCCCAGAGGTACCAGGACTGGGGGGGAATGTGGGGCAGGCAACAGTTCTTCTTTTGTCAGTAAAAGCTCACTTGACTGATTGAAGCAGTATTGGCCTGGCTAAGCAAAAAATTATGGCTGAGGAAGAGTTTCAGTACTTGGTCCATCATCTGTCTAATGGAAATCTAATCGTAATCAGAAATGAATCATTTCCAGTGCAGGTTTATCAGAAATCTTTGGTCTGTCTATTGTGGCTGATTCCCTGCTTCCAGTGACAAAGCAAACGGAGACTTTAAATCCACAGACTCCTGACTCAGCATCATCAATAATTGAGCTGTTAAATCAGTGTCTTCTTGCTGAGTGGCACTTCATTCACAACTCCAGCCTGTTGCATGAAGATCATTTTGCTTCTAAAAACTAGACTGTTCTGTACTAAAATTATCCTAATACAAATATGCTTTTCAAACTGCTTATTGGCTTTGCAAATGTGTGAAATCCCATTTTTCCCACATATTCACAATAAATCAAACTTAGATGTCAATCACTTCTTCATTCCCAGGAAACAATTTTTTACTGTGGAATACATTCCATTCCTGTCATGGCACAAAGTGAACTATTTGAAAAGGATAAATAACACTTAAAAGAAATAGATTTTGCCCTTGTTCTGCATTCCTGCTTTTAAAATTCTATTTCCTACAACCTGGCTTTGTGATGTTGCTGTTTGCATGCAAAAGCTATTTAAGTGGAACATTGCACCTCGCTTGTTCAGAGCTTGTAATGAAGAAAAATGTGCACAAGCATTACTTTGCAAAAACAGATAAGTAAGCATACTGCCTGTCAAATGATGTCACCCATGCTCGACAGACAAAAAAATAAATGACTGCATAAGCCTGGTACAAGAATCTGCAATCCACAGGGCATGAAATGTCTTGGGGAATGAGTCTGTATTCTGCATTTCTTCATACATTTTATTAATTTTGTTTCTTTTACTAGGCTGCAGAATCTGCAGTGTATTGCAAAACATTAGCTGCAAGGCCCCTTAAATGTATCTGGGATCAATCCCTTATGAGATATTGTCTCATTAAGATTGGCCCAAACCCCAACCTTCTCAGTGATATTTAGATTACTATTTCAAGTTGACAGAATGCAAGGAATCATTACACCAAGGTATTCAGCACAGAGTATACATTGCTCTGTAAAGAAAGGAGAGGGGAAAGGCTTTTTTAGCTTGACTGCTCTCATAAATAGCCAGAGGTAAGAAAACCTCTATTAAAACTATTAAGCTACTTTTACCCGGTATCTGTCTGACGCTAGTTCTCTGTGTTACTCATGGCATCTGGCAGTGTTTTCACTTAAAACAGGGTTGCTGTTTGTTTTTCTTGCCAGCTCTGCAATCCATATCTGCTTTTGTTTGGGGAAAGTGAGACTATTTGATGATGCTTCTGACAGAAAGACAACAAGCAGTTTGTATGCATCCCATGTTCGCGGGCTCGCTTCTCCGCTGTGCTGGGTAGTGGCACTGTGCTGCAGAGGGGAAAGGCAGCATTGTGTCTGTGCTTCCCAGTCACTCCTGAAATGCTGAAGCCCGGGTACAGGCCACCCTGTGCTCTATGTTGAACCTCCAAAAAGGCTGCACAGTTACATTTTCTACCAGCCAAAAGTTACTGAGAACACTGGCTCCTCTGGCTTTGCCCTCTGCTTACCTGACATGTCCCCTGTGTCCAGAGATGGGAAAGAGGAGGCTTTAAGCACAAAAGGGAAAATCTCAACTTAAAATCTTTTTTAAAGGAGACGCTAACTTGCAGTGTCATAGGAAACTGCAACAATATCCTCCTTTGGAGGGCTCAGATTGGGGGCAGGGATGTATGTAAGCTATTTCGCTCACATAAAGAAGCAATTTAGGCTCCCAATTACTCAGGACAAAACACAGCTACAGCTCTAGAGCTGCCTCCCTACCTGGTCATGGAAGAGCAGCAATGAGAAGCTCGTGAATCATGAAGATAGGTATGATACAGAGCAATAGATTTGACCAAATACTTCCTCAAATACCTTCTAAATGCAATGATATGTTCTCCTTTCCCATGCCTATCTGAGAAAGTGATGTGACAGCCCCAGAGTGAGAAGAGATAACAGAAAATATAGAAAATAAATTAATCTGGTTCTAACCATATGAAAGTACACAAAGCACAGAGCAGAGCTTGAAGAGAAGAGTATTTTGCTTTGTAAATTCAAATCAGAGGAGCAGGTTTTTTCTGCTTTCAAGAACACTGCAACACCACTCATCTCTCACAGCAGGCTGAAAATCAGCATGAGGAGAGGAAGTAAGGACCAAAACTAAACCAAAACCTTCTAGCATCCAGGTGCTCAGCAGAGAGAAATTTGCCTTTTGTTATGAAGTTGGTAGTGTAACTTTTGTAATAAAAATGTTGTTCAGTTAAAAAATGGGTAGTTTTCCATGCCATTATTTCCCAGATTTGTCTTTCCAACAGTAACTACATTCCCTGATGAAAATCCAGGCTTTTTGTGGACTATTTCTGAGACTAGGATGTTCAATATCATAATTTAAACTAGATAATAGCTGTCTGCTTTAAAGTATGCCTCTACTTGTAAGCAGCTTTGCATGACTGTAGTTAACAAACAAAAAAACACATTAATATGTGAAAATGGGAGTGTTTTATTAAAATTCTAATTAACTACCCTCAGGGAAAAAATAGTCAAGTGGAGTATCATATTTGGAGGTGCTCCTTTCCTCATGATCTTCAGTGAGGTTACTTGCAGGTGCAGAATGGAGATTATATCCTAATACTCTTCTGTGGTATAGCATGCTGTAGCATGAATCCCTGAACTGCTTGTGGGAATATCAAATATTGTAACGAAATAAAGAGCAGGGTTCTGCCATTATGATTTTCTTTGATATGCCCATGGGAGGGACTGGGGAATATTAGCTGTATTGAGTGGAACAATTCAGTTAATCATCAATTTTCTAAAAAAATATCACCTTTCTTCAACCATATGAAGTTCTTGAAAGGTTTTCCTTACAGTTCACTGTTACTCACCACATGGTTTGTGCCAGTATTCCTTTGCTGCTTATTTATGAGCAGTATGTTGCTAATGTTCAATAGTCAACTTTTTTCTTTTCCCCCCTAGAAATATTATGTGCTATTTGCTTAAAAGCAAAATTTAAGGGCTTGTTTTGGTGAAATTGCCTTCTAGGAAATTCATTTGTACACCCCTTCTGAAACACGAGCAACATGCTTTGACACAGATGTTTAATGCATTCATAAAGGTGGATACAAATGTGAATACCTGCACATATAAATAATACTAAAATATTAGAAACTCAAAATCTATCCCCCCAACTACTGAATGTCTATATTTTTGCCTGCATTAACAAGCAGGATATCTTTCTGTATGTAAACCTGTTTTTCACCAGTAGAAGAGCTTTCCAAAGCAACAGGCTGAGTCCTGAGGAAATTTCCCTTCATTTTATCCAATTTTCCCCACAGTGTACGAGTGAGATACTTTGACTTAATGATGTCATTTCAGTGCCAGCCTCTTCAGCAGCAATTACTGGAGGGAAGAAAAAAAAATAAAAGAATGAATTCCCTGGGTGCTTTTGTTAGTTCTTCATTATTTTCTCTTTGAAAATTATTCTTCCATACTTCGTCTTGAGCTGCCTTTTTTTCAAGCTGAATAGCCCTATTTCTTCTGCTGAATACATGGACATGACCACCCACACTTAGAAAAACCTTACCTCTTGCTGAGCTCCTCTGAAATGGCAGGCAGCAGGGCTCATGCATCAATAAAACTTCATGTTCACAGGGGAAGGAAATAGTGCAAGGCTAAGGATCCTCCTGCTGTTTCCATGTGATTTCCTAATTTCAAAATTGGCTGAGAAATAATAGGGGGGAAATATATTGTGAGAGTTTCCTCTGTGCTCTTCTGCGATTTCCCACCTAGCCTGTTGTGTGTGTGAGGAACTCTATTAAATAGCTACCCCAAAAGCAGCAGTTTGGCAGTCAGTCTAACAAGCAGGAAAACTTTATTCTGCAGTATTTTAAAAGGATGATCCAAGGAAGTATAATCATAGTGGGTTACTCTCTGGCTTTTGTTTGTTTTGTTTTTCCCCTGCCCCACAACAGGAATGAGAACATGATACGGAGCATGTGAAAGGTTACAGTTGTTTACACTCAGCACTCAGTTTGGTCCAACATTTAAGGTGAGATCCAGCTGTGATGATTTGGAAACATGTCCACACAGATGGTCAGAACAACCCTGGCAGTTTGGGGATTGGGATACGGACACTTAGTGCTGATTTGTAACTAAAAACATCTACCAGGTACCACCTTTCAAAGCTGGAATAAGACATTATGAGGCTTCTGCAGCTCATTTGTTTCTTTTCCCATGAGCTTTTTTCTAAGAAGGGTCAACCTGTCCATTAATATTCAGCCTAAAAGACCGTATTTTTAATCAGAGTTTCATGTAGAACAATAATTTTACGGATACAAAACGAAAACTAGGCAGAGTTTGTTTCACACTACAAATACCACATTGGTGGCAGTTACCTAGAAAAATAACGATCTTGCATGTCATTTAAAAAAAAAAAATAGCTAAAATGTTATAAAATCTATTGATTATGAAAACGAGGGCAAGCACAGATATACTTCTCCACCCAGAGGATTGCCAGCTTTACACTGCAGTATGAAAAACCACAGCAAATTCAACCAAGTCCTAAATTATCAGGTCTGTCATACACACATTTGAAATATCTCTATTCCAATGTACCATTTTCCACAGCTCAGTATAGTGAGCTCTCTCAAGTCATCTCATCAGCCACAAATCACTTTTTTGTTGTTTTTAATATTTTTTTTTTTTTTTACTTCAGTCTATTTGCATTATTTGAACATGCATTTTTGTGGTTTCCTTTTCCTTTCTGCATCTCTAAATTGTTTAAAGAATAACCCACTGAAGGAAGTGAATGAAAACTGACATCATACTGTGTCAGATGATTAAGCATTCCAGAATTTTTATTTCAAAATGTAGTGGATTATTGTCGCTATAGACACTGGATTTTTACTGTGTTACCACCTAATGAGAGCACATGTGGTCTTCAGAGCTGAAGTCACAGAGGGGCACTGCTTTTAAATCCCAGGAATTGTCTGGCAGACTTGTTATTTGCTTTTCCCTCTCTCTCCCCTGAGTTTCATAGCCTTTGAACACCTCAGAAGAGGCGCTAATGCTTTACTGCACAGAAAATGTCCTAGATAGAAACTGGCCCGCTACAACAACAGCCAGAGCCCCATGGCTCTCTAGTACTGGTCTTGCTTCGTTTTTTATTTTAAGCCTGCTATGAGAGCAGTTTGGAAGCAAAAGGTCAGGAGAATGGTGAAAATATGTACTTAGGGGGGCCACAACTGCTGGGAAGTAGAGCTCAACCATGCCAGACCCCTCTGCTGCCTCTCCTGGTACTCCAGATTTCTCACTCTCTGGGTAGGTTGGACTCTCCCAATGTACATTTGCACAGGCAGAATCGCATCGTGGGACCGTTGCTCAGCAACAGCAGAGAGAACAATTTGTTTTTGGACCATTTGGAAGATGATTACATTTGCGGCATGTTTTCTCTCCCCCTCTGGTACCTATTCCTGGATATTGTACATATTCATCTGAGTTTTGCATATACAGTAGTTTCCCCTCTAGGTAAAAACCATACCACCCAAATGAGCTTTTAAGAGTACTTTACTCTGATGCATGCCTACATTTCCTCTCATTCAGTAGATATAATGTTGCACATGAAATGGCATTGTTGGGCTTCTGGGGGTTTTGTTTTGTTTTGTCTATGTCAGACGATTTTCAGCTGGAGCAGGGCTGGGCTCTTTATGACAGTACTGCTTCATTGCTTTGTTTGAGGCACATAAAACAAGTGAAGGATTTAAATAGTTGTGAACACCTGAATGACTTTAAAGCATTTGAGTAAAAGATAGGCTCAGATCTCCAGATTTCCAATTTCCTTCCTAATTGTTTCTTTATCTACACATCTTTCAGCATCCCATTAGGAAACCATTCCCATGCTCTCAACTTAGAAGAATTTGTCTAAGGACTATAATGCAATATTTAAATCTCTGCTATACATTTACCTGTGCTTTCACTTGCAGTAGTAATTTATTCTGAATCTTCCATTTTTCTTCCACTAACACACACAAAACAGAGCTGCAAGGATAAATTTCCAGGTCTGCCATCTGGATCTGCCACCCTTTTTGCAGGGCCTTCCCGCACTGCCAGAGAGCAGATAAAACACTCTTGGCCTTTTTGTCTTTAGATGCCTCCTTCACACCCAGCGTGCAGGCATCCACCCATCCATGCCATGCTCAGTGAAGCTAACTTGGATGTCATGTTTACAAACACGACGTGCAACCCTCCCTTTATTACTTTCACCCAGACATGGTGGAATATGAGAACAGAGGGAGAGAAAAGGGGGAGAGAAAGAAGAGAATTCAGGAATAAATTTTTACCTGCTAAAAATGCTATGGATGTGTGTGTGTTTGTGTTCAGTGACAGTGAGTCCCAGCACTATGAGGCAAATCAACATGTTACTAATCTTAATATATAAGAACTGTAACTCCATTACTGTGCTTCTAGAGACCGATGAGCTTGTGTACCTTATCAACTCAGTCAAGTGTAGTTTGTTCTCTGCTGCTGTAGATATACGACAGGAATGAGGCATTTTAGCACAACCCTTCTACGCCTTTCCTCTCTTGGTTTATTTTTGCCCTTGACACCCCTCCACGCTAGTGAAGTGACCCAGCGTTCAGGGAGGGGAAGAGGGAAGAAGGTGGCATTTCTCTCAGCTTTTCAAGGACACTTTGTTCTGCCTTAGAGGTATCCTCACTCTCCCGGCTCCCTGTGGAGCAGCAGATCCTGTGGTCTGGCACAGGGGCTGGCAGACACACTGACACACACCCACCAGCCAGCAGCCCCCAGCCCTGCACCACATTGGAGACTCCAGCTAATCCCTCTCCAGAGCGCAGCATGGCTCCTTGCTCGTGCAGTCTTGCCCTGAAACCTCTGACAGGGACCTGCACCGCAGAAGAAACCTTTTATACATTGTAGCCTGCAAGACATGTCTATACAATGCGGGAAGCAGGCAGGCGGATAATACACACACACAAAGTCAAACAGCACTAGGATAAGCTCTGCTGCAGACTCTCCTTTATGCATGCCCAATAACAAAAGCAATTTTTCCTTCCTAATTAGCTGTATTAGAGCAAACACTAATACAAGGTTGACCTAAATACAAAATCGTATTTTTTTTCACTTTCCTCAGTGCAAGCTATATTTAGCCTCTAAGTGTACATTTTTTGTTTCTTAAACATTTTTCTTTTTAAAATGCAGGTTAAATGTTAATCAATGAGGTAATCTTCATCAGAATTACTAGGTATCGATGTTTGGTTCCAACCACATATTTCCTTGTTATTTTGAAGGAACAAATTACCAACTGCTGGTGCAGTGAACTCCTTGATACAACATGCATTTATCCAGGCCTCACGGGGGTCATTACAATGAGATTCACCTCTGTGTGTGTGCATGTATATATTTAAAAATAACCCCCTCGACTCTCTCCTTTGGTCTTTCAGCAGGGAACATATCAAACAGCAACAGCAAATCTCATACACACATCGATATCATGCTAACATGGTAGAGTTTCACTGAACCCGATGTCAAATTAACTTTTACAGGGCAATTACAAAATCTTATAATCATGCAAATTAGTAGTAAGCAGCTTACATCTTCCAATTAAATTGCCACCTGCTATTCCAAGATCCAAGTTAGCCACGGTAAACTTTTTCCTTTTCAAAAAGAGACACTTTATGTGGAAAGTCATTGAAGTAAGGATTAGGCTTCCCAGGGAGAAGAGGTCCAACTCAGAAGCAAGCACAGGCAGGTTATTTCAGCAGTAGAAAAAATAGCATAATGTGAAGAGAAAAGGACATAGTGACACCCAGGCGTTACTATCAAATTTGAGTGTTCAGGTGCACTCCTGAGATCAGGGTCACATCCTGGTTGCAGCATAAGCTCATATGCAGGCAAGATCCAGGCACAATCTACTCCTTACCCCCTATTCCTCTCCTCTCCCTCTCTGGATGAACCAGCAAAGCTGACACTATCAGAGCCAGGGTTAGCCTCTGACTCCTGGAGATCAGCATAGCATGCCCCAGCACAGTGACCCTCTCTTTGCTTAGTCCATAAACACTCAGATGTACTGTACAGTCTTCCTGGAAGAATGAACACATGAGACATCTCAAAGCTTTCTACCAGTTCCCTGCTAGGTAGGAAGCAGGATGAAGTGACCAGTAGATGCAATTTACTTTAAGTTAAGGCATTTAATGGATTTACAGAAAAAAATAGGGTTTCAAGAGTCAAACTCCTCAGTTTAGTATACCAAAAATGTCATGTTTTTTATTACTTATGAAGTACAGATTTTGTAGAAAAGGAGAGATTTTTCTTGCTAAAAGCAGACAGAAGAAGAATGCACTGCTTGGGCTCCTAAACAGCAAAGATGCCAAAGCATACTGTGGCCTACAGAATTAACTGTGATGATGCAAATCAAACTTCTCAGAAGAAAAGTCAGGCATGAAACGTAGCAGATATAATGAGAACCAATGCCAACTCTGGAAAATGTTACAGAATTAAATTCTTTTTTATTTACTATTTCCTTTTCTCCTCCTTACCTCCCTGCCCCTCGGAGGGCACCCACAAGATTTGCCTTGCACAGCTGGGACAGGGTCTGTGCAGGGATAAGGTTGTGCCTTCAGTTTCCAAGAGGTCAGTTATCAATGGTTTGTAGCCAACAGCACTGTTCTTCAGAATTGGTTTAGCTGACATTCATCCTAATGAGATTCATACAGTTTGCACAGAAAGCTGTGCTTGTACAGAGGACTGCAGCTTCTTAAATTTTTGAAGAGTCATTAGTAATTTGTAGTTAGCAACCCAGGTTCTTCTGATGGGCAGCTTTTCAGGACAAGTTGGTGGATCTCTCTAGGTACTGAGGACTCCCTAGGCCAGACTCCAGTCTTGGGTGTTTTGGCCTCATGGCAGTATGAGTTTGTTGGCTTTTCTGGAGTGACTTACTCATTCAGCCCAGTATAACAGTTCTTTCCTGACATGCAGCTCATAAAGTTGCTTGTAGCTAAAAGGAATTGGGGTTTGCTTTTGTTATTTTAAGTGAAAACTAAACTTCTGAAGAACAAAAATAAACAGCTACTGAGCTGTAAAAATGAACTCATTACTTCTGCCACCAGCTTCACTGCAGCTGTTCATAACCACAGCCATACAGGGTAAGTCCAGCACAAAAAACAAGTACATGCCTACAAAAGATAATAGCATCCCTAGATGTCTTCATTCAGAGTAAGAAAT
Organism: Strigops habroptila; assembly: GCF_004027225.2. Lineage (NCBI taxonomy): Eukaryota > Metazoa > Chordata > Aves > Psittaciformes > Psittacidae > Strigops > Strigops habroptila. The sequence goes on along the minus strand of NC_044277.2, from coordinate 111,884,205 downwards.
CCACTGTCTTCTCTCTTCTAAGACATGACAAATGCAGCAACATCAGTGGATATGTGGATTAGACTTTTTGTCTTTGGATGCATCAATGTTTGAAAACTCGAATATTTTAAAGCATCTCATTCTCAAGGAGATGCCAATGGAATTCCAGCATGACAAAGATTTTGATTCATGGCTGAAAAGAGGTTTTTTTGCTGGTGTTCTACAGCTAGTTTTGATTGAAGATCAGAATACCAAATGACTGTAGAAATTCCTATCTTACCTTACAGCTCAACATTTCTATGGATAAGCCCACATATTTGCAATCAGTAGCAGTTGTAGTTTGTTTACAAGCAGTGTATCAGAGCACCTTTTTCATACATGGAAACAGGGAAAGAAAAAACCCCACGGTTCTTGTGCCAGATAGATGTGAAAGATTACACAGCTGCAGTGTCTTGAGGTTACGAAACTGCCAGTTTAACAAGCAAGATAAGCAGCAATGCTGATGTATTTATAGGAGTTTAGACATTTATATTGCTTTTTAAAAGAAATGTAACAAAACAATCCATAAATAGTATGGGGATCATAGGTTTATTACTGCCTTTAAGGGAAGCTTACAATATAAAAACATGCCAATAAGAAGCTACTGTGATAATGCCATTGGCGATAATTTGGGGCAAGAACTGCCTTTTTGGGTTGAGGCTAGCACAAGGCAGCAGTCATCTGGCTGGGAGCCTCAGCTGCCACTGTAGTGTAAATATTAGAAAATAACAAGAGATCTGAAAGCTACAACACCCTATGACAGGAAACAGATCATTATCGTGAACAACAAAAATATCTGCAATTAATATTTGTTTAATAGTTGGGGCCTAATCTGCAGATCTTGTGTACATTTCAATAGATTTTGGAGCAGGTCTTTGGACATGGCAGATGGCATATGTGCTGGATGAAGCAGTTCAAGTCTATAAGCTGCTTCCCAAGAAAAGCAGGAACGCACAAGGATCTTCTGGCTCAGTAGACTTTTAAGATAGTGAGATATTTTCTCATTTAATTTAAGGAAAGGTATGTCAAGCAATTAATTAAATTCTTGCTTCTCAGTATGTACCTCCAAAAAGCAATTTGCTCTGTCTGCTTTACCACTGATTAACAAAACAAAAAAGATGCAAAATTTGCTACCAAAAAATAATTTTACTCTCCCAGTCCTATGTACATTTTCATTTTGTAGTGATGTCATAGGCTACCAAGTGGGGCAATTTTGCCATTTCGTACAGGCTAAAATGGCTTTGCACCATTAGTGTGATAAGGAGTCCTGAGCTAACTCTGAGCTGTCATCACTGAATTCTCACCACCCTGCATGTCATGCAGCACTGTTCGAGGATAAAGCTGTTGACTTTCCCCCTCGACCAGCCTGGGCCTTTACAGCATAAGTGAACAACATACTAGGGGTTAAAAGTCATTTCCCTGCCAAGAACACTTTTCTGACTGGAGACTTCCTTTTGAAAATCCTAGCTCCAAGAGGAAAGAGGGCATGCTAAATACTTTACTACTTAATTTTGAAAATATCAGGATGATGTTCTCCAAAGTAAATACTGGAGAGGTTCTTAAGCAATATATGCGTTGGACTGTAGCTGTAGGCTGGCACTCAGCCATGGTTAGGTGGTGTTTGGTTCAGGTTTCCCAGCCAACCTCTCATGAATAAGTGTTAAAATGTGGGGTGAAAGTGATGAGGGAGAAGTGATGAGGGAGAAGTTGAGATTACCTCTCTGACACAAATTGCCCTGCTAAGGTCAAGGCAAATATTATTAGAAGGGAAAGTTGATCAGCATTCAGTACTAAATGTAACCCAGTGACATGCAGTTTCCTCTTTCAAACTTTCAAGCCTGCAGTGAGATGAGTGATGTCCCTCCTAAAGTGCTCTTGCTCAGCTCTTTGTCTAAACCCACTGCTCCTCAGACATCACCTCCTCGTGATCAAAGTTCCTATTTTTCACTTTGGAGTCCTTTGAATTTGTATGAAAGCCACTTTCCTTGCAGCTCCTGCCTGGTACGACTTGCACAAGTGTGTGAAGTTTTCACTCAGCATTATTGCCTCTCTGTCACTTCCATCTCTGAAGACAAGGATCCCCGAGATGCAACTGTTCTTACATCTGCATGGGGCTTTCAGATTGCTGTACATCAGTGCACATGTGTTTGTTTTCAAAGTCAACAACAAATGTAACATTAAACACCCTTGACTGCACCACTGAACAGCCTTGTCTGCTTCATGTTGCAAAACAGACCTAATTCTTATTGTAGCTGGTTTGTGCTTGAACTAATGGTGCATGCAGAATCATAATTCAGCAAAGTGAATTAAATTATCAAAAAGTCTTTTAATCTGAACACTTACCACTGCCTATACAAAAAAAAATCAAACAAATGCATTTGTGTGAGGGCAAATTATTTCACACAGCTTAAAGGGAGGTGGATGGCCAGCTGTCAGCAAAGGGGAGGTAGAGACAGCAATTCACAGAAGAGTTGAGGGGCTGGAGATATGCAAATGACAAATCTAAACAAATCAGCAACCCTCCAAAGGAGAAGCATCAGTGGATTGTAGGAATAATTTCCTCCTGCAGATCCCATTTGTAAGGTCCTGACTGTCATTCATTACTCCTACAGTTTAATAATGGACATTAATTATTTGTTTGGGATTATTTTCCTCTTTTCAGAGGAGGGCTCTCAAGTAGTTTCTGGATCTTTCAGGCCAAGCTAAAATGTGTCCTTTAATTCTTTTCCCAAGAAGAACTTGACTAAGGATCTCTGCCTGGTAACAGAATTTTTTCTCTCAACTCTGAAGGAGGCAGATCTACTGTCTAGTTTTATAAACCCTTTTCTTCCACCCTGAGGAAGAGATTTGAAGATTGCTGTGAAGTTTTTGTTTGTTTGACTGGGTTATTTTGTCACATTTGGTAGGGAAACTATTTTCCTTACAAGATGCACTTTGACTAATCTTAAGGGCCAGAACACATCCCAGAGGATGCAGAGCTGACACATCACAAATAAGACAAACACTAATCTACTATGGGCTTTGTACAGCAAAGGAGAGTTTTGGCTTATCAGACATTATGTCTTAGAGAAAGTCAGCTCTGGGAAAGTGTCTAGCCAATCCCTCTATTTTTATAGGCTCAAAAAGTCATCGGATTATCTCAGACAAAGAGGTAGATCTGGATCTTCGTTAAGTAGGGAAACATAAGGTGTAAGAACGGAAGATGCTACTTTTCCTTTCTACCTCTGCAGTGCCAGAGACAATCTCTTCATTCTTAAATATATAACAACCACAGGCCCTACCGATCACAGTTTCTTTGTTCTTGGAAGATCACTCTTTTTGCGAAATCTTAATTCACTTCAGATATTCTTTGTTTCTTTTCAACCGGTTTCAGACTGGAACTGAAGTGCACTAGTTGGTTGCAGTTTCACTGCAGGGAAGCTGCTATTAAGTAATGTTGCTGAGACCACGGCCAGGTTACTCCAACTTGGAAGGATCAGAAAGCTGGAGACTCCCAAATCAAGCTCAGTTCTAATTATGTCCTATCTGAAAGCTGTTTGTCACCCTCGTTCTTAAGGATCTGTACAGCTGGGCATTTCCCTGCTTCAGCAGACTACCTATTTCTTTTCTGTACAATTTGAGAGTTTTTCCAAAAGTCTAGTCTCATTTTTCCTTATAGTAATTCAACTTATTGCTTCATGTCCGAAGCACAAGTCTATATTAACTTCTACCTGCTCCAGCATTTTGGACGTCTAGGTCACTTCCTGTGTTTTTCCTCCACTGTCTCTTATGCACACTAGATATCACCTGTTCCTTCAGTTAACCCAACCAGCTGGATTTTCTATATGTCTGATCATTCTTGGTTCCTCTCCTCTGGACTCTCTCCCTTCGGTTACCGTCCTTCTGAAAGTGCCTCAGATTAGCAAGTCTGCAGCTGAGTACAAACAGGGAGCGGAAAGACAGCTTCACCTGTCTTTCCAGCTATGCTCACTTGTATATCCCTGCAAAGAAGAAGAATATAGGACAACAGATTGAAATTACTGACTTATGTTCACATGCTGATCCACTGTAATCTCCTGCTCTGCCAAATTGCCTTGACAATGCTATGTATTTGTGCCGATGATTAGCTCTGCCTAGGTGTGCTAACCAGTACTTCCGCCAGACAAATAACACACTGGCCTCCAGCTTGTCAATACTGTTATGCATTCAAGGGCTGCCCTGCAGTAAATATTCTTGCAGTCCCTTCTGGGTTTCTATCATCTGTATAATCTCTATTCCATCATCTGTTAATGAAAAAAAACAAGACAAGAACAGCCCTTGTGGAGCCCCATTTGATGCATCCTTCTATTTTTAGCTTGCCTATGGGATTCAGATCTGATCAGTATTTTGTTGAGCCAGCACTGATGCCTGGGCAGGAGAGAACAATTTTACACAAAATTCTGACACAAGCCCTATTCTTTTCTGTTTCTATTGTGTCCTATAATACAACTAATAATAAGGCAATGAAATCATTGCCTCCAGCTGTTTCCCAACAGAATTTACCAAAAGGATAGTGAAATGATCTCATTTAAATCTCTTTCCACACAAAGCATTGAACCGTACCAGCCAAGACCAACACTGGTTCCAGCATGGTCATAGTGCAATTTCCTTGACAGTCCTGGACAGTTTCAGGGAGATTACAGATGGATGGGGCCTGTTTGGTTCCAGCTGGACTGAAGTACAGATGGATCCCAAATGTCAGAAAACGGATCCTCACAGTTGAAATACTTGTGGATACTCAAATTCCCTTGGAAAGTGACAGTTCTGGAAATAACATTTTCAGTACCAGTAAATTAGTCCCAGAATGGCATTTCCTGGCATGTCCACAGTCTGGATGTGTTTAGCTTGAAAGAGGTGCAGAAAAAATATTGAAGCGAAGATACTATTGTGCTCAGAGGTACCCCATGGGAAAATATCTAGGCTTGTGTTCTCACATTTTAAAGCTCTTCCCTTTCATTTAAATAGTGTTAAGACTGATACAGGTAATGAAACTCAGGGAAGCTGCTGGCTTGTATGAAAAATAGGACAGTTATTTGGATGTGTTAAAGCAACTCAGGCAGACAGCTAACATAATCTACTGTGAATATTTTGTTTCCTCACTGTGGAAGGATAAGTCTATCTGGACAAAGCTGTTTGGCCTCCAACTCTAGCGGTGGCACACGGCAGGAGCTCTGCAAAGACTTAATTGTCCAGCTAAAGCCTTGTGGCAGCTGACAGTGCTCAGCACTTTGCAGGATTGGACAACAGCTGGTAGGAAAAATATTTGCAAGTGAAGTGTTAAGGTATTAAGAAGATAATCAAGTATGTTTCCCTAAAAAAGCAAACAAAGCTCAAATGCTCTAAAGGACCTGAAGCTGGTGCTACTGCCAGGACAGCCAACAACAGCAGACTGAGAAACCTGGTTTTCCTGGAATGCTCCTGAGTGCCTACAAAATGCCTGGCAGATTCCAGCACTGACGAAAGCAATGACAAGCACAGCAGGTTCAAGCATGCCAGGATTTTCTCCATGCAGGCAGAGAAGAAAGAAAACTCCGCTAAAATTCCTGCTGATTTCAAAAGAAGTTCCCCAGAGATTTCTGCCAGTTAGCTCATTCTGTACTGTCCCTTTCTATAATGGAGCCAGGAACAGAGATATGCATCAAATATAGACCAGCTGCTCAGAAATATACGCAGATACCAACACTTTAATCACTTTTATAGGTAATGCTTTATGTCAGTTCCCATTAGGGGCTGTAGCCTGGGCTATAATTTTGAACGAAATACCTCAAATTCAAGGTTAGTTTTGAATGTATGTGGGAGAGAAAACAAGAGAAATCTCCTTTATGTGCTGTCCAAATTGTTTATATTTGGACTGAGTGATGTGCAGAGCAGATGGCTAAATAATTTCCAAGTTTCTCATAGAAGGTTGAATCCTCTGTATTTGCAGGTATGCACATATAGATACAGTATATCTCTCTTTACCCTTGTACTTACTGTGAGATTCTTCAGGAGGCCTATGGACTGAACACAGGGGATCTTTGTGTCCTAGTGACCTGGCTACAGGAGTCTTCCCCAGGTCTTCTGTGTAATAAACAGACCAGTGAAATTGTTTATCACTCAGAAAATAAAAATATTTCAGTCTAAAAATCGATGTTACCTGATATATGAACTGCGGTAATCCAAGATGTGATGCATGCTTAGCTTTAAGTTCATACAAATGTCAGTGGATATTTAACAGATTTAACTTTTTTTTTTCTTTAAACTGCATGAAGCGAATGCTTTTCTTCCTTCTCATTTAAAACATGAGCATTGAGTGACATTTCCTCTAATTTGGAAATAAAATATGGCAGTACCATTACTCAATCTGTGCACGACAAAATGGATCCCTTGCTCCTGTTACAGAGGTAAAGCATGGCTGTTGGACCATCCCAGTAATAAACTATACGGAGAACACAGCCCTACCAATGTAATTTCCTTACATCTTTCTGTCTTGTTGGGGTTTGGTTTTGTTTCCTCCTCCCACCCCCTCCATGACTGCTGCTACGACACTGAAAAGGAATGAAACTGGTAAAAATCTCTGTTTTCTGAACTCATTTCTCATTTTGTGATTAGACTGAGCAAAATCTGGATTCTTTTTTATAGCACAAGAACCATCTTGTTTATAAATGGGACCAATCATATGTGAAATAATTGTGCTCTTGGATGTCAGAATTTGAGAAATCCAGCACTGGATTCTGCAGTCTTTTTACAGCAGCAGTTTGCCAACCAATACCCCATCACAGTACCCACCAAAGGCTAGATCTGTTTTACAAAAGTCATTTTCATATTTTACATTCAAACTGCCTTATTGAGAATGTATGCTGACTCACAATTTTTTATTATTAATCTATGTATTTTTCTTGCTGTTGGAAGTGATTATTTGCAGATGTAACATATTTAATTTTCCTGAAATATTCAAAGAGCTGGCTTTTGGTTTAGCGTTGTTCTTTTTTTTTTTTTTTAACCTGAAGTTCCATAGCTAATTCCATGAACATGATTGCTATAACATGTCCTCCAGTTTTAGCTGCTTGTTTTCTTTTAACATTGTCATTAATAGAGCATCTCCATCTTATGGAAGTGTTCTCCTTATACCTTTCTTAATCCGAACTGTATCTCATCTGAGAGCCTTTCTCCACCCTTTTATGCCTCTAGAAACATGCCATCCATGTTATAAATATCAATAGAGCTGGAAGGAAGCAACATCAAAATCTCCAAGACAACATAAAAAGATCCAACAAATCAAAGGCAAAATAGTGATGGTTCAATTAGACTTTTAAATAGGATATTAAAATGAGGTTTGTAGTTAAATACAATTGTCTCTCTGAATTTGGCAGGGAAATCATTAACCAAATGATGTTAAATTTGCACAGATTGTTGAATAAATGAGTAAGACTTGCTTTACATGGCAGCAAACCAGCCAAGAAACATACATACAAAGCAGTCCTCATGAACAAATGACTTTTACTTACACAAGGAGAGGAGTATTTTTTAAAGATCAGTAACTGAATAGTTACTATTGTCATTAGCTAGTCCTCCACATGGAGTAGCCCTCTTACGGTCTGTACAAGTAGGGGAGTAAGGGGGGTATGGACACATGTTCCCGTGGAATAATCTAGGGTTTCTTGCTTGTTTAAAGAATGGGTGCTCTTATTGTATTGATATTAGTCAAAGTTTATAGCTATATGTTCAAGACATGTAAAAGCGACATAATTTTAAATACTCCTTTATCTTGTTATTTTGCTATACGTACTTTCTCTGTCTTATTCCTATGATACATCCAGAGAAATTCAGGTATCTGGATGCACAGATACAAACAATACAGAGATTTTTCTGAAAAATTGAACCATCCAGACGGAACTTTAGCATCTCAATTTATGATTTGGCTTTAGCTACTGCAAGCAATAAATATTCAGAATATTTTTATAAACTGGGCTGTGATTTCGTCCTCTTAATGAAAAACTTATTTTCTAAAATCCATCAACTTCGGGATATTCATCACCTTGAGTTATAGTTTAATATACAGTAAGTGTGTGTGAGAAAGCCAGAATAAACAACATCTTCCAAAGGTGAAATGTAATTTTAATTAAGACTTAAAAATAGGATTATTTGTTATCATGTATTATATCAGTACCCATTTGATTAACACCGCACTAAAAGCAGGGAAAAAGTCAATCCTTCATCAGAGCATGTGGAGCCTACAACTGAAATGAGATCCCAGTTCTCATCTCAAAATACACAGTGGTTACTTATGGGATAGTAAGAGTCTGGGCCATCATTTCTCAGTCAGATCAGGAAAACTGTAATCAAAACCTCTGGAGTTTACAGATCAGCTACATCTCTGCTAGTATATCCAACTGATCAGGAGAGCAAGGGGCACATGGCAGCTTGTGAAGACATAGCAGAACTCCATTATCCTTGAAACAGTTTGACCCTTGCTGCCCACTGGGAACCATCTCTGTCCCATGCTGTTCCCTAATCCCCACCTGCAAAAGTGGTGGCTGGCGTGACTGAAGCAGCCTAGTACATAAACAAGACAAAAAACTATGCATGAGCACTTGAGCTTTGTTTGTTGGTACAGATATGGCTAAAATAGGCAGAGATGAGGGATGGTCATAACAGATAAACATTAATTTGAGACTGGAAATGAGACAGCTTGGTAGTAGGCTGGTGAACATACGTGTATACAGTGGTCTATGGGGAAACAGTTTTCTTTTGAGAACTGGAAATTCAAAGAAAAGCTAGCACTGGCTGAGTGGAAGGGAAAGAGAAGAATCCAAGTAGCTGAAAGTCAGTCTGGAACTTGGAGGTGGGTGGGATCTGCACACAGAAACACATTTAAAATAACAAAATAATTCTCAGAAGTGATTTCTCCCATGTATTTTGAGCAATGAAATAACCACACTGGTCAATGCCTATGATGTGATCTCATTCCCAAAAGTACAGTTCCAGATTCAAATACCTTGTAAAGTGGTTATATCGTAGACATGCTTCCAATTTTACAGTTGAAATAGACTCGAACAGCTTTTCTACCAGCATAGGCTAACAAAGCATATTGGAGAAAAGACACTGCCCACTTATTAATAAAACTAACATAATGTCCCTAGAGGAATTAAAAGAGTTTGGGGTTATATTTAAAATTGTGCTATACTGAAATGCATTGATATTTCCACTGCCAGGACTACAAGCACATCTACTTGCAATATCTATATTCACAAGGCAACTCAATAAAGCAGTTCAGTGAGTTCAGTGGAGTTGTGCCAGCCATGGATTTGGCCTTCTGATTGTAAAATACAGACTACTATGGTGTGAAAAATATAAGTTTCAGATCCAAGTAAATATCATACATCAGCAACTATATTCCACTTATTTCAGAGTTCACCTGGGGACTTTGCAAGAAAAGAAGTCCTGTTTCCATCTGAACAATACCCAGATGATTGCAATATCTTAAAATTAAAAAGAAAAAAAAGGAGGCAAATAAAATGCTAGACGGCAAAAGAGAGAAAAGACAAACCATGCTAGGGAAATGGCACACAATGGGCCAAATTTATTGAACAATATACAATAGTATGAGAATCTGATATTTATTTTCAGTGTTGAATATGCAGGATACATTTAATGTGCTTAAAGATGCATTATTCAATCTGCAGCAGCTGTCTTTGCACAGAAATCTGCAGAAGAATCAAAAGAAGCAACATATAATAAGACAACCACACTAGGCACCTTGCTATATCCCCTGCTGTCACAACACTCCTTCCTTCTATTCAAATGCAGCACATAGCTGAGATTTTTCCGAATAACAGCGTTCAGTGTTTCACAGGAAAGACAAGCAAAGGAGAGTAACCCCTTTGTGTGAAATGATCTGTACCCACCAATATTTCCACAAGAAGAAATAGCTATTTGTCATTAAACTATCAACTCCAAAGAGTGAAACATCAAGGATTCGAACCTAAGTGAATTGTTAGGTATTTTCCCCAAGAAGCCAGATCCATTTCAGAACTAAATCTGCACTGACGCCCTACTTCTGGAAAACATCCTTGTTCATTTCTGTTTTGCCTTCCTGGAACAGGAACAAGAACAGATGTAAGCCTGAGTTTCTGTGACTTAGAAGAACAACCTATTGTCACACAGACCATAAAATGTAGAAAAAAGGGAAAAGATGCAGTTGCTTCTGGGCATTTAGTCACTAAATCTGCTCCTGATTGTGACCACTTTGTATCTGAGGAGGAACAGCATCCTTTACAGTCCTTTATATCTCTTAGTGCCCTCACACTGCCTATCCGTATGACACCTTTGCCATTTGTTCTATTTCTGCCTTTATCTTATTAGTTTGACTCTGCCTTCTCTGGTCCCATTAGACACACATACTCCTGCCTATCCAATTTTGAAGTCAGAAGATATGAACCAGTGGTCAGAGCATGTGCCAGATTTTCCAGGTGACTTTGTTCTGTTCCTATCACCATGTTGTGTCTCCCTCTGGTATATTTTATGCTCATCACTGCTAAGAATGTTAAAATGAAACACAAATGAAGCAAATGCTTGTTTACAAGAAGAATACAGGAAAATTAGATACAGATTAACCAAAGTAATGCTTGTTTACAGGGAGACATTCAGGAAAATTAGATACATATTGGCCAAAGCCACAGAGATCCACTTCTGGAGATAGCAGCCCAGATGCTGCAGCTCCCAATGACTCCCAGTGGATGGTCAGAAATAACCATCCTGCCCAGAGAAAGTAAGATGTGAACACTGTTTAACCCATCTGAATGCAGATCAGATGGGTTATCTCACCTTCAGAAAAATGCCATCCTTCCCAGAGCATCTGATTCAGGCAGCATAAACCCAAGAGCTTCCAAGCCAGACCCTAAACTGGAAGATGAAGGTGCACCCAAGGCTGAGGACACACATGCAGAGAGGAGCGGGAGCCTCCCCAAAGACCTGAGTGTACAGATAGGAGTTGGGCTTCTGAAAGGCAACAGGTACTAATGATGGGTTTTAATTGGGGCTTATAGCTGAACCAGGCTACCACTGTACCACAGTTCATGGGACGATCTTATTACCTTCTCCCTCAGTGATGTGAGCTTATTGTGAGGATTTCTCTTGTTCTTCATGGGAGCCATGTGTTAACGTATGCCAGTTTTTTTCAGAGGGGCATACAACCGAAGACTCTTTGCTTCTTTTGCTCTGAGTCAGAAGGAACCCTGAAGAAAAGAGAGGCCCTTCTCTCCGAGGAAACAACAGAGCATGGTGGGGTGCAGGAAAAAGGACATTTCTGGAGCACAGTGGGACCCAGCAACAGAGGACAGAGCCTGAAGTACTGTGAGACCATTGAGAAGCGTGGGGAACACAGGTTCAACAGAGATTACAGAAAGATTTTTAGTGTCATAACAAAAATGGACTGTAAATTTTGTCACGACCCAGAACATCGCTGAGTCGCTGACGTTCAGTGCAGCCCTGGCAGAATGCTCTTGTCTTGCCACAGCACAGCGCAGGAGGAAGTTCATTTACAAGCTCTCAATTTACTACATTTCATTCTAGACTTCCTGCATGGTAAGTTTGTTCCTTTAGCTTTTACTCAAATAAAACCTGCAATGCCTTCACCCCTGAGTGACTTTGGACTGAATTTAGAATTGCACTCAGACCTGCCGTCTGGCTGATGAGGAGCAGCAAAGAGCTGAGGGAGTGATCATCCTTAGTTGTCAGGCTGCCTGCTATGTCTCTGTGACCTAAATTGCTTTCAACTCCTGTGTGGACTTTCTTATTCAGAGATAAAATCTGAAAGATCAGAGTACCACCTGGGCACCAGTGACATGGTAAGATAGCACAATTAGAGCTTGCTACCTTCTGGGTATGCGGTAGCAAGCATCACATCTGCTCCTGCACACACTCCAGTTGGAGTTAGCAGATACACACATGTGGCCAGGAGAGCCCCAGAGCAAGGTGCTGCTCAAACTGCTGGCTTGCCCCTGGTCATCAAGCACAGTATTCAAGATCCACATGGGCCAGGTAAATTAGGATGAATAATGTCACATCTGTTCTAATGTTGAATTAGTGTACCCATGCAGCAATCTAGTGTTTCAAGTGTTAGCTAATCCTCTGGGTTTTTTGTTTTTTGGGGTATTCTTCGGGTTTATTTAGTTTTGGTTAATTGCTTTGTACTTTTGTTATTGTGGGCAAAAGCAAAACAAGTGGAAGTTTGAATTCTTTTTGTGTATCTACATCCAAATTTTAGAAAAGGCAATTTTGTTTTCAGCTCTTTCAGAACCAACATGGATAAAACCACGTTTCTGCCACATTTTCACTTATTTCTAATGAGTTTCACCTGGTACATTTTTATACAGCAAAACAGAGCCACAGAAAATGCAAGATTTCGTCCTTCTACAAATTAGGAGGAAAATATTACCAGGCTAACTTAGCTTTGCTGAAGGTCTAGGTTTTATAATAGATAAATGACTGACGCAGAAAAGGAGACTGCACAGAGTTTCACTGAGTTTCGACAGAAGGACAGATTTATCCCTGGCATAAGTCAAGCAAAGTTAAGGGAGGAGTCTGGTTTGGAGACTCTGAGTGAATTTCTACAATTTATGGTTTACAAATCCACCCTAATCCTTGTCCTTCCTATCTGTTATGGGCTACTCACAGGCAATAAGTATCTGTCACGTTGCCAAAGAACAGTTGTTTATCTAGTTTTAAGTGAGTTTGGGAGTCCATTTGTTTGTTTTTACAGGAGGTATGATGGATGCAATTACAGGGGCAATAATATGCATGGTTACAGTGTAACTGCTCTGCGGATCAGACAACAGCAAAACCATCCATCTTCCATGTGTGCAACCACCACAACTCCTACCTTCAAGTGAACGAGATCTCTGAAAAACAGTGCAGAAATTTATCTTTACAAAAGTTTGGGGTCAAACTAGATTGAATTATACCCCAGAATGCCTGTGGTATTAGTGTGGCAGGAAGGGAGATTCAATTCCTACTTACGTATGGGATGATTTATGTCTGGGGAACTCCCTCAACTCCCCCGCTTCTCAGTTTGGGCACGAACATTTGGTATTATCATCAGTACCGGGTCTCTGTCTGGACAGAGGATGCTGCTTTCCTCCATCATGAGGAGACTCAATATTTAAGCAGCCAGAGCTGGTCCTTCTGAATCAAGCAACAAACTGATTTTTAACTTATTTCCACACACTCCCTGTACACACAGAAGATGAATTTCCCCCCTGCATCTCCCTTTCCCTATAAGATGGCTCTGCTGGACACTCTTTCACTAGAGTGTGCAAATCCTGATTTATCTTGTCTTCACTGAAATATTCTCTCCCCCAGCACTTTTAGGGCCTGCAACCTTTTCTTATATCTAGAGTCTATCATTTGATTTATTCCCCCATTTGATTTAATCTCTTATTTAATAGCTGTTTCACTTGCACCTGCCCTTTTATTTTGTTACTTTTTTCTCACCTCTTTACTATTTGACCTTCCCTAGACCTTATTTAGAAGATGTATATTGCCCTTTCTATTGCTATATTGTTCTTTCTGGCCTTTTCCCCCAGCCCCTCTTTGACCTCATAGTTCACTCAAAGAAGGAGGGGTAAGGAAAGTGAAGGCAAGAAAGTCAAAGCTAACACTGATTTCTATGAGACTTGATTTTGGCCCACCACAGTCTTGAAAAATAACTGAAAGTTGTTTGTGCATTAGGCCTGCAAAATCTGGGAAACTGAGAGGCCACCAAGTCCTGGGATCATACCCCAAGAGTATTGCAGTGTGAGTATTTACAACCACCTTTGCATTCTTTTAATATTATCTAATCAACTTCTAAGGTTCTTCTGAGTTACATTCAAATACAATCAAATATCATGTATTTGAGTGAAGACTGAAAACGTAAGACTTAATGTAGAAAGTAAGGATAGATATCAGGATTTGAGCCACTGTTGAAAAGGAGGGAATTTTTACAAGAAAAAGATAATCATCGCCCTGAAGAAGTTCCACCACATTTAGGAAATTCCTGTTCTCAGTGTTAGCCTCGCTAACACAGCACAGCAGCATGGATGGAGCATAGACAAGAACAGCATTGTATACAGACAGAGCTGGAAAAAAGTCTGTTACCATGATAGATTTGTGTAGTAACAGCCAAGGATGATAAATTTCACAAGTTGGTCAGGGTTAAATTGGTAAATCATGCAATCAGTTATGGGTTAAATATTAACAGAAGATACCCTCCAAAAAAACAGACAAAGTTGATTATATTCTTTCAAATTACTCCCAGATGTTAAAATGTGCTTTCCAATGAAAATAATTATATAATCTAAAAACCTGGACACCATGTTGAAGGAATGGTAGTGAAAATTACTGAGTTAACAATCTAGGCCCATGGCCATTTTTCTCTCTAAAGGCAAACAAGAAAACTTCACATGTCCTGAAAGCTGTTGAAGTGAAAAATTCTGAATTTAACAGATTTCAAACTTAATGCATTAACTATACTCTTCTCCCTATAGCTTAAAATGCAGTCATTTTTGCACTTTTTGTGAGACTGTGATTTATCAGAAGTGTTTCCTTTTCCTATGGCTTGCAGTGTATGCCTTGGAACTAAGGAGCAGGCTTTCAAAGCCATTTAACTCTGTAGCTGCAAATATCAGTGACAATAAGGCATGTTTACTACATACACCTTACCTGCATATTTCTGTACAGCAGCTTGTGCCTTTCTCATTCATTACTTTTTATTTTTCTTTAAAGAATTGGCAGCTCCAGGTTCCCCAAAACATTCATATTCTAGCTACTGCATATAAACTGTTAGGCTAAACCCAACTTTTGGGCTCTTTTTATTCAACTTCCATAATTTAGAATTCTTGGGATGCTGCTCTTGGCTTAAATACTTGCTTCTTTGTCTTCCCCTTGTTTTCCAAATTAGAGATGAAATTCTCATCCAATACCATGGTAAGATTTTCAGAAAAATATCAAATGAATGGAGCTTTTGGGAACTGGAAATATTATAACGCTTTCAAAATGGAATTAAAATAGACACATTGCCATTCAAGACCTTCCATATTAAAGCTTTGAGAATTACTTTTGAACTGCTGGCTAACTAATTAATAGACTCTTAGGTAAATGTTTATCCAACAGTTAATTCATTGATTGCTTCTCTGGTTTTGCTTGTAACAGTTATGTGAATCTCTAAGTGACTTCTCAATAATGAAATTTGCTGGCAAATATACTTCTTAATTAGATATCTGAGATAGACATACTGATCAGATCTCGGATAGGACCCGGCCTGTGATGGGTGCTCAAAACTGTTATGGTGAGAATGAGTGAATTAAACTTCTGAAAACATTTACTAATCTTTTGTAGTAATTAGTGGTCCTATCAATAGCGCAGACCAGATTTCAACCACAAGACAACTATAAGGCAAAGAATACCACACACCAGTTTTCATGTCTAAAAAAATTTTCTCCTCTGTTTTTTGTCTTTGTAAGTCATCCTTGATGACATTGTCATTGTGACAGTTTTAAATGCCAAGAATAAGCCAGGAGAAGATGGAGAAGTATAAACTGTGTCCTAAAAGATAAGATTGCTCGCCTCAGAAATGTGGTTTGCTAAGGAAGCATGTATCTTTCAAATACTTCACACTGACCACAGGCTAGATCATCTAACTTCAAATATCGAAAAGCTAATTGTTCAGGTCAGTGCTGGTGACCTTGTGCCACCTTTATAGGCACTGGAGAAAAATAGACAACATCAGACAGTGATTTATTGGACTTGGCCTTGGTGCCTAGGATGCCCCAGATCTTGGGAATCCAGGACCTCCCTGAATGAGTCTCCCTCTTGAGGTGGCTCTTCTTTCCCTTACCTATGAAATACACCTAAAATAATTAGATCATGTAATTTTTTTTTTTTATACCTACATATGGGAAAATGACCCAAGATCACAGGTGGAGCTACAGAGAAGAGCTCCATGCCTGCCTAGAGCTTTGGAGGCCACAGGGATACCCCCAAGGCCAGGGGTCTCTGGCACAGCTGGAAGGTTACTGTAGAACTGGTGTCCAAGCAGGGCCCAAGAGCCCTGTGGAGAAATTTCTGCTAGCTAAAAATCCCACCAGCTTCACCTTGCAGCGAGGAATGCATTGTGTTCAAGCTGATGCATGCGAATGAACATATAAATTAGTGGCAGTGCTTTTGAAGTGGTATCATCTTCACCAATCTTAGAAATCCTGTTAGTTACCTGACAGAACAGCTTATATTTTTCTTTAAGTGCTGACAAATATATTTTCTAACTGAGATCAAAAAGATACTATTTTCCCTTGAGTGCACTAATGTTTTATTTATATATATTTATTTTTTTTTTAAATCTCTCTGATATTTAAGGAGTTTATGAGTTTTGCTTTGGGTTTATTTTTTTCTTAGTGAAGGTTTCTTTTAATCAAATGTGAGTATTAACTATTTATTAGCTATGGTCAAAAATAAACTTTCAGATCTGGAGGGCAAACACATTGTAAAGCTCTCACACTTTAATCCTGGATTATGCAAACACTCGAATACAGGGAAGCTCATTTAAGCGAGAGGAGCAGCAGGCTTGGGAGGGCTTGGGGCAGCACTCCCTTTGCTCTATTCCCAGGCACCAGCAAATCTGGATCTGTGCTTAGGCAATGGTTACCCAACCTTTTGCAGACCAAAAGCCAAGAAATAAAACACACAAAGAGCCCCTGTCAGTAGCACTGGTAGCATTGCTGGCAGAATTGGTGGGGATTTGTGCCAGAATGAGAGAGATCTGCCCTCAGTATTTCCAGTGTTGCCCATCTTTGTTTTCCAATGGATATGTTCCCTTTCCCAGTTCAGACGCCTCCTCCCCTTCCCCTTTACCCCACTGCCTCCTGCCTTCACTCATGCCATGTTTTTTCCAGCCAGAATGTCAGGTTTTCACACTTTGTTCTTACCAAGTAGCCACAATGCTGTCTGGGGACCCAAATTACAGCACTTCCAGAAATCAGTGCTAAATGCCTGTGCTGAAAAACTTGCTGTGCTTCAGAATGCAGCTTCATTAATCAGTAATGAACAGTGTGGAACATCAGGGCAGTGCTCATGCAAGGGCTGCAGCAGCTGGAGGGTTGCATAGTGGTGCCCCAGTTCATGTCCCGGCTTTTATTGCCTCCGTTTTTGCAGGTCTATCACCTGGCTGCTGCAAATTCAAACACCGAGACACATTATAGGAGGACTCGCATTCACCAATTTAAATACCAGAAAGAAAGTGGTGGGTTCAGCTTCTGTTATTTTGGGTGCAGCTTGAGGTACCTTAAAGAGATCTGATTTTCAGAAGATGCTAGCAACACATTTATAGGGTGTCTCAAATGTAACATTCAAATGCAAGAACAAAATAAATCTTTTGGTTTTGAAAATTTTGGCTTAAGTGTTTTGATGTCCTCAGTTTTTACATCTATGAAAACGTCTCAAAAAGGTATGCCTCTTCATGGCTCCAGTGGTCTTCTGTGGACTCAGATGTTTCCCCAGCTTACTTTTCATTAGACTTTTCCTTGCCATAATTTTTAAAGAAGCTTAGAGGATCTGGTGATAAAATTTTCAAATTTTGTTTACTTTTAAATGGACATAACTATTGAAGTGTATATTGCTCATAGATGCTGACAGCAACACAGGAAAGGAAAGCAGAGTGCCTTTCTCCATAAATGCATGATGAAGTGAAAAATAAACTTCAAGTGATCCAGACCATAAAAATGCAAGACAAGAGACTGCCATTGAAAAAAGTGGTCTATTAAATTAAGATGCTACTAGGTGTCATTGTGACTCTGTGGGTAGCATGTCTGTCTCACAGCCAGCCTCTTGTGGGTTCAAGTCCCATACTGGGACTTTGGCTCCCATCCAGTATATTGCAGTAATAAGCAGCATGTGGCACTTTTAGAGGTGTCATCCTTCAGAGGAAAGGTTAAACCTAGTGTCCTTCTGCCAGCTCTCCAGTTGGAAATCCCAGGCCAAGATTCCCTCTCTTAATAAAGTAACTTGTAATGCACAAGGCATATTTTACAAAATAGCAGAAGTCATACAAACCAATGGAAAAACCTCATTAAAAATGTCATGGTTCCTTTACGTATTTTTAACATAGCAAGTCACCTATTTGATTAAGTTTCAATAGCATCTTTAAGCAGCTGTCATGAATTGCCCATACAGGGACATTCAAAATTAAAAAGAACAACTTCCGCTACACCTCTTTGGGAAACAGCTAACTCCCATAGATACCTTTGAAAAACTCAGCCCAGGTTCAGGAAAGGTCCATGAAAAATGTTTAACAAGACCACATTTCAGAACAAACCTTTAGTGCAGAGCACCGCAGCAACATTCACGGCCTGTTGAGTGTGAAAAGACTGAGAGATCTGTCAGGAGCTTCATGTGCTGCTCCACTCTCTTAAGTACCAAGAGCTAATACACTCATGTTTCCAAATGTATTCTTGCACTGGGGACTGTTAACCTGGCCAGCTGGTATTTGCATGCCATTAAATCCGCTTTTGAGACATTTTCCACATAGAAGAAATCATTGCAAAATTATTTAATGGCAACGGGCAAATATCCTGCCAGTGGCATATGTATATAACTGTGAAAGAGGTTTTTAGCATCGTTCATGTGGGTCAAGTGAAGCAGAACACAATGTGCTCTGAGCTAAATCTTCTATTCCTCACTGTCCCTGGAAAGGTACTCTGAAATACTGTAGTTTACTGTGCCAGGAAACTGTTCAGCATTTGGGAAGAGCTGGAACAACATCTCATAAGCTGCCCACCTCTCCTGTTTCCCAGCTGAATGGTTCTTCAAAGCTCCACTGTGAGCAGGGGCTTCCTCTGCCCTTATGATGTGCCACCCAGCTGACACCCAGGCAGGCAGAGCAGCAAAGACATGTAGGACCCCAGTGGCAAGGGGGTCATGATTTCTTGTCACAAATCCTTAGGGTTGCCTGATAACATTAAAAGGTAAGAGCTTCCACTTGCTTCTCTCTCTCCTGTTTTATAATTGTAGTAGACTCCTGGCTCTGCATAATAGCTTGGTGATGCCACTTCTTGCAAGTCACATGCCCTCACCTGGCAAACTAAACATTAGCAGACTGTTTTTCAGCGACCACAAACTCACAGTGAACAGTGAGAAAGTACCTGAAGGCACACATAAGAGACGTCAGAGGAATTTGTTCTCTTGACAGCTGAGGAAACAGGAGTGCCTTGTGCAAACCTGGACCTCAGATGAAGGAATCCAACCCTTACATACCTAAATCCTCACGATATCAGGTGAGGAGATCCTGCCTATGCAGCAGGAGGAAGGGTGAGGCTGCCAGATGTAACAGCCTGCAAAGTTTCACTGGAATCTCTTTTGTGAACGTCACCATTAATGTTTTTTTCCACTTTTTTTTTTTTTTTTAATAAACATAGAATATACCTTAGGCCCTGAAAGCCTGTGTATGTTACAGAGAAACTGCTGTTTGCCCGTAGTGCCAGAATCCTTTCATTTTGTTTTAGATTTTGTGGCATGTTTCCTTCCAGCAGACAACAAAATGAGCTCCCCTGATGGTGTCAGGGTGCATCAGCAGTTCTACATAGTACTGTTAGACATGTGCCAAAGATTTCCCATTACTGCCCACTCACTCTTACAACTATATTTTTAATGCAGTTTTATAGGATGGATTGTTGTGGTTTCTTGCTCCTGAATAAGTTTGCCTTCTCTTCTCACTAGCCTCTGAAGAAAATAAATGGTAGGAACAGAAAATGGCTTCTGTCTCCCTCATATCTTTCTCATTTCAGATCTGCTGTTCATTTCTCACACATCCAGTCTCAAGTGCTCTTCTGAACTCCTCACTTCAGTGACCTCCTTTCTTAATTTAATCTGGACAAAGCACTGAGTTCATTTCAAGTCATAAAGCTTGATTTGCTGTGTGCTCTTGGCAAATGCGAATAAGCTCCCTGGCTCCTTTTAATCAGCTATCATAATAATTTTTATTTTTTTTTTTTTAAACCTGCAGCAATTAGGTCACCAAAGCAAGCAGTCTCTTGTGTTCTATTGGGAACAAATCTGTCCTCCTCTGACTTGCTGCATAATTTAATTATTAAAGCTTGGTACCATTTTAGTTTTCATGTAAGGCAACCCCATAAGAGCAATTATATCCTTCCAAATGCAAGGTTACTACTGCTAGAACTAGTACTCAGAGAGCCTGGTACTGCACTGTATATGGTAATACTACTACTTCCTACCACTCACATTGCAACATTGGTCTACCTACCCAGCCAACAACAGCATTCTGCTGGCATACTCCCCACGACTCTGCACTGAGCTAGTATGTGGAGGATCTGGTATCAATTAGTTACTAATTTAGCAATGGTTTGAAGATGTAAAACAGCTGTTAAAAGATAAGCCTTATTATTAACTACTTTTTTTTTTTTTTAACCTTTTATTTTTTTCCTTCAGAAACCGTTATGGTAGTAATAACTGTGTTTATCACCTCCTAGTCCTGATATTTAAATGTCTGAAATGTTTTGATGTAATTACACTGTTCTGTATCACAGCACCTAAGACGCCTCCCCCTGCATGAAAATTTGCATACCAAAATTTTGTTTTAAGAACCTAAACAGTTTCTATTAACTGCTTTCAAAAAGACAAGAAAATAGTGTGTTATAACACCTTGTTTATCTGGCTGGAGCAACTTTCCAGATTAAATGATTTAAGAAGTTTGGAAAAGCTTTTGGCCACTAGGTTGATTTTCATTTCCAAACTCTGCTTTTCTCAGTTCCCTTTTAGTTTCCCTACCACTCCAGGAACATCTGATACCTCTGGTGCACTGGGAAAATTCTCTCCTGAGTCACATGTTTTGAGGATCTGATTGGCACTCAAATTAGGCTGCTAGGCACAATTAGAAATCCTGTATTTCAAGAAAGACTTGCAGTAAACACATGTAGCTGGAAATCTAAGAGGCACAATAGCAGAATTCAGTAAGATGGTTCCAAATGTTGCTGGTCAAAAGAATGATGTATCTTCACGTTCACCTTTACACACTGTGTAAATTGCTCAAATGCAAACAAATTTTGTCTGACACACGCAGATGGAGCAAGATCTAATTGTAGCATGCTGAGAATAATGGGGCCCTGCTCACTGAGTAAGCTTGTGTTGGTGTTGCACTCCACATAGATAATAAATTGCAATTATTCTAAACCACGAATTAGAACAACCGCACCATCGTATTTAAGACGTTGATTTCCACTTTAATGCAGGACTGAAAGTTGCAACCGAAACAATTTGAACATGGAGATATTGTCCTACTCTAACAACAGGAGCTTGTTCAAAGGCTAAGATGGCCTGTAACATGGTCTTCTCTTAAATTTAATTTGAATTCCAATAAGCCTTACTAAAGAAACTTTAAATGATCTGTCTCATAAACTTTACAGCCTTTCTAGACTGAATATATCAAAATTCTTCTGGAGTTATAAATCATTAGATACCTTCAAGCCTGTCAGAAACACACCATTTATGTAACAACACTTCAGCTCCTTCTGGAACAACTAATTAAATGTCCCTTTTACATACTTGCCTTGTCCTGCCTGTAGCTATTAGGACACATCACGCATTTTCAGTTAGTGTGAGGGCACCAGAGTTAGCTTCCTGGAATTCCATCAGGGTAAAAATAAAGTTGTTCTTAATATGTGACACATCATTCAGTCTGGTTTGTTCCAGACACTCTGGGAGAAGAAAATAATGCATGCTTTGTCACTTGGGGCTATGTTGTGCCATGTGGAGCTATTTTAGAACTCAGTGCTTTTGATGGGGACTGCAGCTAATCCCATTCTGAGGTACCAATACCAAAAGAGCATGACTGATGTGCATACCATACATATAACCTGTGAGCTAGCTTGTGCAGAAAATGAGGAGCTTTGCAAACCCTCTGCCACAAACAGAGGAAATGGTTCTGCTCTGTTATATCTGGGGGAAGTTGAGCTGACAGTGCAAAGTGGTGCTCTCTGCCTTTGGGCAGAGCCCAGGAGATTCAAACAGCGCCATTGGGAAGTACAGATTCAGCTCTCAGCCCAAATCTTGGCAAAGGCAGAACTTTCTGCTATGCCTGTCAGAGTGGCAGAGCTAAGCATGTTCTCCAGAAACATCAGGGAAACTTGTGGGGAGCAGAGCTTCTCCTGAGCAATCAGGTGGCAGTGCCTGGCAATGCGGTCTAGCTGGTGTAATATAAGTAGCCTGTAATGGAGCTTATGTCTGAAATGGATCTTCAGCACAACAACCAGGAAGATAGCATGGGACAGCAATGTGCCCTTGTGGCAAAGAACACTAATGGTATGCAGGTCTGCATCAGACAAAGTATTGCCAGCAAGTTGAGGAAAGTGATCCTTCACCTATATTCAATACTGGTGAGCTGAAGTATTGTGTCCAGTTCTGGGCTCCCCAATATAAGAGGGACATCGACATATGGGAGAGAAAGAAGAGCCGCTAAGATAATTAAGGGACTAGAACTTCTCTCCTGTGAGGGAAGTCTGAGGCAGCTGGGACTGTTCAGCCTGGAGAAAACAAGGCTCAGGGGGGATCTTATTAGTGTATATAAATACCTGAAGGGAGGGAGCAAAAAGGATGGAGTCAGGCTCTTTTCAGTGGTACTGGGACAAGAGAGAATAGGCACAAACTGAAACACGGGAGGTTGTCTCTGAACATCAGGAAACTTTTTTAAGCTGTGAGGGTGACTGAGCACTGGCACAGGTTTCTCGGAGAGATTGTGGAGTCTGCATCCTTGGAAATATTCAAAAGTTATCTGGACATGGTTCTGGGCAACTGTCTCTAGGTGGCTCTGTTTGAGCAGGGGTGATGGTCTAGATGACTTCCAGAGGCCTCTTCCAACCTCAACCCTTCTATAACAACCATGAAAGTGTAGCTCTAACGAAGGAAAAAGAGGCATAGCTGCCTAAGTTCCTTATATTGCTAATCTGAAAACAAGTAAAAGCAGCTGCTAAGTTAGCACATGCCAGGGATGTTAATTAACAGACTGATAAAGCCAGAATTACAGCGAGATTTATCTAGGAGTATACAGTATCCCTCATCCTTTATTATCTTGATCGTGCCTGTCTCAGTATTCCCTTTAGGACTTCCTCCTCTTCCCTGGGGCTCCTTCCAGCTGCTAAGGGCTCTGCACAACCTCTGCAGGTCCTTTCCAGTCAGTGCCACCACATCTTGCCATGAACCTGCCACTCTCCGTCAGTGTCAGCAGCAGGAGCTGCAGCCAGCAGGATTCATGATGTTTGACCTCTCACCCAGTCTGTGTGTCAATTCTGCTTCAAGCTCATTCTCCAGCCTGTGCTGGGACTTCAAACCCACAGTCTGATGCACTGCATTAGTTTTGCCTCTAGAGACAATGAGAATATTTGCTTTCTCTGGGAATATTTTTTTTTACTGTGGCAGAAAATCAGACATGGGCATACATAAACAAAGGGCTCTGGAAGAGCATGTGGGACAGCAGACTGCCCTACAGAGAGATACCATGGCCTATTTCTACTCTTCTGCCTCTTGAAACTCATCCCTAGAGCCATAAACAATGTAAAGAACAAGAGCATCAACGTCTTTCAAGGAACTCTCATCCTGCATCTCATAGTAATTGCTACATGCCTTTGCCTGCAACCTTATTTTGTGCAGAACCTTCATTTGCCCTTAGACATCAAACGCATCCAAACTTTGAAGAAGTTTGAATACTGATCTGGTCTTTGCATCTGAAGCACACCTCTGGCATAATGATGAAAAAAGAAGGAATGTATTGAAGCAGAACAGAGACAAACTTCTTCCAGAAATCACTCTAATCAAGCAGTTGCTTCCAGCATGAGGTCATGTCAAAATGTTCCCCAACGTGGTGAATACAGTTCTGATGTAAGTAAGTTTATAAAAATACTGACTCTATTAAGCTCATAACATTACTAGATCCCTCCATTGGCCTTTTAAGGCAAGCATGAGTGTGTTAAGACACAGGTTTGTTCCACAGACACTGTTAGAGGGTAATAGTCTATTTCTGCTTCATCAAATCCTAAATGGGAAAGTAAATTTTAATGAGTTATACCTAGAAGAGGCAGATCTGCAGTGCAAATTTTTTTTTTCCAGTACAGACAATCAGCTATACACTTTGCACTCCAGCAGTGGCTCAAACAAATTTTAATGTACTGTTTGGTAGCTTTAAAAGGAATATGTCTTCTATTTGGCAGATCAAAGATGGTTTAAAAATGCTATTGTGTTGTTGTCATCCAGACATCTTACCATAGATTAGAAATCCAGTGGTTTAGGCAATGTGCAAATATATAACAAGGAAGATGGCATGGCATAACTATCAATAGCATTTTAGTTGAAGATACATGATACAGAGATGCATGATACACCAATATTCTTCTCCAGTGTGATCTATCAGTTTTAAATTTAGTTGCTAAGGCTGTGACATTTGGCTGTAAAAGGTCAGTGGTGTCCTTGAGACATGGATTTGAAATATATATAGGAGTAAAAGCCCAGCAGAAGGAGAAAGGAGAAGAGGTTGAAGTGCAAAAGTTTTATTTTTACAACAGGAATTCTTAAAGTCCGTATGATTTTTATCATGACTGTGGCACAACAGCAGAAGCAATGGGACTAATTATAATGGTATAATAACCATGATAACAATATCATGAGAACAATGAAGAAAAAGATAAAGGAGCAATTGTTGTTCAGCAAATGAGTTCACTTTAATAGAGGCTTGTTTAAACTCTTGGGCACTGAGTGAAGGTGATTACTAGTGTAATTCAAATGTTTCCTGTTGTAATATTTGTTCAACAATGTAAAGTTCCTAGCATTATAAGTGAAGAATTATTTTATGAAAAAATAAATTTTCCTAAGCTCATCCATGCCTTTACATTCGTCAAGTCTTCTCATCAGTTCTTGTCCTCCCCCAGCTGGAGAACTAAAAATTATTGGTATGCGTCAAAGTTCAAAGTGTTTTCCTTCATGTGCCTGGTGTTTGGCCCATCCTTACTGGTAACAGCAGTCTTTGGAAAGCAGCTCAAATAATGAGGAAGAACAATGGTTCAGTGTGAGTTTTTTATTAATGTTATCTTCATTGACATAAAAAATGCCAGATTGTACTTTCTAGCAGAAACACAGCAGAAAATTAGACAATAAACATCACATCAACTTCAAGGAAATTAAAATGTGATCATTACCGATGGATTATGAGATTATTATTTGACTTTATTTATGGTCAAGTGATGCTTTTTTGTAGAAAGCAGAGAGAATACAAAGCAAGATACAACTATGTTTGTAGCAGGGGAATTTCAGGGGACAGATGCTGCACTACTTTTGCTAGCTCATCACATCAGCAGAGTGTATGTCGTCATGTCACCACCTTTGGTGGTGTTAAGTAGACTGGGGGGTGAAATATAAATTCATTTCTTCTTCCTGCCATTATTTCATATTCAAAGTAAAGTCTACATCAAAGTTTGAGACCTTTGGTGGTGGTTATAAAATTCCAGGGGATATTTTTTATATCTATTAGACACAATTTAATTAGTGATCACTCAGAATATATCATGTGTCTGACTGAATATACAGTTTTGTCCTTCTAACACTCCAAGAAATACCTTTGTCTATAGCCAGGTGAGGCAGGTAGATGTTGTCATTATGCATGCAGAAGACCACGCTATCACATTTACTCTCATCTTTTACTTATTCTTTAATAGCTTTTTATGCTTGCTTTCTGACTTCTGGCCTGCAGCCATTTGCCATCCTAAAGGGAGTGACAATCAGAGATAGTAAGGAAGAAGAAAAGAAGACAGGAAGAAAACAGTCAAGTAAAACAGGAAGAAATTCCAGAAGGTAAGAGTTAAGGTTTAAAAGAAAAGTTTAAAATACAGCCAAGCAAGATAAAATACATCAGACTATTGGTTTGAAGGTAAATGCAAAACCTTTGCTTTAAAGACATATAAGTACAGTGGGACAGTGGCAGAGAAAGAAGAAAGGGAAAGGACAGCAATGGAGAAATTGTGTTACATTGTCACAGACTTTTCTCACAGCACATTTTGAATCACAATTTAAAGGTGGCTGGTTGCAATTCACAAAATAAATATCAAAAACCGTGCCCATTTCTGAGTGGAGGGAGCAAGAAAATATCTCAGCCTGAAGTCTCTGAGAAGACATATCTCAGCTACAGTATGTTTGTTGAAAATATAAAGGGGTATTTGACAGAAATTTTCAAAAACATTTTTTTAATCAAGAAAAACAAATTAATTGAAACATTTGTTTGGGTTTTTTTTTCCTAAAATGTTTATACCAATTATAGCGTATGGTGAAAATCAGAAAGTACCACCAGAAAGCCAAGCATCCCATATCCTGAAGAAGTACCTGGCTTTTTGCTTATTCCATGCTGGGATGGGTGAGGAGCTTCTCTTGCACTACTTTTTTAGTAGCCTCTGGATTCATTTGATTTTGGACATGAACAGTTTTGAAATCATGAAAGTTTTTACAAGACATGAAAAATGTTTCCTGTCCAGCTCTAACATGAAGACTCATATCACCAAATAAAATGGTCTATAATGGCTAAACTAGCTTTGTTAGTTAGGTTTATTACTGTGTAAATTGCAGAAAAGGCGTGGAACTCAAATATGCAAAGGTGGCAATTCCATTACCTACTTTCCAGCACAACATACGTTTTCAATTTAAGCAAATTTCTCAACTGCAAATTGGATGACATACAACAAAAACTGTGTTTTAACAGCTTTAGCATTTTATAGACATTACAGCCATGCACCAATCCTCTACCTTAGGAAAAAATAAGAATTACAAAGAGCTTGCTATAAAAACACCTAATCACAGGATCCAGCTGGAAGTTGTACATCCTACTGCACAGCAGACTAGACTAAGACACAAAATACATGAACTCTTGTCCTTGAAGAAAGATGCTTTGCCCCTTTTGTTTCCAGGTCTGTAAAATGGAGGAATAATACTTATCTGCTGTGTAACTGAGTGCTTTGGAAATAAGAGCTGGGTGTTTTCTGCAAAGTGGAGATCACTTGATATTGCTAGCAGCATGAGTAATAACAATGCAACTTCACAAATGCAGTAGAAAATATTTAAGCAAGCGTCAGTGAATCGACTCAAAATACCAAGACTGTGCAATGCAACCATGTAACTGCA
The DNA here is from genome assembly GCF_004027225.2 of Strigops habroptila. NCBI lineage: Eukaryota > Metazoa > Chordata > Aves > Psittaciformes > Psittacidae > Strigops > Strigops habroptila. The sequence goes on along the minus strand of NC_044277.2, from coordinate 111,856,995 downwards.
GTGACAACTTCTAATTTTAGGGTCCTATTTCCGTTAGATTTTTAGTTCCAATAAAGCACAAAGATAGGCTTGTTCAGAGTAAAAATGTTCCAGTATGTTGAGACTTTAGTTACAAAAACAGTGACATCTTCCTTATCCAGAGAATGTTTTGCAGGCTCCATTAATATCAGGCCTGACATTTCGATGTACTTTTGGGGCTCATCTCTAGTCAACCGGCAGAATACAAAGTATAATGGCAAAATGCTACCAATAAAAGAATGCCAAGATCTCTAAATTATCTTTTTTTTTAAAGTGCATAAATAAGCTGCAGATTAAAATATTTATCATGAAAGCCTGGAAAAATCACTCCTTTATTCCAGGTCATTGATAAAATCTTGGCTTCACAAAAATCTGTTGGAGTTCTGCCACTGATTTGGTTGGGTACAGATTTCAGAATGGACTTTGAAACAATTAGATTAGAAACAGCTACTTTTCTGATTTCCCATATTTCACAGTGGAAGCTGAGAAAGGACATTTTGAATATTGAAGTCATTTGAGCCAGACAAGAAGGATGCAGTCTGTAAACTCGTTACTTTACTAAAAGATTGACTGTCTGGAAAATGCCACAAAGCTGGACACTTATTAATTTTGCATTAGTTCTCAGAGATCCGAGGCACAATCAACGGTGCTAATCAAAGGCGTGTATGTGCACACTATACTCAGTGTGGTAACGGTTTTCGGGTATACATGCACATGAACTATTATACCCATATGTAACTCCATTGATACAGCAGAGTTTCATATGGCTTAAATTAATCGTAAGCTGATAATTGCATAGAAGAGGTAAAGGAAATGCATAAAATATATGGGAGTGGTTTCTCTAATTAATATCTGGAGAAGATTCTTTCTCCATTTTCATTCATGCATCTGTCATATGTTTTTCTTAGTACTTTAGACCTCATTAATACTCCTGTTGTGATACCACTGATGAAAGAATCAACTTTTTTCATTTTTGTATATTCTTTTTTCTATTTTCATTTTTCCTAAGGCAAATATAAATGTCCTCTTGTCCAGAAGTTCAAACCTAGGTACTGCCAGCTACGTGCCCAAAGGACCTTACTTCTCTCTATCCTTTCTCCCAAGACCACGCAGTCACTGATCTTATTTTCCCCAAGCAACTTCGTCTTCTCCCTCTGTACTCACATAATCAAAGCAATGTTTATTTCCCATTCAGGAAATCTACCCTTCTTTTCCTTTAGTCAAGGCCTGCCCCAAGGACAGTGATTTGGACAGTAGCATCTATTGTATCAGCTGTCTTCTTTCAGGGAGGAGCTTAATTGCTTCTCCCACTTGCATGACAGAGATTTTGCACACTCATCACTGTGGCCCATGACTGTCCAGGGATCAAAAGCACTTCTGCTGCACTTAACCATATTATGCTGCCCTCTACCACATTACTATTTAACCCCGTGGGCTGAAGTTAGCCTCTATGCATACATTCTTATTCTGACAATAATTAGGAGCTATACGATCCTACCAAGAGATTTATTTTTTGAGAGGTCAGCAACAGCTATATAGAATTACTACTACTTGGATAAGATCTATCCAGTAAATTGGAAAGACCTCAAAAGATCTGTGAAATTTTATTTCACACAAAGGCACATGTATACAAATACGTATTAAGGAAAAATAATAATGGAAAATATTGTAATCATCTTTGCAGTCATATACCCTTGCACCAATCAGTTTCTCTACAAATGCAGCCACTGTTGCATAAGTACCCTGTTGTACTGAACTTTTTTCTAAGTGCCCAAAACTATTTAGAATAATGGTCCACCTGTTTGACCAGTTTTCTTCTTCAGAAGGGTTGATTGGGATAATTGATTGTGGGGGCTGATGGAGAGGGCGGGAAGATGAGGTCAGTTAATTGCTGCCTGGGGAGGAGGATGTAGGAGGTCTCTTTTGTTTCAGGCTGAGGGCCCACTTGTAATAAATGACATACAACAGAGATGCTCAGAAGACACTCTTTTAAGACCCTTCCCACAAGGGAATAACAGATGTTCTCTGTGATTTATGGGTCTGGGTTTTGGGGTCTAATACTGTAAAATGTCTGTGCAATCTGGGCTAGGCATCACAAACAAGTGCAAATAAATATATCATGACTGAATACATTATAACTCACTGTGTATTAACAAAATAAAATGGCAAGCACCCGAACTGGGTAAAATACCTTTCAGTTCTCCTTTTGCATAACACAAATGTGTGCAGACCTCACACGCTTTGTGAATTTCCACAGCCAATACTTTCTGGAAGAAAACAGCCCTCATCCTGAACACTGATGTCCCATGGGTTCCATGCCTTTAGATTATGGGAGATCTCACATCTGTTCTCAGACTTGCCAAATCTAATAAAATGTATTTATTTCAAGCTTCGCTGATGACTAAAGAAAAATCCTTAATAACTATTGAAATGGAAATCAACAACTGTTCCAGGCCACAGTAAATGGATTTGAGGACTTAGTAACCTGGCACCCCTGAAAATGTCTTCTACATAATGCCAGACAAAATGACCATATTTGGGAGCATTTCGTCAGCTCTCATGGGTGCGTTGATTACTGAACAAACGCAAATTTTCTTTCTCATTTCTTCCTTTTTCTTATCCTCTTTAGAGGAGCCCTAATGCTTCTCAATTTTTTAAATCTTCCCTCTTCGTCTCTGTCTAGTAAGTGAATTTGATGCAGCTGTGACTTACAGTGATCAGGACAGCAAATGATCTGCACTCCACACGCTCTAGTTTTGAGTGAGGGCAAGGAGTTTTAGAACAGCACGGCCACAGAGAAAACAGTCCTGCTTGACAAAACCATGAACAAAATAACCTGCTATACCTTTGGTATTGAAACATGTATGTGTTTTCTTTTCCAGCCTTTAATGAACATTTGAAAGAAAAAAAAAATAAAACAAACCAGTAATTGGCTTTGAAATTTGGCTGGGAGAACATTTAACATGTTTTCACTTATGTTCAGATGCCATGGCTAGAAAATGGTAGTTGTAATAGTATTCATGTGCCATACCTCTCACTTCCCTGCCAAAAATCTCTTATTGTAAAGGTTTTTATATGGGAAATATTTCAGTTTATCTAAAACACCAAGGGAAAAAAATATTTTTAGCTCTATTTTCACCCCTCCTCCATATCCATTCTCATAAGCATAATTAGCCAGCAATCAGGTATAATAGCTACACATGTAAATGCCTTTAGTTTCATGCAGGTGCAAAATCCCAAGGTTACACACAAAATCAAGCCCTTGAAATTAAGGCTTTCAATATAGGACACAAAAGCTGCCTTCCCCCGCTCCTCCACACTGATTCCTCAAATATAGGTCCTTCTTTCACAGATAAAATCTAATCATGTGGTCATATCCTGACCCCTATGCTGTATAATGCAAAACCAATGTTGTGTGGCCATCTACTATGAGTCAGTTTTGGCATCAGTTTTGGTAGTCTGGAGATTGCAATACAGTGAAGAGAAAATTAACTCTGGAAGATGAAGCTATGAGCAGGAGAGCAGCAGAAAAATAGAGATTTACTTTGCAAAAAATTTGGGAAACATTCTTTTCTGACTTAGAGGCACTAAGCTATTTTTTCAGTTACAACTAAAGAAATAGATATGGTTTTGGGAGTAACCTCTGTGTATAAGAGAGCATAGATAAGATGAGAAACAGGGAACAATCTACAAGGATTTCTTGTTTTCGCATAGTTAGTGTACAGGTTACTTACCTTTGTCTTCCACTAAAGATGAATCAGCATTTTGCACTTACAAGTAAGAGATAGACATCATCTCCTGGGCATATGCTGTTATCTAAAGGTAGTGAATAATGATTCAGAAACATCTTCCCTCCCAGATCATCTGTCAGTATTCAAAACTAAACGCATGGAACAAATGGTTCAAGGTACAGAGCCAGACATTCTCCAGGAGAAGGAGTTCTGAGGACAGAGGTAGTAATGTGGCATTTGTGAAAACCAACCTAACCCTGCATCTGACAGTTTGCAGGGTTGCTGGTTTATACGGAATAATAGTTAAGAGATTATTGAGGTGGCTGAATAGCTGGGTTAAAAGGTTTACCAGCATGAAAAAAAAAACCCGAACCCAAAATCATCCTTATTGTGGCCATGAAATAAATACAATATACAGGCACTGTGGGTAGATCTGGGTTTATGGTCAGAAAGGCCACTATGTTCTTCTTTGCGGTCACAAATCACTAATTTGAAGAAACTTTTATGAGGGCCTTGAAGGGTCCTCACAGTCAATATAAGTTGGACAGTTTTACAGAAACAAAAACCAAATTAGTATCACACAAAGAATTATCTTCTCTGTCGGTTTTCGGGCTTAAGAAGCTGAAATTCTCACCTCTGTGCATATGCATTTGTATGGAGTGAAACCAAGCTCTGACTCGCCCAGTGCTAAGTTAAACAAGTGCAGGAAGGCCAGATCTCTAAGATCTGGCATGCCCATATTTAATAATGTGTTTAGGTAGTGGCGATTGCAGCCCGTCCTCTGTTACGCTCCACTCCAGCTGCAGAGCCAGGGCAGTTCCAGAAGCAAAAGGGAGTGCTGACTACTCGACAAGAAAGTAAACATTGAAAACATGCCTTTGCCTGCAGTATAATCTAACCCAGCTGGTATTGAGACAGATGAAGAGGGTTTACACAGCGCATTCATCTGGCTCTGTTGGGCTCCCTGGCAGGAGGACTGCAACGCACAGCAGCACAGCAGTGCTGGTGGTGAGCGCCTGTGCAGAGCCCCACTCCTAGCCCAAGGGGGGCTGACGGAGGGGTAGAAAGGGGCCCTGAGCTTTCTGGGCATTGGAGAGTTTGCATTATGATCTTTAAGCTCTTAGGCTGTCTCTTGTTTGTCTGCAAGAAAAGTCAAACTGTCTCAACATATGAGAATTTAACACAGCATTAAGCTGCAAATCCTAAGTCTGGAAGGGCTCTTCTGTGGTAACCTGAAGTTCCTGTCATCCCATAAAATGCCAGCTTTTCCTATTGCAGCCTTTTCCTTAACATCCTTCTAACTTAATTTTCATGCTGCCTTTGGAGCAAAGTGCCCCAATGTCATGCGCCAGGGGCTACACCCCTCCCAGAGAGACGCAGGCACAGCCTGCGAGAGCTTCTGAACTAAAAAACTGTGCAAGTAGCCCAAGAAACTACACCCTTGAAATAACAACAGACACTGCCACAGGCATTTGGTGCCTCTCAGTCTACTCTCTGCACAAAAGCGAAATATGGTGTTTGTCCTCCCGAGAGTGGCAGCTTGGAGGCACTGCCAGGCTCTTTGGAAGAGCACTCTGCAAACACCTCTGTAAGTTGCCTCTGCTTCCCCTGAACTCCATGCCCTGCCTTGTGTGCATAATCTATACTTTCTTCCCTCTGCCACTGATGAGGCTCTCACTCTTTGAGAGCCAAAAGCCACCCACTGTGCCATTCTCCATTAGGCTATAAACGCTCTTGAGCTGCTGGAATCTGTTTTGTAAATAGACAATTAAAATGAAGGGAAAAAAAAAAATCTCTGGTTAGCTTTGCATAGTCACAGCCCACAGACAGCTGTCTAGAGGGGCTCAATTCTGCACATCATGAGAAGCTTCTGAAAAGTGCTGAGTTCCTTCATCTGTGAAGAGCTAATTGCAGATAAAGGTAGCAAAGCATCTTCAGCACCTCACTGGATGAAGGCACATGTTATTGGGACTCCCACTGATTTCTGTCATCAGAGCAATTGGTTTTGAGAATAAGTAAGGAAAAAAATCTCCCACTGACACCAGTGGGAATCCTTGGCACACACAGGGAACAAAACATTATGGTTGAGATCTTCTCTGGATATGGGAACAATCTTTTATTCTGCTTATGCAAATTATATATACAAATTATGCAAATAATTACCAAGTCATTCTGGTAGACTGTATAATAATAACAATAATAATTATTATTGTCATTACTAATGTTGATGTTGTTTGTCACTATTGTTGTTATTCACATTTATTCTGATTGCGCCGTGGGGCCGGCCAAGAACGGTGTTCATTAGTGCCATATGCAGAGGAGCAGTTGCTGCCTCAAAAAGTTTACAAACCCAAGGAATACCATGGATGCAGAAGGGGAGGGAGGGACAGTGGGAGGGTGCTCTCAGGCAGAGCCAACATCTGGGGATGCCGTTTGTCCCACAATTGTTTGTTTCTTGGTCAGTAGCTTTAGGATAGGGGGCTGGGGTGGGAGCAGGACAAAGAGCCATGGCAGGACTGGTATGAGCAGTCCACAAAGAAGGGAGTCAAGGGCAGCATTTCCAGCATTTCTGGATTTCCCTTGCATTTTTCTCCCAGGGCCATGAGGGTGTTAGCAGCATCCCCGTGTGTGTGTAAGAGATACATCCACCCCTTGGGTCTGGGTTTGTAAGAGGTCTGTGGGGAGTCTCTGCCCCATAAAGTTGCACTTTACAAACTCTTTGGTCAGTGCAGAAATCCTTCAATGGCCAGGTCATCCTCCTTGTATAGACTGGGATTTCAGGCTGGTGCTTCTCTGCCACTTGGTACAGCATGTCTGTTTTAACCTTCACATCTATCACCAAGAAAACTGCAGTGAAAGCAGGGTTCTTGTAGCCTAGTGTGTTGTGGGAGCACTTAATTTCCCTCCCATGACCCTCGAGTAAGTTCACACACCACTTCTGTAACAGTGAATAAAACAAGTGGTGGCCAGTTCTCCGAGCTTTGCAGCAGGTAGCATGACCCAGCTAAACCCACACAGCTAAACTCTTACCCTGCAAAGCAGGTTGGCCTTGACCTGCTGCATGTCAGGATTGGGCTCTGGCCCATGCCATGCCTGGCAGAGTAAGCTAACATAAGAAGGGGCCGTGCCGTCTCAGGCCAGTTCCTGCGCTAATGCTTTGGCCTTGATTAGTTTATTAATAGAGCCACTAAATGTGTTGCCTTTGCCAAAGCCCTGCTGTTGTTTCTCCTTCCTGCCATTTTCAGAGTGTTTGTCCATTGTTACTTGAAACAAACCAAAGAAAAACTCATACAAATTATTTGTTCCCTCCAAAATGCGAGGGTTGGAATTTCTCAGGTTGGAAACATAACTGATCAGCCCTCTTGCAGTTTGTAACAAGCATATAATGGCTTTTCAACAACATAACTTTCAATTACAAGCATGTGAATCCAGACAAACTCTGCTGAAGTCTTTTGTTCTTGATTTACTCCCTTATAATTTAAAGCACTGTAGCTGTATTGTGCTGGAACTTTTCAAGTCTCAGAATTCTGAATTTCTCAAAATGACATATGTGGCAATGATTTCCTGTGTGAAGTACAAATTATCAGGAATGCTTTTGCAGAGCTGAGAGATGCCAGTAACAATTTTTTTGGTCTACGTTTCAACAGTTATTCCTATCCTGTTTTAACTTTTGTGTAAGTAAGTAATGAGGATGGATGAACCTGCTTCCTTTCATTTTTTTAGTCTATTTTCACTCTTCCTTAGCTTGTGTTTTCTCTGTTTTCTCCCCCTTTCCCAAAATCTCGTATTAGTGGAATACAAAGTCATCTATTATCAGCCTGAATCAAACTTTCAAAACTACAATGTTCAAGTGGGTCTTACATTAGGCATGAACTAACCTATTCAAAATGTGTAATACATCATCGTTTTGGTGTCGAAGAGCATCTAGCATGAGAGAAATGTGTAACAGCAGTTTTCTGACAAGGTTTCTTATAATCAGAGAACATCTTATCTATTGGTATTGGGTATGATGTGGGAAGTTCACATTTGCATATAGTAACCTGTCATTCACAAAAGTCTCAGATTTGTTTTGGAGTACTCTGTGTCTGTTGTGGAAGGGATAAGACAGATGAATGTGAGGAAATAGTTGAAAGGTTTAGCTTCCACTAGAATAAATCTGAATAGCCTTGAGCTGACAGATGTAAAAGGACAATTGTTTAACAACTTCCTTTCTATTAAGAGACAATATTCCAAGCCCCTGCAAAATACAATACACCATACAATACAAACACAATGGAAGTATGCTTAGCAAATTAAATAGCTGGGATAATAATATTTGGATAGCTGGCCTTATTTTCTTGATTTCTAACTTTCCAGAAATGTTGGCTAGATCTCGGCTTACAAACGTCTTTGTTAATTTTAATCTCTGTTCCTATTATCCCTTACTGATCCTCCTGGTAAGCTGAGTAGGTTTCATAGTTCCACAGAATAGTTTTGCTTAATAGAATAGTATGTATCTTGGCTATTAAAATGTTCTCTGTGTCAAACAGAACTTCTCAGATTAAAAATTCAAAATGTGAAGGAAAGACTGTGGAAAAACATTCCCCTGAATGAAATGAACAGAGGCACTTCCAGATTGTCAGACCCCCGCAAAACCAGGAAATGCCCACATTCTGTAGAAGGTACCGTCTGCCCATTGCATCAGGTTTCTTCAATAACTGTTGGTACTCAGTGATGAGGGAAAGAGGCAGAGAAGGACAAGGGTGTTCTGTAAATGGATGATCGAGCTGATCCCATCTCCAGCTCTTATGATGCTTAAAGAGTGTCTTGGCTGCATGGCTTGGTGCCATTTTCACCTCCTTTACTACTTCCAGTAGTACTGTTGGGTTGAAACAAAAGTATTTTAGGGAGGGGATAGGAAGGAGCATCAGAGCAGGAAATTCGTCACGATGTTCCTTCTACTCCAGTCTTGCACACAGAAGGTGAGAGATGAAGAGGTGTAGCCCTTCCATTTAGCACTGATCCACACAGCCTGCGCTTCTGCAGAGGATCATAGTGTGGCCATGCACCTGAACAACTTCCCTGGTTAAATTAGGGCATTCAGTCCACTATCACTCCCCCAAAGCCTTTACATCCAGTGCCAACTGTTTCAGGCACTAACTATTGTCACCCCATAGCAGCCTATGGCAACAGATTTCTCCATCCTTGCCCCTTTCTGCATCTCACGAGAACCCAAAGAGCAAGTAAAACAGATTTCTATTTAATTCTGCCCCACTATGACCAAACATTATGTACATCAGATGCACATCAAAGGAATCTCATTTGCCTGCTCAAATGGCTTTATTTCTACAAATTTTCTATAATTTATATAAAATTTCACTAAAAAAAGAATTATTTATATTTATTAAGTCATTCCTATATCCTGACCTAAGGAATGCCACAAGCCCCATGTAATTATTAGCCTGAAACAGGGCTAATTCTGAAATAGCAACGAAAAGAAATCTCAAGATACTGCTGACTGAATTCTGTATTTGAGAAACTTTTGTGATGAGATGCTTTATTGTCAAACTGGCAGGAAAACTGAGAACAGCACTCACCATACAGGAATTGTGGCATGTAGATGGTAAGTTTTAAGGTCAATTACAAATCACAGTGAATACATTTGCATATTGTATAGTGGCTGAAAATGAATGTGATATTGTGAGCATCTATTCAAGACCCTCACACTCCAATTGGCTCTGCCTGCTCCATTTCAGTATAGTATCTATCTGGTAATAGAATTATACTGTGAACAGTATACATGAGGAAGAATAATAGGTTGAAATTAATTCCCCCAGTGGTGTTTTCACTGCATCTTCACCTTCTTGGCAACAGTGAATATCTGTAGCTTATCTTAGACACTACACTAAGAATAGACATTTAAATTTATTTTAAACAGCTTGACTCAAAAAAATGTCCTCTGTTCTTTTTAAAGTTGCCTCTCTTCTACTACTTTCAGCTCCTCTACTTTTTTTCAAAAGTGCTCACATTTGAAACAATAATTCTTTTCCCTAAAGCATTTTCTCAAGATTAATAACATAAGCAAACATCCTACCATTTTTCTTGGCAACAATCAAGAGCTCATTTCATCCCTGAAGTTTATCAGTTCAATTCAGCAGGACGTTATTTTTGACATAAAGAGCCATACAAAGATTCTCAAACTATACAAGAGACAGACACCCTCAGGTACCTGTCATAGGTAATCAGAAATCATGCTCAGAATGTGTAGCTTTGCCTTGTATGTCCATTTGTCAGCAAAGTCCAGTCTTGGACACAAATCACTGCTTTGTGAATGGATCATCTGTTGTCTAAAATACTGAAGTGGAAATAAATCTTATAACATATCCTGAGCCTTTCTTCTGTTGATTTTTTTTTTTTTTTTTCCCTAAGATGGAATAAATTGAGGGATTATATCTTGTATTTCATAGCTAGAGAACTTAAAGAAAAAGACTTAGAGGTCTGATGAATATAGATGTCTCCTGGGAAAGAAACAAAGAAAAGAAAGACTAAACGAATAAAATAATTGCATAGATAGATAAACAGAAAGCTCTGCCTGATCCTATAAAGGGACAACAAAGAAATGAAATGAGACTTATCAATGGAAATAGTATAAAAAAATTACCAGATTTTGCTAGATCAGTGACAAAGCATCATAGCAGAGGCAAGCCTCAGTAGCCTCTCTTACTATCTTCCTGGGTCTTCCATAGTGGATACACTTGAAACACTCGTTTTTAGTTCAGGTTATATGTACTGGCTTTAGAAACACTTCCAGATTTAGGTGTCCTATACTCTTGATTTTTGTAAAGGACAAGAAATACTTTGCATGGACCCACTACACACCAAAAAGTAAAATGTGACATCAACAATGAACACTAGAAAAGCCTGAATTTTAAGCATAAGGTAAACATTAGCTTAGTTCTTATCTTTCAGGACAAAGAGCATCCTTCTAGACAGGTACATTTGACAGTTCTTAGTCACTAGCCCTCCCATCCCCACTACAAGGATGTTCAGTTAATGGTCCTGATAACTGCATGGGTGCAATGCCAGCAGCTTTATCAACATGTGAGTGTCCGTGATGAGGATACAGCTGACCTTAAATCCACTTTCAGACTCTTCCAGCGACTTGCTGTATGACCTTCAGCAAGGAACTTCTCTGCACACTGTTATTCCCAATGGGATAAAGAGATAATGATGTCTACCCACCTGGTAATGAGATTTGAGGGCTGCTGATAAAGTGCAGGCCAAATTCTTGGTATTATCAGCACTTATGTGACTTCAGCAGTGTTGGTCAGTTAGTCTTTGCGGGGAGCAGGAGCTGGGTTAGGAAGCAGTAATTGGAAGTAAAAGCAGCTGATAGGGAGGTCTGTTTAATGCAGTATTCTGTCATTGAACGGGATCACAGAGGGGTTTATTTGCACCTTGTGTACCTCATTATGTCTCAGATAAACAGAAGGAAAACAACTTACTGTAGAAAACTGTTTTCTTTTCAAATTTTTGCTTTGCAACTGAACTTCAGTCTGCTTAAAATATAGCTGGATGCTCCTCACTATCTGCTTTGAGTGGGAAGGTGGGCCAACTCAAATTCTTCTGTGATCCTAATTCAGTACTTTTGCCTTCATTTCCTCTACCCCTTTATTGCTGCTCCTCCTACAATACATTATTTTTCTTTGGAATCCGTAGTTCTGATATATTTCCATGCTATTTTTCAGTTGGGCCAACTAGTGGTCAAGAGAAAGCTATGAGCGTAGTTACTTTTAGTACAAAGTAATTCTTGCTACCAAAATATACCTCAGACATAGGGCTAGGCAAAGGTGTTGGATGTACCAGTTGAGGCTCTGAACAGTTTCGACAATGCAAATGACAAGGAAAATGTTCTTTCAAGTTTCATTTTCTAATCATCCACTGCATGTTTTCAGTGGAAACTCAAGAGCATCCCACCACCTTTGGCATTATTGCTCATAATCATACCAACTGTTTTCTCTTCAAGCACAGATTCTTATCCAAGTTCATAAATTACTTTTTATAAGCTTTGGCTTTCTCAGTATAAAAATGCAGAAACTTGCTCATGCCAGAAAGTGGGAAGTTCTGCCCCATTGCATCTGACCAGTGCTCAGTGTCTTTGCAAAGATTTTGAATGCTGGAACTAGACTTGAGAGAAAAATTGCTGTGTTATTTAAAATGTATGTACACTAGTGATCATAACAGATGTCATCTTTACTTTTACATAAATATCGTGGCCATTCCAGCAGGAGAGGCCTTTCTCTAGAAGTCAGCCAGTTGCCTTTTTATTACAAAAGTGTGTTGAACTGGTGTATTTCTTTTAAAATAAAATATCAAAGAGGGTTTGCTTAGGTGGAAAATAATTCCAAGGAAACTGAATAGGATGTTGCTACAGCAGTCCACATGGCAGGACTTATAGAGTTCCCAATTATTTACAGAAGTCTGTGCAATTTTTCATTTTATTCATTTTTTGTAATTTGCAGGGTTCTCATGTATACCGATGTTCTCCTTTTGGGTAAGCAAGTGCATATGTTGACAAGAATAAAAAATCAAAGTGTTCTGATATGCTTCTATCTTTTATTTTTATTGCAAGTAGTAGAAATATTGAAACCCCAAACAGAAGTAAAAAGGAAAGTGTTTTACATGAAAGAAATTAGCCATGCACTCAGGGAACAGACTGAGCCACTTTTTTGTTGTTTTTAACACACTTCTAATCTCTTCCTAGCCAGAGAAAAAGAGAAGAGAAAAATGGTGACACGAACTTACGTAAAGAGCAGTTTGCTTAGCAATATCATTTGTGTCCATGGGAGCGTGAAGGACGTGGCACACTGGTTTTCAGTTGTCACCGTGACAGCACCATGAGGCTGCAGCTCATCAGTACACAGGCAGAGCAGTTTCAACCACAGCCACTCCCCAACAGGGATTCCATAAATGCAACTGGCATTTCAAAAACAAATACATCAAAGAATTGGAAGAGACAGTTGTCATCTATCTAGAAGTTTAATTAGACTCAAGTCAAATAAACTCACTATCCATCTAGAGGTTTGGAAGCACAGCCAACCATACATTTTGTAACTGTTTTAATGACTCAAAACCTTTAAAAAAGAACAGTGGCCCATCAGACAGTGGACAGCATACACATTTTAGTAAATATAACTGGTAGCAATGTGCTCATTCCCAGGTTATTTTGGTAACAGATACAAAAATTAATGGCTTTACACTCTGTTTCAGTTCTAGTATTAAGACACAACTAGTTAGTCTTTTTATTAAATGTTGTCCAAGTCAAATGCTAACATGGGAAAGCACCGATGTGAAGTGTTAAGCACATCTTCTTGTTAGAATGAATGACAGCTTTGTGTGCATTTTATATGAAGAAGGACTTAGCCAAGCTGGGAAGGAAAACTACATTGAAGTTTTGTTTAATTTTGTTTTATTTTTTGTTTGAATTCTCAGAAAGCCTAACACATAGGGCAAGTTTTCTGTTCTGCAAACCAATCTGAATGCAAGAGGCCCCACTGAAGATCTAAAAGGGAAAACCATGAAACATAAAGGTGATCAGTGTCAGAGTGGTGATGAGGGAAGCATTAGGGGCTAGTTATGCAGTATAGAATGCCATGATACATGGGGAAGAGAGACAGACTAGTGAAAATAAGCTGGTGTTCTCATCTATGCATTACTTTAGATGCATTGACAGAAGCAGACATCATGATTTATCTAGTAGAAAATAGCCTGGTAGTAGATACAGAACTCAACCTCATTAAGATAGAGAAGCATATGATGACCTTGAGGTAGGCAATGCAGAACATAAAATGTATCTGGAAGAAGTACTGTAAAATCATGTTTAAAGGGGGTAAAAAAACCTACAATTGAAAAGATTTTGATAGAATGGCAATTTGATAATGTGACACTTCAAGCTTAAGGGTATTAACATATGGGAAGATGTATTAGTTCGTTGTGCTAGCAAACCCAAAAGACTTACACCTATTCATTAGATATTTCAGCTGGTGTAGTGAATGCAAATTTTCTGGGTCCTTTAAAGAAGCATCTGACATTTGGTTTTCTTGCTTCCCAGCAAAATCACTTACAGACAGAAAAATCAACACTGATGCCTTATCACCCATTGGATAACAAACAGTGTCACTGATCCCTAAGTAACATGGCAAAGGCAAAGGTAGGCAAACAAGGAGGGAAGAGGCATGCAGTTAGAAAAACATTAACCTGTTCTGGAATGCCAGAATAGTGAGATTCACAAGCCTTTTTAGACCATGATCTATGCACATCAAGGGTTAACTTCATTCTGCAGCTACTGGTTGAAATGAAGAAAATAAAGTTGCTTCCAAAAACACTGTGCCTGGTGAGCATTGACCTTTGATGTTTGACTGATTTGATATTGTTTGCTGGTATTTATTATTTAGCATTTATTGACCAGAAGAGAAAAAAAAAAAAAATGCCTGGTTGCTATCTCAAATTAGTGAACACTGTGGACTTCAGAAGATATGAAATTTTGTGGAAACCAATCAGGCATTAGGCAATATTAGTAGATTTTCATGTAAAACTTTTTTTTTTTTTTTGGAAAAGAAACAGATTTATATGAAGCAGGCATTATGCAGTTTAAAAATAAATTTCCTGTTATTAGAGTAGGTCACTATTACAGGATGTTTGCTATGTAGAATAAACCTTTGGGGATAGCAATCATATTGGACAGAGAGCAGATTGTGACAGCAATAATAGAGTACACAGCACAACAGTGTGGGAAAGGCAGAAAAAAGAAAAAACTACAGCACTGTATATTCTTAACAGAGATTCACATTGAGATATAACCTTAAATAATTACAAGAGCTGAAAGTGTTCTCTCTTCTTTTCCATACTTTTCCCTTGTTTGCTAGAATGAAAAAGAAAACACATTTTTATGGATTCATTTCAATGTACTTTATTTTATTTCCTGATCCATACAAGACTCAGGATCCATATGCAATAGTAACAAACCCCACGTGTCGTGCCATTGATCAGTGATAGCATATAAACCCACCAAATGCCATTCTGACAAAGCCTGAGAGGAAAGCTGAATTGGATGCCAAACCCTGAAAACATCTTGTTTGTTCTTGTTGAACACAGAAGACAAGACGATGAGAGCTCTGCCTTGGCTGCCCCCAGCAACAAAATATGAGCATGGATATCTCAGCTGGCTTTTAATATCACTGCAAAATTGTTACCACGAGGCTGAAGCAAACACAGCAGAGCGGGATTGCAGCCACGCAGGACTTGGGAGAGCTATCTCAGCAGCTTGACTTGAAGCCAGATGCAAACAGGAAACCAGTACAGCTGTTTATGTCTGCTGGTGTACTTATTTTCTTTATCTAGGGTTTTATTCTACATTCATCACCCCGGTATCAGTGCACTTCTACTCACAGCATCTAAAACAGTCATCTGCACCAACTCAAATTTCCAAAGGGCTCTCAGAGGTGTCTTAGGGAAAGCACCATGAAGCAATCTGGTCTGGGATCTTGCAAAATCAAGGCAAATATTGTCTAGTGTCACAATTTTTATGTGACAGTTGTAAAAGAAAAGAAGCCAGCTGCAGTGTCAAAGCCATCTTCAACACCTGACCTTTCGGACCTGACGTGGAACATCCAACACTCTTCTGTCATTCAGTGACACACTCATGAAGTTTAATCACCTACGACCTGCTGGTATTGATGCCATAAACACTTCGTGGCAATGACTTAGGCCTTTTTTCGTGAACACACAGGGGTTTGTGCAGTGCAGGATAATCTGTCTGAATGGAAGTTTTGGGGTTCAGTAATAAAAATTAATCAGAAAGGGCTGTGTTTCTCTTCTCCTGTGTGAGTTTCTGTCATCTCACACAATGCCTTTAGCAAAAGGAAAAGGCAGGCATTGGTCATCACATAGGTTCAATAAAAAAAAAGTGCAGCTTTCTACTTCCTGATTGATGGTAAGACAGCTTAATGGTTTTGTTATCTCTCCAGGCATCTTCATTTAAAAGTAGCACTGTTTGAGCAGTTGGAACTCTATTTACATAAGGCTGGATTGTGACAGGTGCTTAAAGTGAATGAAGATCTCTTCGACAAAACCTCAGCTCCCTGGCTTTGGCCAGCTATACAGACAAATGGGTACAACTCAGCCCAAGGAGGGGATGGTGGAGCTCTGTTCTTCAGATGTTCCAGTGTCATTATTTTAGAGACTCTGAGCTGAGCAAGACAGCCCTAATGACATAGCCTGTCCAAGACATCTGCTCCAAACTAAGAAAGAACCTTTGCACACAGTCATTCTTGGGGTGTCTTGTGTTATTGCAAAACACTTCATTGCTTTTTCTTGACACAAGGTTTAGCACTTGCACTAATGAAGCATAATCTCCACTTTTCCCTGAAATGTTCCCATAGCAGCAGGGTGAAACCAGTGTCATTAATTTCATGCTAGGCAAGAAATCTATCTTTAAGAGGCAAATTCCTTGCTGATGGTGGTACATCAAAGCGCTTGTGCAAGGACAGGAGTCAGTGGGTTGGATTCTCCAGTCTGCCCATGATACTCTGTGTTTTTCTGGCACCGCATAAAAGCTTTAACTGGTTACTTGGCTTTAGTTCCCTTTTTAACTCCAGATGCCAAGGCCCTGGTGTTCCCTGGGGCATTATCAGGAGAGGGAGGAGTGGTTATGAACTCCATGCTCACCTTCTTCCTAGTTGCCTGAGCCAGCTGTGCTAGTTATTTCTCATCACTATAAAACAGCCCGAAGCCTGCTTTGCTTTATGCCAAGGACTGGCATAGGCAGTGCCCAGCACAGGCAGAAAAAACTGCTGACCTTTGCCATTCTGTTCTCATAACTTGCAAATGAGCGCAGCTTAGCTGGTCCAGGAGACTGGCCAGCATGTGACAAAAGAGAATGAGGAGTTAAGTGTTCCCTTCCTCTCTCAGATATCTGAAATTCATTTGGCCACTCCATGGCTGAAAGCCACTGCACCTGTGAGTACATCCCAGGGGGTCACTGTGGCTTTCTGCCTCAAAATGTCAAAAAAACCTCGGCAGATTCTACAGTGGGAAAGTGAAGAATAACAGTCTGCACCACTGTATTTTCATTTTGGATATTAAAACACTATTTATTTTCCTTTAATTATAGAGCAATCATGCTTCTCTGAAACAGGGCTTGCAGATTTCACTATAACTTCTCTCTTAATTGGATGTTTGTGAATGTAAAGGTTTCTACCATGACTTGAGGATTGAAACAAAAATATCATTTCTACATTAATTTAATTCTCCTATTTCTTCCCATTCTCTCACAATCAGGTTTCCTTGATATGCTTAATCTTTTGCAATGGTTTCCATAGCAACTCCTTTTCATTGTGGTGACACCAAGGATTCCTGTAATCAGGAAACCCAACTTCACCAAGGCATCGGTTTTTGCCTTTCCTCCCACCAGCTCTGCCTCAGCAAACCTTGGCAGCACCGCTGCTTCCTCCTGCCTGTCCCATCTTCCCCACAGTCACACCCAAATGCAAAGGTAGGAAGCACATGATGAGACATTATTAAGGGTTTATGACTACTGCTACAGCCAAAGCTCCCTTTTCACGCCCCATTATATACATTGCTGGCTACTGATGCATTCCCAGTAAATCCCCATCAGAAAGGTGAGGTACTCATTGCTGTTCATTCCCAGAAATTCAAAATGTTATCCTTGCTGTATTGTCCAAACTCACAGAATAGCTTGTCTACAAAGCACAGCATTATCTGTGTAGTATTCAGTTACACGAAGCAGCCTCTTCTGTACAGCACAATAACACAGCTGTAATGTACAGTATGAATTATCCCATACTGTACTGCACACATCCATAGCAGTAATATACAGATACATAAGTTAACTCCTCATGTACAGTGCAAAACTATAGCCATGGTATACAGCTGTAAAAAAAATCACTGTTGCCAGGCTCAGCTGGCTCCAGCAGTGTTTGGTTATACATTGCAAGAACTGCACTTTGTTGCTCTAATTTCCTTCCTACGATTTACTCCCCTTCCTCCAGACCAACCAGCTCTGAGAAATGGACTGTGTGACTGGCAAATCAAACATTATTATTAATCACTGCAATTACTTTTCTTGGCCCAATTGCCAAGCATGGGAAGCTAACCACAGTCTCCAGAGTGCAACCTTAACTACAACATGTTTCTGAGCCACCATTACCTCATTGTTAGTCATGTTTAACCAGGAAGATTTTGAAACTTTTTTTTCTCTGAAACCTTTCAAGCCACGTATGCTGCACAGATCAGCGTGAGAATCTCTGCATATGTATCTCCATGTTTCCAGCTAACCACTGACTTTGCCAAAACCTCAAGTGTTTAGTTCAGGCTGAGGAATAGACAAGAATTTTTTTTCTAGTCGCAAGTACTGTGAATGGCTTGACTACAACAGTGATATCATTTTCTACTGCAAAGTAGATAATTCATACTTTAAAAAAAAAACCCAATATAAAATCCAGCCTACTGCCTCTGTTCAAGTCAAGTAAACACTTTGTTTACTAATTACACTAGCTTTGAATACCCACATAAGGATAAATACCCTCTTCTGAAAAACACCTCTTTTAAAATGTGTCAGCTACCTGATAATTAATTGAAGACCGCAAAATCACTGAATGCAGAAGGTGACATAAAAAATACCATGCCTCTCAGCAGAGTGTCTGCTTCTCATGTCTAATCCACCAGCTTCTTATGCCCAGCTGGTGGACATAAGAGAGGCCAGGATATGGTCACAGCACATGTCCCTTGTCCCAGGTATTCTTGCCTGAGGGTGTAACTATCCCCAAAACTAAATTTTGTTTGCAGGGTTATCCATCTTCTGGCTCAGTGAATAGACGCAACTCAGCTTACCACCACACAAGTGCCAGTGTCAACAAAAGGCAAGGAGCAAGAAGGAGTAAAGTGTTCATGGAGGAGCTAGGTGGAGGAGACCTTTTGTTTCAAGTCTCATTTTATGCACTTTTTTTTCCCTTTCTGTCTATACCATACTGTATGTTACTTGAAAGTAAACAGACAGCAGAAAAGAAAAAAAATTCTGATGGCTCCTTCTACATCTAGAATATCAGAATATTTTCTTAGATCAGTCTCATCTCTTTAGACTGCTTAACAAGTAGGAATACATCTGTGTTTTTCTACTTCACAGTGTGACCTGAGACAGAGGAAACGCCCAAACCTGCTTTATGGCTTCAGCTAAATTTGTACCTGTGGTTGTCCACATTTTAACAGAAAAATTACAGATGTGTGGCAACATCACAGACCTTCACAGTTGCCCAATGAATGTGGTTACCATATGGTTATTAAAGTGACAGGCATTTTTCAATCTCTGCTCTTCAGCTAAATGCTATTTTACAGGCTGAGTGGAAAGGGACGATGATTATAGAGCCAGCTGGGTGAGAAAAAGGGAAGGAACATCTCAAACACTTTCTAGCCAGCCTTTCTTAGCAATCACAATCAAGCATAAGGAGTGCAAGTTCTTATTGTCTTTGTACAGGCAGGGGTAGACAGGTTATTGCTAATTGCCAGGTACCTGTGAAGACTTGAATTAAAACTCAGCAGCCACTTTGGGTTTTTTCAGGGCTTGAGCAGTTGTTTGTGAACTCAAGAAGTGGCAGGTGAGTGCTGCAGAGGTGATCTCCATGGGTAAAAGCAATTGACAGGAGGGCGGAGAAAAGTCCTAGCCAAAGCAGCAAGGCAAGGAAGGAGAGCAAGAGCAGCTTAACCCTTCCTATGGCACAGCCTGTCCTGGGGAAGCGGTTTGGGACTTTGTAATCATTTGAATGACAGAACAGCTACCTCTTCAGCTTTTGGACATGATATGTAGGAGAAATGTAGTACAAGTTACCAAAGAGTTATGAGGAGAGAAAAGGCACACGGTTCTGCGTTCAGTATAGTGAACTTACACCACTCGCTGAAGGTGCCAACCTTAGGCAGAGACTCAACTCAGGGCAAAAAGTTCTTAACAGCATCCCAGTTACAGAGAGCTTTACTGAACAATCATCTATTCAAAACAACTGTTACTGCCATGCTTGTGTATTTGCCTTCAGTATACATCCCTTGATGGCATAGCATGTATATAGAAGAAGCAGACAGTCATCCCTCAGTCAGAAAGATGTGCATATAGGAGAGACAGAGCAATAGTTGTTCCTGTGTGTATGAAGGACACCGAACAATCTTGGAATAATCATTGTCAAAGAACAGGTGAGTCCCTGGGAATAAGCCTGAAAGGAAGAACACTGAAGTAAAGTTAGTACAAATATTCTGAGGCAAGACTGCCTCAAAAAAAAATAATGTATTTGGAGAAAATATCTCTTCATGGAAATGTTCTCATTTTTGTCCAAGTTGGGGTCTTATATTCAAATAATTGCTAGTTTTAATCAGAAAATAATCTGAGGGCTTTTCCCTGCTCTTGTTGCTGTGAAAATAGTGAGAATTTTTGTCACTACTTAAATGGGACAAGGAAATCATAGAATCATAGAATCATAGAATGGTTTGGGTTGGAAAAGACCTTAAGATCATCTAGTTCCAAGCCCCCTGCCATGGGCAGGGACATCTCAAACTAGACCATATCCTAGTGTTTGAATTTTTGCAGAAATTATGTAGACTGAAAGTCTAGTAAAGGTACTTCTAGATTTGACCTCTGATTAACAGTTGTAAATATTAGTATGTAGGTCGAATGAAAACACTATGACTGCTTATATGAAAAATGTGTTTGTAATTATTTACAGGCATGAACTTTGATCTCCAAGAAGAGAACTCATTGCTGAAAAATCTGACCCTAGAAAAACTAGTAGTGAATATTCCAGTTATATTTCCCAAACATTCCTCTGTTGCAGTGTTGGCCTAGCTGTTGGCCTAGCTTTTCTGTTTTAACACTTGCATTTTGGATGAGGCACCTGCAGAAGTACATTTTGCTCTAAAATGGAACTTTTGCTATAGCACAGCAGAAGAAATCTACGCAGACATTTTTATGATCCCCAAATAGACAGCTATTCAGACTACAGATACAGGAGTCGGCATTCATATAGTGCTAGCTGCTGTTTTGGTTCAGTTTTCTGCCACAGCTGTAAGAGGATCTTGCCTTTAGCCTTACCTCCCTCTCCTGCTTCCCCAGCTAGCAAGGGTCCCAGCCAAGACCTGGACCACAGCTGGGGGACCATTTTGTGTTCAGACCTCTCTGATTCGAATAACTTTGTCGTACACTCACAACACCCAGTTCTTGACATATTTTTTGCATTTCCCAAATCCTGCCACACCCTCAGTGAGATGCTACATGCATACACCTCATGCATGCCTCAAGGAAGCTTCCTTTCAACTTTCCCTTCCCATTTTCCTTTAATTCATACTAGGGTAACTGTGGGAAAACTGGCAGCACAAGATAAGACTGTTCCTTGTTCAATCTTCTTTCAGCCAGCACTGCTGTCATGTTAGCTACCCTCTGTCTCTCCAGCAAAGGCACAAGGGAAGCTGCAGGCACCTTATGCTGCAACCTCTCCTCTCTTCCAAAGACTGTCCCTTTTATTAGCCCTCTGCAGGGAAGGAATCCAGCTCATTAACTAATTTATCAATATTTACATTACAAATAATAGCTAATTAAATAAAATATCACTTAAAAAAAAAAACCAACCAACTTTTACTACATATCTCTAGCAAAACTTTGCTAGTTAGATAAAATATCTCAAAGGGGGTAAGGAGTTTAGCGTTCCAGTCACTCATTCCATTTTGTGTTATCTATGTTTATTTTTGTTTCTCCACCTACAGATATACAAAGCAACAAAAGCAAGCTGCAAATCCACATGCTCCCCTTTGGAGTCTTTGATCCTTAAGACAAATGTACAGTTATTAAAACAGTTATCAGACACTTACAATCTAAAAGTGTTGCTAACGGATTTTTTTTCTCTTTCTCCTTTCCCCTCTTCATAATTTATACATTTGCTCACAGGAGTGCAGCTTTGGCTGATGCAGCAGTATAAAGTAACTAAATTACCTGAAGCAAAATAATAACGGATCTTTGGGGAGATACCCCCATGAAAGGAGCCAAGATTAAGGAAAGCAGAAGTTTAGAAAGCTGGAACAAAATTAATCCAAGCAAAACATGCATACACCAGCTACTTCATTCCGAAGGAGGCAGGTGGCAGGCTTACATCCTCCCGTTCTTCAGCTACCCATTTCCTTTTGTGGTCATTTTTCATATGAGTTGTTCCTTTTCTTGCAAGCCAAAATCTGAATATATTCTTTCTGTACTGTGCTTGCAGTTTCCAACTAAGCTTACACATAAAATAATTCAACCGCAGCTTCCTACATTCCAAGTTTATCTTGCTTCTGCAATCGCTTTCCTCTCCTCTTTTTTGGATACTTCAGCATCAGGAGGATGTGGGTAAATCAAAGGGAACTGAGAGAAAACAAGCTGAAAGAATTGAGAATCTGAATGAAGTCACATATTAAAATCTGGGTAAAATATGACATAGGGGAATGTGATATTGTCCAATATTCATTTATCTGACATGCAGTAATAATTGAAAGATTCTAACCGGGACTCTCAGTGCCCTAGCACGCTATTAGCAGTACAACTGAATCACAGATGTATTCAAACAACCAGTCCAGGAGAACTTAGTCAGTCAAGCACATACAAAACCTTCCTTCTGCTTCTCCAGTGCCTAATGTTTATCTCTTTTTAAAAATCTTACCAAACAGGTCTTCTTCAATGTGGCCAGAGTTGACCAAATTTAAACTATTTGAGACCATAGGAAAATGAAGGGTATTTACATTTAAATATTGCAAGCACTCAGAAGGGAGAACAAATATTGAAATTAGTACATGAAATTATAGCTGGGACTAGACTAAACAAAAAAAAACTCATAAGAATATCAGAAAACCATTTTTTATATTCTTAATATCATTAAATTATTAAATTAATTATCATTAAAACAATATTTTTATATTCTTAATCTTAATAATTAGATAATCATCAAGCAAAGCTATAGCTTGTCATGAAAATATTTTAAACCAGAAAGTTTTAAACTAGAAAAACTGGAATTATAAATACAAGACAGGATTTGCTATTACTTTACAACTATTACTATTGTTCTTAACATCAAAAGAGAGGGCAGGGTGGAAAAATACTACAGGTCAGAATGATCATGCAAACTACTCCATATGCAATAATTCACCAAAGGACAAAGTCAATGTCTTAAAAGTTGATCTTAGCTCTAGTTCATTGATTTTATTATGAATGCATAACAGCTGGGGCAAAAATAGCTGAAACTTTTGTCTTCAGACAGAGCATATATTTTTTTGATATATATGTTCAGCTCCTAGGACAAGGAAGCTAGGATGATATTGTAGTTATGGGTTGCATATACCTTGTTCAGCCTTATGATACACAATATACAGTTATGTAGTTGGATGATAAAAAGGTCCATGTTTGTGAAGAACAAACCTTTTACTTTAGCCTAGAGAAAGATTCACAAGAACATACTTTCAGGTGTTCTTGCAAGTGTTCATGCTGCACCTGAGTGATAGCTCCTGCTGCCTTATATATTAAGGCAGTGTCATTTCAAGGACACATCAAGGAAGAAATGAGTCAGTTCTAAAACAAAAAAACCAAACCCAACCCAACTGTTCCACGTGTTGCACAGCTAGCAAAGTTTTGTGGCCTTTGGATTTGTATCCTGTGTTCTTCAGCACCACTAGTAACTCTACATTTCTTCCTAATCTCCCAACTGTATGTTCCTAAATCTTCCCCACATGTCAGCCCAAACTGCCAGTGTGTGGTATTACCCACTACTTCCACACCATGTTGCTACATTAGCTGCAGCTACCTCCAATGTCCCCTCACCTATCAATCTCCCTAGTGCCTCCTGAAGCTCTCCTCATCCTCCCTGCCCCCTTTGATGCTTCTGTGTCTCTCCATCCTTGCCTCACAAAATGGGGATTGCCCTTGTCACCCCCAATACAACAGCCTGGGATGTTTTATCACTAAGGGACTTTTGCCAGACCTTGCGACAGGTCTGGCAGGGGATGAAGGAATTGATAGTGCAGGGCTTCATACTCATTCCCTGTCACCATCACCGTGGCCAGGAGCCCAGACAGGCAGGATGGCTTTCTTGCTGCCACAGCATAGCTGTGAGCAGGCTGATGGGGACAGTGGGGACTAAACTCTCTCTGCTGAATAGGATCTTTCTACATTGGTAAACATAAAATTTGTATGCACTTGATATCTGTGAGATATTTAATCCTTCGTCAAATTTGCTAAACTTTTGTCACAGCTTCTGAAATTCCCGGGAGAAGACATAAGCAGACAGACAAATGGTCACAGATGAGTAGCACTGTTGTGTACATCTAATTTCCTTAGACAACCATGGTAAGAAAGTCAGGACTAAAAACAGCAGCACTGCTTCTACCTCACAAAATCAGCTGAAACAATACAGGAGGTTGCTGTACAGATTTCTGGTTTCCTCATCCCTATTTCTCAGGAAAAAAAAAAGGTTTATTTCTATAATTAGTTCTATGATTGCTAGACTAAAGCATGAAATCATTGTTCTTTGATCCAACTTATCTGGACATCATTCTCTCCTGATTTTCTTTTTCTCTACTAAAGTAATCATACAGATAGATACACACACACATATGTAAAAAATACCTATGTCCCACCTGCTCAGTCAGTAATTTTGCATAGTTATTTAAGAACTAATTAAAGACTTTTTTTTTCCCCCCAAGAAAGCAAAACTATTTTCACTCACACACACACACACACAAAAAAAAAAAAAAAAAAATCCAGGTTGGTAATTTAAAGTTATTACTGGATTCATTAGAGCTTCAATATCCTACCTACTGCTGAGCTGCTGACAGGAGGAGATTTAGCTGAAATCAGTGGCTCCAATTAGAGCTGGGGGTCCGCACATTGAGCACTTCCAAAGTACAAATTATTGGTGACATTTCTAAACAGTGATTGACAGCTGCAGCTAGCACACGTTTCCTACACCAGTTCAGAATGTCATTATGAGCAAGAGTGGACTCTGTAACCTTTCCATGGCACTAGTAAGAAAATCAGCTTCCAGTTTTTTGCTCTCCTTCATTTTTCAGCATAGACTTTTTTCCCCAGAACTATTGGACACTCTCAATATAACCTGGGATTCTAATTTGTATTAAAATTACCAAGGTTACAGTTCCAAAGGGTCACCCTCAAATCTGGGGAATGTTAGGTTTACCTTTATGCAGAAGAAGCAGCCTGCTACACAAATACTAATAACTACTCAGTCTCCTCTACTATCAATGTAATATTATGAAAAAGAACAGTTGAGATAGTCTGTGTTTACTCATTTTCCTCTCTTATACAATGACTTCTCTGGAATGTTTTTCTAATCTAATTAAAATTCATTTTGATATGTCATTTATTAGGTCAACTGATTCCTAATTATACCTCCCTACAAGCCTTGCCTCTGCTAGAATGTTATAAACACATTCCAAATATAAATAATTAATAAGACAAGCATGCCTTTCTTATCATAGGTTGTATGTCATCAACAGACTCACGGCTCACATTTGGTGCTGCAGTCATTTTGCTTCCAGCATCCACCCAAGTATCAGTCCTTCTTGTTGCTTTTGCAAGGGAAAAGATTTAACCATCTTGGATGTTGTACATGATAAGATAAAGAGCTGCACATGCCTGAGAAGTCAAGGTCAATTATCTCTGTGTGTTTTTTCTGTTATTGGTATAACAAATTGTTAAAAATTTAGGGCCTGATCATGTAATTATGTTGTGTGCAAAAATCACATGGACATCAAAGTGAATTAGTTCAGCAGAGAGAGGGACTGCAAGATCAGGCATCTAGCAAAATGTTTAATATTTCAAGTATATCATTCTTCACAATGCTGCACTGTCAAATTAAATGAAGTAGATTAATGTACATTGGCAAAAAAAAAAAAAAAAAGAGGTATCAACCAATCCATTTCTGTCTCCCCCATATATATATGTGCTGAAGATTCCATGACAGAATGCCTCAAGAAATAAAACCAGATTGGTAAAAATTTTGCCTAGGGTGTTGTAATAGACACCTCAAAATACATGTTCAGTAGAGGAGTATCCACCACATTCTTCATTATAGCTGCAACTGTCTGAATTGTTAGAGATAACACCCAATGAATTTATCATAATATTATTTATATGGTAGCAATAATCACCTGAGGCTGATGGCATTTGTTTATGTTCTCCACTATATGGCCAAAACTTTATGTAATAGGAATATATTTCCCATTTTCAAACTGGCTAATATTAATAATGATAATAATAATAATAAACATCATTGTCATAGAATCATAGAATTATTTAGGTTGGAAAAGACCTTTAAGATCATTGAGTCCAACTATTAACCTAGCACTGCCAAGTCCACCACTAATAATTTTGTTTAATTAATCTATTAATCACTTCAAGAGAGCAGACATTGGCCTTTTCAGGAACGTGCTTAGTAAGGTTCCATGGGATAAAGCCCTAGAGGGCAGGGTGGCCCAAGACTGCTGGTTGATATTCAAGGATCACCTGCTCCAAGCTCAGAAGCATTGCGTCTTGACAAGAAGGAAATGGGGCAAGAAGGCCAGGAGGCCTCCATGGATGGATAAGGAGCTGCCAAGAAAACTCAGCCAGGTTGGACAGAGCCTTGGGCAACATGGTCTACTGTGAGGAGTCCCTGCCCATGGCAGAGGGGTTGGAACTAGATGCTCTTCAGGTCCTTTCCAACCCAAACCATTCTATGATTCTATGATTCTATAACAATATGGTAGAGATTTTCCAAATTACAGCTAAAACAGAGTATGAATAATTGTGTTTATTCTCACTGAGCTTTACAATACTTTCTGGTCAAATCTGAAAATAAAGTCTCATTCTGTCTGAGTCCACAAAAATCTCATTCTTCATGAGTATAAGCAGAGTAAAAAGTGGTTCTAAGTCATATTAACTGCTATTATATTGTAATAAAAAATCACGGTAAGATGCCACTACCAAAGACGTAATTGAAAACCATACAGAGGGGCTTAATAAAACTGAAAATGTAATTCTGCTGTCAACTGTTTGCCCCGAAGGAAGTCAAATCCTTCACCTACAACAGAGCTGAGGAATCTCTGTCAGTCATACACAGGAATCCTGATCCTCTCTGTCGCTCCTGTGATACTGGAAGAAATGGTTTTGGAAAATTGAGTTGTCTTACTCCTAAAACACATTGCTGTAATAATCCTAGAGTGTTCTCAGACCATCATAGTTTTTGACCAATGATCCTGTCAGTGGAACAGCAATATTTACCAGGTTTCTAAGATGAGGAAGGAATTCAGCTTCACATTTAGCTCAAGCCCAGGTTCACCACCTTCTTCCCTGGTTTTGAAGCTCAGTGGCTTGGTTCCTCTGCTGTAGCAGATCTCACAAAATTGTGTGTTCTTCAATGACCCCTTCATAATGCTTTCCATTACACACTTCAGATACAGCAGAGAAGAATGCCCTTATTTTTGTCCTCAAGCTTTTTGCAAATTTGTCTGATTCCCAGTCTTCTCCTTCAACATGAAATTATTTCCTTCCTTATTCCCTTAAAGACCTTCATGTGCACACATTCCTGGCTTAAAGATCCTGGCTATGATATTTGACTGTAATCTTCTGTGTACAAATATCCTGAGAGAGAATAGAGGGAGGACACCAGGATCTGCTTGCTCAATAACCACCATTCCATCTGGGATGCATAAAATTCCTAAACCGTATGTTTTGTTGCCTAAAGATGCTTTCAATCTTCCTAGATGTAGCTGCACTACTGAATAAACAAGTACTTCACTGCCAAAAATCCCAGCCAAAAGTAACTGTCCCATATAGTCTTGGTTGAGCTCGGACCAAACAGTGGCCTGAGAACTATAACACTGCACTCTATAACATCTGACCATTGCTGCAGCTTTCAGAGGATATGTCTGATTATATGTTTCCATTCTCAAATTATCTCAAACTAAGATGTGGATGCCTAAAACATATCTGTTGTCATAAACTCAGTACCCTTAGGTTAGGTTATATTACTCTACCATGCATTATGGCTAAACAATTGCTAACCCCCAAAAGAAATACCTGCCAAGTTGCCCAAAGGAAAAGAATGTTTTTCTATAAACAGCTTTTTTTTTTTTTTGTCCCTCCTATTCTGCCACATTAGAGTGGCTGCACAACACAATCTCACTGCAGAGCTGTGCTGGAGGCAGTCTGGTTCCTGAACTGACTGAAAATTGCCTCCAGCAAACTCCTGCAGCTTCTGCCCTTTCTTTTCACAGGAACCATCCATGTTCAGTTGGGCAGCAGTGTTTTTTCTTGTTTGTTCAGGTTTGCACCCAGAAGACAAGAATGAAAGGGAGAAAGTAACGTTTGCTGGCTCCGTTCCTTCCCTTAAACCATCCCAGACCCCACCATTTTTGTTTTAACATCACATCCATGCTTCTGATCCAGGCAATGGAAATAGATGCTAGACCTTTCTCATTCCTCTGGAGACCTCTGCACCAAGACTGCATGTACAGAAAAATAATTCTACACTATTATAGGAGTCAAGTCCAGAGGACCAAAAAGATGTTCACTTCTTCCAGCTTCTCTAAGTTCTCAAAATACGCGGCCAACCTTCATCTCCTGTGTCCTCTTTCTCCTTCCAACATTAGAGTTCATCTTTCCAGTACACATACAGGAAAGCACATTCAGGTCTAAGTCCTGCTTACACCAGAGACATGGTTACTGCTCCCATGGTCCTGTTCTGTAGTCTTTTGAGAACAGATAGGAACTCACGCTGTCTGGACTCCAAAACAGCTGCTGCTGCTACTGTCTTTTTTAATAGCAGAATGTATTTGCTTGGCTTCAGCACTGGACTAGCCACATCCTCAAAGCTTACAGTGATGTTGGAGCAAAAGCAGAACTTGTTCCCACAGACCTGCAAAAGATATTCTTGAAGTATCCTTCTGATCTACTCATTCTTTCATACTCTATTTTTCTCAGTCTGCATTTTTCTCCTGACAATTTCATAACTGTTGAGTGGGAAACCTCCCAAGTCCTGAGACCCTGATTCCAGCTCCAGAACAGGGGAAAGGGCAGGGAAACAACATCTGCTTCTCGCAGCAGCAGGAGGCAAGTAGGCCAGCATATTTGACCTCTTCCCCTCTAGATGCATTTTCAGCCTGTTCACCACAAAGCCTCATCAGATGAGGCAGTGGAATTTTGTAGCTGAGGAACTCTGCATTAGTCAACACAAAATAATTGTCCTTACAACCTAGCCCTGAGGTTGTCATTCAAACACCAAGCAAATACCACTTCAGATGTTTGCATGGTTGGCAATTTCACTGTTCATTAAAACACTTAAAGGAAAGGTCATATTGTGAAGCTGTGAGTGATGTTTCCTTTTCTTGACAAGGAGTCTGACTTCCCATAATTTAGACGCATTGAGGTAGGTGGATTGGGAAGTGCATTTACACCTCTGTTCAGTGAGTTATAGTTAGGCAGCAATTATGCCATGCACTGTGGAGGTGACTGGTCCTGTACCACAAACAGCTAGTAGACAGTTTGCAGAGCAAAATATTTCATTTTATTGGAAAAGACTTCTGAATAACAAATATGCTTATGGAATCCAGAATCAGATCTTAACTTGCAAACAAGGCAAAAAAAGCTACATTTGCTGGCTAGTTTATTTTCAATAAATAATTAAAACTCTTTCAATAGAGAGTACAGCATTCTAAAACAGAGAATAGACTTTGCACAAATGATTCTCAGTGAAGTATTTGTTCACCGGCAGAAGTCATCTCCACTGAATTCTGGCGGGTAGCATAAGTTTCACTAAAATAGTTTGTATTTCCTGCAAAATGTTAGCTGCAAAATCTCCCCTGTTCTTTGAGCGCAGGCTGGTACATAAAATAATGAGAGCTTCAAGCATTCCCTTCTCTCAAAGCTGTAATTTATGTCAATAGATAGGAGGGAATTAGTGCAAAGCATGAATTATCCTTTCACTACATTAGTGCTTTCCAAAATGCATATTGCAAACATCCTAGTACAGACCTCAGCAATAGGAAGTCTTTAAAACTGTATTGATCAACAAGTGATAAAAGAATCCTGAAAACATAACAACATAAAAATAATCTGTTAAAAATATCCACAAGAGAGCACAAGATTTGTGCATATATGCTTACTCTTTCCAACATCTATTTTCCTTTGCCCTTAAAGAAATTCAAATTAATTATAAAAATGAGGACATTCCTAATCGGATTTTTACTGAAATGTTACAAGCTTTAATTTGTGTGAAAGTACTGACAAGTTTATTCATTTCGTAGGAGTGTGGAATTTGCCTCATGTAACACTCAGGACTTATCTACTGCTTTGATAGAAATGTTATTTGGTAATTATCTGCTCTTCCCTCAGGGACAAAGCAATTAATTCTGTTCTGCAGTTCACAGCATATTCTGTTTTTACACACATATGAACGATGAATTTTGGAAGATTACGATCAATAGTTACTTTATTGACAACCAATAACTCATCATCCTGGCGGCTCTATCATGACTTTTAAAGAAAACTCAGGAACACACAAGTCAAACTTCACTTCTTAACCTTTTTGTTTGCATTTTGGAGGGGTGAGAATAAATCTAAAGGAAAATAAATACTTAAAATGAGCTTTCATCAAAGAATTAGATGACATTTGTACATAAGCAAAGAAAATAACATACAAAAATTTGTATTTTGATATAACTCACAACTAGAGTAAACCCCATATGTTTTTCCCTATTTTTTATTCTTTATTCATTTCCTTTAGAGTAGAGAATAATTTAAAGTTCACATTAAATACAAGTTTGAGCAATAAATTTTAGGCATAGGTGAGGAGCTGAACCTCCCCCTAAGGTATAGTTTAAAATGTGAATTTTTTGCCCATTACAGAGAAACACTGTATGTCTGGAGTTAAGATGTTCGTCACAGCCTACTCTTAATCACAGTGTGGTGTGTTTCCTACTTTCAAAGAATATGTACAGAAAAAACACATGCCAGCTGGTAGAAACCCAAATACAGAGGTCCTGGAAATGCTATCTTTGTGAAAGAAAGACAAAAATGTTCCTATCAGTATTTTGGACCCAAATATTACTCAGTAGAAGTCACTGCTTTCAAGAGGAATGGTTGTAGTAATTATTTTTGCAGACATTTTTGTCCGCAAGAAGGGAAGTCCTAGTTATGGAGGGCTATGGGGGAAAGCACTCACCTACAGGGATTCTCATATCATATCTGCCTTGTTCTCCATTCCATGTACCATGGCTTGGAAAGATATTATGGCTGAAGTGTGATTTCCTCCAAGGATTTGTTATGAAAAACAATCTCCTGTTATAGATTCAAAAATATAGCATGTACTTACCTTTTTTTCACTCTAGCCTATCTCTCAGCAGGCTCAGTAAAAAGTTCATTACCAAAAAGTGCTCCTGTATAACTTACTGTCCCCTCTAGGGAAAGTTGCTTCTTCTCCTGCATATGTACTTTCTTATATAAACATGCTATATTTTCTTGGGACTGTGGTTTCCCACTTGAAAAATAATGATAATAGCATTTCCTAGCCAACAGGAAAGTTATGCCAATAAATGTATTAAAGATGTCAAAGGATGGAGCTATAGAAACACAAGTACCAATACTGTAGCTAGGCACTAGGAACTTAATGTTCTTAAGTTTTCACTGTCCAAAAATGCAGTCAGCTCTGAAACAAATGAAATTCTCATTTATTCCATCAGCAACTAAGGGACTTGGCACCAGCCACTTAATTGGTGCTGGCCTTAGCCAGTTCTAAAAAAGCTCTTGGACATAATCTGCCAATAAGCCAACAATTAGATGTTTTACAGGAAACTATTCCATTGACAAAAATTAAGTTTAGGAAGAAGGAGTTGGAGGACTGGAACTGGCTGCACTTCACAACAGTGCTGGTAATAAATCTTGACAATAAAAGGGAATGAAATACTTAAGCCAGAAAAGTGAAATCACTAAAAATAAAACTAGAGACAAATTACATTCATCTCCCAGTCAGATATATTTGAATATCTGACTGGAAAAATTTCCTGCCATGATAACTGCAGCATCCCAAGAGATCCACATCTGCCTTCACCCATGCAACTCTGCCAATCAAGAAGACAAATAACGAGTGATGTTCCTTTCCTCATTATACGTGCTTCAGTTTGTGGCCAAGATGAAACACTCAAAGTGGGTAGGAAAACAGTAGTTATATCCAACAAAGATGCCCCTCTAGGATTCATTCCAGACTCAGAGCCGCATTTGGCAAATACCCCAAACCCACCATCAAATGTATGAAAAACCCTTCCAAGCCCAGACCACAGAACGCCTCTGCTTTTAAGCACAAGGCATAGCTTGGCTCTGGCAGTACAAACACCCACTCTTGCCTCAGCCAGCCAGGGAAGCAGGACACGAGTACTCCTTGCAGTCATCACACAGTCAATAGCACTTTCTGGCAAAACAACCTGGTCCTTTCATCACAGCTGGGAAATAAACTTTGTGCTGAAAGAGTGGTGTACCCAGCAGCCTCTACACTTCTTTTCCCTTGTCTTCTGCATAAGATCTCACCCAAGGCTGAAACACATAACTTGCAGTAAGGTTGCAGCATGAAGGTGCACAGAGTCTTCCTCTTCTTCTACTTTGTCCCTCTTTCTCCTGAATGTGTGGAATTCCTTCAAGCACAAGCTCTCCTGCAGCATCCTACCACATGCATTGTCCAGGATGCACATGCACCAGCCTTGCTGTGTGTTAGACCTTGCTATACTGGAGAAACCCCAGTTAACACCATGGGATCAGACCAACACAAAGCAAGTGCCTTGCTTGGTTCACAGAATTGGTTTCACGGGATTAGTGCAACACTGCGCTCAGCCTCATTAACACGCCCTTCCTCACCTCCAAGAAGCAGGGCTAATTACTGTGGATGCAATACTGGCTGATAAAGTCATAGTGTCTTGCTGTTCTGGTGCTTTTTAGTTGATACCAGTCTGAGATTATCCATAGCACACTATACTGGATACAGTGAATAAAATGAGAAATAAGGAGGTGAAAAAACTTCCTTTGCCTTTTTTCATACTTCAGCAAAGGTTTTGGTCATACTTGATTTCAATACAGGGTGAAGGCTGGGGGTCAAGTTTCACTGGGGACAACTCAGCTTTTCCTATCCTAATTGCTCAAGCCATACTCTTCATAATTAATTCTCTCATCAGTGCTTCAAGGTCTTCAGGGATTTTGGCAAAGATGACTCTGTTATCAGCTGATCTAATGTGGCTTAGGTCCTCCCATTTATCATGATGCCCTTTCCCTCCCTATTCAAGGATTTTATAAACTTTTTGAAGTGTGAGGTGAATTGTTCCAGTGTGACAATATCTTCTTGTCTAGTTCTATTCTTCCACTTGATCTCTTCACTTTTCTTGTCAATGCTTAAATGTCACCGCAACACATTGTTCACATACTCCGGGATTCTGAGAAATCCTTCTTCTCCAGTGTTTCTCATGCTGACTGTGTCCAAGGTTTTTCGTATATACACCATTTCCATAACACATCTCATTAGGGCATGCACCTGCTCCTGTTGAAACTAATGGCAAAATTCCTACTTACTTCAGTAAAAGTAGGTTTGGACCCAGTGGTATGCTAACTGATACATTAACTTGCAGACAAAACCCAAAGAGGTAGGAAATTTTCCAGGAATACGATTTGCCATTTCAACAAAGGAAGATTTTTCTAATTGAAGCTATTAGAAACCTTTCTGTAGGTAATCAATAGCTCCTTTGTTTATCCACTGCTGAAGACCTGAATGAAAATAGACTCCATAAAAATATTAATAAATAAAATAAATCACAGTCCAGTAGCTTTTTCATAAAATGAACTTTATTAATGTAGACCCCATTAACAGTGTTGATTACGACAGTTTATGATGTAAAGGGATGTCTGCTATTTGAAATGAATGAAAGCACATTCCTGAATGGCCAGTAGTGGACATTCTTTAAGTAATGTCTCTGCAGTAAATTGTATTTCATCAGCGTAGAAGCACGTTTTGAGTTTTAATCATCTGATGCAAGAGAAAACGGAAGAGAAAATTTATAAAACAACATGAGGAAAAAATAAAACATTATTTTGGCCTTTGTGGCAATTGTCAAAGAGAGCATGTATTTTTTTCTTCTAATAGTCTGCAGACACAGAATGAAAAATATAGGTTGATATATTTTTAACATTGTTCTACCATGGCTACTATTTTGACATTGTGAAGATGCTTCCTCTGTAAGAGTTAGAATGAGATCTTAGCACGCAGTGGTTGAAAATAGAAGATAAACTTAATCTGCCTTTACAGTCAACATCAGTGTCTCATTTCTGTAACATAAGGTGCCTTTCCCTAAGCATTCAAATGAATCAGGACATATTTAAAGTTAGTTTATAAAATAAGACACCAGAAAATCCACCTTCTTTCCAAACTCGAGTTACTACTTTAAGTTGAAATCTTCAGGAAATCAACACCTGGTTAAAAGTTTCTGAAAATTTAATATTTTTTGTACTAGTTCTTGTTTGACCCATGACTGGCTATATTGTCAGTTTCTAATTCCAAACACAAATTGCTACTTTCACTGGCTGCAGAACGTAATATAGATTAATGTCCACTGAGCTATAGTTTGAGACAAATGAATCTTTCTCATGATGTAAACGGAATTTATGTCCTAGCCTCTAGAAATTATTCCATTAATGAATTTCTTCCCTATGTCTTCATCAGAAGTGAAGAACCCAATCTGACAATCTTTAATCAAATTCTCATGGAGCTCATTAAAGAAACTGAAGTTTCTTTGAGTGAACTATAGGTTGAAGTTCTTTGTATCACTGCTACTGCTATGAGTTTTATACATCAGCTTGTAGCTCCTCTGTCTCGATGATACATGTGTGTGTGGCCATGTTGTTCAGAGCATACCATACACAGGCAACAATAACAACAGAGGTAAAAAAGAAAGAAACTCTGCTTGGTGTTCAGCAAGTATCAGATAAGACAGCACCATTTTACTCCTTGTCACTGTTGCACAACCCCCAGGTTTTCCTTCACCAAGGAACCTTTTTCTCCAGCCCTTTTACTCTGATAAGAGTCTACTGGGAGGTCAGTTGCCATGACTGCACATCACATCCCTTTCTATTTGGCATCATGCTTCATAGTTTCTATTAGGGAGTGATTCAGATATCAATTTCACTTGGTAAGAAGGTCTGAATCTTAAGCTCAGTGATTTTAAAGGTAATTGCCATGGAGAATATGACACTATCTGCTAGTCATACCTTTCATTAATGAGAGCAGAGCGCAGGTTTTCAGAAGACATCAGCTCATCTTCCTTATTTTGGTTTTCATAATAAATGTCACAGAATCATAGAATCATGTCACTGAAGTCTCCTTCCCCTCTCTAACAAATACCTGTGGGACATTAAAAAGGTAAACATGAAAGTACCATGATTTGCCTCTATAATGCTCTTCACTATAAGATTACGTTCCATATGAGATTATTGCACTTTGACTATCAGCTACACTGATCTTCCTAAGTAATGCAGTCAATTTTACTGTGCACTTCACACACAATACACTGATTCCTTGGCTCCTGAGGACGGACTAATTGAGAGGGTGTGCTGTATTACTGAACATGATTTGCCTAAAAAGATTACCATCTAGCTCATTAATTTTACATTACCATACCATGCTTCTATTGACGTTATCACAATGCTTTCTACAACTACTTACTGCAATCACAAAAATGCAGAGATCACATAGCCATTAAGGCGATGAAAAGATTTTTAGACACATTATTATTTATTTATGTTATGGCAATGCCTCCTGGTCTTGGTCAATATTGGGACCCATTGTGCTAACCAAGAGAATGTGTTCCCTTTCCTGAAAAACTTCGAGTCTGTTTACTCCTAGAAGCAACAACTAGTATGACACAAAAAAATAGGAAGAAGGAAAAAGTGGTAGTTATGACTTATATTTTAAAACCCCCAAATATTTACACAACTGGAGACCTTATGTGCATTTTATAAATGCATATTATAGGATAATTACAAGAAGAGTTGATAAGCAATAGGAGTGAGCAACAACAGGGTAGAAGTGATTGACAAGGGGACAACTAAGAGAAGACTGGAATGGTGAAAGTCCCAAAGGGATAACCTGGATGGTATTTGAGGGAAAAGAATTAAAATGGATCAGATATAGAAGCTGATCTCATCAGTGAAACCAATGCTGCAGGGTTAGCATAATTAGATATAATATTTTTGAATGAAAATGGCAATATTACAAAAATTTGTAAAGTGTCTTAGACAGGAATTAGATTAACTGAGTATGAGACAGTGTGTAGGTGAACATCAGCATTCTCAGGGACGCTCTGGGAGAAGCCAAGAAAGAGATTCTATCAGCAAAGGTTTTAAAGGAGTCAGAAAGTATCCAGGTCCCTTCTGTTCAAAAGCCAATACTGCCCTGGTCTAAAGGAAGTATTTCCATTTTACAGATACTTCTGAAATTCTGAGAAAAATGGCCTTTCACTTCAGAATGAAATGGTAAGTAGAAAGCAGAGATTTCACTTGAAAATTAATTGTAGTAAGAGCCTGCTTGAAAGAATCAAAGTATTTTGTTGTGAAAAGTTGGGATGAAATTCTGCAGCACAACCATATGTGCTCGGTACCATCCGACACACTCATGACACTCTTTGGAAAAAGTACAAGCTGTGAGATACCTGGTGTGGCTCCTTTGGCTGCAGGAAGTCAGGAGTGCTGCAATTTACAGCTGAGTTCAGAAAATTGCTCCCTGCTCTCCCCCAGCAATGAGTCTGAGCCTGTGAGATTGCCAGCTCGGAAGAGGACCTCCGAGGCTGCCAGACAAAGTGTTGTAGGACCAGGAGCTGAACAACAGAGCTGAAGTCCCCAGGGCTTCCAGGCTCCTTGCTGTAAAGGCACAAGACTAAAGCAGCAAGATTTGCTTTTCCCCTGCTCATCACAGTAATTCTGCACAGCATGCTAGAACCTCCCTGTTACTCCCAGTTTCGTCTTTTCCCTTTGGCTGCATCAATATCCAATGGGTCCAATATCAATATTGGTCCAATGGGTAGCATAATGGCTTTTGGTTGTTGACTGTCAGTGTGGCATGGGAGAGCACCACTGATGATGAGATGGTGCTCCTGGGTCTCCTGGGATCCCTGCTCCACATTAGGAACCACTGCAGACTGAAAAATCTCAGCTGAAAAAGAAGATGAGCCTAAAGACTTCAGATTCCACCTGCAAAAACGATCCAAGGCTCCTGTGGTTCATGCATGTATGGCAGGGAGTCTACAGACTAGCAGGAAATCCAGCCCCAGGGTACTAGTGTGACACAGTTTCTCAAAATGGCAGATTCTGCATAACACAGCTGCTTTGAAGCCCGTAGCAGCCCATAAAATGAGCTGGCAGGAACTCAGGCATGTTGCTATCAGAAACCCACCTGTGTTTCTCTTGTAGTTCATCAAAAACAACATATTTCCAGAAGACAATCTGGATTTCATAATAGAAACTCAGTTGGAAATACCCAATACACTCAAACAGGAAGGTCAAGCAGTGAAGATAAGAGATAAGGAAAAATTAGACCACATAATCAGCTTCTCCCTGTGGCTAGACATAAGCAATAAAAATATAGTGAAATAACCTGTAAAGAACCAACAGCAAGGAAATACATATATTTAAAACTACTGTTCATCCTTATAGCTTTTTATACTTAGAAAAAACCCAATAGCTTTATAGTTCTACGACAAATTCTTCCTGCTGTACAATCTGGGGCATTACACAGCATTAGCTTACCCACAGTATCTGGTATTGGGTTTTATTTTCCCCTTGGTAGTGATGTCTTTACTCAGAAGAGATGCAGCTGTGGTGATGCTCCTGAGACATTTGTCCCTCTGTCTCACAGACATGGTTTCAATTAAGTTTAATTACAGCCCCCGTAGTTTCAGACCAAAGTCTGCTTCACACCACGTGTAGCTTCTATTGCAGGACAGCTCAAATCTGAAAGCTCTGCAGCAGAAGAGACAAACTGCTGACACTCCATTAGTATTGTTTGCAGTGACGACGGGTCAGATTCAAAGTAATTTTTTTTATATTATTTGAGGCTTATTCAGGGCTCCAGTGCTGCAACATGTAAGCAAGGAAAAAGACGGAGTGCATAAAAGATGAAAGCAGCTCTCCTGAGGCAGATTTTTATCATGAATCTCAATGTTTCTGATGCTTTTTCGGAAACCTCAGCTCCTGCTGTCAGTTGATTATAAAGACCAGATTCCTTTTTTCTTAAAAAAAAAATAAATTATCACTGACAATTACAGAGAAAAGTCATGAAAACATGACTGAAGTGTTCCTGCAGGGCTCCAAGGAAACAAGGGAAAAGGGTCAAGCAGTTATTTCTCTGACAACCTTATTCTAAGCAAAACTCGAGGTTTTGGAAGGACTTTGGACTGTAAACGGGCATCTGCAAGGAATGAAGCAAAGTATAAGTCTCATAGTTTAGGAGTAGGGAGAGTCGCTCCTTACGTGCTGAAAACAGAGGTTTTGCCATAGATGATGGTACAATCATGGCACATTCAGGCACCTCAGCCTGCTCCAAGCTTAACTTCTGGACAGCAACCAGCTTGAGGCAGGGCTTGGTACTCTGGGTACTATAAGGTTTTAATCTCACCCCAGACCTTTGTTATTCAGAATCCAGCATCTGCTGAGATGGATTATGGGGATGTTGTGCTCTAACTCTCTGCTCAAACACAGGAAATGGCATGCAAAAATCTGTGAAGTAAATGCAAATTCACCTTCTGAATAGGCCAGACACATGGCACGATATTAGGACCTCTATTTCAAGTCATTTTTGAATTTGTTGACACCATGCACAGGATCCATATAAAGCCAGCCACAGGAATCCAAGAACAAGCTGAAAAGGAAAAACAAGCAGCATTTGCTCCCAGCAGCGATTGCAGCCACATGGCAATCTTGGCTGCCATGCAGAAAACATTCATTAGCCTATTTAACCAAAATTAACTATGAAAATGTACTCTGAGTTTTCTTCTCTCAAACTGATAAGGTGTCTTTTAACGTGTTTTCTAACCAATTTAAAGCAATTTTTCCTGTAAATGGTATCATTATTATCATTATGCTAGGAAAGGTTAGGTCATGATTTCTCTCAGAGTTCTCAGAATCACATTTCACTTGCTAAAATACTAAAAAAAAAAAAAAAGCTCATATGTTAGATTCACTAAGGTGCAGTAAATTAACATCAAGACATAAAGCAGAGAGCATCCTATTGGACAAAAGAAAAGCAGTAAACTGTAGTTACAGACACATACCTCCCCAAATGCCTTTCTTCTCAGACAAATGGAATCAATATCCCAGCTTCAATAGCAAATATTTCAAATGACCTGACCCGACCATGTCTCACGCCACGGTCCTGGCTCCAGCAAAATAAAAACAAAGTTGTAAATTGCAATCCTGAGTTTAAGCCACCAAATCAAAGTACCTCTATGCCAGCCTTTGCACATTTCCCTGCCATCTCTATAATGTGATGAATCAATTCAACTCTCCTTGAGAGCTGAAATCTATACTTAACTCTGTATTCACCACTGTGTGTACACTTCAGTTGCAAATCTCTATATATCTATTTGAATGAGGCCTTTGTTGGGAAAAAAAAGAAAAATGCTTTTGAATGAAAATTGTTTCACACTCCATCTGAAGACAGTGGAGATTTCTTGTGTTGGTAGAATTGGGGTTTCATCCTTTCCTCTTTGGTAACCCCTCATTTGTCTTAAGAGAACATAAAAACACCTGTGCTGGACACGACCACTACTAGCTTGTAGGTATAGCTGTTCTCCTAGCTTTTGTGCTGCAAGAGATCCACGCTTACCTTCTCTATGCCTTTCATGATTTTACATACATTGGTCACAATCCATTGCAGGTGGCTTTACTGCACTTCAAAAAGTTATTTATATTGGGTACTTAGTTAAAACTTAAATGGGGTAGCTGGATTTGCCCATACTATTGAAGATTCAGATAAAAATTAATTTATTCAGTAATGGAACATTTTCTGGTTTGCTTTCTATCTTTTTCCTAGCGCTTCTTAACACTTGATCTGTTTTTTGACTACTAATGAACACTGACCTGATGTTTTCATGGAACTGTCTGTTATAACCTCACAATTTTATTCCTAAATTCCTTATCAGCTCAAAGTGCATAATTTTATAGGTGAAGTTAAAATTTTTCTTGTGTGCATCACTTTGCACCAACTATATTGAATCCATGTGCCATTTTATTGCCAAATCATTCAGTTTCATAAAGTCCTTCTACAATACTTTATCCATGTTCGCTGTCATTTCTACTACCCTGAATAACAGTCCCATCAACAAACTTTATCACCCCACTCTTTACTTCCTCAATAACTGCTTATTGTTTAATCTCTACTGCTTGCAGTTTCAAGTGTTAAGTGGCATGAGTTGTGTATGATTATAACACAGTACATCAGGAAGGAAAGATTTAGAAGAATTATTGCACAATATTTCTATTCCTTTTATCACCTTTTCCTCCTCTCCATCTGCCCTATGTTCTCCCTGTTTGCAATACTCTGCAGAGAAAAATTATCTCATCCAAGGAAATTATACTGATAGCTGTTCTCTGAAAAGAATATTTGGATAATTAAAGGGTGACTTCTCTTTGTTCTGGAGCCTGTTCTAACTGAGCTAGAACTGGGGGGGGGGGGGAGGTCCCTGAAAAAATAAGTTTGAATGAACATGCAGGCAGAATCATCATTTTATTCATTTAGGGTGATGTTCTGACAGAATCAGCTGCAGCTTTTTCTTACTGTCTGGTGGGCTGACAAGAAATCTCTCCAATGCCAGAACAAAGAATCCTCTAGAGATCTGGCAGCACACAGGATTTATGTAGCAGCAGACCATCATCCTATTCAGAAGCATTTAGCCAGAGTAGCATGCCTTGCCTCTACATCCAATTTCCATCAGTCAGAAATGTCAAGGGACCAGAAGGATTTAAGAGCAGAGAGTAAATTTTGATTGGGCGTAGGTTTATTCATTCACAACATGCAGGAAGTATGAGTATGTACTTAAAAAGGCAGGAAAAAAATATACAAAGTTGTTTTTGAATCTGACTGAAAACAGATTGTTGAAAGAAGTCTCTTACAATCCCAAGAAATACAATCTTCAGGACTCCCATTTTCCTAGGTCAAATAACAATAAAATCTTTCCCTTCTATTTTGACGTCAAAAGTCCTCTCTCTGAGTATTGGACTTTGCCTAAATTTTACCCAGATAGAAAACTTGCGAACCCCACAGCTCAGGTAGTTCATGATTTGGGACTCATTTTAGTCTTTATTAGAGTTTAAAGAAAACTCTGTTTGTCCATATTTAACATGCAAAGATTTAAATTTTTATTTTTTTTTTTAGCAAAGTCTTTGTATTCATATGTGTCTATGTACTCATATGTATTTAATGACTCCAAAGTTTTCTAAAGAAAATATAATAATATATATAAAAATATATAAAGAAATATATATACATATTAAAAAGGCAGTTTATAC
Source organism: Strigops habroptila (assembly GCF_004027225.2). Lineage (NCBI taxonomy): Eukaryota > Metazoa > Chordata > Aves > Psittaciformes > Psittacidae > Strigops > Strigops habroptila. The sequence continues at coordinate 111,815,610 of NC_044277.2, read as the reverse complement.
CTTACTGTAGTTTATGAACAACTCATGCCACTTACATTTTCTAAGAACAAGCCCTTCACCTCATTAATGCTCACTGATTCACCTAACTGGATGACAGTTGTTTATATTATCAAAATTGAGAGCGACATCACAGGAATTTCAGTTGGCTGTGCAGTTCTGTCAGCAGCCATTCATAGCTATTGTGAATCTTGTGCTTTCTATGAGGATCCTTGTGAGCATTTACTTTAGCCTACATATTTTCACTGGAAACAAAGGTTGTGAGTATCAATCAGAGTTGAAAGCCTGTATTTTTTATTCATAAGAAGTTTTTGCAGTCAACGTTGAGCCTGAAAATGATGCTGAGTTTGCCTTGAGAGTGGAAAATAGCAATTTAAGCAAAATCACCGACTGTCATGCACCAAAAAAGAAAAAACCCAACCAACAAGTTAGAAATGTATTTGCATGAATAGTCAATGAACTGAAATGAAAATTCCTTTTTTGATGTATTAGGCTTCTCAAGGATTATCTAATGAAGATTATAGAGATTCCCTTTTCATATTATGAATACATGTGTTCCAAAAAATTTTTTTGCTGTGTTTCTCTGCAAGTATTATTTGTTGACCACAGGGTTCAGCACCTACTTCTTTAACATTTCAGCAGGCATCAGGTTTTACTTCTGTCTTCCTTCCAAGAATAGCTTTGTTGAAAATACTATTAAACGTACAAAAGATGTCTAAAAGCATACATATGGGACTACATAGAATAAACCCTCAAACTTCCCTTTACAGAATCATAGAATCATAGAATAGTTAGGGTTGGAAAGAACCTTAAGATCATGTTATAAAAACTCATTGTTGCAGGTGGACATATTAGAATTTTTTCTCTCTCCTTTGAGGACAAAAAAGAAAATGGCAGCTGTACCTAGCACAAGGCATGGCCATCTGTATGCATTAGAGTAAGCCAATTTAATTCTTAGGATAATAGGACTTTCCAAGCTTCCAAAGCTACAGCCAAAAGGAATATATTCCACTTTGTCTTCTCAGATCCTAAACCTGATTTTCCTCCCAACTGAAATGATTGCCTTAATGGTAAGTATTGATATTGGTATGTTTATTTTGTGATCACATGTTTTGAAACAAGATTTAAATAAAAAATTCTGTACAGGAAATACTGAAAGACAAGTAAGGTCATCTGTCACTTTTTGAGCCCTAAGAAAACATATCATTCTGGAAAATCAGTTTCTATATAAAAGTGTGCACAAGAAAATGAATGACGGAGAGAGAGAAATCAGGAGAAGAGCTACTTTATGTTTCATTTTGATAGAAAAAAATTTGTATCAACCAAATGAGGATTTTGCTGTTACGTAATTCAGATGAGTCATACTGTTGATTCTTATACCAAACACATCAGTCTCTTCTCTGTGAGATAGCAAGTTCAGACCCATAGTTGAGAGAATTATTTATCAGTCTGAGTTGAATAAGACATCATTCATTTAACAGAAATTAGAAGTAGCTGCCTTGGCAGAGTTTGCCTGTGGAATTACAAGAGGATGGGCAAGAATTCTTATAAAGCTGAAGAACTCTGTTTACTGACTTGAGCAGCCTTTGAAGGGAGTCTCTTTGCATTCTGCTTGCAGTGCTCTGTGCACAGAGTCATCCTTATCTTTAAATGAACAAATGCTGAAAATCTTCTACCCTACCAGTTTGTCTCAGCAGAGCAGGATAAACGTGCTCAGCTGAATGCACAGTTAACTCTCTTCACCAGGGCTTGACATGTGGACCATTATTTTAATTTTCTTTTTTTATTTTTAATGATTTGTTTCAGTTTGAAATCCCATTGTTGTCTTCATAGGGCACTTCAGAAGTTTTCTGCACTCTCACTTTGGCTTTTTTTTAATCCAATTGAAACAACGAATACTCATTAAAAAGCTAAATATACTTTCTTTTGCCCAGTGTAAAATCCCAATTTTAAATGGCTGCAATCATAAGGCACTTTTTTAAAATGCAAGACTGAATTTGCATTGTGACTCTTCCTACTTTTATTCCCCAAGAAAACATGATTCAGAAAAGATCTATATATGCTCAAGAGGTAAGTGCATAGTTTCATTTTATAGTGTTCATGGCAGCAAAAATTATACTTCATGTTTCAGTCAGGCCTCTAATATAGTTCATTGTTTTCCCTCATTTAGAATTATTTGGAAAAGGCCCTGTGGACTTAATAATCTCAATGCTTCTGTTAAAACCTTTCCTAAAGAAACATAATTTCTTCCATTTTAAATTATGCATTTTCAGTTTTAACATAGCTTAAGCTCCTATTGAATAAACAATAAAACAGTAACAGCTGATCAAACCACTTCTAAACTTTACATATTGCCAATCATGAGAAAAGTAACTCTTTACATCCAAACTGCAGAAAAATATTTGAAAGTAACATGATGAACTTAAAAAATCAGATCTTGTATGAATGATGCTAGATAAGGATCAGCATATCAGTCATTCATAATATAATTTCTAGCATTTATAAGATATTATAACACTTCCTCAGTTCTACTGAGCTTTGAGCTCAGGTCAGGAGCCTAGAAGAGACTTTCGTGAGGATGCTTCACAACCATTAAGGATTGGAACCCATCTGTTTTTGTTCTTGTTGCTGTTTATCATTACCTTTATTGAAGATTGCTGCATTTCAAGCCATTAACATGCTAATAACTGCAAAAACAATCCTGTAGCCCATAGCTTTGTCTTCAATATTTCTTTTCTTCCTCACGTGCCTTCTCTTCTTATGGTTCCCTGTGCAAGTTAAAGAGATGTAACTTACCCATAAAGAGTCACAGCTTCAGCCGCAGCTCCAGGTACAGCATCCCTCCTCTCCCTCTGTTGCCCCTTGGGCCCTCAGCACAGCAGGCAGCGATACCAGCAATGTACAACGCCATGGACAGGGAGAGAACGACAGGGGCAGAAAATCACAGAGGAGGGAGTCAGCAAAGAAATAAGTGACAAGAAGGAATAAAGAGAGCAGAAAAGTGGGAGAGTAAGAACAAAAATGACTGTGGTAATTGCTCAGAACACAGAAATGGTTGTCCTTCTAAAATGAAAGGAGAAAATAAAGAGATGCTTGGTTAACAGGAATGGATATAAGAATATCATCCTAATACATACCAAGAGTAGCAGCTTTGTCAAAAATGTCTCCTCTCTTTAAGGGTGCTGTAACTCTGCTCAAAGCTCTGATTTTGATTTTTAAAAAATAATGTAATGGAGAGAGTGGTGTAAGAGGTCTAAGAGCAGAAGGAAATACTCCTATTGTGTCAGTCCCAGACATGCTTCTTTAATATTCCACTATGCTCTTTTAACAGAGCCTGCAAAATGCTACCACTTATTCAAGTGAGGCAGCTATTTCATCAATGAAGTCAGTAAAGAAGAAGCAAGCCAAACCCCAAAATGTCACACTAAAAATCCTGTTCTCTCTCAGTCATTCAGCATTCACTTCCCCAGTCCTGACAAGGTCATAATTTCCCCAAGGTAACTCCTGGGCAGCCAAGCCAACATAAAGATCAAATTTTAGGCATTAAACTTAACTGCAGGGAAAAAGAAGACTTCAGTGAAGGCAGAACACAGTGCTTGGATTTATTTTAACATCAGACATCATCTCTTTGTATCTGCCAGGCAGCTCTACTTGTTAAAAAGATCTGATCTTAACATCTTATACCACTGTTTTATCCTCCTCTATAATTATAGTTCATTTATTTTGACCAAATTATGGCTAACTACATATGATGTTTTATATGCATTAATTTTCTCACCTGGCTAATTTTGGCTAGAATTATGGGAACTAATGGAACACATGATTCTGAAATAATAAAATTACTTTTATATCCTTAAGCCAATTGAATTCTTCCCTTCTGCAAGAGGTCATCATGTGTGATTCAACCTGAATGCGACATTTATTTTTCTATTTAATTTTGCTGTGTCCAGCAAAAAAAAAAAACCCTTACTTGGATCTAAAGATCTTTTAGAACAGCCTAAGAAAAAAGACAACTTAGATTTTTTTTCTCTCAAGGTTAAATTTTGCATGTATTATCAAATTTTTCTGATGACAAAATGCTGACATTCGGATTATCCAGGATAATGTGTAAAGACTTTAAATAACTGAACAAACTTTCCTATCAAAAGCAGGTTGATTTTTACAGGCTTATCAAAGGGACACTATCAAGGTTGTTAAGTATTAAAATTTCCATAAATTGGCAGTTGTTCCATTTGAAAGTACTTACCTTAAAGAGACACTGTCAACTTTAAAAAGTCAAATTTAAACTTGATCTGAATGCAGTGTGCTTTTAATTAGTGAGTTTAAAGAGCTTAGGGATAATGCTTTGTTTTCCTTTAGTTTTTGGGAGTAGCTGGGGAGCAACTGGGAAACTTACTTTCCTGCTCTTGTGATACACCATCCTGTAAAGTTTTCAAGTATCTGACTGTCAAGAGCGTAATCCTTTCTAAAGCAACTTCAGTCATGCTTTCAAATGTAATTCTTCACTTACAGATGCAGACTTCAGTGGCACTAGAATGGATGCCTTTTGAAATGGCAGGAGGTGTTTATCTAAATTTTAGATTTCTGAATACTTCTCCAAATTGGGTCATCAAGTGTTTAAGAACCTGTGCCACTGACAAGACAGCTGGATTTATATTCCTGAGTCCTTCCAGTGCTTTTAAAGTTTACGTCTGAAAAATTCTTTTCTCTATTGCAGTCTGTTGCAGCAGTAACTTAGACTTAACTCCTGGAGCTGCTCCTCGGAGCAGTCATGTGCCTTCACATTCTGAATGAAATCAGGGAGTTAAAGCACCCCTGTAAACGTTTCATCTACACTGAAATTAGCTATTCCATTTAATAAGAGCCACACATGAGCCACTTAGAAATCAGCACTATCATACACAGGCCAAAGTAAAATATTACTCATGTTTCCAAATCTGTTTCCCATGAAAAGTTTAGCAAATTGGATACAATTTTAAATGTAAAGTACATGCTATTCTAGCAAAAATGGTCTCTTCAAATAATTACTTGTATTTCTGTTACACTCTATTGTGAAGGTTCACACAGAGGAATTTCAGTCTACGTTGAAGCTATTTCAAAGGAAGTTGATGCACACAGATGACCATTAATGCCAGGCATCTTTTATGTGGTCAACAATATTGCTGAATCTGTGAGAATTTTTGACATCTATTAAAAAGCATGAGATTCAAGTGGGTAATTTAGGAGTTGAATGAATCCTCCAGTTATTCTTTCCTGTTAAGAGTGGCTGACAGTTGCCTATATCTGCCCTTTATCAAGTAGTTCTGGGATACATTCTGAGAAAGCCTTAAATTACATTCAGGAAAGAGGGAACTGCCACAGAGAAGATGAAATTTATACAATGTGAACTCTAGCTATATGTTCATTTTTGATGCCAGCATTCGCAACAATCACTTACTGACTCCCTTTTACTCAGCTTTGGTATCTTCTGTTCCTCCAAGGAGCCTTGCACTGCTTACAGACAACGTAATTCTACTGGATTTAGTGTGTGTGAATAGAGCACTGTAAGTCAGCAAAGTCATCAAGCTTATCCAGAGAATGGTGCCATGCAAACAGTTGTATCTTGCCATAGAACAAATCTCCTTTTTGACATAATACTAGACTCAGACTGACTACGACCAATTTTCTTGAAATCTCTGGCTTACTTTGGAAAGGATCTGAGGCTTAGATGGCTACCAACTTAGGACCTCCCATGCTATTCCTAGTACTACTGCTGTATTTAACCAATACAGCTGTTTATCATCCCCATAAATGTCTCGCAAGGCTTAGCATGACAACTACCAACTCCCAGGGAAAGTAAATAATAATGAATTAAAAATCTCAGATTGTCACTTCTCACTCTGTAAGCAGCCTGGCTTTTGCTCATTGTGCCTCATGAAATTACTGCTGTTTCTGACATTGGTTTCAGTGTTCTACTGAGCAGAATCACACACTTGGTGTTTAGCTACCCACTGGAGGAGAAATTTAGTCATATTGTAAGTGTAACCCATTTTCAGGGCAAACCTTCCTCAAGGGACTCAGTCCAGTGCCAATACATTAGGTTTGTAAGGTAGGCAATTACTCTCACACTCATACTTTAAAATATGTTTTTCACATCAAAAGCGTTACCACACTGCTCTTATTCCTGGTGACATAATATCTCCACTTCTCTCAGTCAGAGCTGCCTTATAAATGTCCAGCATCATCTCATATCTTCTAATAGTAATGTATGTTTCATTTGTCACATTGAAACAGAAATTACCTCAACCCGCTTTATCAAATATCTTTGGAGAATCTGATTTTAACTTGACATGTTGGGTCCATTAGAGACTGTAATTATTTAGGGTTAATTGTACAGGTGTGGAAGTAGGAAGGATATGTTGAGTTGTGACAGATAGTATCGGGGTCAGACTTGAGGTTAAGAGAAGGAGGGTGTGCAGCACTTCTTTTCCTCTTTAATAGAACAATTAACACTTAGCCCAATCAATTTTGTATCTTTGAATGTCTTGCTGATAGGTCATGCACCATTACATCAGCATGTGAGAGATAGCCAATGCAAACAGGTCACTGGATGTCATCTCAATGGCATCTTACTGTAAATCTAATATGGTTGAAATGTAACAGAAGAGCACCAAGTTGAACAACAGAGGAAGAATCACAGATTCAGAAAACTTCATTAGCTAAAAAGAATGTTTTCTTAAGAAGGATAAGCAGCACAGCACTGACCCTACCACTGATGTCTGGGTACTGATATAGCTGGAGGTCTCTAAATCTAATAATAACTGTAGAAATATCTTTAAACACTAAATCTCATTTTGCAGTTCGCTGTCCACGGGTTAACAGAGGTTTTTTCCCCTTTATTAAAGAACAAAGAGGCAGCAAGCCCAGCTTTATTTGTTCAAACATTACTGGATGGTGAATTTAAATGACAGTCTTTTCACACAAACAGACCCCTCGCTTCTCAGCTCTTCCTGATGGAACAGTATGAGAAAAGTTCACCCTAGTGGTTAAGGCACAACTGCAAAGAAAAGTGATCTGTTCCCAGTCGGAACACAGTTATCCCGGTACATGGCTGCATTGCTGCAGCATGTAACAACAGGTGCAGGTCATCCGACACCTAGGGGAAAGCCCCCAAGCGCATATTCTTATTTCATAGTGTCCTGCTGTTAATGAAAAACAATTTCTGCATGTCCCTGTCCCACTGTGGGTTACCCATGGGCTGCAGTTAAACCCTAGCATTAGTGTCGAGTATCTGTCACCAAGAGGGTGCCTCCACACACCAGTAGCTGCTAGGTTTTTTATCATACACGTCTGAACATGTTCACCATGTATTTCTTTGATGTTAAATGGTTAATTTATGCATACAATTTTAAGGTTAAATTTTGCTACAAAGTGGGGGTCCTCCACTATTTCCCTCTGCCTCAGGGCCGACTGTCTGATGGTAATCCTTCCTGTCGCCACCATGGCCCCTGCTGCTTGTGCCCTAGCTTGCACGCCCAAGCAATCTGAATGCTGTCAGCCTGTCGAAAGGCAGCAAGATCACACTTTACCCAAATAACAGCTGAGTTGCTGTTATTTGTTTATGTGCGCAGGTCCTCAACTAATATCAAGAACTACACCCTTATAATGGGAGTGGAAAAATAATAAGATTTCCAATAGCTGATAAACAGCCTAACTGACTGAATTTGAAGTGTATATTATTCACAACTCTAAAGTTCAGCTTCAAAAAGAGATCACGCAGAACTGCACCTTGTGCTGTAATTTTAGTTTCCTTCATTGCTATCACATGGAGGAACACGTTTGTCAGCTACACCGTTTGCATGAGTATTGTGAAATCTTTTATAGCTGAAATGTTCAAAGCTTAAAACTCCCATTTCATATAATTTTTTTTTTTTTTACTAAAACCCCAACCCCTGCATTTCATCCAGAATGAAATAACAAGCCTTATAGTTTTTCAGAGAAATGAAATCCTTGTCTTATTTTCCTGAAACGGCTGCTCCTGAGTCCCATGCCTCCTCAGCCTATTCCAGAAATTGTGCGGGAGCATCAGACACTCAAACTGCTTGGCCCTAAGGTTTCTTGGAGAATCCCAGCTCAGGCTGTCTGCTCAGACAGGTCTGTTACATCTTGAGACTTTCAGGTCTCTCCTCTGCTGCAGGAGAGTAGAATCATAGAACATAAGGGTGTCTGACTCAGGGGCAGGCTGCAAGGCAGGACCCAAACCTCTGGACTGGACTTGGGATCTGACAGAGACCTCCATGTCATTTTGTAATCAGAATGTTTTCACAAAATATTTTGGTGGTTTAGGTCATCCTTGCTCTTAAGAGCTGGGAAGTCATTAGGGAAATATGTTTTTCCCATTTGCCTGTGGGAAAAAGTTTGAATTGTGTGTACATCTTTCCTTCCCTCGATGGGTCAGTCTTGAACTCCACTCAGAGGCTGAATTGGCTCCTCTCTTTTCATTTATTGTCATCTTCTGAAGAACACTTTTAGTAACAACAGGCTATCTGCAGTCTCTCTGATTTAAGTAGCAACTATTGATTGACTAGTTAGAACTTCCGTGCTTTATGAATTGTTCTCCAGAGGTGACAAAATGGGGAAATCAATGCTTCAATTTGCTTTTATATTCCATCCCCTACTGCAAGTTAAACTTCAGTTTAACTAAGCAAGCTTCAGAAGGTGAAGGAATGTTTTAAAGTGCCAGCAGATTTTGTGGGAGCAGAAGGAACAAGCATATCATCAGATGTTCAGTTTATCAAATATGGTAGTCATGACAAAAAAAAAAAAAAAAAAAAAAGAATCATAGAATAGTTAGAGTTGGAAAGGACCTTAAGATCATCTAGTTCCAACCCCCCTGCCATTGGCAGGGACACCACACACTAAACCATGTCACCCAAGACTCCACCCAATCTGGCCTTGAACGCTGCCAGGGAAGGAGCATTCACAACTTCTCTGGGCAACCTGTTCCAGTGCCTCAACACCCTCACAATAAAGAACTTCTTCCTTATATCTAACCTAAACTTCCCCTGTTTAAGTTTGAACCCCTTACCCCTTGTCCTATCACTAGCATAGTGATAGGACACTAATGAAGAGTCCCTCTCCAGCATCCTTGTAGGCCTCCTTCAGATACTGGAAGGCTGCTATGAGGTCTCCACGCAGCCTTCTCTTCTCCAGGCTGAACAGCCCCAACATTCTCAGCCTGTCTTCACATGGGAGGTGCTCGAGCCCCTTTATCATCCTCATGGCCTCCTCTAGACTTGCTCCAACAGCTCCCTGTCCTTTTTATGTTGAGGACACCAGAACTGTACACAATACTCCAAGTGGAGTCTGACGAGAGCAGAGTAGAGGGGCAGGATCACCTCCCTCGACCTGCTGGTCACGCTTCTTTTGATGCAGCCCAGGATACAGTTGGCTTTCTGGGCTGCAAATGCACACTGAAGCCGGCTCATGTTCAGTTTCTCATCAACCAACACCAAGTCCCTCTCTGCAGGGCTGCTCTGAATCTCTTCTCCGCCCAACCTGTAGCAGTGCCTGGGATTGCCCTGACCCAGGTGTAGGACCTTGTACTTGGCTTGGCTGAACTTCATAAGGTTGGCATTGGCCACCTCTCAAGTGTGTCCAGGTCTCTCTGGATGGCATCCCTTCCCTTCAGCGTATCAACCAAGCCACATAACTTAGTGCCATCAGCAAACTTGCTGAGGGCACACTCAATCCCACTGTCCATGTCACCGACAAAGATGCTGGACAAGATCAGTCCCAACACTGACCCCTGAGGGACACCACTCATTACTGGTCTCCAACTGCACAGTGAGCCGTTGACCACAACTCTTCATGTGCGGCCATCCAGCCAATTCTTTATCCACCAAGTGGTCCATCTACCAAATTGATGTCTCTTCTATTTAGAGACAAGGATGTCATGCGGGAACGCTTTGCACAAGTGTCGAATGCTTTGCACAAGTCCAGGTAGATGATGTCAGCTGCTCTGCCACTGTCCATCAGTTCTGTAGCCCCATCATAGAAGGTCACCAAATTGATCACACAGGATTTCCCCTTAATGAAACCATGTTGGCTGTCACCAACCACCTCGTTTTTCATGTGCCTTAGCATGCTTTCCAGGATAACCTGCTCCAAGATTTTGCCAGACACAGAGGTGAGACTGACTGGTCTGTAGTTCCCCGGGTCTTCCACCTTCCCCTTCTTGAAAATGGGGTTTATATTACCCTTTTTCCAGTCGTCGGGAACTTCATCTGATTGACACGATTTTTCAAATATGATGGACGGTGGCTTCGCAACTTCATTCGCCAGCTCCTTCAGGACCCGCAGATGGATTTCATCAGGTCCCATGGACTTGTGCACGTTCAGGTTCTTAGGATGATCTCCAACCTGATCCTTTCCTACAGTGGGCCTAAGGTCTTCATTCTCACAGTCCCTGCATCTGCCTTCCAAGACTTGGGCGCTGTGATCAGAGCATTTGCCAGTGAAGACTGAGGCAAAGAAGCCTTTGAGAACTTCAGCCTTTTCCAAATCCAGTGTAGCCAGTTCTCCTGATAACTTCCGGAGAGGGCCCACATTATCCCTAGTCTGTCTTTTGCTTGCTACATATCTATAGAAGCCCTTCCTGTTATCTTTGACATCCCTTTCCAGATTTAATTCTAACTGGGCCTTAGCTTTCCTGACCTGGCCTCTAGCCTCCCGGACAACGCCCCTGTATTCTTCCCAGGCCACCTGTCCTCACTTCCACCTTTTATAAGCTTCTTTTTTCCCCCTCTAAGTTTCCTCAGCAGCCCCTTATCCATCCATAGAGGTCTCCTGGCCCTCCTGCCACATTTCCTTCTAGTCAGGATGCAACACTCCTGAGCTTGAAGCAGGTGATCCTTGAATATCAACCAGCAGTCTTGGGCCTCCCTGCCCTCTAGGGCTTTATCCCATGGAACCTTATTAAGCAGGTTCCTGGAGAAGTCAATGTCTGCTCTCTTGAAGTCCAGGGCAGCGAGCTTGCTGAGTGCCCTTCTCACTGCCCTGAGGATCTTGAACTTGACCATCTCATGATTGCTATACCCAAGGCTGCCCTGGAGCGTCACATTCCAAACCAGCCCCTCCCTGTTGGTGAGCATGAGGTCAAGCATGGCACCTCTCCTTGTTGGCTTCTCTATCACTTGCAAGAGGAAACTCCTGGATTGCTTGTGCCTGGCCATACCGTCCCTCCAACAGATATCAGGATGGTTGAAGTCCCCCATGAGGACAAGGGCCTGGGAGCATGAGGCTACTCCTATCTGTCTGTAGAGCGCTTCATCCACAGAGTCCTCCTGATCAGGCAGTCTGTAACGGATCCCCCCAGTAATGTCCCCCATTGCTGTTCTCCCTTTGACCCTGGCACACAAGCTCTCTGTTGACTCATCACCTGCCCTCAGACACAGTTCCATACTCTCCAGCCAATCACTGACATAAACGGCTACTCCCCCTCCCCGTCTGCCTGACCTGTCCTTCCTAAAGAACGTATAACCTTCCATTCCAACACTCCAGTCATAGGAGCCATCCCACCATGTTTCTGTGATGCCAATGATATCATATCCCTGTAGTGGCGAGCACATCTCTAATTCGTTTATTCCCCATAGTACAGGCGTTTGTATAAAAGCATCTGAGTCGAGCTCCAAATGAAGCCGACTCATTGGCTGGAGTGGCTGAAATATCTCTGCATCGCTCCAAGCATTTATCACAGGTGCTGGCAACTGACTGGAAGTGTTGGAATGGATCGATGCCCCTCTCCCCCAACACTTCTAGTTTAAAGTTGCCTTGACCAGCCTGGCAAGTCTCCTACCAAAGAAGCTCTTCCCCTTGTCAGACCAGCTCCACCAGCCTCCAGTAGATCCGGCCTCCCAAATCAAGTCTCATGTTCTAAATAACCAAACCTCTGACTATGGCACCACAGTTCTAACCATTTATTAACCTGCCAAATCCACCTGGCCTTTTCAAAGTCCTCCCTTCTGACCTGGAGGATCAACGAAAAAACTGATCTCCAGAACTCCTAACCACCTTTCACAAGGCTCCGTAGTCCTTCTTAATGTTCTCCAGGCTACTGCTGTCAATATCACTAGCACCCACATAAACCACAAGAAGTGGGTAATAGTCAGTGGGACTTACTAAACCAGGCAGCCTCTCAGCAACATCCCTGATCCGAGCCCCTGGTAGGCAACACACCTCACTTGAGACTGGGCCAGGCTGACAGATGGGTGCCTCTGTGCCCTTCAAAGTAGAATCACCTGCTACTGTGACCCGCTGCTTTCTCCTGGAGGCACCAGTAGTGATCCTCTTTACTGGTGCATCAGCTGGTTGTTCATTTGGTGCAGTATGCATTTCCTCATTAGCTCTCTGCAGAAATGTGAAGTGGTTCTGAGTGGGGACATCGGATTTTGGAGGAAGACCCTTGCTTTTAATTGTCCTCTTCCTCCTTTTTTTGTTGAGTTTTTGTTACGAGTTCCCAGCTTCCTGGATTAACACCCTCCTCCTTTTCTGTGCGCGCTGTGGTGGACGCTGGTGGCCCCTACACAGTTTGGGCTGGAGCAAGCAGTCCAGCTCCCTCTCAGCTCCCCTGACATCTTTCAGCTACTGACGGTGTCCCGCAGCTCAGCCCCCGCTGCAGGAGGACCTCTACCAGGGCGCACCGAGCGCAGCCCTGCCCATTGCGCACCCTCGCCCCAAGAGACCAGCGGAGGCACTTTGTGCACCCCGAGCTCCGCGCCGCAGCCTCCCCTCCCCTCGGCTCTGTCCGGCGCCGCCGTTGCCGCCGCCGGGGCAGCCGGAGCAGAGCTCCCGGAGCGGGCCCTGCCCGGAGCCGAGCGCTCCCCGCCCCGCCCGCTGCCCGCCCGCGCTGCCGGCGCCAAGGGCCGCGCCCCGCGCTGCTCCCGCGCTCCCCGGGGCGGGTTCTCCCCGCTCGGGCGGTGCCTCCCTCCCGGCACCGCCCCCGGTGAGTCCCTGCGCGCGGCAGCGGAGCTGCGGTTCCTGGGTAGGGGCCGGTGGGGCTCGAGGCTGTCGCGGGGGCTCCCGGCGCTCGGACTTGGGGCTCCGGGACGCGGGGTTTGCCCTCGCCCCGGTGCTGAGGGCTCCTCTCGGGAGCTATTCAGTGATAATAACCTACTCCAACTAGAGTTTTTTACTGAACAAGTAGACCATTTTGTGTCTCAAATTATTCTAAGAGTTTTAGAAATGCTCAAAACCAAATAGTTTGAATGAGTGGAAATATTATGTCTGGCCTAAAGCACCCAGGCACAACCTTCACTCCCTGATTGTTATTATTGCCATGGCAATAATGGTTTACTCTCTCAGCCTAAATTCATGCAGGAGGAATAAAGTATAGATTTACACAGATTTGCAGTAAAAATACAATGGAAGGTCATGATGTATAGGCATAAAAACTGCTGTTACTTGAGTTACTATTACATTTTCTGGGAGCCAGAATAGTACCATATGCTGATTCACATACCTTATCACAGTAGAAAACCTCTTTACACTGAGAATGAGGTGCAGAATAGGTTAATCTTAATGTCTTATATTGATAGATTAACTGTGTATGTTTTGCCCATGTATCAGTTCTGCATTCAAGTGAACAGCTATACGCTATTAATTTTGTGCATTTTGCAATAGGGTAAGTACTGAATATGTTCAATACATTAAAAAAATGTGTCATGCATAATTTTCTGTCAGAAATGAAAACAATGCATTTTCAGGTATCTACATATTGCCAAGAATGTTTGGAATAAATGGACCTTCAATTTTATGAAATACAGCTTTTGCTGAAGTAAGAGGCATGCATGAATAATGGCGGTACCAGGTAAAAGCTAATGATTATTGTGGTTTTAAAATAAAGTAATGATCATTTCCTCATTTCTGAAGAAAAAATGTTGGGGAGATGGGCAGTATGTACACAGCCATTATTTCAGCAGATGGGACATATTATACTCATGGGTTAGAACTTGCACTAATGTAAAAACTGTCTTCATCAGGTTCAAATGCTTAGTTCCACATCTTTTTAAGGTACTGCTTATCCTGAAAGATCAATAATTTAATCAACTGTTCATTATTGTGATGATTACTATGAAAAAAATTACCAGGTCTTGCTTAAATGAACACCCTTTCTATTTATATCTATGCTTATTATAAGGAGTGTAAATATTGGGTATTTTAATGAAACAGCAGGACTTGTAAATCTTTGTTAGTAATCAAAAACATAAGTTATCAAAACAAGATTTAAAAATAAAATTTAAAAACAAAATTTTAAAAAGCAAAATGAAACAAATGTCACAAATTACCTGAAAAGCAATCTAGGACAATATGTACTGTGGGTAATAAAAGAAACAGCGTTTCCTTCTCGTCTGCCCAATTCAGTTCAGAACTAATAATTACAGCTACAGCTGCCATCATAAAAATGCATCATAGGTGAAAAAAAGCAATGTTGTGTTCATACACGAAAGTTAAATAGCAAGAAACCTGTTCACACTCAGATGGCTGACTGAAACACTGGATTCTCATAGCATAGACTGACAACCTACATAGGCTGGGCTAAGCTACCAACCTATGTGCTGTTACACTGGTCAACATGATGGTATGCAGAGTACATGGATAAGAATATCTTGCATCAGCTCCTGAAGTTGGGAAAGTAGGAACGTAAAAAGAAGACAAAACAGAAGTGAGGGGGAAAAAAACTGCTTAGATTACAGAATCTTTTTTTATGATGTAGAAACATGCTCTTTTCCCAATGTGCTTACTACCTATGTTTTGATCCCAGTGCTATGTTATTACTGAGCCTGGGGAAAAAAGGGATGTGAAAGACTGCACTAGACTATCTCCATTAGAGCTAAATGTGTTTTAGGGACCTTGTTTCTATTACAGAAACAGAAAGGAGGAATGTTTTGTCACACGGGAAGTGTTGAAAGGCAGGTCTGGTCAGACATGCCAAATTGTATTTACGCCTACAACTGGCCTGATGCTCTGCAGAGGAAAGCACAGAGAGCTGTAGTGGAGGCGGTGGAGGTGAGCTGTCTGTGCAGCTGAGAGAGGCTCCTGAGCATGCGTCCTGTATTGTTATGATTTGAGCACACAGGTAATTTTTTTAACCTCTCATAGAAGTGCCAGGTCAAGATCATGTGGCAATCAAAGGGTTGGTTGCTTCACTTCCTGGTTCAGTGAGGTGCCTTTTGTTTTTTTTTTTTTCCTTTTACACTCAGAGAAAAATATTGATGGAACAAAAATAATTTCCAGGCTGAGGTGGTGTGGAGGAACAGGAGCTTCAGAGAGCACAGCCAGGTACCTCACATGCCTTGTGGGTCCCCTGGGGGCCCCTAGACATACCTCTGTTAGAGCTGGGGGACCCACACATTACATTTGCTGAGGAGTGCCGGTGTGTAATCCAATGTCTCACAGAGTAAAGTCAACTGCAAAGGATTTTATGGTTCATTTTAGTGTTCTCTTCTCTTTCTATGACCACCATTACCATCAGTAGTTTAGTGGTTATGTTCAGTGCTGCTCTCCAACAGCAAGAGATTAGTTGCCCACTCAGATACCTGAACAAGAAGCCACAGGCTTCAATACAACACCAGCAGTGAAAAGCAGCTCCTCCCTGTCACCCTCCTTCCCACTCTCTTCCCTCCACCCACGCTCTGTTACAGTAAGATTTCTCACTGCCAGGTAATCTGCACAACTACCACTGCTTTAAATTGCTGAGGGTGGTATAGCAGAAGGAGGGCATGCTATCTTTTAGCACACGACTATGGGCCAGCGGTGATAATCATTTCAAACTACCTAGGAAAAATAAGCAATATAATAATGTTAGTCAGGTAGCTTTTTCTACCTTATCAACACCTGCAGACACAAAACTGCACTGACAAATGCTACACCAGAGGGTAGGATAAGTGGAATTAGAAAATATTACCTTCAGGAGCTATTGGGCTCCCAAATGCAATATGCAATAGTAATGTAGATAGCATGGAAAAACACACAATAAGTACAGCTTTGAATTCAAACATGACCTTCAAAGAGCTTTTTCTTAGAAACACAGAGTAAAAGCCCTAAACCTTTGAAAGAGCATCACCAAACAATAAGCCCCCAACTTCGTGTACACCTCTGAGAATTCATTCTCAATAATGGACTCTCAGAAGTCTTTTATCACAGTTTTAAAGACTTTATTTATCACATTTGAAAGATATCTTCTCTTTGCCCCATTTTTATCACAGACTCAAGTTATCAATATTCACTCAGCAAGCACAAGCATATTTCTAAGTGACAGTACAGAACAGTATGTGATAAACTGGAACATTTTTGCAGCTCAGACCAATGTGCAAGATAAAAGCATATAGGCTCCTGCAAAAGCAGCAGGGCTTTGGCTGAAATGTCAGAAGCAACCATTTTGTGGGGAGTGATTCATTAAGCTGACACTTCAAAAACTGGAGGAGCTGTTCCAGTGCTCCAAGCTAAGTTAGGAAAAACTAGACTCCCTTGAACTGTAGGTTCAAAATTGGCAGAGTCTAGTAACCCTACTCTTACTGTTCCAAATTGTGCTTTATGACGTTTAGGACAGAATATCTCATAGGCAAGATATTCTGTAAAGTCGAGTTGTGTTTGCAATTCACAGACAGTAGAGAGCCATGACACTTTTTATTAGAGAAAGAAATGTTTCCAGACATTTTTGATTGAAGCCAAATTATTATTATTCTCTTCCAGCACTGAATTTCAAGAGTGGGTGAAGAAAATTCCTGTATGAATATGATTCAAGAATTCCCTAGTATGAAATGTGCTTACAAGAAAAAAAAAATAATTGTGTTTGTTAAATGCATCTCTTATTAAGCAGAAAGTTCAAGTAACTATATGAAACTTTTACAATGAAATAAACTGACAATAAGATTTTGCAACTGTAATTTCAACATAGAAATTGAATGGTTGATTCAGAAATTATTAAATTTGCAGTGAATCTTCATTGCCCTGGGCATATACTGTGTGAATGCATATAAAACATTTGTAGCCTAAATATGAAACAAATGAAAAAGCTTGGAAGATGACCAAAAGAAAGAACCTGTGAATATGCAATCAAAAAATGATGTTGAAAGGATGAGTTAAGCCATGTAAGGCCTTGTTAGTGACCAAATCTTAAAAGCAACCTAATAGTTAATCCTGCAGCCAGTAAGGAATAGAGGGATAATGCTTTGCTCACTCTAACTTACTTAACAATAATATTCTACAATAGCTAGAAGAACAGCCAATGGAAGAAATATTTAATTCTGCAAAATGGATATAGTTTTACTAAAGCAGCAGACAGTACTTTGATTTAAGCATTCCCTTTATTCATCTGATAGCCAAGGCAGGCTATTACAGAATGATTCAGTAAAATTATTATTTTAGGAGATATTTTCTGTTTATTACTCTTGATAAATTACTATGTGCTTTAAATGATAGAAATCATATGTGTAAAGAAAAACAAAACCCCAAGAAAACAAACAAGCAAACAAAAAAGACAAAACCACAAAAAAGAAAAGAAGAATTATACAAAAGGATATTACAGAACCAAACTTGACACTGAAATGCATCCAGTCTATAACAATCAGTTTTTAGATAGTGTGTTTATGTCTTTTGTCAATTATTATTGTAGTGGAAACAGCAGTGGTGTAACTCCTCTTGGCCTCATAAAAGTTAAGGACTTTTCCTAGTCTAGTCCTAGATCCAATTACGCAGTGCTAAACAGCTCAAAGTCTCCTGCTGAGATGACATACAACATTTTTCCCTGGTAGTGAATCTTTTCTAGAGATACCACAAGACATACCGTATCAGTGGATTACAGAACTTGTGGGACTTTCTTACTCTGAGCAAAAACTTCAGCAATTACCTATGAGCAGAAGAGCTTGTTTACTGCAAGCCTGTTAAATGCAGGGGTTAAATCCTGTGCTTGGAAAAATTGGGGGTAGGGAGGAGGTGGCTTGCTGGCAGTGGCAGGGCTGACCAGTCTCTAAAAATCAATTCATGTCATCAGCTTTAGAAAAGTAATCAAGTGTTACATTTACATTCCCCTAACACGTTCTAATCCACTGAAGGTTTAACTACAGTTGATTTAATGAGGTTACTCTGAGAACTAGAAAGAAGTTTGGGGATTTTACTTAAGAAACAGTAGATGCAGGAGCAGACACTTGGGATTTGATAACTGAGGATGAGAAGCCCTTGTTAATCATGTCTTCCTAGAAGTCAATAATTAAAATCTCAATTTTTCCTAAAGGAATGCTTCCTTCTCTGTACCTGCAAACACAGTCCCTGACAATTGTCAAATGACTTTCAGGTTAAATGTTTTAGTCTTTAGGACAATAATCCAAAGTCTACCAAATTATTAGAGCTACATGAAGAGGGACATGTACTGCAGACAAAATCTGCTGTAAACAGCTAGGACGTGTTATGGCTTTCAAAATAGACTTAACTGTCTCAGAGTGAAAAAGTGGTTCTGTTCTCATAAACCACTCTTTTAGAAACGAGTAGGAGAGAACATCAGCATAGTCTAGGAAGTTTTAGTTTGTGGAATACGGTAGCTCATGAAGTTTAGTGACTGTGTGTAAACTCTTCTTTCAAAATACTGCCGCTATCAGTGAGCAAAATCCAAAACACACAAGAAACAGTGGTATCACATATAAATCTAGTAAGAACAGCGCTGAGCCATTCATAGTTCCTGTGGAAATGTTTTCTACATTAATTCCACTACTCTTGTTAACCAGTTATGTAACCAACTTTGGGTTGAGAAAAAGGAATAAAAGTGACTGAATCGTCCAACCACTGTACATAGGCACGTGACAATGCTTTATACTACTCACCAGGACTTAGCAAATAGTTTAAATTATTATTTTTTTTTTCCTCCTTATCTTAAAATATGTCAGTTGCAGGAAGAAACAATAGGGAATTATTCAATTATCAGTTTACCCAGCATTCTCTTAGAACTGTCGTGGGTTCTCACTTTAATATAGGAACCTGCAGCTCACTCCTCAGCTGATATCAAGGAACCAATATAATTACAACATGAAGAATAAAACAAAATACTAAAACAAACAACAAATCAGTTCCCCTTGGATAGCAATAAGCAAATGTCTTCCCTCTGCACTATTTCAGATTCTTTCATAACATCAGTCGATGATATTCAAGGCTACTTTTAAAAAGCTGCTGGTGATAAAGACAACCTCAAACCAAGTTCCTTTTGTCATAAAGTTTTCTCTAAGCTATATATAGCTTTCTTTTGATTATCTGAGCAGGAAATAAAAATGCAATAAAAAAAAAAGGAAGAACAGCAAAAGCAAATACACCCATTTTATTTTCCATTTCTCTTCTCACTTGTCATTTATTTTCCCTTATGGAGGCCACCAAAGTTTTTAATATGTTTGAATCTCATACTCACAGCCCTCCAAGGGCATTAACCATTGAGGATTCATCTACTGTTTTGATATTGAATATGATAATGTGCATGTAGATTTCTGGTGCTGTGAAACATATGTTCAATTTCAGCCAACTTTACTTTCAGACAGACTCCTGAAAACTGATTCAGAAACACCCATCACTTCCAATTAAAGCAAAAATACTGATCCAACTAAGTGTACTTTCCACCTGGAGAAACTCTGGAAAATACTACGTTAGATTCTTAGTACACCTTCCACTCTTTTTTTCTCCCTTTTTTTTTTTAATTTTTTTTTTGTACCTCTGTCCTGGTTTCATCTGGGATAGAGTTAATTTTCTTCCTAGTAGCTGTTAAAGTGCTGTGGTTTTTAAATTTAGTAATAAAATAATATTGATAACACACCAATATTTTAGTTGTTGCTAAGTACAGCTTACTCCAAGTCAAGGACTTTTCGGTCTCTCATGATCTGCCAGTGAGGGGGTGCACAAAAAGCTGGAAAGGAGCAGAGACAAGACACCTGATGTGAACTAGCCAAAGGGATATTCTATACGATAGAACGTCATGCCTAGTATATAAACTGGGGGAAGTTAGCTGGAAGAGGCTGATCACTGCTCAGGAGCGAGCTGGCCAATGGTCAGTGAGTGTTGAGCAATTGTACTGTGCACCACTTGTCTTTCTTGGGATTTTTCCCCTCTCTCTGTCCTTTTGTTGTCTCCCTTTTCCTCACTACTACTACTTTTATTATTAATAATAATAATAATTATTGCTGTTGTTATATTTTATTTCAGTTGTTAAACTGTTCTTATCTCAACCCAGGGGTTTTACCTTTTTTTCCCATCCCACCGGCAGGAGGGGCGTGTGTGTGAGCAAGCTGCTGCATGGTACTTAGTTGCTGGCCGGGGTTAAACCACAACAACCTCCAACAGGGAAATTGCTTATATTGTAAGGATTAATGTCTCCCAATAATATGAATAGTTAATTTCCCAACAGGATATTTAATGTATTCATATCAGCACATCATAGTGTGAAATGTGTGGCTAATAACCACATGGGGTTAATACACACTAGCTTTGATGATCTCAAAGCCAGATATTCAGCTGTTGTTCATCAGAATGCATCTCAGTTTCATTCTATGAAGCAATGCCAATCTGTACCAGTTGAGAATTTGGCCTTTCATCTTCTTTCTTTTACAAAGCTAGCAGAAATTGCTAGAATCGGTTCTTGGTAAACTTTTAATCTCAATGATATTAAATTTGGTCCCTTATAACCAGATCCTTCATGAATTCCAGACACTTTATCTTTGATAAATAGTTTTTCATAAGTAAATACTAATGACTTTGTGACGCCAGAAAGGGAAATGAAAAGAATATGTTCTTGCAAGAAAAAAAGATGTGTTAGAAACACCAAATAAATGAATTCCGGCTTTTACAAGGATTCCTAACTTTTGAATTTTAACAATAGGGAAAGATGCATGCCTTCTGCCTAGTCTAGATGAGAGAACTACCTCCTACAATACCTGGGAGTTGTTCAGAGTGATAGCCAGAAAAGTGTTTCTTAAATTAAAGGCACACTATGCAAAAAATAACATTTTGGCCATAATAGGCACTCATAGCAGACCTCAGCTTACTTTCAAAATATTGACTTTTTTTTTTTCCCCTAGTGCAAGGAATTTGATGCATTTTGATTGTCAGCAAGAAAGTGGGAAAACAAAGAACTTTTTGCCAAAAAGCTCAGAATTAAAAACTGAAAGTAACCCTTCAGAGCAGGATCTCAGGTCACCTTGAAAGGTTGTTGAGAGAAAGGTGATTATGATCTTGGTCTGATTTCCCACAGGAAAAACTTGTTATCTCATCAGTTCTGTCTTAACCTGGACTCATGGAAACAACTTGAATTCAGTCAAGCTATGAGTTAGGAACCATTAGTTTGCTATAGATTGTGAGCTTGAAAGTAAAATACTTTCTTTTAATGTGTTGCTGTTGTAGGCAGGCTACAAACATAATGAGGGAAACTGAAGAGAGAGATCAAAATTTACAAGAGAGATCCAATTTACATTAAAGGGTTTTGGAAATACAAGCAGATGCTCTGTGAATAAAAGTATGAAATATGTAATGTTTGCAGCCACATTATAGAGGGACTGGGTAACATACACCAAATTGCAATCCTCAACCCAGAAAATTTCTTCATCTCTGAAGTGCTTGCTCTGACTGTTTACCAAGACTCATGAACAAGAGTGTGTCATTTACTGCTGCTGATAAATTGACTCATCAGCTACAAAACTGCCCTTTGGCTGTGTTTAGTCATCATTACTAAAGGTACAGAGATGGCAGGTGTCATGCATTTCAAGCAAGTATGTTCAAGAAAGTGAGCTAGTGCTGAATATTGCTACTTGCTTATGCTACAGAACAAAAAAAAAAAAACAAACCCCAAACCAGTCAAAGGATAAAAGAAGTCAGAGAAGACAGGTAGGTGGGTGGATGTATATACTACACCAATAATCCCATCCTGCTAAAGTAGAATGAATGGATCCTCTAACAGAAGATGTAGATAGAAACTCAATTTCATCTTGAAAAGGATGGAGGCCTTGGGGACCTTACATTTAGCTCCGTTGTAGTATGAACATGTCAAGTATTTAGCTGTTAAAAAGATAATGCTGCTTCCTTGTCTCCAGAGTTTTAATTCTTGGGGTGAATGTTATCCCTTTTGATGCTTCCACTTGGAAAGAGAATCAAGGAATGAGGTACTACATATTATCCTCCTAAAGACAGACAGCTGAAAAGGTAGGGACATAAAACCAGTTAATATTTATGTGTGATCAGTTCCTTCAGGTTTTTTTTTTATTTTCTAATCAAAAAAATCGCTTTTGATTATCTGTTTAATGTGTTAATGTAGGCATTTTTTCTGTTTATTTGCATGATTCACTATGCTAGCATGATAGTCTCAAACATCCAAATATGACAATATCCACATAGAGACCTTGTTTTGGGCTGGATTATTTTCCAAAAGATTGTTCCATTGAAGAAAAATAGGTATTTGCTTTTATGAAGTGTTCGAATTATTGATTAAACTCATTTAAAATGAAGACTATTACTAAGATACAGGAAAAGTTGCAAGATTAAATGTGTCTTTTGTTAAGCACTGAAAGCGGAGTAAAGCATGTAAAGATGGGTGACGCTTATCAAGATCAGCTTTAACGGATCTCAGTAAAGCTTGGGCTGCTGCAAATGATTAAGTTAAAATCATGCCAACATACTATGGTTCTGCATATTAGCAGCGTTAACTACTTGTAAGATTGAGGAGGGATTATTACCTGACACTTTCATGTCCTTCCTGAACTCCGGAGTGTGACAGTTTGAATTAAAACAAAGTTATCTCTGTCAGGAGAAGATGAAATAGAAGCGACAAATACTTAATCAAGCCAGAACTTGGGATGCTGAATTGGGGCTGAAGGTGATTATAGTCACTGGTGATGGAATGTTATCCACCTACGCGTTATATCGGTGAAAAATAATAAGTTATTAGTTGGAAATTTGTAAAGGGATTAATCTGAGAATCTTACATTATGATGACAGAGGAGAGATTTACTGTGTTTGTATTAGAAAAAGGCTGAGTATCTCTCCTTGGACTCTGAAAAGCTCCACAACTAGAGATAAGAAGCTTAACTAAACATGGGTAGAGGCGACATTAAAAAGCAGGCCCTGGAGTTCAGGTTCATGCTGAATCAGGACCAACACAGAGATTGAAAAATTTTTGCAAGCTCTTTCAAACTGCCTTGGCAAAATTCCCATCAGATGAATTGAATATTGTAAGCTTTTTACATCCCTTAATTAGTAGCAATCACATGAAATCAAGGAGTTCTGTGGGGTTTCCCACATTTGATCAAAAAAATCTTGGGGGAATGGCTACTCTCTTACATCTGAGCTAAAAAGTAGGTACCTCCTGTTTCTGGATCTGTGTCTGAACATGTACAAATTCTGTGGTTTTTACTGGTTGTGCTGGATACTTGAAACAAGCAAATGAATACCTGTAAGGATGTCTTCTTTTCCCCCCTGTGTTAGTTATTTCCTATTAATCTGCAGTATACAAACTGAGTCATCCTTCCATGGATTCAAATTCTTTGTCTATATGGTTGGGTGATAACAAATATGTTCCCATGTCTCTGACTAGCTAATGGCCACTGAGACTGGCACAAACAGCATTTATTTCATATCTTTTTTCCCCCTCAAATATGCCCATCAGGATTTTCTTGCCTTCTGATTTTTGTCTCTAATCCTGCCAAAAAATGCAACTCCTGCGGCTCACAGGAAACCCTGAGTAGCACATCCTGTAACAAAACTTCAGTCTTCAGCATAGAGCTGTAGGAAGTGGATGACCTCTTCTGTGTAGCTGGGGTGCTGCTGACCAGATGACTCACAGAGGAAACACAATGTTGACACAGACATACAATGCTGTTGAAAAGATTTTGTTTAGTAATAATTGTTTATTTACTCAGGAACTTGGTACCACATTAGCACTTTTGTTCTGACTTGGGATTCACTGATTATTTCCAGAAACCCTGACTGCTATCAGAGTTACAGGATTAGAAATGCTTAAAACCACACAAACATGCATTACAGAGTCCCATATACAACTGAGCTGTCTGCTGCATGACTCTGCCATGCTGTGCATTTAGAAAGTAAGTGAAGTTGGGAAAAGGTCCAGGAGTTCAAAACATTTGAGCCATTAGTTTTTATTGGCTTGTCTACCAGTAAACACCTTCATCTAAACTTACGTACTATGTCACTTTGTCGACTACAATTTGGCACAACAGTGTAGGCGCAATAAAGTCTATGTTCTCCGAGGGAAAATTTGTGAGTCAGTCATTGAAAGACTGTGTTTTAAGCTATTCAGTTTATATTTCTAGTGAGGTGTAGGTGTTCCTTGTGTTCTCACAGCATTTGGTAATAAGCCATAAGACACAGATGAAGGAATCTAGTGAGCTAAAGTGGGAATCTAGTAGGATATTGTAAATACTGTTCCTCCCACTTGAGGATGATTGTGTGTGTCACTATGAGAAGAAATATTTCATTGGTATTCTGTAGGCACTGCAGGAAAATGTTACTATTACAGAAGCCTGGATCATAAACATGAAGGGGGAGGGGGAGAAAGCTTTAGTTCTCATCTCTAAATGTAAAGGATACTTCAAAACAAAACTAGGAAATAAGGTAATACTGGTCCAATTAAAGCTTACTGAAGAGAAGGTTTTTCATTTATGTCAAATGGTGTTGGCCCTGTTCCTTTGTGATTCCGTGCTGTTATTTGTGGGTTTTTATGGAATACAGCACCACAACCATCTTTGTAACTGAAAAGTATTAGCTGAAAAGCATTCCTCTCTGTCATATTTTAGAGAATGGGGGTACAAGCCATAGGGACACAATATTTCACCCTGCCTAAAAGGTGCCCAAGGGAAAATGAAGGCAGCATGGTCAAGACACATGGTAGTAGCTGGCTTTCATTGTCTTGACTGTCTAGCAAAGCATGAAAACTCAATTTTGTTTATGAATGTGAAGTTTTAACAAGAAAAGAAATCCAACAGACTGAGCTGCTCTCAGGGGTATGAAATTAACCTATGGAACTATCACATGGCCATTTATGTGCTTGTAGAAGTAAAATTAATGTGGCAAAACACACCTTTACTGCCTTCTGCTTGGCCGAACTGTATTTTCACAGCAAATAACAATTAAATAAGAAAAAACAAGCTAACAAACTGCATCCAGTATACTCTGATTACTTGTAGAATTCAGTATTTTTCCTGTAGCAGCCTGTTGCTTTCTGAAAGACCCAGCAGAACTCATGCTTTTTCAAAATATGAAATTCCCACAGAAAAAGATTTCTTTAACATTATTGCTTCTGTTTGTATGTCCCATATCTTATCTAAGGAAAAGACCTCGAATTTCACATTATGTGGACAAAACTCAAAGCTGTGATACTTATATTTTGTCAGCGAGTCTTTCTCCATGTAAAAGAAGTAATACCCCTGGTTTTGTTTTCTTCCTTCCATTTTTTCAGTCTCTACGTTCTCTTGAGGCTGGGAATACTGTTCTCCACTGGGTTGGTTTTTTTTGTTGTTGTTGTCACGAAACCTGCAAGTTAGAGCAAAACTGTCTTGTGCCAGCTGCATGCTTAAGGTAGATAACTCAGAAGTGTTGAGTTGATAGCTTTTAAACATGTTATGCTAATTATACTACCAAAAAAGAAAAGCATCAGGCAAAGTTAAAGTAATCGTGTGCACTAAACTCTGCCACCAATGAATGCATGCAAGTTTTTGAATAAATCAGCAATAAGTAGAATAGAATGAGGAGGCAATAGATAGGAAATGTCCACAGGTGATCAACGGGTTCCTTTGGCCATTTCTGTTGAGATAAGATTAAATACCAGTTCGCCAAACATCTCCTTCATGGCAAACCGTGTCCTACCTGTATACTGAAACCTGAAGCTTCAGGTTAAAGACTATTGAGTATCATAACTGCCACCTAAAATTTAACAGATTATTACAAATATCTCTAAATGTGACTTTACACTGGTATATTGAGTTGGATTTGGGTGTGCCAGAAGCAGCACAGCATAGGCCTTTTGGTACAAATCTACTTACGTCAGTTTAAGATGTGCCTGGAAAGCCACAAGTTCATTCTAAATTGATTTAACTTAAATATAAGCTCACCTACAAGCTACCCCCATCTAACTAAACTGAATTAAGACAAATTAGTCTGACTTGTGTCTAGTCACAGGCTCTGAGTGCAAAGGCAACTGTGTATGTGATGGAGCAACAGCCACCCTTACAGATTTCTTGCTCTTCTCCAAAGCGGCAGCCGTGCTGCTGATTACCCTAGATAGCCAGAGTCATTAGCAAGGGCTGAGGGAAGTGTCTAATGACAATCAGTGTCTTGATCTGCAGTTATTTATTGGAATTTTGGGCTGGGCTATCCTTGTACTATTTTAATTGTTGAATGTCTTGTGAAGACTGGAAACGTCTGCAGAACATACTGGTTAGCTTCCTTAATAGCTCATTTAATCTTTTTTTTTTTTTTTATGTCACACTGCTAAAAATATACAGACAGTTAAAAATATGGCTTTTTTGGTTTTCTGTTAAAAGCAAGAATAAACCTGTATAATGAAGAATCAAAATGTTTCACCGTCTTTAGTGATTGCTGTGGTCCAATCTATCGTTGCAAAGGCAATCAATACAGGCTTCCTCAAGCAGTACTCCTGAAGGAAGATATTCCTTGCCAAAGCATCTGGATCTAGTATGCAGCTATAAAGAATTACACAACTTGCCAATAGAGATGAGATTTCTATTGGCATACCATGTTTTATTAGATGCAAATAGGTTTTCCATCTATGGGGCACAATGGGATGAGTTAAGGAGAGATTTTCAGACACTAAATTTTCTCGCTGATGTGAGTTTAAAGCAGATGGTGGGCATGTTAATATAACTTTTTGGAACAAAAGCCTTTATTTAATGTTATTTCTTTAAAAAAGACAGCTCCCTGCTGGAATTGTGTAATTTCCGTGATTGGAGCTGCACTGTTTGTCAGGTTGGTGATTTGTTATGTTGGATTTCTCTTCTCCTCCATAATACAGCAGTAGCATCTATGATTAGGACTAAGCATTCAGTGCTCACTTTTTAAAAGTTTGTTATTAATAAACAGAGAAGCTTTCATGTCTTTCACCTAGGAAGCATTTTACAAATATTAATTACATTTTCAAAGTACTAGATACATGAGGTAGTTAAGGATCAAGAACAGATATACCAAAAAGCAAGATGACTTCGTTTTTAGCTCCCACTTAGCACTAAACAGTGTAGCACTTGCCAGTGTAACATGTCATGAGACATGGAGACAGGTATTCAGCTAGACCTGGAGTCTCAGGGACTTTAGTGTGCTTTCGTCTTAAAATATGAGAAAGAAATTCTCTCAAAGAGAGATGTAAAGGACGTATCCTCATCCTACTGAAATACACAGGAATCGTGTTTTAAATTTCAGTGGGACAAGATTTTGATATTAAAAGGGTGGAATTTGTCACACCCAACTTCAGTACTCTAAAAATCAGCTGCCAATTACCTAGGCTTTCTTTAAGGCTGGGGCCGGGCTCAGCACCCACTTTTGAACTCTTTTTTAGCATAGTAAGGAGTTCTTTCTGTAGGTGGCTCCCCTTCAGCTGACTCAGGAATATGTTTATAGGAGTAACTTATCCTAGACAGTTAACTCTTAGACAGCTGAAGGTAGATAATGTAAATCCCACCCTGAGTGGAGTGCATATGGTAAAGACACGCATCCTAGCAAACAGAATGGCTGGGATAGGAATTTATGAGTTCCTGTTTCTCAGTCTTAAATTGAGTAACGTGTTATGAGGCACTAAATTCTTATTCTAAAGATAATGCAGAAACTATTATTTTATTCCTTTTTATTCACAATGAAAAAAACCCCAGCATATTAAACCACCAAAAAGGTAAAAAGAAAAATCAATGGAACAAAAAAAGGTCGCAGTTTCAATGTTATTTCAGTTGATGGGGTGTTGGTAGCAGTCACAGCTTTGGAAGACCCTCTCCTACAACTTCTCCAGCCATCAGTGACCCCCCGCTTTTCTACCCCATTAAAGTGCAGCTGTGCTCACAGCAGAACTCTGTAAGCAGCCAGGACTGAGGGACAGAAATCTGTGGGCTAGAGGTGGGAGGGAGAGCAGGAAGGAATGGACTCCTTCAGATCCTTGCTGCCGAAGCTCCTGTGTCGTAAAGCTACATCCAAGTGCTGCTGGTATTTCCTCAGCCACCAGCTGCTTTTACCTCATAAAGGGGCTTGATTGCTTTGTTCATTGAGCCTGGCCGATTACTTGGAACAATTATTTTTAACGAGGATTGTTATTTTCTTTGGAGCCAGGACATCCCTGTTGGCAGCTGCTAACACCTTTCAGCCTAACTGTATCCTGCTAACGTGGAGTTTTAAGTGTGATCTGTATATGTACAGATGGGCACGGTCCCTTCCTCAAAATGTGTGCAACCTCACCATTAAACAATATTAAAAGCTGTGTACTGCTCCTAATTCATGAAGGTGGTTATGAGTACAGGGAAGTGCAAGCA
This sequence comes from Strigops habroptila, assembly GCF_004027225.2. Taxonomy (NCBI): domain Eukaryota; kingdom Metazoa; phylum Chordata; class Aves; order Psittaciformes; family Psittacidae; genus Strigops; species Strigops habroptila. The sequence goes on along the minus strand of NC_044277.2, from coordinate 111,787,075 downwards.
TGTGCATGGGTCCTTCAATCTCATGGGTGTTACACAAATGCTGAAGATCCATGTATGCTCCAGTCTCTGGTATCATGCATGTTCAGAAAGACTGCAGAGGTCAAACTCCAGGGCAGGTGAGTTCACAAAGATCTCAGAACTAAGATGTGCATCATAGGAGAGTGCTTCTTTAGTATTTCAAACCTTTCTCACTCCCATATCAGGGCCAAATAAAAAACAGCCAGGGAGACGGACTGAATGTACAGCCCAGTAGTTAGGGTATTTATTGCAATACAAGTTAAGTAAAGACAAGAGCAGAAAGTGCTTGACTTTGTCTCAGCTAGCCAGCAGCCCAGTGGTTCAGGCACTGCCCTGAGACCAGGGATTTGCACCACTATGCTCTTGTGAGTGCTATAGTTCCTGGGCTATTGATTATTCTGCAGGCTTTGTCCTCACTATAAGGTTTTCCTTTCGACAGATTGTTTTTGGCTTTAAGATGAAAACCTCTCTCAAAAAAATCCCAACCAGCTTTTTCAGTAAGACAATCAGCAACTCAAATCAAAGGAACTGCAAGAACCCCAAACCTTAGGACTGAATTGCCTGAATTATACATTACACTTGATAGAGCAATCAGAATTGCTTTGATTTGTGTTATGAATAGATAAGATCTGTGTGAAAGACTTAAAAAGTCAGTCTGTGCCTCTTCTATTTTTTTTCTTTTTTTTTTTTTTTTTTTAATTGACATTACCTTGACATGTTCATGTAAAGTATCATATTCTCTCCCTGGCATGACTGAACTCTATGCTGCTCACAGTTTTATCACCGCAATGGCAAATATCCGTCTGTGTTTAAAAGAATAAAAGGAGAAAAAAAATTATCAGCAAAGAAAAAAATGGATTTGGAGTACTGGTTTTGGTTTAGGCTTTCTCGACAGACTTTTATCTTCAAGCTGAAGTTCCTGCTCTCCTCGATACAAAAATAAAAATCTGTTAGAATACAAAATATTTATCTTGGCCTTTCAAATTAAATTTAAATTTTCAGTTATCAAATATATTCCTTTCTTTAAAAACAGCTTCAGTTACGATTTGACTACAGAAGACTACGAGAATGCCTCTGTTCAAGAGGGAGAATAAGATTAAAGCTGTTTAGGAGAAGATGATATGTTCAAGGTGACAATGCATCATGATTTTATACCAAACAGAAGTAGCATTAAGAATTATCCCTAAGTCACAGTACTGGCTAATAGTCTGCAAACCATCTCTTTGTAAAGTAAACCTGGTTTTTGTTACAGAAACATCAAAAAATATTAAAAAAGAGATATTGAAGCATCAAGAGAATGTTAACCCAACAACAGACACTATCTTGAAAATGTATTTATGACTCTGAGTTGTGGTATTTACAGGGCAGGTTTTGAAAATTGGTCTTTGTTGTTGACTGTGTCCTTTGCAGATGGAAGGTCGGCGCATAACGTCGGTGTGGGCTTCGCCCTTCCTTTTTCCCTCCCTCCTCTTGTATGATCTGGGTGCTCATGTTTTCCATGCTTAGAATGTCTGAGAGTCAAGACTGTTTCTCATTTGGAACCCAGGTCTTATTGAGGCATGGCATGCTCAGTGTGTAAAATTACATCTGTGTAATATTCCTTTTAACTGGGCAAACAGAATGGCACAGCAAGATCATTAAAAATGATGTTAGAAGACTTCAAGGGAACGATAACATAAATTTTTATCAGTGCAAGCAATTAAAAGCTAAGCACATTGCCAAAGGATGTGGTGAATTCTCTATCCCTTATCATCTTAAATATACACTGGATGTCTTTCTGAAAGATTTTCTTGATTTCAGCCACAAGTTACTGGGTTTGATGTAGGAAGTATTGAGCGAAATTCTACGGTTGGTGTTAAAAAGGAAGTTAGGTAATACACTAGATTATTATAGTGGTCTTTTCTGACCTCAGAATCTCTCCAGAATCTATCTATACATTCAGAACTAATTTATTAAAAGCCTGGCTGGCTGCTGTGGGCAATGAGGTATTGCAATACTTCAAGGGTTCTGTGAAAAAGGACTGTTGCCAACATTGCTGACTGCAGTCAGCATTTTCTGAAGATCATAGGAAGTGAAAACACAAAATAAGCATCCTTCTGATTCATGTACATTTCTGCCAAAATGCTTGCTTCCAAGTATTTTTCATTATCCAGCAACTGCTCACCTTAAAATTTGAAATAAAATATTAAAAAATAATGTCTTCCACTAGGTTATGATTCTTCTTCTCTGTCACACAAAATAGACGTCTAAGAAATATTAATTCTGCACACTAAGTAGAGATGAATCACTGGCTGTGAAGATCTTCTCTATAAAAGTCTACTTGCCTAGGAGCACAGCCTAATCTGAAAATACTCAAAGAATCAGCCCATTAGAAAGCTATCAGTATTAAAAATTTAAATTTTCATTCAGTTCAAAGATAAAAAAATGGTAACTATAGACTCTGGGGCCTGATGCCAAAACACAGTTTGTCAAGTGCTTTTAGACAGATCTAGGTCTAGTGTTAACACAATACAATCAGGCGGTCTGCTGCTTGCTGCAGAGTTTGGTACCACACTCACAGGCTGACTTCTGTAATTTTCATGTTTTGCTAATAAATGGGACAAATGGCATTTCTCACTTCTGGAGCCTCAGATTATGTGTTACAAAAGGAAACACTTTTCATCCTCTTTAGGCAAAATGGTTGGGTGCGGAATCAACTTAACGTCTTTGTGAAAGCTAAGAAAAGCAAAAAAATAAAACAGGAATCCCAGAATATTTTCTTGAGTTGCACTCTCTAAAAGTGCAGAAAAGCTATTGTTAAAATAGGTCAGCACATTAGTTACTACTTAGCCTAAGAAATGGAAAACTGGAATAACTATGGAGGGGCTCTATACTGTAACTGTCTGAGAGGACCTTGAGAGGACTCATAGAAATTTGCCTACTTTGTAACCCCAGAGACAAATAGACCATTGAGGCATGTGAGACTTACCAGGGCACCCACTCTGGGAACCGCTTTGGTAGCACGGTTATGTTGAAGGTGTGAAACTAGCCCTTCTGTTTTCCCTCACCAATCCACAAAAAGGAGCATTATGATTGTGTTGAGCTGTGCTGCTTTTTTGACTCAGCAAAGAGGGAGCAAGGGAAACATACTGTATGGAAAAAACATTTAAAAATAAGCTCTCCCCGTTCTCTACAAAATCTAGAGCTGTCTCTAAGGGACAGAGTTTAGGTTTAGACTTTGCAACAGGAGAATATGCCCCTTTGGCACCTCATATGACCTTCTCCGAACTTTCACTCAGCATTAATCCACTAAGTGACTGTAAAGAATTAGTGGGAATAAAAAATAAAAAAAGGAATTTTTTTCATTGCTGGCTATGTGGGACTGTATTTAAAGAAAAGTAAGTGGTTCTTTCCATATGTTGAATGGCGTTCAAGATCCAAATGAACATTTGTTTTTACCTTAGACATTCATCAGGAATGTGCTGGCAAATATCACAGGCAGAAAAATTGCTGGAAAAACTGGGCAGGGATTTCTATTGTTCAATATACTGTAACTGTTCTTTGCTATAGCACTTTTAATTAAAGGCTATTGCTTTGGCATTGGAGTGCTCCAATTTTACCAGAAATCGTGACACTAAATATACTATATATTACAAGGACACAATCTAAAGCATATTAGCTCAGCAGTTGCATCCTTAAATGCCTACAAGTTACAATATGTCAGAAAATGTGGGTTAAAAGGGTTCCAGAACTGAAGCCTAGTCAAAGGGAAACAGCAAGAGAGTTTTATTTTACTGCCTACTTTGACAGGTCACTGGATTTTGATTATGCAGTCAGATATGGTATTCATCCCCTTGATAATGAAAGGTGGGTGGCTGGTTGGCTGGAAAGAAAAGGCACGCAAGACAGCTTTTGGTCATTGTCTGCGCTATTTCTAGTAATCCTCCTTGCTGTCTAACTCATATGTTCAGGAAGGATTTGGGCCCGTGGGGTAAATGGAATTGAAATCTCTCAAGAGGAAAAAACGATAAGGAAACAATGTGTACTTGCCAGCATTTTTAAGAGAAAATGTTTAACAAAAGAAGGAGCCTGTATTCTGTATTAGATTACTGCATCGCTGGCTGTATTGCTTTCATTGCTGTCTCACAACTCCAACTCAAGACAATAGAAGGACTGTTGCTGCTTTCCCAGCTCCTTGGTGAAACTTTACCAGCTGGATCCAAATATCACTGATCAAATGTCATAATAATGCAGATCACTCACCATTTAATAAACATACATGGTATTTATATGGAGATAAAGGCTTAACTACATTTCATTTATGGTCTAGTGTGGACTGGGAGAACACACGTGGTATAACTAGGAAATAGATCAGCTGCTCAGCTGCTCTGTAACTTACCTTTTTTCTTCTTTTTTTCTTTTTTTAAGATCTGCAGTGCACAAAGTCAGATTTCCAGATGCTCCTTCCCAGCCTGAGTCCTGCATCTCAAACCTCCTCCAGCAGAGGACATTACTGTCAGATTCACAGCTTACCAGATAATTCAAGAGAAATGTAACAGCTAAATTGACATTATTGGAACAGCTTCTTCTGTGATAATGGCAGCCTACAATAAAAACAAGGAAAGGGAGTTCCCTGCCCTGCTTTCTTTGCACCCTGTCTTTGGAGGAAATGTGTCTTGGCCTTCATGGACAGTGAGTTACCTCTCTGCTTTGACTCAAAGCTTCTGAGGAGCAACTATGATGGTGCTGTTGGCACAGTGTGATGGGGCAGAATTTTGTATCCACCCTCATGCAATTAAAAAAACCTCACACCTCAGTTGCCCAGCTATGGACAAACACAGCTAAGTTGTTCAAGTCTTCAAAAGCAGGAACGATGTGGGCCAGCTAATGTCCACATGGTTCCTGGGTACTCAGAAAGAGCAAATCTGTTTCAGGCTCATGCTTACCATGGTCCTGCAGCTTCCACCTTTCTCACCACCTTTCCAAAGGCTCATGAGGTTCTACTTGTTCTGCAATGCCAGAGGTGTAACATTGAGATATGCTTCCACCCTGGCAGCATGTGGAGATCTATTTGCCATTTGTATTTATCTGCCCAGATCTTCTCAATCAGTTTTACAGTTGTTTAGCTCCAATCACTGTAGACTGTGACATTTAATATAAAATACTCTTCCAACATTCCCACATTAATAAACACAAACAGTGAATCCTCTCTCTGTAGTAATGATGATTTCTGGCATCATTTAAAAGTGCATATTATTATGCCAGTATTAAGAATTGGTACAGCTTCATGCAATGCTGGAATATATATTCAAAAACTAATTTACTTGAATTGTAATGTTAGGATTATCCTTCTGTCTTTCAGGACTGATGCTTCATCTGGAGAATGCTTAATGTTTTCTTGTCAATGAGTGTTAACTCAAATGAATTATTCCAATCTGTTTACTTTGTCCCTTTCTGACAAATGCAAATTATAATTAAAAAGGAAAAAAAAGGAAAAAATAAAGAAGAAATGCAAACAGCGTTGAAAACTTGGTATGACAACACTGTGGTGATTTTTCTACTCTTAAGTCCACATCAATAAGAAATTTAACAATAGGAGAACTCTCAATGGGAGACCAACAGATGAAATTATTGTATAGCAGATCCTTGGAAGAAATTTTTTCTTTGCCTATGTAATTGCATGCAGCCATCCTTGTGTGAAATCCGCCATCAGATTACAGGGTTTGTTGTATGTAAATTGAAGACTAAATGCTTGGTAGCACCTTTCAGCCCTGCAATGCTGGAAATGAGTTTTTTAATAGGAAATTAGATTAGTAATATTTTAGTCAACAAAAATGCAGAAAATTTCTGCATAAAGATGAGAAAATTATTCATGCAAACTGAGTTTAAAAAACAAGAATGAACAATTGTAAAATTCTGTATACTACTATTCATAAAAATTTCTGTACATTACAAAGAATGGGGTATTCTAACACAAATTATTTCTACTGTGCTGGATATAGTATTAACTGAGCTTTCAGTTAGCAACAGGTTGCATAATTTAGTGGCTTCTATTTTTAATATGATTTTATACAGTTCTCAAGGTGAGAAATGTGAAAAATTACAATGAACTCAGTTGAGATTATAAAATAGACTTTTGCAAACCATCAACCAGGCACTAAAACAAGAAATAGCCATTTCCAGTCCCTGTTATGCTGCAGTTTATTAGATTAACCTTCAGAGAATTTCAGAAGCTAATGTAAGAAAAGACTTCTTGGACTTAAAATTCCTCTGCAAATGCAAAAGTAGTTCCTCCAGCATAAATTTGCCTTCCCTTGTAGCCAATAGCTAGAAAAAAACTTTTCAGGTATTAATAAGTTGTTAATATTATTTATAAACTTTTTTTTAAATGGTTCTTGCAGTTTGGGCTGGACCACAGAGCAGAGCTGAGAAAACTAAGGAAGACGTCTGTCATGGACAAGAACCAACAGATGGTTGGAAGAATGAAACAAAATGTACATCACCATTACTCATGCAGTTTTAGGCAAAGACATTCCTGTTCCTAAGAGCCTACTGGCTTTTAATACCCTGGCTACAGTTGAAGGATTACAAAGTTTTGAGCTTTCCCCTAAGGAAGACATAAAATGTGATTGGTACCCAGAAGGGGGTCTCAGATGTCAGCAAGATCTAGTTGGGAATAAGCATTATATCAGTGGAGAAGGGAAAACTAATGTCTTCACCAGCTTGTTCAACACAAAGGTGATAACTGTTCTGGACTCCTGGCAGAAGGCTGCAGCTCCTCAAAATCTCTTAAAATTCCTCTAGATAGTTCTTCAGCTTCAAACAGTGACCATGGGAATGAATTTCCTATTTCCACAAGGAAGAGATGTCTCTCTCTCCCTCTATAAAAGCTTTAAAGAAGTATTTCCTTAGTTAAATGAAGAGACCTGAGGAACTAATTTTAACTGCCAAATATAGCAAGTCCCCAGCTATTACTGGTTCCAGCAATATGCTCTCTACTTATAAATGAGGATATTGCTAGAAAGAGGAATACATCTAAAATGGGACAGTCATGCACCTGTTCCAAAAAGCCATATAAACCAACTTTAAAAAAAATCCTTTCACACTGAAAAAAACCTCCAAATATTTACTAGCTCTTACTGCCAACAATAGTATTCTGTTCTATACAGGATAAAACATACAGCCCCTAGCCCCAAGGACTGACAATCTAAACACACTCTAGGGAAACCCACAGGGGAAATAACAGAGAGGCAGTAAAGGTGTTTTATTTGTTGCATTGTTAATATCTTAATTCATATCTTAGTGGATACATGATAGACCGAATCTGTAGGAGGGTTGTGAGTTTTGTGCTGGGGTTACTCCCAGCGTAGTTTTTCCCTTTTTAAGCCTTTGAGGCCTTTGAGGAATAAAAAGTAACCACCGTGGCTGTAATGGAGACAATAGTGGAAGGGGAGAACCTTTTTGCTCACATTTTACTCCTCTCCCTCACTCTTCATTTCTTTCCTTATTTTCCTAAGACAAAGATTACTTCAACAAACAAGCAGATTAAAATTGGATAACTGAAGCTATTATCACCCGTGGCTGTCATCCCTCCCTCTCTGACAGATGTCACTTCAGTTTTCAGCTCAATGTGTGAATGTAAGCCCATTCCAGACCTTGGTTGCTGTGAGATGTGCAGCTGAAAACATTATTTTGGGAGCCAATTTGCAAGGGAAGTGGGTCCTGGCATCCTTTGGAAGGGCACAAGCAGCTTCCCGTTCCATCCCGCTGTCTTTAAACCACAGTCACGTCTGTCTGAGCTCTGAAACCATCAGCCAGTCAGACAGAGAGTGATACTTCTAAGGAATTATTATTTTTTTTCACAGTAGATAGCATGCAGTGGGCATAAATATTTTCAAAACTTACCTTAACTTTTTTCTTCCTCCAAAGCTCCTGGGCTTGCTGTTCTTCATCTCATTCAGACAGTAGTCTGTACAGTCCCTACAACTGCCTGTGAAGTGTGCGCTGCACACAGAATAGAAATCAAAGCCATATTCTTTAGTCTGCTTTTGTGTAATCCCAACTCAAGCTTCCAGTCTCAATTTTTAAAATGTGATTAAAGTGTAAATTACAAAAGATAACACTACTCCCAAGGACAGAAAAATATTAAAATATGTTTGCAAAGCTAAGAGAGAAATATCAATCACTGGCAAGAAGCAGCCTAGGATACGAATGAATTGCATGCCATTTAGAGAAACAAAAAAATGCAATGGAATTAATCAGCAGATGTAAAAAAGAGTGTGTTGCTGATACAAAATAGATGTAGGAGAGGACATGAAACAATAACCATGTGCATCAAATCATCAGCTGGTTTCTGCACAGATGGAAAAAACTCTGAAAAAATGCTACAAGATTTTTGGAAGAGGGTTTCAAGCTGGACATGAATTAAAGACAAATGAATCCAATCTGTGCTGCTTGCTTGCTTGCTCGTATGTACACGCGCACATACAAATCCTACTTTCACGAAGTCAGTCCCCATCCTGGATTTCTGACCCTTGCTCTTCCTTTGCCACACTAGGCATAAACTTTAAATTGAGTCTGGAAGGACAGGGTGTGGTGCCACAACAGCAGCATAAAAAATAGATGTGTTTTTTTCTACATTTGCATTCCTGACAGATTCCTCACAACTCCTATGAACAAGACTGAGGACTTGGGAGAGAAAGATGTAGAAACAGTCAGGCACAGCAAATAGAATTAGGAAATATTTTGAAAATAGACTTGCAAGCCAGGACACGCAATAGCAAAATTCACTTTAAGTCTCAACATCGCAAGTTCAAAGGTTTGAATTACTCAAGAACATCCTGTGTTTAGCCAACACTGCTAATCTGGTGCATCTCTTCTTTGTCTGGCCAAGGTTTCTTCCCTTCCCTTCTCAACATAGCCAGCAGAGATAAATGCAATGTTACAGACACTCATAAACAGAGGGAACGTGAGCGAAACATCAGCACAGCTTTGAAAGGCAGGCCATATATCTACAGTCATGATGGGTTTAAATTTTGTTTTCTTGTTCTTCCTGCTGTTTGCCAGGGATAAATGGCAATTGTACTTTCCGACCATGTTCAGCTGGGCTCTACGCCATTTTTTGCTGGTTTTGATGGCAAAGTTCTCAAAGACATATATTAAACTATCTGGCCCATGTAATAACTCACTAGGGCTGCACTTTTGTTTCCAAGGAGGCCCTATAAGAAGAGGGGAAGTAGGGGTTTTTTTTAGAAAGGCAGCAGTCTTCTGCATTAGTAATAAACTTTCCCATGGAATTTCAATAACATTAGCAAATTATTTTGATAAAAAAACAGCAGGCTTTGCAGATGGTTTTCTTGGGGTTTCAAAAGGGAAAAATATGCAAGCTTTACACCCACTCCTTGATGTTGCAAGCTCCCTTACAGTCTGCCCTGTGACCATTCCTAAATACACTAATGTTACAGAGTTAATCTCATAATGGTAATGCATCCACAAACAAATTACTACAGTAGCATAGTTACCTCAATTAACATTTTAATCTATTCACTCTGCAGAACTAAAGGTCATTTTCTATTAAAATATCTCCCTCCCACTTCCTTATCGCCCTTTGCAACTTATGGGAGTTAATATTAGAAATCCTGTCCATGCTATGTCAGGAAGAAGACAGGATGACAAAGCCAGAAAAAGACCTTATTCTTTACTAACATAATGCAGGCATGGCCCAAAGAGAACATCTGCCTTCCTTCATGAACACATCTAATTATGGCAAATTGTTAACACCTTGAAGAGGAGTTTCATAGAAAGGTAAACTTTAACATACGCCATCCTCACACGTAAAACATCCCATACTTCATACTTTTCCAAACATATGCACTTTTTCCTACAACAGTTTATCAAGGACTTTATTTTGAAAAGGACTTCAACCTGTTTTCCGTTCCTGTGGATGCATTTTTTAGTGCTTGCAATTATTTGCCTGTGCAAATAATTCCATAGAAACATCAAACTATGTAATCTGGGAATGCAGTCAGGAGATGAGACACCAAGGCCTGCAAAACTGCAAATGCAATTATTTCTTCACTCACAACTTGAAGCCACAATTTAGGTCTCTTGCAAAATAGTGCCTTTAGTTTATTTGGGCACTGAAAGCTGCCTGTCCACCTTGCAGCTGCTGCTACTCTTCCCCTTGAGTCCCACACTAAAGTCACAGTGAATAATTTGACACTATTATTGCCATGGCAACAGCCTGATGTCATGCATATACAGAATTATGATTGACATTCCTGCAGTGTCCAACAAAAAGGGAAGAGGGAGAAAACCAGACACAGCTCCAATACTAATGGGGGAACCAGTATCACTGGCACTGTAAATATTGCTTTATTCATAAATCTGCCTTCTCCTGCTTTTCACCATGTCAACATTCCTGTGAAGGGGTCCCATCAAAGCCCAAAACACATGCTCAGTGCAGAGTGGGCTTCCTCACACATGCCCAGGTTTGGCCAGAGGACAGCGGGTGCCCTTCTGACAGTGCTCTCCTCAGGGAGAGGACTTTATGCTACAGTACAAAAGATTTTTGCCACAGAGGTTAATCTTAAGAAGGTACCTTTAAAATGTCACAGGTATGGCCTAAAATAACACAAGACATTAAACTGAGTATTTTTCCCCTCTGAGGATAGTCTTCAGGTGTTCAGCTGGGCTGTAAATCTTTTTTTTTGCTGATGTTTATCAGCGTTTACAGAAAGACATGCGCAAACCATTAGGAATAGGATAAAATAACATCTGTTAAATATTTTTAAACTCAATGTCTGCAGAGTTCTCATAAGGGTATACAGGCAATACCAAGACAAGGATGGAAACAGCCTTTTATTCTAAATTTCATATGTACACGGAAAGCTGTTTTACACAGCTTTGTAAATTCTGTGTAAAAGAGCTATTGTCATCCAATGTCACTGTGCTTGTCACTAATAACAACTTTTTAACATGGAGTACATTATTAACAACAAAAAACATTAACAAATAGGCATAAAAGACACAGATATGTGTGCTTATATTTCACATAAATTCTAGAAACAAGTTGGCGCAAAAATAAAATGTGCCAGTAAAAAAAAATAGGCATTTTTTAAAATCACACAATACATGATTTTCTTTCTTGCTTTCTTTCTTTCCTTTTTGTACATGATACGCTGAGATCCATTCTCAAGCCTTTTCACATCAGGATTTGCAGGCACTTCAGCAATCCAGCTATATTTTTTACAATACATGACCTTCAGACCAACAAACATGAAAAACAGCTGCTGCAAAAGAAGTTCTCATATCCCATACGCACATTCAAATGTTACTCACTCCTAGAGCAATTTTTTTTGTTTTAGTTATTTTTGGATATTGACATGTTTTCAGGATGATGTGTAACAGTTTGTCTCCACTTCTCTCTCATTCATATACTTACAGGTTTATTTTTAATGTAGCATCATGATGCAACAATATAGTATACGGAAGCACAAGGCAATTGTCCACAAAGCTTCACAAATTGTAAAAATAATTGTTTTCTTTTCACTTTTTTGATCCAAAGAAAATGTTCTATTTCTTCTGCTCTTGCTTTAAGCTATCTCCAAAATTTGCCCAAAGACAGCTGTGCATGAGATGACCATAGGACGATACCCTCCCTAGTTCTCTTCCTAGACACAAGTGTCATAAGACAAAATTAATTTAGAAGTAAAGCAAAGCAGAACGCAGTTGTATGTTTGTTCATAATTTCCCATCTTCAATAAAATAGTAAAATATACTTATCAAGGGCTTGGCTGTGACTGTATAAAAAGTCTCTCTCCAAGTTATTTCATTTGTAATGGACTGTGTATTAAGATTATAAGGCAATTGTAACAGGATTCTCAGGATAATGGAAAGCTTAATATTGTTTTCCTCATGAGTCAGGATAAAGGCTTTTTTAATAAGCTCAGAGTGGGGAGAGAGAAAAAGAGCGCATATGTGCATAATAGGAAAAGGATAGTTTTTCAGCATACAGACACTTAAATATTGATCAACAAAGACTGGTAATGACTCCACCATAAAACATCTTAGAACTGCAACTGCGATCCAGAGTAGAGCTAAGCTTTCTCCACTGAAGAGTGATATGTAACCCTCCTCCTGACCCAAGAGAAATAAAAAAGAACATGTCAATGCTTCCTTCAACCTCAAATTCATTAATTTTATGCCACAAAGCTGCATGTTGGTGTAATAAGTCACTGCAAAGTAAAACACATTACAACAAATCCTAGTAATAAGCCATTGACAACTACTTGACTGGGCTATGGGACTCAGTACGGCAGGGGCAGTGTTGCTCACTTCCGCTATGATTGTCAAAGGTGGAACATCCTTCCATGAATTCGACACTTGAGACAGAACGGCAAAGACATAAGGCCCACCAAAGCTTTGCCTGTATTTTTAAAGGCACTGAAACAGACAACGGATATATTCCTTAGTACCATCAGTTTAAAAAGTTTTCAAAATATAAGTCTTTGTATGAAAATGTTTCTTATTGCATGATAAGTTGATCTTCATTTTCTTCACCTCAAGAGTAAAATGGTCTTCCCTTTTCTGGTGTTTGCAGTCTGTTCAGCCTCGCTACCTGAGATGGTGAAGGCGGTACATCTTGCCTGAAAGGACCTTTAGGAGGGGCATAATTAGAGTCCTGAATTTTCTTATAAGAGTCATAGTTGCTAGGCCCTTCAGAAGAAGTTTTTTTTTTCAGTTGTTGTTCTTTCCGCCTCTGCTCTTGGCGGAGCAGTTCTTGTGTTTCCAGCATTACCCTAGCATTGAAGCCATGTCCCCCCATATAGCCATTCCTTGATCCCTGATAGCTGGAATATCTGGGATTTTCCTTTGCAGTCTGGAATCCTTCTCCAGGGGAATAGCTCTGCTCCCAGGAGTCTTGAGATACAGAACTGGCATTTTTTCTGCTCTGCCTGGAAAGAAAAATAGAAGATACTTTTAAGACAAATGTTCTGGTTCCACTTCTACTGTTACTGACAACAATCCCTGGAAAGAAGGGTGCTTCTGCAGTGCCATCAGGTTTTCCCCAGCTATATCATTCTCCAGAAGTCATGTTCTCTGCTGCTGCAAACAGGCATCAAAGAGGCATCTTGCCTCTTTCTTTTGTTAGGAGAACATTTCCTATAGAGTTGAACTCTATTTCTGGGCCTCTTCAGGAGGAATATGTCATGAAAACCCCTCCAAGTGCTACAACCACCATCATGTTCTCAAGAGAAAAGTGCTACAGTTCAGTTCAGTTGCAGACTAGGAAAGACCTAAGACATTGTTGTGCTTCTTAAGAAACCAGATAACAGCCAACACTTGTAAAGTCACTCATTAAAGATTTGAATCTAGACTCACACATGATTAAAAATGCAACAGGCAGATCTTTAGAACACTTGCTCTAACACTGCACAAGACAGAAGATAAAGCTCATTATTGATAGGTAGTTACACAGATGAGAGTTTCTTCCTCCCATTTCTAGAACTAAAGAATTTTGTGCTATCTCAGGACTGTTTCCCAGTTTGCTATAGTTTTCATAAAAGAAAAGGCACAGATAACCTTTTTTGCTCATTTTTTGGCTCCAAGGGGGTAGACAAATAAATCAAATACATATAGGAATTACAAATTCTTATCTCTTTTCACAATAAACCATCACATTATTTTAAAGACAGATTATGGTTTTGAAATAGCTTTAATTTACTATCAAGCTGCTAGATGCTTTTATGAATTTAAAATAAGATTGTTGATGATAAAGCAAAACAATTTTATGCGGCAGCAAAAGAGATACCCACTTGGAGATTAAAATTAGTATATGAGAATCAAGCAGTAAAACAGAATATATTGTGACATTAATCAATAAGAAATTCGCTTAGTTGTTTATATATGGCTTGGTTTCTCATGTCAACACACATGGCTTAATGTGGCCTCATCCAATGAATATGCAATAAAGACATAGGAGACCCAGAGAATATTTCTACCGTTAGCAAAAATAAAAAGTCACCTAATGTTTTTGCAATCTTCTGTCCACACATGTAATTTGAAAATGACCATATCCACCTTATTTCATAACAGATTTTGAGGCCTCTGGATGGAAATTGTTATTCAGGACAAATGTAAATTATTACAGCATAAATTACAACATAATGTAAGTTCTTATGCAAATTTTTATAGCTGGTGTTGGTATTTGCATATCCAACTTCGCCAAAGAAACGATGCTTCTGTGCCATGTTTTATCACTCGCTGGAACGAGAGCAAATTGAACGAACCTCTGTAGGCTACGAAACTGTCAGGTTTCTGATCTAGAGCAAGATAAATTTTAAGTGCTAGAAAATTAACTTGGAGTTAAACATTGCTTTTACAGTTTCACATGGGACAAGAGGATGACTAGCTGAACTGATTTAATTTACTGACTGTATTCTGGTACTTGTTCAAAATTAGTTGGCCCACTTTCCCTGTCTTTCTGGGAAGATCCTTTAAAACTGACTCAAGAGTTTATTTGTCTTCACTACTAATGATTTGAAAGTACAAAGGGGAAAAAAGGAGGATCCTAGAGACTATACAAGATGAAAAACAACAAAGGTCAAGAATGAATCCAGTGCAGAAACTTTAATCATTACAAAGCCACAGTTGCAACATTAAGCTTGGGACCTAAGTTTCAGAGTAACAATAAGATTTCTTTAAAGATCAGTCACAGAGTCACAAGCAGTTTGTGATGCTAGAGAACGGGTTGTCTCAGCTTGTTATAGGAGTATCATGGTATTTACAACACTCAACTTTAGCCCAAGGTCCTGAAATTCATTCTGCTCTCAGCACAGCTCAAATACCCAGAGTGCTCAAAGTCATCAAATTATCATTAATTACTCAGTAACATGCCGTGCTAGCTTGCTATAATTTCTCATCTTGAAAACTGCATTGAATGAAGTTCTCAGTCTAAACAAGCATTTCTATGACCAAAAGCATTATTTTACAAATTTCTTGTAAATTAATTTTCTCCTTAGAGTTATTAATTTCTGCCGCTGGAACTGTATTCAGCTATCTTCCAACTTTTACATGCTACCAGTGATTGAGCAGAACAGGGGAAGAGAGTTTTAAGAATCATAGCTTTAAAACTAAAAATACCCTCCCCAACTTAAAAGTGACACTAGCATCAGTGCTCTTCCACCCAATCTGTGCATTGCTGGAACTAGCAAAACTGAAAGAGAATTTCTCAGGAAAAACAATATGGCATTAATAGGTGTGGTCACTTCAGAAGGAAGGTAGAGATAAGAAGCAAAGGGAATATAAAAAATCTTCAAAATGACTAACTAACAATCTAAGAAAACACATTAACTTTACATTTTCCTTTCCCACCTTCCAAATTTAACAGAAAGATTCCACACTGAAAGGTGCTAAAGCATGTGAAAATCTGAGAGATCTGTTTTACTTTCAAAGATGTTGGTAGGATAAGAGTTCATGCTTAGAAAACTTTGATTATGAAGCTTCTATTTGTTTCCCAAAAAAAAGGGAGTTATAGTACACTTGTTAAAACATATGTTGTCACAAAATTTTTTTTACATACCATTTCCACATGGGACACAAAAAATAACAGGACCTTGTTGGAAACGAATTTGACATTAACTTCTGGTGTTAAGGATTCTCCATTCAACCATTGCCACTGATATTTGAAAATACAAACACTATTTGCAAAATGCTTGACTATGATAGTTAATTTACAATACTAGTTGAGCAAACTTTTAATAATTCTTAAAGCTAAATATCAAGTAAATATCAATTTTTCCCAAACAGCAAATCTAAGATTTTTTTAAAATACAAATTCGTTTAGATGAAAAGTGTATTATTTTTCAGCATTCCTTTGCTAATGACCCAGTAATTTAGAAGAAATATATATACTAGAAACTTGAAGGTCCTTGATTTTTTGGATAGAGTTTCTCAGTTCTGTATTCTTTTGTTTGAGGTCTTGAGATTTTTTTTTCTTTTAATATTTGCTCTGTATTAGCATCACAAAGGTAGAATTTCTATCCAGTAAAGAATAAGGCAACAGAAAAAAATATCATCTGACATGTCAAAAGGGGACAACCCATGTCATGCTCAGGAGAGTTTTGTAATTGCAGAAAATTAAACTGGATGGTGTGTCACAAAGAATAGCTTTGTTTCAGTGTCTCGGTTCTGTTGCGTGCTCAATTCTGCTGGGTGCTGAAATCCCACTGAAATCAGCTCTGAAGTAATCCTCCTGAAATAAAAGGCTGCCACATGCTCTCACTTAAGAAATTTTATGCCTTTTCCACACCAAACACATTCCACCTTATATCAATGCTAAACAAAAGCGTCTGCACAAAGTACAATATTTTCCTTCCACAAATGAAATTAGCTCTAGGCTCGTATACACTGAATAGTTTCAGACAGTTACCATACCTGGGTAATGAGCTGTACTGCCGCTGAGCTTGTTGGAAACTCTCCCTTTCTTCTTGCCGCTGCCGCTGCATTTGAACCTCTACTGATACTGAGTGTCTGCCACTCTGTGAGTACGTCTTGGTGCTTGGCTACAAAATGAAAATGAAAATGTCTTCAACAAAGAAGAAAAATACCCACAAAAGAGCTACCATTTAAATTGCTGTTGTACACATATGGTTACATTTGTTTCAACATGTGGTTCAAGTATCTCTTTCACAATAATTAGGTTAAATTCTGACCCATAGCAGTGGCCTGGGCTATCGTACCATTTCTGAGATGTATCAAGAAAATATTGGTGCAGAATGGATTATGGTATATAGTAACACTGAAATTTAAATTAAGTTGGTGGAACAGATCGTCAGACGCTGTAAGTTAATTGTAGCTATGGTAATGCTAAGTTTTACACCCCACTGAGGATCTGAGGGAGAATGGAGCACAGCAGCTCTTTCAAACCCCACCGATACGCCCAAGTGATGCTCTCTCTTAGTGAAGCTGTCCTATTTTGCTATTGGTCCAGACATGCAACAGTTGCTTTTCCGAGACATAGGGAAACATTTTCTGGTTTGACATGATCAAGTAAATAGATTTAGCAAGTCCCTTGTGGAGATTGGGGAATCCTGTATCTCTGAGAAGGATTTTAGATAACATTTTCATGAGGTGACAATTTGAAACTTTGAGGCCAATGCTAAGAGCAAGTGAAAATGGATGGCCTTTCTGGGAATACAGAGCATTACCTGTCAAGATCTGACAAAATGGCTTCATTCAAACTTTGGATTATGAAAAAGTTTAGTTTTGTAGAGAGAGCACTTTTCATTTTACATTACTACTGTCGTCAGACTTTGTGATTTCAAATTGCGAATAAGGTGCTACAAAAGTCATAGAATGTTATGGGTTTTTCTTGTTTTAATAATATGGTTTCATCTAATGAAGAAATAGAGCATTATTTTATCTATCTCCTTAAAATTACCAGTTCTATTCAAAACACATAAGCCTAATCACTCAGAGGTTAGGGAGCATAACTACTTGTCTGAGGCTGGAACTGAAACAGCTTGTCTCAGACTTGCTTTTCTTAAAGCATTTTCGCCTTTTCATCTGTACCTTCCCTCAAAACAAACATCTCTTGTTTTTGCCATTATAATTTCTGCAGCAGAAAGATATCATAATGGTTCATGAATATCTGCAAGATAAAAGGCTTTGCAAAAGCTTCATAAAATGAAGTCAAGTTTTAGAAACTAGAAAGTTGCCATTTGTGACGTAAACTTCTCCTTTGTCTTACTATACAATCGATTGCCTGCAGGTAGCCAGAAACACAACAAATTTGAAACAGATGTACAACATTTAGAAAGTTCATTTTCAATAACAATAAACTTCTGACAGGGCATCAGTCTTGGCTCAGAATTTAACAGATACAATTTGGTGAACAACTGCCTTTCCCATTATGAGAAGATTATCGTGCAAAAGAATCAGAATGTGAAAGCATAGCCTATGAGTAATGGAGAACTTCTTATTTAAGAGAATCCTTAATACAACATTGATGTCTAGTTCAGAATAGACTTATTCTGTAAAAACCTCAGTAAAACAGTATTTCTAATGAAAAATGCTTTAGGAATGGTGTGATGAAGCAACAAGTTGAGAAAACAGAATCGTGTGTCAGCCTTGTGAGAAATTTTCTTAGAGATGAATAAGCTGTACATATGTATGTATGTCCAAACCAATAACCCCCATGGAGATTTCCTACTATATTAAATAAGGGCAACACGTACAGAGCAGTGTTTCAGTTATTGCATATGTCAACATTTCTAACTTTCTTGACTTTATTGAGAGTCTTCTGACATTTGGTATTTTATTGAAGGGCTCAGCTTATGGAAACGAGCAATTACCTGAAAATCACAAGATTTGCTTGTGAATTCTCTCCAGTGTGTATACCCTGTTAAACTAAGTGGATTTGCAATACTTAACTAGTCTGAAAAGGATACTTATTTAGAGTCCTGTCTGCATGTTGTTCACATCTACAATAAGTCGTTCCTATAATCAATTCTGCTATCTGATTTTAAACATCCAAAAACATGGCAATGGGACATAAACTCCCTCTATTTGTTATCAAATATTCCATATCATAACACGTAGGTATATTCAACCATCTTATTAATGAAAAGACCTTTCTTTCAAATCTTTTCATTAAAAACCTCATACCATAGAGAATCCCCTTGGTATATGGTTATGATGATATAAAAACATAAAATACTGCTTTTTGGATCCTTAACTTGTTTAGAAAAATGCAAGTCACCATACAGTGATTTATCTTTTTAGTACGCTTTCAATTGAAGAATCTAAACCAAAAACATTTATATCATAAGTAACTTTAGTCTTCAAAAGCTAAATGGTTATTTTGTCTTAGTCCCCAAAGTATTCTTTTATACATACATATTTATATAAAATATATACACAAACACACACCTATATAAAGTATACCCCATTTATGTCAGCACAAAATGGAGGTAATTAAAAAAAAGAAAGGTGAATTATTTTCACATCTTTCAACAGCAACCAAAGAACATGTATAAGGAATACACATAACAGTAATTTTAACACTGATATCGACACAAGGCTAAGTATAATTATAACAATCTGAAATCATCCAACAAACCTGGCAACAGCTCAGTCTTCACAGCACAGATTGATAAGAACTCTGGCCTTGTTTGCAATCAGATGTATGACAAGCACTGACCTTTTAAATCAGGATGCGGTCACGGCCACAATAACAACCAAGGCTGCATTATACAAATAAATGTATGTTCATGTCTTCCACAATACATTTAAGTGGCAATGACAGTTATTGCGTTCAGCATTGTTAAACAATACTCAGTATGTAAAACTGTACTTTAAAATACATGAAATTACACAGCTCTTTTCTCAAAGAGGCATTATTTTAAAACCAGAGCTGCAAAGTTAAAAGTTTGTACAGATTTCTCACTTTACACAAACAACATTTTTTTCAATTCACGGAGAATGTAAGTCCACAGCTCACATTGCATTGACCACTACCAGCAAAGGGCAGCATATTTTACAGATTAAAGTTCCTCTTCTCTTTCCTAGCTACACCTGTGGCTGCCCATGCAGTTTCTCTTCCTGCAGAGTGGCATTTCTGCCCATGGAAGGTAGCTCTGCATGGTGGCAGCATGGATCGTCCAGGACTGGCACAGACCAAAGTTGCCACAGAGAATTGCAGAGGAGATCATGGGGGTGACCCAGGGCACTGGGTTTTCAGGGAGATTCAACTGGTTCAGGTGACAGGGGAGCCACCAGTTGAGGTGACACACCTATCCAACAGCCTACTCCCATAGGGACAAGCTGGGAGTAATGCTTACTCAGAATCATAGGACTCCTTTGACAAAGAAGCAGTTAATAGCTAGATTAATAAAGGAACAAGTCCCCTAGTATTTTCCCAGTTATTAAAAAGACCATTATTTAATATAAATAAATGTGCTAATTTTTTCCAGATTGAGCTCTATGTTTAACCAAAAAGTTTCAAGTTCACCTGGAAGTTGGTAGATACAAGGCCCCCAAAACATCCATGGTTCTTACAGTTCAGCACTAATTAGACATAGATGAGATTAAATGATCTTGCCTGCTTTATGTGTAAATGTACTTGGCACAGATGACAGACAATCCAGTAACTGCGTATATCAAAATTCAGAATGATAAAAAACATTCAGTGGTTCTGGGACATGTCCTTGAAAACTATTTTTATTTCCATCTTTTTGTTTATGTCGCTATGGTGAACAGAACATGTAGCAATATTTCTTTTAAAAATTGTCAACAGGTATGTGTAATAGTTCAAACACCATATAATAAGAAAAATCCCATCCCTTTGTGTAGCTTTCTGTGGTGCATATGTAGGAAGCTGAACAGTGTGGTATGGGATAAAGATTTCCATTCTGTGTATGGCAGCAGCAGAAAGAAAATCTTCAGCACGGTAGAAACAAATCACTTAGCCATGAAATTCTGCCTGCAGTATTTACATGCACTGCATGACTGTGAGCTATAAATAGTTTGTTTACAAACTGAAATTGTTTCATTTCTTTTTAAAATTTTCTATCTTTATTTTCCATTTTGTAAAAATTAAAAGATTGAAACTAGTGGTGGAAAAAGTTTAAAATACGAAATTTTAAAGAGTTTAAATCTTGGCAAGAAATTGCTGGTATTTCATGAAATTGTTTGCAGGTTTGACACAGAATGGATATTAACCACACAGCTGAAGAGAAGATACCTGTGGAGAGGCTGCCCTTCTTAACTTTGATTTTCCCTCTGAAACAGATTGGGGTAGGAGAAACAGCAATTTAGGTCCTAAGATATTCTTTGTCTACTGCAATGCTCCAATGGGTATCACCTAATATCTTGAATAAAATATCCTGAAAGAGACTCTTAAAATGGATTCATCATAGAAAGAATTAATATACTACTTTTCTTTCTCATTAATGTGTTGAGTAATTTTCATAATTTACAGCCTGATATAAACTTTAAAATGTTTGTTTTGAATATAGTCTGCTATTAATTTTCGAGGTGAAATTAATAGGTTATAGTCGAAGGTACAGCAATAAAAATCAGGTTTTTGATTTTCTGAAATAATTCATTATGGCTTTGAATAGGTCAAGGATGTGACTACAGGGATAAGAAACAAGTACTATAAACAGAAAAAAAAATATTTTTCTTTAAATCTGTCTTCAAGACAAGATCTGCACACCAATAGCTAGCAGAAAAAACCTGCATAGTACCTATGTTTTCTGAGCACTTATCTATCAGTCCATGCCTAAGTATGTTATTAGGACTTCTGGAGTCTTTCCTCTATGAAAATTGTGCAATTATTTAAGTTTCACAAATTTAGTGTGCATATAAATAAAGCTATACTAAGACAAGTCAAGTAGTAGATTTTTTTTGACCCAGTTAGCTTTCCTCTTTAGAAAAAAAGAAAATCTTTTTATTTGATTCCTAAATATTTAAAGTAGTGTTTGCGCAGCTGGTCTCTCAATGCCATTTTTCTGCCACCATCCAAATAGGTCCAGGATGACAGGAGATGAATGTATTTGTGAATTAAGTTTGCCACTTCCCATTTTTAGCACTGATTATTTTATTAAAGATGAAGAAATAATCCACCAACTTTTGTCCCTCCAGCATCTTTGTGATCGTTGGTGTGCTCCTACAAGTAGGACTGGTAAGCAGTTGTAGTGTTTTTAATGGATTTAATACGCTCTTTTGTGAAATTGGATTATTCACTCCCATGATGTTTAGGGCTATAATGCTGTGGTTTTGTTATTGAAGGTGGGGATCTGTTAATTAAGATGTGACTAGGCAAAAATACAAGATATGGAACAAAGTACAATCAAAATCCCCTCAACCCCAGGACTAGTGCAAGGAAGGATAAACCTCAGCAGACCCAATACTACTCTGAAAAGAACAAAACCCACAGGCTCAACTTTGGAACCAAACAGCACAATCAGCCACACAACAATCCTTGCACTGGTATAAAATGCCATAGCAACGGCAAGGGCCTTAAATATTAGCAGACATACTGTGATTCCATGCAATTCTGCATGCCCAGATACACCTTTCTGCAAACTGACTGGAATTAACACCAGCAGGATTAAAGTGGATTAATAATATTTTATGTGTCTTTTTTTTTTTCCCATGTACCATCAGGCATGCAGTATTGCCCCTGAAACCTTCTTGTACTTTTGAGTTTTTTGAAACAGCAAACATAAAAAAGCAATGTAAGAGAAAAAAAATATGAAGACTGAGAAAGTTATCTTAAAATAAACAAATGCAAAAGCCCCTTCCATAAAGCTTTGACTCATCTGCAGAACTAGTGGATTTTAGAGATGGCTCGATGTTGCAACAGTTAGTCAGTTATTAAACCTTAACAGTGTGTCATTCAAATGGCCTTGAGCAGAAATGTTATGCTGCTTAATAGACGGTGTCATCTCATTCCATCACTATCACTTTTTGTGCCTGTTAAGCTGCCTGACTCTGTATGAACACTCGTAGGCAGTCAAGTGTTTTGTTTACTAGCAGGGCAAACACAGCCGTGCAAAAAGTCCAGCTCTGTCACATTGCTCATGTGCAGAGAAAGAGCCTTCACCTGATGGGCACAGCCGGAAAGGGATGGGGTCAGGCGCTGGTCTTTCTGTCATGGGTATCGCTCAGAGCAAGCATGATGTAGTGCTCCACAGTATGGAGATCTGCCTCCAACCAGTGGAGGAGACTGAAGGTATTTGTCACAAGCATCCGGACTCCTGTGTCACAGGCCATTAATAGTCTGGGATGGATTGGAGTTGGTGATGTTCACGGGATCATTTTGATAACATATTAGCAGGTTTCTGAGCAATTGAGCTCCTCTGAATATCCTCAGAGCTGCCAGATTTCCATCTGTATCCATTACTTATACTGCAAAGTTTATGTTCATTTACACTTCTTTAAAGTAACCAATAGTCCCACATCACATCAGCACTTTGTTCCCTATCCTCAACCCTCCCATCAGCTTGTTAATGAGAAATGCAAACTACTTATCACCTCACAGCACACACTTCTCTGTGGAAGGGTTTTTCCTCTCTTTCTATCCAAACCAGATCAGAGTTGGCTGCTGTCCTGCAGCTCAGATGCTTCTCTAGATGTAAAGCCTTTTGTTTATGTCGGCTGTGCAACCCATCTCCCTCAGGTGAAAACACACTTTTCAACAATGGTCCGTGTACAGGTGCACTTTTCATTGCTGTGGTTTGTAGCCAACAGCTTACAAATGGAGAAGACTGAAAAGACGTTGATAAATGTATCTAAGTATTTTCCTGCATACCTATTGTAAACCATTTTTGCTTTTTTTTGTGTCACTGGTATTTAGCGATACATCTGGATCTGTTTTGAGAGGGTATCTTAACAAAGTTCATAATTTTAGACTAATAGGTTAAAGTAATACACACTCCTTAAGAAAGAGTGTTATGGCTCCTTAACACTGAAATGACTGTGAACTGCTGAAATGGATGAGATCATTGGTTTATCCTTTCCAAGCATTGTGATCTTGAAAGGCTAGAGTACATGATGGAAAGAAAAAAAATATGATTCAAAAATGCTCTGAGGCAATTTTTTTTTTTTCCCCAAGTACTTATTTAAGATAAAACATTTGGTCACCTATGTATTTAAAAACAGAGCAGCTCCTACAAAAGCAACAATAAGCTTCAGAATTAATATTAATACATTAAGCTGAATTAATAAATTTGAGCTCATTTGCATGATTTGTAGAAGGGGGGTAAACAGAGAGATCCCATTTGTTTGAATAAGAGAAAAAGGAAAGGTCAATGTTCTGACCCACAATTTAGGAAATTATTCCATTCCTAAGGTAATCAGCCTGTCATCCAAATAATTCCCTCCTCACCCATTACAAGAAACTATAATAAAAACCAAGTTGCCTGTCTAAAGTTGCTATGGCATTTAGATATACAACAATTTGGCCCATGACCTTCAGTAGTTAAATTCCCAAGTCTTCAAGGGTGCAAGTTTTTCTCATGCATAGTTTTGCCAAGAATGCTGCTCAGATCTCTCAATTTGAAAAACTAAACAGCAGTTGATATGCTTAATGGAAAGTACCTCCTACACCCAGCCCTCTTTCACCCCAAAATTGCTACACTATAACTGTGATGAGTTATCGCGCTATCTTCACCACATCAAATCGAAAACATCTGGTCATAAAAAAAATGTTTGGGGTTTTGGGTTTTTTTAATTCAATTTCAGAGAAGGTTAGAGATTTTCTAACATGGGAAAAGAGAAACCTATATCCTGATACACTCTGAAACAGCGCTAGGTCTTTTAGGGTTACATTTACCTTTGTTCCTCTCCATGCTGCATGTTGAAAATACCACAGGTTCAAATTGACAAGTTTAAAACTGACAAAGACACAAAGACCCAACAGAAGTAAAAAAATCTTCTATATCCACCACAATAGGCAAAGAAAGATGACATATGCATTATGATGCATATGGTTGTTCTCAGTGACTTCATACACACAGATGTGGATCTTCGGCTATTTCCACCTTGGTCTCGTGTGCATCATAATGCCATCACCTACACCTCCTTTGGAGGAAGCTGTGAGAGATTCTACTGCTGTCATCATACAGCTCCCTCTTTTTTGGGAATGCAAGCCAATTGTTTACTGTCTTTATTGTGGAATTTTAAACAAAAATACAATGAAATATTTGTCCTATATTTAAAGGATCCTAATTTAGGATATGTAATTGATTAAAAAGCAACACAGATTCATTCAATTATATTAAACAAGGTAAGCACATGGATTTACATAATTGTATCACTTTGCTAGATCAAATTGAACTGGATTTAAATTATCAATTAGAATGTATATCTTGAGACAGAACTGTCTTGGCTAGTACAAGTGGCAAAGGGTACTATTGTGAAGCATGCTATTATGCATAGCTCTCCCTTTTTACTGTGAAAATACATAGCTCTTCCTCTCAAGGAAAGGAACTAATCACAGTGATATTTCTTCAAAGGAAATACAAAGTTATATGTTATCTGTAAATTATTTTTTGTTAGTGCGTGTTTTACTCTCATTTTCTAAAAAAAAAAAAATAATAAATAATCAGAATAACTAATATTGCATTTGAGGCAAAAAAAAATCTAAGTAGTAATTCGCAGAGTCAAGGGTCTAAACACAGAGCAAATAATGCTATATGCACACAGGTCAGATGGATGAAGTTGAAAAATGAAAAAAACATCAAGAAACCAAAGATTAGGATAACAGAAAGAGCAGAAGTGTGGAGACAGAGGAGCTGTGATCCTACTGGTCTGCTCCCGACCAGCCTGGGGACAGCAGGATTCAGCCAACCTTGCCAGATTTGAGAGACTGTGTACACTTACCCATGGCTGCTCAAAACTGTAAGTACGTCTCCTGTCTTCCACGTCCTCATCTTGCTTTGCTTGCTGAAACTCTTGTCTCAGGCGCTGTATCCGGTCATGATTGTTAGGGGTCGATCTGTTGCTAAAAGGGGGAGGATGGAAAAGATCAATATACTTGGGAACTGCCATCTGTGACTGTAATTTCTTAGCACAGGACTGCTATTACAGTGCAGGACTACAGGTTTAAAAATAATTTCCAAGCATTTAGTACAAAGTTCTTTAGTTTTTTAAAGCTGATTAATGCTGTTTGACTTATAAAGAGACTTTAGATGGTGTAAGGGTAAGATGAATGAGACTATTCCTAAAAATCATCAAATGTTGCTGGCCTTTTTTCAGTGAATGTTACTCCTAGAAATTGAGAGGAATGGACGTGCTAGTGTCAAACTTAACATAAAGGCATGAGCTCTGCTACTGAATGAGCTCTGAACATGAAAGATACTTTTTCCCAATCAATAAACTATGGCACTGTCAGAACTTTATTCACATGAAATTCATTACAAAGTCTGAAGGCTCTACCTATATGAAATTTTATTATTTTCCTCAATCAATAACAGCCTGTCATCCCTTAGTTCTGTTTTTAACAAGTCTTTTAAACTGATCAGTCTGAAAGCACTAAAAGGTTTGAGGGCTAGTAAAAAACAATCAATTTGACAATGCCATAGGCAGGAACACATCCAGGCAGCAGATGGGCACTAGCTGGGCTGGAGAGGGCTCAGCCGTGGACGTACTGCCATGTACCAGCACAACCACAACCTTGAGTTCTTCAAAACCATCAATTTTTCCATGGTGCCTCTTGCAGGTCTCTATAGCACACATATACATGAAACCATAATGAAATACGCACAGGAATGGCTTATTTACAGGGTGGAGGAAAAATGAATATTTATTAATCTTGTTGCAGTTTTTCCAGCTGTGCAGCTCCCACCTGACCCCTACAACCCCCACCATATTTCAAGCATGTTAATATGGGAATCACAAGAAGCCTGACAAAAAAACATGTTATATCAGGACTAACCAGAAATATATTAATCTCTTATTATGGCCTTCTTAAGCCCTGCATTTTATTGTTTATTTCAAAAGAGCTGATGAGGAATGGACAGCTATTACTTTGTTTCAAAAGAGAAATCTGCAGGGAGACAATGGAAGGCAATTCCATAGATTTCTGTTCTTGAACACAAGGTACAATAGAACACAGTGAATTTATATCCCATATGTTCTCTCATATGAAAAGAGATGATTCTAGAACCTATTTCTGACTGTTTTCCATGTCTTTTGAAACTGGTAGGTGCAGTGGATTGGAGGTAGTAGATGTTTGAGATGTTACCTCCCTCTCTTTTCATTGCCATTAAATGGAGCTTATCAGTGCTTTGTAGCCAAACAGAAAAATTAGCATGGTTCTAGCAAAAGCTAATTTTTGAAGAGGTTTAGAGTTTGTTTTAGGTTGTTTTTGTGGGTTTTTTTTCTCCTTGTCTTTGAAGCTGAGAGCAGAGAAAAGGCATGAATTTAGGGAAGCCCTCCCTCCCTCCCTCTCTGTTTTCCTTCCTTCCTTCCTTCCTTCCTTCCTTCCTTCCTTCCTTCCTTCCTTCCTTCCTGCCTTCCTTCCTTCCTGCCTGTCTTCCTGCCTCCCTCCCTTCCTCCCTCCCTCCCTCTCTGTTTTCCTTCCTTCCTTCCTTCCTTCCTTCCTTCCTTCCTTCCTTCCTTCCTTCCTTCCTTCCTTCCTGCCTGTCTTCCTGCCTCCCTCCCTTCCTCCCTCCCTCCCTCTCTGTTTTCCTTCCTTCCTTCCTTCCTTCCTTCCTTCCTTCCTTCCTTCCTGCTTCCTTCCTTCCTTCCTTCCTTCCTTCCTGCCTGTCTTCCTGCCTCCCTCCCTTCCTCCCTCCCTCCCTCTCTGTTTTCCTTCCTTCCTTCCTTCCTTCCTTCCTTCCTTCCTTCCTTCCTTCCTTCCTTCCTTCCTTCCTTCCTTCCTTCCTTCCTTCCTTCCTTCCTTCCTTCCTTCCTTCCTTCCTTCCTTCCTTCCTTCCTTCCTTCCTTCCTTCCTTCCTTCCTTCCTTCCTTCCTTCCTTCCTTCCTTCCCTCCTTCTTGCCTGCCTGTCTTCCTGCCTCCCTCCCTTCCTCCCTCCCTTCCTCGGAAGCTTTAAGAAATATTTTATTTTAATGGAAATGCAAATTTCTATTTTGAAAAGTACAATTAAAAGAAAGCTTTATTTAGAACAGGTGGAAATTAAACGTTGTGGCACTTTCAAAAATTCCACTTCATTATAGGTGTGTTGCTAATTCTACTTCCTTAATTCAACTTAATTTTGTGAAACAGCTTATGTTATTTAAATTTATTCCTTATTGTCAAATCCTGCACAGCTTTACTATACAACCACTTGTTTTTCCCACACATTGCTACACACTGCATATTTTACATGCAATCACCACAATACAGTGCAAGACATACAAAATACTTTTAAATGGTCTGCTGATTTTTAAAACTGGTGTTGTTAATCTAATAAACAAGTAGTCCAAGACTTTTTACACAGTGTTTTCTGTAAGTTGCTACTTAAATGTAGCAAAGTATTTTAAGTATTAGTATTTCAGGTATAAGAACACATTTGAAAGAGAAATGCCATTGAACTTCACTGCAAAATTACTAGAAAAGCACTATATATAGACACCTTGAGGTACTGAAGATGGCTGGTAAATAATCAGCCTTCCTTAATCAAAGTTGTTTCAAACTCCAAGGGATCACAGTGCAGAAGTGACACTGGAGCAGGTATTCGATGGCAAAGAAAAAACATAAGGTAAACCCACAAAGTACTGCTCTAAACCCTGTGCATTATAGCGAACAGAAACTACCAGCCCCAAAATGGCTTACTGGAAGGATTATGACAGATCTGAGGACTTCTGCACATTTTGGGATTATTATTCATTAAAACAATTACATCAGCAGAGGAATAGCAAACAAATGCATAGTGTCCATGCCAGGAAGACAAAATGCATGTCTGCTCTTAAACAGCAAATTCATGAATTTTGCACCCTTACACTGGAGAGATGAACAACATCCAGATTTATGAAGAACTTATTGTAATGACAAAAAAAAAAAAAAAAAGGAAGAGAGAAAAGAAAAAGAAAAAAGAAGGCTAATTTAAGAAAAATTATTAAAAGGTTTTATAATGGCAGAGAAGATAAATCTTTTAACAATATTTCTATTTCATCAGAAAAGCAAGAAACATGACCCAAATTTAGAAATTTACAAAAGAACTGATATACGACAAAAGGACTATTTCACAGAAAAGAAAGAGCTAAATTTAAAGAAAAGTAGAACACTTTTTTACCTACTCAAATTTCTTTGTGCTCAAAATGTTTGTGAGATATAGAAAGTGAGGTCAACTAAGCAGTTTTATCATTAAAAAAAATTAAACATTTTTATTTAGAAGAGGAAAAAGGAAAATGCAAACAGCTAAAGAAGGTCTGAGATACTTTTAAGGAAAAATTATTTGAAGGCTTAGACTATATCTCAGGTTGGCTTCCTTTCATTTCCATTTTCCTCTCAACCTTGTTCTGATTCTTTAAGTTAATTATAGCTGCCCTAACCTTTCCACTAGTGAAGGCTTGCACATCTCCAACCAGGCCTGCCATGCTGTCTCCTGTTTCTTTCCATGCCTCTCTTCATCCAGTTAATTTTATCAACAGTGGTTTTTTGCTACGTTTTTTATGTCTCCAACTGCACTCCGAGTGCACTCAGGGAACACTTGGTACACCTGCTTGATATATCATTCGACCCCCTTTCAACAATGCTCCTGCAACCCCCTGCTCCTCCTTTCAGAGGAGCAAAATGCAAAAATCATAATCACAATAAAAAACTGCCACAAATAAAATTTTGGAGTCAAAAGGACAAACCTAACTTTACTCCTTTTCAGGTCCTGAGATGTTGTTTTAGCTACAACTCTTTATGTAAGTCACATCATTATCCCTTGGGACAGATCTAAACAAATTATATCCAGTGTGAAGAGTCCTTAGCCAGTCTAAAGCAAAATGAATTTTGACTTATCGTGTGAATTCATCCACAGCAAGTAGGGTCATCTCAACAGACTACTAGGATCAGGGCTGCAGGTGTTCCAGTTGCTTAAACTCCCTTTTGCCTTCTGCAAATGTATGGTGCAAGTCCTCAAAAGTTTAATTAATTAGCCATTTTTTGTTTGAGTTTTTCATTCAAATGAACTGAAAATCTGAAGACAAATTCACATTAAGGAATACTAGCAGGAATGAAGGAGTTCAACTTGAAATCCATCCAAACTTTATCGAAGACTTGACCTATGCTAGTTTTAAGCTTTTTAGCAAAACTGGAATTACAGCTCTGTACAGTAACCACAGCTTGCCCAGACAGCCTTTCGCTGTGCCTACTTAATAAATGAATGGCTGTGAACTTACGGAAGATAATTAGCACCTCCTAGCATTGGATGCAAATTATCTTTTTCTATCATTATTAAATGTTCTTAAAAGAAGTAAAAATCGAGGAAAGGTTTTTAGGGCCAAAGTTAACTTGGGTTGCAAAGCGGCTAGGCTTCCTTGTATCACATCTCTTCTTGGCACCCCATTGCCTTCCATCTGCAGATGGGACATTTTACAATCAGCTATTTTGTGAGCACTGCTTTAAAACACACAGTTGCCAGCATGGACTAAAAATGCAACTGTAAGCAAGGCTTAGATAGGCCAGAGCTGTCACATATTTCCAGAAACAAGCAGCCACAGCAATGGCCATCAGAGTCTCAGATCATTAAGCAATGTCGGAGTATGATGTCGTGCACTGATGTACAGAGTTGTAATCTTTTCAAAACAGACAGATTTTCAGTGCGATAAAGTAGATACAAACATGCTACTGAACAGGGATGACTAAAGCTTTGGGGAAAAAAAAGAAAAAAAGTTGGCCTGAAAAAGCATGGAGAATGGTCTTAATAACATCACCAGGCAGTTGCAACATGACTAGAATAACCAAAAGGTTAGTAAACAAACAATGTTCTTTACACCTTCAAATCTTTTAACACAGATTTGAGCTGCCAGGGACTCACTGGCCTGACCGGCTGCTTAGATCCCTGGATAGCAGTTATAAAACACAGATGGGTTTTTATTTACTTCAAGCTGGCAAATAACTATCACCTATTTGTATCAAATAAATTCCTTTCTGCTTGGACAGATTACTCACTTCATATTAAAAATTAAGAGCTGAATTTGAATCTACTTTTGCCTACAGGCAGAGAGGAGCAGAAAAAGAGTTAATTTCCATCCCATTGAGGATTAATGATGTCCTTACTCTGGTGGCTGTGCCATAGTTGGCAGCATGCATCCATGCCAAAGTTCAGGACTACCTGAGTGTCTACAAAATGGACCCTTTCCTTCTTAGCTTGAGCAGGATAAAAACAGCCCAACAGAAAGCAGAGTGGTGATAATCGAATATAAAAGTTTCTGCTACATTTACTGAAATTCGAGCACCCTCTTGCCACGGTGCTTAACTCCAAGCAGATGGATTTGTCTGTTTCAGATGGCCCTTGAGGGTGGATAAGCAAAAACTGTCAAGTTGCTACAAAAAGTCATGGACATAAAGTGAAATGAAAGCATGCCCTTTACCAGGTTTAAAGTTAGCACCATATTCCAATGCATGGGTTTCTGGTCTGTTCATTTTAAACAGATTTGTTAATCATCAGTGACACAGATAACTGTGCCCACACACTGTGGGGTTGATGAGGGCTGAGCAGGGGCAGAGTCTGCACTATCTCCATCTTGCAACCAGCTTGCCAGAGCAGGTTTGTCTTTTCCTGTTGTTTTTTTCTATGGTTTATATTTTGATATCTAAATACATGCCCTCAAGCTTAAATTAGTGTAACTGATTTGGCTGGTCCTCTCCTTCTAGTGTGCCCTACATACGGTCCTTCTCTGAGACATCAGGGAGTAGATTTGTCACAAACACAGGGATAATAACACATATAGATATGGTACACAAACAAGAGTAACCACATCCGGCATCATATAAAAGAGCTGTTGCGTGATTACAGAATTGCTATAGTCAGTCTGAGAAAAAAATCAGCAGAGGAAGAGATCAAATTAATTAGACTACAAATGTACTTGTAGCAGAGTGCAGTTGTAACCTGGAAGAAGGCATAGAAAAGTTATCCAACACTAGTTTCATTTTTCTTAAGCGTCAAAGAATTTATTGTGAATAAGGCATTGAAAGGTGGGAAAGAGGTGTAAAAAAAACCCAAAATGTATCAATTACAAAACTGCAAATAAAAATAGCTTCTCTGCACAAGCTTCATTAAGTTTTATCAGCTAGTATCTTGGGGTTTTACAATCAAACCACAGGTCATAAATTCACAGTAAATCCCCCATATGTTCACCAAACACCTGAATTCAATTTCTCTTCTAGTTGTAAGAAATGGAATGTGCTGCTCAAATTAATTATGCATGCAAAGTAAGTTTCCAACAAGGGCAGCTTCTTGCATGCTGAAGGGTATAGAGCCTATCTGAATTTCTGCCCCCCCCCCCCCCTTTAAATCTTGGCTTATTTCTACTGTTCACAGGGTTATAAAAATCCTTCCTCTTGCCATTTCATATTTGCTAAATGAACAGAGAGCGTTATATATCCTTTAAAGTCTGCAGGTTTTAAAGGCAGCTCAATTCAGGGATTGGCTTAATGTGACAGGCAAGATGTAACATGTTACCTGTACACATACCTACACACTTCAGCATATTAATTCCAACAAACCAAGGATTTAAACCCTAGAATTTATGTCAATATGTATGCATGTGAAATCAGCTCATCAGGAAGTTTTATGTCATTCCCAGTTTACCTTCACAGTGATAGTCACCAGCCTCAGTACACAAAGAAGTTATGCAAGTCCACCAATTAATTTCCAAATTTTGACGTTGTGATTTGTTGATCATTTCACACCAATTTCAAGAGAGTAAATCATTACAAATCAAAACCATCTCTATTCTCTGGGTTAAAAAGGTAATCTCAAATGCTCCTAATTCCGCACTTGCTTCTGATGCAATGGCCATAAACAATGCGGAGAGCTGGAGCTGATAGGGAAGTCACTTCACCGCAACAGCCTCTTCAAACTCTCCAGACTAGATTTCACTTCAAGTCCCTCTGTGACCATTCTGTAGCAGGGCCATCATTTTACAACCAGTGAAATCTAAAGAATGCACCCAA
Source organism: Strigops habroptila (assembly GCF_004027225.2). Classification (NCBI taxonomy): domain Eukaryota; kingdom Metazoa; phylum Chordata; class Aves; order Psittaciformes; family Psittacidae; genus Strigops; species Strigops habroptila. The sequence goes on along the minus strand of NC_044277.2, from coordinate 111,754,455 downwards.
GACCCTTTTTATTGCCACCATCACTCTTCCTTATTAGCCTGTCAGAGCCTGCACACCGGAGACAGAAATCCAGTCTTACTTTTCAGAGGAATTCTCCTACTAAAAAGAAAAGCAGAGATTTTAGGAGCTTGCTGTAAACATCTGAAAACAGATACTCAGCTACTGGGTTATCACACAGTCTAAGCCTTACTTTGGAGCTATTAGATTTTGCAGATATAAACCAAGCCAATTTTCAGCCACACACAACTTGTAACAGCCATTGTAAAGAATGAAAGAAATTAAAAAGAGAACATCACATGTAACCTACAAGAAAATCCATGACATCTCACTGTGAATTTCTTATGGAGGTATACAGAAATGGCAGAAATACACATACAAAGATTTAATAAATCATCGAAAAAGAAAATAAACCAAAAATATTGGTTATCAAGCAAAGGAGAAATTTGCATTTTTGATGGTAAATGAAATACAAAATTACTTCAAAGGCAGGCAGGGAGAAGCTGGCTCTGACCTTGTAAGTATCTTCCTATCCTAACTGGAACAGATAGACAATGATGGCTGCAGTGCTGTTAGGTCTGATGAACATCCACAATTAGGCATCATGGGCTATTTTGTGTCAACATGAGGATTGCCTGGCATAGTAATACAAAGACATTTAACAAAGACCACAGGGAAGCAATCCTCTCTTGGACCTAGCTGGTATTCCTGTGCCAGCAGAAGGGATCATCGGAGAGATCCCAAGTGGGCTTCAGGCCATGTCAGCCTTTGTTTCTGTTTAAGCTAATCCAGCTGCTTTGCTGGAAGCTATAGAGGGAAAGCTCCCTCTGATCTCCTCTCTGGATGAGAAGTAGGGGCAGAAATCTTCAGCAGAGGGGCTGCAACAAGCATCTAGGGAGCAATCACTTCTTAAAGCACAGCGGCTATTTGCAAAAAGGAACATCTGTCCATAGCCAACACCACCTGTATAGTGTGAATGTTGTTATGTAGGTATAACCCAGCTCGCTCCAGCTCACCTCACACGACTCAGCTACGGCTGTGTGGTGACACTATATGTTACTGTATAGAATCTGCTTCAAAGCCCAACTCTAGCCAACACTAGGGTGGAGAAAAAGCCTGCATCTTTTCATGGAAGGAGTCTAAAGACATAAAAAAATGAGGAGAAAAAACCCCAAACCTGATTGTACCATTTGATTTGAAAGATTCATCAAAAGTGAGTGAGTAATATTTTATTCAAATAATGCACCATTACACTGTGTAAATGGCAAAATCTATCTGTTTCAATGCAAAAACCTCCACCTTCTTTGAAAAGTATTTAGGTCTTGCTTAATGCCTTAACATAACTTACACTGGAAACCCCAAAAATATTTTATGTTGGTTTATTTCTCTTTAACCACAGAAAATGCTTAGGAAATAGGAAATAGACACCAGGGTATTGCAACTAGCAAAACACAACAGAACTTTTTGACTCTTGTGAACACTTGCCCTTGCTAGAAATGACATCTTATTTTAAAGTACAAATAAAACCACAGTGTTGAGCAGTACGAGGCTAGACAAACAGTGATGTATAGACAAAGACATCTCTTTAAAATGCCTGAACATTTAAAGAGATAATACATTATACAAAGTTCACATGGCTCCCACAGTCTTTACCAGCCGCTAACATAATTATAGTATAATTATTTCTGTCCTTTGACAGGGGGCTATTGCATTATAAATCTCCAAATAATATTTTGATTGATTTTACATTTTATCTTACTCTAACTATAGGCTAATTTCCAAGTGCAAAGTGAGAAGTTGTCCATTAAAAACAAACAAACAAAAATGAGTGGCCTAAGGAAAACAAGGCTAGGTCAAAACCTCACATGGTTTCCAAAGTCTGAAACTTAGGGAGACTCCCTCTGCTAGGAGCATCAGTAGTAGATCAGAAATTCTATATAAAACACAGAGAGATGTGGAATCATGGCTTTCTTTTCAGCAGTAAATAATCTGCAACCTCTAATAAAACTTTAAATCTGAATTTACTGTTATTTCATCATTTAGTGCCTGTGCATGCAGTTTCCCATATGACTCAACCAAGAAAAAATGAAAATCAAAGCTAAGATTGATGACTTGAATTGGTGCCTAAGTTCACATGGCTGTTGCCTTCTTATGAAGTTGGTTGCTAAGATTTATACTGATTAACACAAAACCGAATTAGAGTTTTTAATTAAGTATTATTTCCATATGAAGAGTAAGAAAATAGTGATATGATAGTTTGCAAACCAACTGATTTATGGATAAATCCCTTCAGCATTTTATTGTAAAGATTAAGATTTTAATAAATAGATGTTTTTATCATGCTTTACCATGCTTATCTTTAAAACTAGAAATAGCCATAAAATTACATTTATATAAGAAAACAAAACAAAACAAAACAAAACAAGCAAACAAACAAAAATAAACCAACCCCCCCCCCCCAAAAAAAAAAAACAATTCCAGGCAAGGACAGACAAGAACAGCACTTATCTTTTATCCAAAAATTCAGTTTGTTATTTAGTGAGTCAGCTTTTACTACTTAAGTAACTACTTAGTTATTTCACTTAATTTTCCTCTTGGAAACGTTGAAAACGTCTTTTCCTCAGGAATTGTTTTTCAGATGTACTGTGCAGGGTGCTCAGTAATTGCTGAGGGTCTCACTATGTTTTGAAACACTGGATTAGGTATCCTGAATTCTAATATTTACTGTTGTTGGGCTGCTTAGTCTCAACCCAAGTGCAGATTTCAGATACGCAAAAAAGTGCATTTCTCTTGCTGCAGAAGAAACACAATTTACTTGTAACACCACTTCAGTGGTTTACCAAGACAATTAGGCTGATAATGGCAAGAGAAAAGCTAATTTATTTACCAGAAGAAGGCAAGGTGGGATGTTTCTCAACCAATTTTAATCATCTAAAAGGCAGGCATGTAGTTAAAACTACCCATCTAGACTCTTTCTAAGGGAAATACAGAGAAATAAGTTACTCCAGAGGACAATTTACAGAATGTCTCTGAGGATGCAATTACCCTTGAGAGCTTATTACATTTTTTCATTGACAAAGAAGACTAAGCTCAGGCTTAGATGGGTAGCTTCAGAGAACTATATTAGGACAGATGAATCTCACTCTATATGGGGAACTTGGGCTCCAGGCATGAATCACAGAATCATCCTAAGAAAATGTAGTACTAGGAATGCCTGGTAGAAAGTGATGGTCAACTGGCATGGCAGTATAACCCAACAGTTTAATCCTTAGGCAGAAAAATTTATTAGAATAAAATTGACTAAGTCACTCAGCCTCTCTGTGTTTGCATTCACATATGCACCACTCAACAACAGCCTTCTTTAAGAAGTGCTTTTTGAGACCCTGTATAAAGTCTATACAATAATCAGTTCTCATTTACTTTAGAATAATTTTAATGGTTCTTTACAGAGTACATTATGCTACTGTTTGTAATTCTCCTTTACAGAAAAAAAGCCCCAAACCTAAGATTGTTAGTTTCTAAAACATATAGCTCTGTATAGCTGTGCCTGAGATAAGCCAAGGGTTGCAACACAACAAGCTTCTGTGGTTAAGATCTCCTCTGTGTGGCTAATTCGTATGTCAACTTTCACATTTCACAAATGCTGTGCAAATGCTGTAAGGTTTTTCTTGAGTAATGTAATTGCCATATGTTTTTTAGTAAACAGAAAGAAATGAAATATGTATAATAAGCAATTCCACTTAGTATGTCAATTTTATTTTTCATGATATCGGCATTGCATTACAAAGTTACTATAGTACTATTTCATGTTGTTGTTCTGGTAGTCTTAGGTTGACAACGTTTCATTTTGACACTGTAATGGTGTCTCTGGGGATTTTGATGAGAATGTGTTTTGACATCATGTTAAAATACATCCAAACTGATACCACTTTATTTTGTCATCATTACCTAGTTTCATCTGGATTTGTAAGGTACTGCTTTATTCTAACATCTTTAATTAGGAAGATTGCAGTCCAAGTGGCAAGCGCTAAAAAAAGTTTTGAAGATGTTAAGTGTGGTTATGTAGCACGCATTACCGCCATTCAAACTTGTACTGGCCAGATATCCCAAAATATAACAGACTAGTCACATGGTACAGATCCTCAGTCAGATCATAAAACCATGAAAATGCTTTTTCTTCTACAGCATGATAATAAATTTAATAAATTGCACTGTAATTCTATTTCAGACACTTCAGGCAGGAGGCCCAGCAGTGAAAACGCTGCCGCAAACCAGAACCGTCTGCTGCCTTTGAAGCATCTGACGTGCACTCACTTCATGAGTGCCTGTATAGAAACCAGAAATTATTTCCTTAATGCTATTAAAAAAGTGAGATTTCTAATTCATAGGCTTCACAGAAATGGAAATTGCTACATATGTGATCCTAACTAAGGAACAGCAATGCCAGTTCCTGTACAGCGCTCTAAACTGCAATGCTGGGCTTGAGGTTTAACTAGTGCAAACCTGCCTAGATCCATTGAATCCAAATGAGCTTTGAGAGTTTATGGACATCTGAAGATCTGATCAAGAGTTTTGAAAAGGTTTTAGGGGAAGAAATAATGAATAATTTTGAGCTCTAAGCTTCTTGTTACCAGTATGAAATTCAGGGATTGATTCTGAAGCAATTTGCTATAGAAATGATCTGGTAAGTTATCCCTGGGCTATGAGAAAGATGCATGTTGTGCCGATTTGAACATGTCCACTTACAGCAATATCACTCAGTTTCTTCTTTTTGTTATTTACTAGTTCTTCATTCTTTCTCTACAATGAATTAAAGAGCAGCTCCAGGGAAATCAACATATTACATGTACTAAGAAGTATATTTATTCAGCACAGCAGCCCAAGTACTACTTACTAAAATGATTGCTGATAAAATCTCTAATTTTAAACATTAATGCGTAAGATTTATCTGCCATTCAAATCTGATCAAAGAGATTAAAGAATTTCTTCTTTTTGTCCCACTCCCCTAAAATGTAATACTTAATAGAAATTGTTTGTACTCTCTTATTTCAGACAGCAGGCTAGAACTGAGACAATCCCTTGATCCCAGTTCATGAATAAAGCATTTAATGGACTGCACTTGTCAAAGGACACACTAAGCATTTGATCTATATAGTAAACAAATGCCTATGAAAAACAACCCCCCAAAACAAAAAATTGCCATTTTTACTCCTTATTTAAGATATTTTCTCTTTCTTCCTCTCTTATTTCAGGATTAAGACTCTGAAGGCATTTCTGGGATGGCAGAATCACACTGAGATGAAAACAAAATATCTGAGACAACTGATGGCAGCAACTTATATTCTGGGGAAACAGCTAATAAGTCCATCTAAAGTTCATACATAACTACTCTCTAGTAAAAGGAATTAATTGTTACAACACAGAAAAGTAGAATTGTTAAACAAATGACAGAAGGCCAAGTTGTACCCTGACATTCTAATGGTCTCCACATCTTCTGTAAGGTTGGTTTCCTTTGGGTATGTCC